>NC_072863.1:0-600000 GCF_028858705.1 Grus americana | reverse complement strand
AATTAAGTTCTCCCAACAGGAAAACCAACGGGTGATACGATAGACTGGCTGCAGGAAGTAATGCGGAGCACAGCTAGCATCTGCCTAACAAATAAATACCAGTGAGCACTGCAGACAGCAGAAAAAATACAAAAGCTGTACAAGTAGGAGAATAGCTGTCACGGGCAAATCCTTTACTGCTTCCTGGCCAGGAATGCAGGACAGAGCACACAAAATGCCTGTATAACTCAAACCCATCAACACTCTTACAGCTCTTTATGCATTATTTCTTTGGTGATTTTTTCTGAATTCAGCCACTGTTCTCTACGCCAAGTGTCTTGCAGAGCTCATCCTGTCATTGCAACCAGCACTTAAGAGAAACTGGTGGGGGGAAATAATCACTGTTGATATCGAGCATAAGACTTTGGAACCAGTTTCCAGAGGGTGTAAGAGCTCAGAAATTCAAGGCATGGGGAGAAGAGGATGGGGCAAAGTCTGCCCTTGAACAGCTTTATAATGAACGGGTGAAAAAGCAAAGAGAGCGGAGGGGCAGGTCCCACGCAAACACACGGTGTGTCTGCCCTCCATAGCCCCTGCCTTAACAAGGTGACACATCTCCCCTTCCCAATGGTAAAGGGAGAGCTGGAGAGAAGGAGAGTCAGCACGAGAGGGAAGGACAGAAGAGGAGGGAGGGGGAAAAAAGAGGGAGACCATTTTATGATACTTGGTATATGCTACGGAAACACTAGGAATACCCCAGAACCAAAATCAATTGAGTGGAAGGAGCAAGTTGGAAAAGGAAGAACACTGGAAACAGTTGTTTTCCCTTCATTCATTGCCACAGCCACAAATGCCAGTTTAATGGCAAAGGAAAGGGCCGTGCCAGCCCCTCGGGCAGAGCTTCCACCACTTCCAGCGCTGCGCTCGGGCCACTGCCCCGGCACGCACAACCCTGCGTGAGGGTTGAGAGTACCAACGCTTTTTTAATTCCCATGGGCTCAGCCAGCGTGATAACACAAGGGCCGTGATCCTTCCAGTCTGGAACGTTTTTTGGGTGGTTCTGGGCATCTTCAAAAGAAAACGGCCAGGCTGTCCGCGTGTTACGCCATCAGGACCCAGGCAGCGTGCACCCAGTGTCAAGTCAAAGAGCCTGTCTCTAGAAAGGGCGACTCGCTGCGCTCACACCACTGCGTGCAGAGTCGAGGTAACTAGCTGTGGAAAAGGATAATCTCATGGGAAAGACTCAATAAATCAGCACCCTCAAAATGAAATGAAAACAAGTCAACCAGCTAAGCATGGGAGAAAATCAATGAGCTTTGGCTTGCACGCCAGAGTTCTTCAGATAGCAGCGCTCAGGAGCAAGAAAAAGGAAC
Source organism: Grus americana (assembly GCF_028858705.1). Taxonomy (NCBI): domain Eukaryota; kingdom Metazoa; phylum Chordata; class Aves; order Gruiformes; family Gruidae; genus Grus; species Grus americana. The sequence continues at coordinate 598,648 of NC_072863.1, read as the reverse complement.
CGCAGGTGCCGTGCTCCCGGTACAGCCGCAGGGAAGCCGGTGGTGCCCGTCTCTGCCACTCTCCCTGGTCACGAGGGGTTCGCTGCACCCGCTGCTATTCTGCAAGAACAAGGCTTGAGCAGAACTTTAACATCCCGGCTACTCCAGTTACCCAGCCGCAGAGTATCACTTGTTTCACAACTTTAACTCAAGCCATGACAGATGAGCGTCTTGTCGTAGCCTGATAGCGTGCCAATTCACAGTTAAAGGAGTCCTGAGTTCCCTAGACCAGACACGGTGCTGGTGCAGGACTGGCGCTGTCTTCTGTGTCCAAAACTACCAGGAGGGACGAGAACTGAAAGGTGATGAGGAAGAGTTCTTTTTTATGCTTTCTCTTCTCCCTTTATCGGGAACCATCAAAAAGCTTTAGCACACTGATGACTTTCCCAGCCACTCGAGGTTCGCTGTCCATGGATCCGTACCAGCAGCTGCGGACCACGAGTACGTATTACGAAGCTGGCCAGAGGGACAGGCTTTGGGAAACAGCATTCTTCCATGCACCGCTTGTCTTCAAAAGTAATTTTAACATAATATCGCCATTCGCCTGAGCAGAAAGGTCATCCTGACAACAGCAGGCGGGAGGGTCACCCCCTTCCCGTGGGTTTTTGAGCCCCACCAGTGCGGAGATGAGGGTCGGGACCCCAGACCTCTCCTGGGGTGCCAAAGCAGCACCCAGGCGGGCACGGGACGGACGGCGGCTGGGCACCGGCTGGGAGCGAGGGCAGCACCGAGAACGGCCTCCTGCCTCGGCTGTCTGTTAGTGTAATAACCTGCCCCCATCTTTTTATCAGACACTTATCTCCTTCGGCAGGTAGAAATTACTACAGGTGTTATCTTTAAGCAGTATCACAATTACACAGCTGGCCACAAAAAGGATTATATAGCCATTATGCCAGGTGATGCATAAACACGTGGCACTCGCCCAAGCTGATTACAACCGAACTGAAGAAAGGAATCTGCAGGTAGGTGTAACCAGCAAACACAGGGACACCAAACAGGTAACAGTAGTAATAGCAAGCGCCACTTAAAAAAAGTCTGGAACTACCTGGACAGCTAGATTTTTCTGAGCCAATTACCCCTTAAATTCGTTTATCACCTTTGTTTCCATTGCTTCAGTCATAGCACCTTCCTTGATTCCACTATAATTTAAACCAAATAGGCCTACGCCACTTCACTGCCAGTGTGTTTTGATCTCACAACTCGGTCTGACGCCGTAACTTTGGAATTATTCTACCGGTGCTGCGTCTCGCTCTTAAAACAGGTTATTTAGTCACCTCGAAGACTGTTGGTAATAATTATGCAATAACCAGCGCGCAGAGATAAACAGCTATGAGCCCACAGAGTAACAAAAGCTTGGATTAATTTGCTAATTATACATAAGCATTACTGGCACAATCAGGTACACCATACCAAAAGCTGTAAATTAAATCAAATTGCGTTAATGCCTACTTTGTTTCCTCTGCAATGTTTCGGTGCCTCTAAACCCAGACAAATCCCGCCCTGCACAAGCAAAGGGGCAGGCAGCAGTTACGGATCTGCACCCGCGCCGCTCCGAGCACCCGTCCCACCCCGCACCCCCCCACGCTCTGCGCCTGGAGACCACCAACCCCGACCTGAGAGGGCGAGGATGGCTCCTGCCGAGGGGGCACCGTAATTCGGTCCTGTCGGATCCGCTGGCTTCCAAGGCATCGCCCGGCAGCTGACGGCATTTGTTTTATGAGCTGCGCGTGCTGTATCCCGGACCGAGGTGGAAGCCAGCACCCGATTTTCCCCCTCAAGCAATCCAGCTCCCCTCCCTCACGGCTTTAGAAGTAGAAACTCTCCTATTAGGAGCCCTGAAACCCAAACTGATAGTAGTTTACATAAAGGGAAAATGTAAACAACTCCCCCAACATATTAAGAAACCGTTCTTGCTTTTGGGTCATGTCTGAAGGGCAGAGCGTGTCTCTAACTTCTGAAAGACCCATCTACCCCCGCCCCAGCCTGCACCAGAGCAGAGCTGGGGTTTTGGAGGGAGGTTCACCTCGCAGGGAAGAGATGGGATCCCGCTAGCACAAAGCAGGACCGTTCAAAACGTGAAAAGAACTAGGTGCAACACACCTTAAAATGCTCTTTATTATTCTTCAGAGAAGATCGGGCTGCGCCTGCAGCTGCCGCTGCCAGCCCTGCGGGGATCTGAAGCGCAGATCTCCTTAGGCGGGTGACGCTGCAGTGAGCCCACAGAAGGGCTCTCCGCCACTCCCAAGGAAAATGCTGAGACTACATTTCCGAGAGCGGAAAGCTCTCTGTGCAGTGCCACGTAGGGCAGGAACCTACACCTAGCACTAGAAGCTAGCAGGGGAGTACAGGTCCAAAGCAGACCATCCTTCAGTGAGGGACCTTTACTACGAAGCGGTTTAATTCCCATGGCCTTCCCTCCGCACGAGCGCTGCTGAGCTGGTACGCGATCCGCTGCCATCGGCTCCGGCTGCAGCGGGGGCTGCTCATTGCACTGGCACTGTTGCGTATCCAGCAGAAAATTCAAAGCCAGAGCAATGGACAGGTAGCACACCGTAAAGTTAGTGGAGACTTTGTTAGGATGAAATATAAACCCGGCAGCAATTAACCCGTACGGCTTTAGCCAGACCACAAAGGAGCATTCCACTTTCTTTACAGCATTTTAAAATTGCATCCGAACACACAGAGGGGTATAAATACTGTCCGTCCATTGCTCGCTCGCAGCAGCCAGGTAACGCTGTATGAGCCACCGAGATCAAAGGACAAGATCATGGTATTTCAGAAGCTCCCTGGGCTAGCCTCGATGCCACTGACTCCTGCAGAAGTCTGCCGGCGGGAGCCCAGGCCCCTCGGAGCCGCTGTGCCAGGGGAAGCGGGAACACGGATGCAGCATGCTGAACAGAGCTACAAGGAAGATGAGGATACAGCATTTCCTACCGGAATAAGGGAGGACATCATTTATCTCAAAAGCAAGACTCGGGCAAAACTTACCTGCTGCCCAGGTCCAGCCTGCTGACCACCACGTAAGCCCAAACTTGTTCTTACCGCGACATTCCCTGTCTGTGAGGGATTCTATTGCACGGGTTTCGCAGGCAAATAAACCATCGCCAGGCTGAGCCTTCTGCTGTCAAAAACCTGCATCGTCCATTGACAGCGTTTGGACAGTTAAACTTTTCCAACTTTATTCACCCCTGCTCACTCTGCACTGATTTCAGCAGAGATTTACGCAGACGTCAGAGGAACGTACACAGGGTACACACAACTCCTGCCACCACACGACACTCACAGCTGGACTCATTTTGACCTTTCCTTACTTTTATCCCAGTTTTTTTGCGAAGCCCTCAACGTCTTCGTAAAATCCCCAAGTAAATTGTTGTGTGGATGATATTTACTGCACTGCCCAAATAAAGCTGTGAGCATTTTAAAGCAGCAAAACAAGCACAGAAGCAGGAGTGTGATGCATTTGCCCCGTGCTAATTTAAGGGGAAAATCTAGCTGTTCATTTCAGTCTTTGCTCCCAGCACACACACTACCACAGGGGAGCACGTGGAGATGAAACTCCAACGATGCAAACCCCGGCTGAGGCCGTAACAACCACTTGTGGCTGGGGCTACCTCTGACCAGCAGAAAAATCCTTTCGCAGTCACGTTCTCACTGCCGTTTCTCTCGGCTGCAGCGATTCTCACGCAACAATGCGTTTTGCCACGATGAAAGGTGATGATGCAATACGCCTGCTGGTTTAGATTGTGTATACCTAATTTACAGAGACCGTTAATCTCCTTTTCTGAGGAAAAATTACTTCTCATCGAATCCTTCTTCTCAAACACATAAACCTGTCCTCCCCTGCTGTATTCCTAAATACTCTTCTATCTCTACTTTAAAACGCATCTTCTATCTGCACTTAAATCAGAGCTTCAAAGCACACGCAGTATTTCTCTGCCTCTACATTCAGCAGTTTCAGCCTGTTCTGCACAGCGCATTCCCCATTCGTCTAGCTCACAGCGGAGCAAGGTGCAGGGAGAATTTTAACTCCATCTCAAGATCGGTCTGCACTTGAAGCGCAGTGTCCCGACTCCCGCACGCTTCCAGCAGCCGAGAGAAGGGGGATAACGGACCCTAATGAAATGAGGCGACTGCAATCGACCTTAACGGCGGAGAATACCGGGAGTTTAGCGCAGTATTTCTGGCACGGTCTTGCCTAGTAAGTCACAAGTGACAGCATTTCGGTGAAAGGGAAGGCTCCGACAGCGCAGCGATGAATCGAGGCGGGGGCAGCCAGGACAGAGGCGGCCGGGACCCCCGGCGTCTGCCGGGGCAGCTGCGGGAGGCGGCGGGGCGGCCGGGGGTGCGGGGTGCCGGCGGGATGTGGAATGCGGGGTGCCGGCGGGATGCGGGGTGCCGGTAGGGTGCGGGGTGCCGGTAGGGTGCGGGGTGCCGGCGGGACGCGGATACTCACCGGACATCGCCGTAGGCGCCGGCGTAGCCCTCGGCCCAGGGCCCCAGATCGCTCTTGATGCAGGCGGCGGGGGCGGCGAAGGGCGCCCGCCCGGCCGGGTACCAGGCGTCGGCGGGGAAGTCGGCGGTCTCGGCGGCCGGCCCGCGCCCGCAGCCGAAGGGCCCGGCGGGCGGCTCGGCGCAGGGCCCGTAGAGCTGCCCCTCCTCGGCGAGGAAGGCGGGCCAGGGGGGCGCGGGGCCCGGCGGGGCCATCTCGGCGCCGTAGCGGCACGGGGCGTCCCAGCCGCCGCCCGCCGCCGGCCCCGGCGGGCTCTCCAGCTTGATGCGGGCGGGCGGCAGCGCAAGGCTGAAGCCCGGGGGCGGCCGCGCCGCGGGGCCCGGCGAGCCCCGGTAGAGCCCCGGCCCGGGGGGCGCGTCGACGGCCAGCGCGGCCTCGGCGCCCGCGAAGGCGGCCGGGGCGGGCGGCGGCTCCGGCGGGTCCCCGCCGGCGGGGCGCGGGGCGCGGGGCGGCCCGGCGGGCAGCGCGAACATGCAGTCCTCGCGGGGCAGCGGCTCGCCCGGCGCCTCCAGCGCCTCCAGGGCCAGGCCCATGGAGGCGGACACGGCCCTGCAGAGCTGCTTGGCGCTGTCGCCCAGCGGGTCCTCCTTGGGCGCCGGCTCGGCCTCGGGCGGCGGCAGCAGCGGCAGCCCGCCCGCCTCGCAGAGCAGCTCCCTCAGCTCGCCGGCGCAGGGGAAGGGCGAGCCCATGGCGGGGCCGCCCGCCGGCAGCGCCTTCGCGGCGCCGCGGGGCTCCTGGGGCGGCAGGCAGGTGGGCGAGCCCGGCGGCGGCCGGGGGCTCGGCGGGCAGGGCGCGCACGCCGGCGGCTGCTGGCCGGCGCCCGGCTCGTCCCGCGGCGCCTGGAAAACCTCGCAGACGCTCTGGAAGAAGGTCTGAAAAGCCCCGCGGAAGGTCCTGCCTCCCGCCCGCGGGTAGACGCGGCCGACCCCCAGCTGCACCTCCATGCCCGCCGAGCGCGGGGCAGCGAAAATGGCAACGGCAGCCGAGGCGGGGGCGGAGAGCCCCGGCAGGCGTCCCCCGGCCGCCCGCCCGCCGGGCCGGCTAGCAGCGGCGCTGCCCCGCGGCGTCCATCCCCGGCGGAGCGGCGGCGCGGGGCGGGAAGCGGCGGGCGGGATGCTCGGTGCGCGCAACAGGCAGGAAAAGTTGGAGCCGAGGCAACGGGCAGGTGCGGCCGCCGCGGGCGGCTGCCTGCGGTCCGTGTGAGCGGCGGCGCGGGGAGCGCGGGCGGCAGGCTGCGGGGGAAGGAGGTGCGGCGGGGGAGACCGCCCCGCGCCGCCGGCGCGGTCCAGGGGCTCTGCAATGATTAATCCGGTAACCCGCCGCGGAGGCAAGCGGCGTCCGCCCCTGCCCTCGGCTCGGCTCCCCCCTTCCGCGGCGGCCGGGCTGGGCGGCGGGGGCGGCGAACGGAGCCCCGCGGGGCCGCAGCGCCGCCGCCGGCTTTCGCCGCAATTTCTGGGCTCGGTGCCTCACCGGCGCCGGCCCCCACGGGCGGAGAGGGACGGGACGGGGCCGCCCGGCCCGGCCCGCCTGGGGACAGCGCCCGCCACCGCGGCCTCTGGGCGAGCGCCCGGCCCGCCTCCCCGCGCCCCGGCCGGGCGGAGCGGAGCGGGGCGGAGCGGGGGCGGGTCGGCGGCTGCCCCGGTTCCCCGCCGGCCGCTGCGTGGGGAGGGGGGGAGGCTGCGGCCCCGGCTGCCGGGCGAGCGCGGTCGTGCGGCCCCGGCGGGCCCCGTCCCGGGACGGCTCTGCTCGCTGTCCCTCCTCCCCGGCCCGCGGAGTGCGCACAGCTGGGCGGAATTCAGCAGAAAAACCCGCTCCTTTTCCTCGTGCGCTGGCGTGGTCGGTGCTCAACAGCTTCCTCCGGCCGGGCCTGGCGGAGGGGTCCGTCTAACTCGGACCCGCGCACCTCGCACCGTACCCGGGGGCCCCGGCCGCCCTCTCCTCGCCGAGGGGGAGCGTTTGCTCCCGCCGTCCGCTGCTGCGCCTCTTGCGCTAATCCCCGCTCGCCAGCAGCGAGAAGCCGCAGGTCCGTGCATCCTGCGCGTACGTACCACCGCTCTGGTCACACGCAAGGTTGAAAAAGACCTAGCTAGCAGACATCGTTAGTGTAGGACCTACCATAAACAAGACTTGAGCTCCCCTTACTGGTCCTGTAATAACAGTCTTAAAGCAACTTCCAGTGGGCACCACTCCCAGGCAACCTGGTAGTGGAGTCATAGGCGTTCAAAGGGGGAATAGTAAGAATTTGTTGCAAATGGAGAAGTGGAGCCACTCAGGAAAACGAAGCATCACGTCCAGTCTTTTAAAAGCATTTTTACAAGCCATAGAAGATAAAAATAAATACGAACAGCCAAGCATAATTTGGCAGTGTCCTCCATACTGCCTGAGTGGCCAGAGAACCCAACCTCCCGTCCACAAAGTCGCTGGGGAAGCAGAGGGTCGGTGCGCAAGGCGAGGACGGCATCGCTCCCCTGGACCTCGCCTTCGGCCGGTACCGGTGGGGCAGGAAGGCGGCGGGCAGGGGCTGCCACCCCCCGGGGCAGTGCCGAGCCCGGGGCTGTGCCCAGCTCCTCCTGGCCGTGCGTGAGGGAGACCATCTGCGGAGAGACCTCGTAGGCTTTCACTATGGATGAAATACCACGTTGGCTTTTAATGACAAGCACGGCTAAAACCTGAAAAGGTAAAAATAGAGGGAGGCACTGTAAAACACGTGCAGAGTGCCTTCTTAAAGACTCATGGGTCTCAGCAGTTCCCCTTGCATCCCCGGAGATGGGCCCGGCCGAGGCTGGGTGCAAGGTCCCCCTCTGCGCGCAGCCCAGAAGCCCCAGCCCGGTGATTCGGGCACAGCCCGGCCCTGCAGCAACAGCGAGCTGCGGCTCCGGGAGTGGGGAAAGGGAGCACGACAAGGGAGGATCGGAGAGGTGCTTCGGAGGGATGCAAAGAAACCCGTGGGGACAAGGAGGATGTTAGTGTGGCCGAGTGTTAACCACGTTACAAATTGCTCTTCACGTACCCATGTGGGGAAAAGCCGGCACGTAGGATGCCTTTTCATGGGGCAGGCTCGTGAGAGAAGTGTCCCCTGCAGAAGTAAGGTTGTGTGCACCGCTTTTCAAAAAGCTGGTGTAAAGCCTTAATTAGATTTTCTGAAAGTTCAAAGAACCTTTTTTTTTTTGGATGCAGATGAGTGTTTGAACTCACTTCCTGCCAGCTACGCAGCAATAATGACGGCCTAGCTTCACTGCAAAGCTGCTCTGCGCTTCTGAAACCACGGCAAAAACCTAGAGGCACAAACCAGGATTCGCAACCGAATCGTGTTGTGGTATCCCCTGTCCCAGAAAATCAGCTGTTGCCACAAATCCATGCAGATACCTGCCAAGTGTATGTGCGTCCCGGTGTCTGCTCTGTCAGCCTCCACCGTTGCCAAGCCTCTGGAGTGGAATATACAGGCTCTGGGAAGCGTCACGGGGAGGATTCTCATGATTAGCATCGAGAAATGTATTGAAAAAAGCTGAGATGCAGTGTAATACCCTTTAAGAAACTGCTGGCTTTGCGTTTGAAACACAAAGTGGGTTATTCACACGTGCGATTCGGACAAGCCCCGGAAGAACTTACTTTGACACCACCACTCCAAGGAAGAAACGTCCTCAGTTCGTACACGCTGAAGACACCACGAGCTGTGAAGACCTCGGTACAAGTCAAGATTTTGTGTTCGACCAGCCTTTTCTGTCTGGGATGGGATCTGTCTGGGCCTCCGCGTGTGTCTCCTGGCTCTGTCTCTCGGGCTGGTGTTTGTCCTGCTGCTCTCTGTCTCTCCTGGCTCCCCTGTCTTTGCAGCGCCTGCGGGTACGTGGATTTTCCCACACTCCGAAGTTTTTGCTGCCAGGGTTTGGGAGATGCTAATCACAACAGATGCACATAAAGAGAGACTGCAAAATGGTTTATGTTCTTCTCAGTTTGCAGAGCCAACGCTTTAGTTTTGATGGATGGTCTTTGTGGTTAAGATGTATTATTTTAGAAGCAATTTTGTGATTAGATCTTTACATAAATTTGAAGAAGCTGGTAATTTTTCTTTTCTTTTTATTTCTTTTTTTTTTATTATATATTCCCTGAAAAGACATCTTGCATCTTTTCCCGGTATTCACATATTTCTTTGAAAAATTATTAAATGTTAACAGATTTTGTGGACGCGTACGTGTCGTGGATTTGCCCCAGCCGGCAACTAAGCACAGTATGTGTATGGCTGCATGGGCTATATTTTAAAGGCTTCATGTATTTTAATTTTTATACTTGGTTGACGAAGAAAAATCAGTACTGCTAATGCAGAGAGTGTTTTAGTTGCAGTTACTATCTTACAAATATTAAAATGTAACTTTAACCTTTAGTGTTTCAAAGTTCTTTTACTGGTTTCATTAAAGCTGAGTTAAATCCTTTCCATAAAATCACTTTCTACAGTTTAGAAGTCAACCGCAATCTCAGCTCAGCTCTGACATTCAGAGAGCTACATTTCAACACAGTAAAATCGGCATCGTTTATGGAAAGACCAGGCAAAACCTACACAAATGTATATTTGTCTGTGTGCGAGGTAAGCTGTAGTTTTGACTATCGAATTAGTGAAAAACGAGCAGCAGTATGAGCCTCGGCATGCTTCGGATAAGTGCCTTTCTCTGAAATGAGTCGGAGCGTTTCCGTAGAACGAGTTGAGGAATGCGTTATGGATCATTCGCTTGGACCTTGTGTGCGGCTGTCAGCGGTTGAGGCTGAGGTATTCGTGCATTTGATTGCGTTTTATTGCTAAAGCATTAAGGCGGGCTGAAAGTATTTTGTTTCGCTTTACTGTCTCACAAATACTGGAGCGTTCTCTTCCAACGTTCCAGAGGTATTTGAGTTTATTCGTTAAATCTGAGTGTAAGAATTACAATATATTGTTTTCTGTTATGTAAAATAGCATTAAAAGCAGTCATCGGGGTGGACATCCAATCTGAAAGTGCTGTGGTTTAAATCAGAGACGCGCGTTTGGGGAGACGTGCGGACGTTTCGCCTGTTTTGATAGAGCGAAGCCGAGTGTCGCCTGGCCGGTGGCCGCCGTGCCCGCAGCTCCTGGGGGGCTGCCAGCACCGACCCTGCCCCTCTCTGCCTTCTCCGCGTGGCCACTGGCTTTTCTAACTGAGTAACGCATCGTTTTGATGGAAAATTAGCCATGAGTGAAAGCGGATATTTTTTCAGCAGTTTCATTCTATCCGAGGTACATGTGGCTCTTATTATAAAATAACTTATAAAATGCAGCACGAGGGGCTTCTCTGAATATTTGCAGCAGATGTTCCTGCAGGTTGCCACGGCTGGGTGCGGAGTGAAGGGGAAAGGCTGGGGGGGCGTCGCAGTAGGAGGAAGGTTTGAGTGCTGAACCACGTTAGCCCCAGAGGCTCGGGGAGCTGGCAGCATCTTCCGTGTGCGCGGGGTGGAGGAGGCAGCGAGTGCCTGGGGTGCCGCACTCCGCTCCGGCCCGGCTCTTCTCTGGGTGCCCGGCATGGTGAAGATCCGCTGCCTGGCTTCTCGTCTCCGATCGGTCAGAGCTATCAGCCGTGGTGTTACTCTACATCTGTGAGTGGCGTATCGACGTGGTAATACCTGGCGTTTGGAGAGATGTGCATTTGTGAGTGAAAAGATACAAATACAGAAAATATTTTGACAATAAAATACGTAAAGTGCATAAAATAATTTTAAGAGAAACGTCACCTTTTCCTTTGTTTTATGAGTGGTTTACTGATGCAAACTAAATGCATATTGATCAATTTTTTTTAAAAAATTGAGACCCTAGATTCATGTCTAAACTTAATATAGTTTATAAAAATAAGTTAAATTAAACATGAAAACATCACATTATTCTCTGTCTTTGCTCCCAGGATCACAAAGAAATCTTTCCCATTTGCCTGGTGGAAGTCACTACCTGAGCACCTCAAATTAAAGTTTATTGAAAAGTTAAACCGTCATTTCCAAGTGTCTTCTCAAGGGACAGAGGGGATTTTCCATTTTAGTTCGTTCGACTAGTCCAGGTCAGTAACTCGTGCACACAGGCTGGGAAAGGCAGCAAACCTTCTGTTTCCATCCTGTGGTCAAGATGGGATGAGAATGGGTGAGATCAACTACTTCCAGCATCAGGAACAAGGCAGGGACCGTGTGCAGTCGATGCAATGCATTATACATGGATAGCGCTTTATTTATCTAATGAAATACTTTTTCACATTTAAATAATAAAATTTTTACATGCTCAGAATTTAATAGCATTTTCTTTAACTGTAAAAACAATCTTAAAATTCTGCATGTATGTTTTAACTGATTTTAAATGCAGTTTGATACAGCACACAAAGGAATAATCACACTGTAATTAAGAAATATTTCATTCACTGTTTTTTAATGTAATAAATGTTAAGAAAAATCTGAAAAAAATGATGCTGAACAACATACAGTTCAATGTTTGCGGTTTGTTTCTCTTATCTACATAGAGAATTAAAAGTCTTGATATTGATTAACCTTCTACTAGCCCGACCTGTTCAGCAGAATACAAGTTATTTAGAATACCAGCGAGTCGTATGTGTATTGAGTAGAAAATAAAAAGCAACCGAACGAGGTAACCGTGTGCTTAGCTGCGAAACAAGATGTAGGTTTACATGTTTGTTTGGCTGTTCGGGATGGGAAGAGCATTAGCGCAGTGCACTACGTGCACTTGCATGATCTGCAACGCAAAATAGACATTTAATAAAGGAACCCATTTATAAAAATTGAAAGATATTCTTCTCTATTCTCATAATTTAAAAAATCAGCTTGCATGTATTTTATTATTTCAGCTATACGTACCTTACAAGCAGATTCTCCATTAAAATATTTTAAAAGAACACATTCTCCTTGCCTTGAAGTTAGGCACTTCTTAAAGGTACCCAGGGAAACGGAAGCAAACTGTTACGTCATTTACTCCATGTTAGAAACCTTTATGGTTACCTCACAGCTGGATTTGTTAAACTTACTCCATGGAGGCCAGGCATATAATTAGAATCTCTTTGGCTACAGGGCAGTATACCCCTTACAGTGCTAAAATTAAAAAGGATTTCACATAACCAATTACTTATTACTGATGTCAGATTAACAGATGGTTTGCCCAAGTAGAATACAGGAAAATTTGACATAAAAACCTCGAGGACTTTGAAACCAGCTCCATGTTAGCTATACTGTATTCCTGTAGCTTCTGGTTTGGTACTTACACAAGCTTGTTCACCAACACATATGTCTCATATTTGCTTTCTAATGACCCTCGAACAACACCAAATCACTTATGTTTTAGTTTATCATAAAGAATGTTAAAATATTTATTTATCACTCAGATGAGGCGAAAAGCAACGTGAGGGATTTTAGTTAACATTTGACCTAATGAGCTTCCATTTTTGCTTCCCAAGCTCCTGTAGCTTTTTAGCGATTTTTTTAGCTCATCATTTTGTCTTTGCTAAGGATGCCGCTACCTCTTGCCAGCCATCGGGTTACGCTTTCTGCCCGTACACTGGTGCCTCTTTGGCTTCCAGTGGCGATGGCTCTTCGTGCTTGGAATCAGTTGGCGAAAGGAGTGGCAGCAGATCCTGCGGGAACAAAAAAAAATGTAAGTTTTTTGTGTACCATTGCTTCCTGACAGGTCCTTCTGGATTGGGGGGACGGGCAGGACTTCCAGCGACACCTTGTCCCTTCGCTTCTCCGAGAAAGGGGAGCGTTTGCTTCCAGTGCCTTGGACGGAACCCCACGGACAGCTTCCTTCACTGCCGGAGCTGCCTGTGCATGAAGACACAGATGGAAGGTATTAAACATCTACTTTAATTCTGAGCTTTTAAGCATGCTTCATCCAAAGCACCCGTGCATTCCCGGGTGTCCCTGTGGTCCGTAGCCCGGTGTACTGTCCGGGGTTGGACTTGGGCACTACGGAGCCCCTGGGCGGAGCCAGGGGAGCTGACGGAATTATTCTGAAACTCATATTTGCTGATCTCTTCCTGTGTGCTGAGAACCCACCCAAGCACTCCCACGTCCTCCACCCTCCTGCCACAGCACCTCGTCTCCAAGCGAGAGCCTCCTTCCCTCCTCCTCCTCCCAGCACTCTGCCTCCCATGAAAAAGAAGTCAGCAAACAACTTCTCACTTTCCATTTTTGTGCTTTTATTTAGTGCTACCGACCTCAAGAAGGCAGATAAATTTGAGAAAAATTATGTTAAATCCAAAAGCACGATGGTATTTATACTGATGCTGTGCATCACTGCCCTTTAGAGCCCCAATCGTATTCACATCGTAATGACTGACCTCACTTGCCCATGGAACGTGCTTTAAAAAAGAAAATGTGGAATATTAGCCAGAAAAACATTACTGACAGTCAGTAAGACGAAACCCGTCACAGTGTTGGTAACACCCCTCCGGCCGTTCCATAAACGTTTCTTACGCTCCTTCTGCAGCTTGTTTCTGCATTGCTGATGCCGGAGGGGCTTTGGCATTGTTTTCAGTAATACCTACAGGCTCACAGAGTTAAAAGCTTGACTCTTGCAGCTCTATTAGCGTTTACCATTTTGAATCCTTAATGCTGCTTTCTTTTACACTACCGAGAATGCTTTGGCTGTCCTCTAACCGCAGCACCCCTCGGGAGAAGCCTGGGCAGGACCACACGGTCACCATCTGGGGGAGCGGGCAAGAGGAAGGTGGGGGGGCATCGGAGACGGATTCTTACCCCATGGAGACAAAAGCCAGTCAGACCCGATTACCTGCTGCTTCTGTTTGGTGTGACAGTGAAAATGTCTCTGCAGAGACTTTGTTTTATTCATCTGGAACATATATCTTCTCTTGAAAGTCAGAGGAGGTAATTCTTCAAGGAGGCTTTTCCTGGCAAGCAGCTGAATTAGATCAGGAGTTTTATAACAGATGAAAATGCTCTCTGGAGACATTATAAAATTGCTCATCCCTGGAAAGATCAAGGAGGCATTGACTTTTCAGGATGGGAGGAAAAGAACAGTACAGGGGTTTCTTGCAGTAGCGTGATAGTTACAGTGGATAGGTGCAGTTTGCAGCTGAGATGCATGATTTGCAAATATCAAATAGATTCTTATCCTTGCGCAGCATTTTAGCTGGCTGAGAGAATTGCCTTTTGGTTAAAATTAAACACTGTCAGAAGGAAATGTTTTCAGAGTTTCAGCTCTATTCCAGTACACGAGTTTCCCGCATTTGGGGAAATCGCAGGGGTCGGCACACCTGGAAATGCCGGTAACACCACAGAGTATGTCCTGAGAGCTGGGACTGGCCTCCACTGATTGAAGGGGGGTTCCCTGTATTTAGACATGTAATCATATACAGAGCTAACGATATGCTGCAACCGCTTCAGTAATAAAATCCTTTGGGATGCCTTTTCTGACTGTATTAACTAGGGATCTTTATTTTATTAGCCTTTCCCTTTTGGATGACTTACACGTTAGAGTATGATTTGGCAGCAGAGTCTTAGTATCTGGGTAGGTGAGAGTTAGAGCCTGAGTATCTTACACTGTAGGACCTTACTCCAAGGAGATGATTGCAGGGCTATTCAGTGCAACCCCATCTATTAGAATCTGGCTCAAAATGTTCCCTGCTCTGAGGATACAATAGGACGACAGCTATAAATACTCTTCAGGCTGTGCTAAAGGACAGCAAACAGTAAATTGAGGATAGTTAGTTATTCTTGAATGCAACTGTCATAGGAAATTAGGCAGTTTCTTCTGCCACTCTGACCACAAGCAGAAAATTTTATTGTATGCAATTTTCAGTTTCTTTCTACTACGAAGTCACACATTTTCAGCGAGCTGATTGTGCCTGTCTACAGCACACAAAGTGCTTTTAAAACTTCTGCTTTTAAACTAACCACAAGAAATTAGTTCCAACCTCGTCTGTAAAATTTCTATTTCAGGTTAAGCACTGAAATCATAGTTCTTGTTCGAATATTTTAGATTTTATCATCAAGATTTCAGGAACTGAAAACTGCAATAGCCATCTCCTTTCAAATCATTTAGGCCCTGCTATAGCAAATAGTACTCATCTGCAGTCAACTTCAGACAAAAGAACTGTTATGTTCAAGTCTACAAGGCTTACAATTCAGCGTGTGTCCACCATGCTTTATTCGATAAGGGCCTTGCACAACGAGGGAAAACTTACTACCTTCCGTGAGAAGATTTTTCTATATTTCAGTGATCTGCAGTGGGGCTTGCCGTAGCAGAAAACAATACAAAGAAGGTGCGACAGGCATTTGCTATTTGGGGTATAAGTAACACAAACAGCATCCAGCGCTGACCCGATCGGTCTTAAATTGAGTCCTGCTGTGTGGGAGCTCCGTCCTGCTCCTACTCGTGTAGTCACCGGCTGCGCTCAGGATTCGTCCCATAACCAACGCGACCCACTGAGGCCAGCGGTGCCCTTGAGACATGGAGAGCTCTGGTCGAGGAGAATTACTGGGTGCTGGTTCAAGACTGTGACTATTTAAAAACATAATTCTGCAGTTCTACAGGGGAAATTTGGACATGCCAGTTTAGGCGGGGTCTGAAGAAGAGCTGGTAAATAGTTCATCTTCCCCTGTACCTGCCCCCTGACCCATCCTAGCAGTTCAAAAACCGAGATTCAATTCTCTACAACTTTTGCTCGTGTAACTGGCAACACTCCAGTTTGAGCAATGGGCTGGGTGCAGGTGTGAAGGGTGGGTAAGAGCATCCAGCCGAAAGCAACAGAGAAAATAGGAAAATAGGTGCCATACCATGGTGCAGGCTTCCCCTACGCTCACCCACATTCTCTCCAGGGCTCAACTCTCCTTGGCAGCAAGCGAGTTCATTCCCATGGCCACAGGCAGTGTTTTGCCTCTCACTGAAATGGCCAGCTAGAGCTATTGGAAAAAAAACATTAAAAAAAAAAAAAAAAAGAGAAAAAGAAGCGATTCTAATGAACACGGTAGTTTTATTAACATTTACAACTTACTAATACTCTAAAACACTGAACTACCAGGAAGAATTTCAAATTAGCGTCATCCCATCAGTGTTATTTGCTGAGATATCACCCCTGGGAGGAATTGGATGGGAATTCCCACCTTCCTTCACAGAACCACCTTTGCTGTCCCCTCCATGCCCCTGGGTGCGGGGGATATCTCCCTTTTGCTGTCAGTCTTTTGGGGGGCTCTTCCCTCTCTGCTGTGGGGAGCAGGTAGGCAGGCAGTGGAGAACTGTGCATCCCTAAGACGTGAAGGGAAAATCAGTGGAAATGCAGAGGGGTTAATCCTCGTTCAAGGAAGGTTCGGATCTGCAGCCTTTAGAAATTTCATCTCTTTGATCAAATAGGTAGAAAACTGTCAGACGTCTCTGCTTTTCCCATTCCTGCAGTTTCCCCATTTGTGAGCACCAAAAGGCTTTACAGCCTTCTCAAACTGAACCTCCATGCAGATCTGGGAAGAGGAGGCGGTGGCACCACTGACTGTGTCCCAGATTCCCGCCCGCCGTGGCTGTGCAGCGGCATGACCTGGTGGCCAGCAGCCCGTCGGTCGGTGGCGGGGCCGGGAACAGCACTCACAGCTTTTTGCTCTTGTGTTCTGACGCCAAGCTTTTTCCACATATGGCTTACTGCAAATTGGTCACGGTTAGAAAAGTTATCATCTATCTGGGTATTTCATATTTCTTCTGCCTCAGTCAGACCCAGAGACAGCTTGCTTGATAAACAGAGCAGGATTCTTCCAACTGACAGGACTGCCAGGTCAAGTAAGGATAAAAACAATTCCAGCTCTCTTTTCTCCCATGTTCCCCAACCCTCAGTGAGAGCGGAGGAAAGCAGAGTTCAGAAGCCTGCCTTTCTCTAGCTGCATTGGCCTCTCCGCTTTCCAGAAGGCAGAGCAGAAACCTGGGCTGCCCAGCAAAGGAGGCAAACAAAATATCCCGAGAGAACAGCATGGAAAAGAACTTGTTCCCTGGCCCTCTTTCTGCTTTAGGCATCATGCAATATTTTGGAGATGACCTATTCTCAACTTGATTTTGATACGATTTTGAATTTTGTTTTCCCATTCTCTCAACAGCATGTATTGAGGCAATTTGTATTTATTTGAAAATATTTTTTTAAGGGTGAATTTTAAAGTCCCCTACAGATATTTATAAGGGACCTTCACCACAGGCTTAGGATTGATCTGTGGATGTCACTGACAGTTTTGTCTTTCAGCTCAGAGAAAGTCAATTTAAATGCACGAGGAGGAAAGAAAAATAAAAGATGATGGACTTGATTCAGCATTACTGAACAGGGACTTCGTCTGACTTCATCACGAGCAGAATGAGATCTGATCAGGGGCAGAGGGAGATGCTGGAGAGACCTGATCCAGCAAAACGCTTCAACACATTTTCGTCTTTAAGTATATAAATAGTCCGACTGAAATCAAGGGAACACTCGTGTGCTTAACGTTAAGTATTCACTTAAGTGCTTTGCTGGATCGGTACCAAAATGATTATTTATGAAGTGCTGTCAAATACGTCAGGCACCGAGAAAATACTTTTTCTGATAAAATCTTTTGGCTCAGAATATCCTATGTGACTGCTTCAAATTGCAGCAAATAACATTTTTCAGATAGATAGGGGACATTCCATTAAAAATTTCTCTCTAGGCTCAAGATCAACAGCTGTTTCTTTGTTTTGTTTCCTGAAAAAAATTCAACACCAGGTGATCTTTAAGAGCACAAATCTACAGCCATTGAGAGCTCAAATGTTATCATAGTCCTGTGGAGCTTGCCAGGAGCAGAATCAATCATTTTTTTGCCATTAATCTCTAGTAAAATAGGCTGATAGCACACAGTTCAACACTTTTGCTTCCACTCATCTGAGGCAAGTTGCAGGCATAAGCCATTAGCCAGTCGCTTACAGTATTATCTTGATTGTACTACTCCTTCTGCGCTATCCCAGCTATGAGGTTATTAACCTATTTACGATATAGCCGCAGAAGACCTGCCTGATTAATGCCCCATAAATGTGGAAATAATGAAGTCCTGTCCAACTACAGTAGCCAGTATGGGAAAATTAAGAATCCTTCTTGCGGTGCATTTAAAATAATGGCAAATATTCAAAAATAATCTAGAGCACAAACGGCCTCCCGCTCTCCGCCTGGGGCAGAGGCACTGTCAGCTTGGGGCTGAGCGCTCGTGCCTGTGTGTATTTGAACTTGTTACGGTTCTCGCCTAATTATGAGAGGGAAGCAAGGATTCAGCGGCAATGAAGACCAGGTAATTTGGGGGAAGGAAACATGCAAGTAGATGAGAGAGATCTTATTTGTACCTCTCCTGGATGCTGTCGCTGAGGGAACCACGGTGGGAGCTGATGGGTTATTAGGCTCCGGAGAGCCGGTACGGCGGCAGCAGCCCCAGAGACCTCCCGCCAGCCAGCACCTACAGACGCTAACAAGGCAGAAGTCGGCAGGAAACCAGGCTTCGTTATTTCTACCACCCACAGCTTTTCCTCCTTATTTGATTGAGCCCGCTATTCTTAGATTGCCTAGTGCTACACAGAAGCAGCACATTTCTTAAAATTCTAAATATTTTGGCCATTTGTATCAATCCTGGACTGCTAACTTTGCCTTGTCAGATAGACATGTGAGTTCATGTGGGTGGGTTAAGAGGCTTTAAAAATTGTCTTTGCAGATGGGTGCAGAAAATGTTTTCACTTCCATCTATTTTAATTCTGAAAGGTAGGAATGTCTTACATCTCTTGTGGCTCAGTATGTTGCATCCTTCTGATTTAGGACCGTAGGTTGCTTAACTTTCCCCTGTACCTCTCCTTGATGTCCAACGCTCACACTGCTTTTACCCAAAAACGCCTGAACCTCACATGCTCCTGGGAGAGGATTTGCCTGGCTCCTCGCCACTGCCTTCAGTGAGTTTTCATCAAGCTTAGGGCAGGGATTAGTGAGAGGATCCTGCTCTGTCCATCAGTCACCCTGCATGCCCTGTCCCGGCGCAGGGGGGGGAATTGATTGAGCATCATTACCTCTCAAGAAGAAAGCACTTAGGAGAGGAGGAGTTTGATCAATTCCAGGCATGCGGCAGGATCCACCGGCCCGGCCCTGCCCAGAAGCAGCATCAGGCCAGCGCCAGGTTGCTCAGCAACCAGCAGCATCCTTGCACAGAGAGCGGCAGACCTGCACGGTGGCTTTCAAATGCCTTTGTCCATACATTTTGAGACAAATCTTGCTTTAAAAACAGGACTAAGCAGATGTCTTGGGTAATATTTCTGGAACAGTAACAATCACCTGAAATGTTATTCTTCTCTTTGCCCAAATTCATCCCTGTCACCTCCAAAGAATCACTAACATACTTTCCTTCTCTTACAAATTGGAGACAGATTTTCAGAACAGCCTGTTCATGCACCTTAATGAAATGACTGAAGTGCCTGGTCCATTTGATCAACGGCAATCGTTACGGTGCCGAGAACTTTAAGAAACTTCATTCCTAATGAAACACACATTTGTACCATTTATCGTGTCTTAGACAATTGCATTTTGGGCAGAGTTTGAAGTCACAACATGGGGTTGTGTCTCTTCTAAGTTCCTGTATGAAGTTCCTGGTCCAAGGCAGCGATGCTGACAGATCCATTTTCCCAGCGTACAGCTGGGAGAAGCCTGGGATAAGGCCACATCCATTGCCGGACAGGGAGGCCCACCTAAGGTGAGATACCAGAGGCTGATGGAGGTTCATTGACTCCACCAAAGTCCATGGGGGCTCTGCTGCTGCCTTCAGCAGGAGAGCGTTTCATCCAGGCTTAAATACATAGCTGATGTTAGGTTGTTGCTGCATGTTTGAATAGTCTGAGGATCTCAAGGAAGCATTAGAACATTTTCCTTTATCTGAAGTTTCTAACGTTGCCGGTCTTTGTCCCATCTCAGCAGGCACAGCTGTTCCTCAGTACATCTCAGAGGTTGTGACGTATCTAAAGAATATCACAGAGGAGGGATGTGTCATGGCTGAGCTGAGAGTGTGATTGAGGGGATTAGGTTGTGCCGATCGTAGTATGAGCTGCTGTGGGAAGGACATTCCCCACTGGACAGTTCAGTAAAACTACACATCTGTATGACGTTGTTACAGTACAGGTCACAAAAACTCTGATACGGTGTCCTAGAGGTGTAAGACTTTGCACAATTTACTTCGTAAGCATATTTTCACTGGTAGTTGGACACTGAGGAGTCCATTCTTTCTTCAGGTAAGTATATTGTGCGACTGAAGAAGTAGTTTAACGCCTCCTAGATCTTTATTAAAAATTGAGGCAGCGTGGTACACTTACTCCTGCGCTAACGCATTTTGCCTTTCCTGAAACTCTGAATAGCAGCGCACGCAGACTGGGGCACTGGAAGCAAAACCCTGCTCAGGACGGAGCTGATCACCGCTCCAGGCAGCTGGAACGTGCTAAGGAGGAGCGGAGAGGACGCCTATACAGATCCACTGTCACAGAGCTTGCTGATAACACAACCGTTAGCCAGCAAGAGGCTGTAAATGTCCCAAACGCTATGACAATGTGCCTCAGCTGCATGAGAGGAGAACAGATTTTTCTGATTTTTTTTTCCCTTTAGTCCTCTTATCCATCCTTCTTTCTGAAAAATCTTTGCCCGGGCCATTTGTGATCCAGACATCAGTAAGCCAGCAATCAAATGTGCAAATGCAAACTGCCTGGTTGTTTAATCTACCTGCGCACACTGCACCGAGATAACCTGCATCGCTCCCACGCCAGTTTTAAGTCATTCCTCTGGAGTTCTCTGTACAGTCTCTCCATCTACTGTCTTTTCTGAGCTCCTTGCTCAAAGCTCCCCGCTCCCCTTACCCAAGCACCGAGCTCTTCCTGCAGAGCACTGCATGGGCCGGTATGAAAAGCACTCTTTGTCCCTTACAAAGCAAGGCAAGCTTCTGAAGTGGATGGTTTCTGTCCTGTTCTTCTCCATGTGTTCTTCTCCTTTGCTAACACGCACCCTGGGGCACCGACCTGGAGGCAGCTGCAAGGTGGCTGGAGGAGCTGCGCAGCTGCAGCTGTATTCCACGCTGCAGACCACGCAGCATCCTGGAATGAGAGCTACGGCGGATCAGATGTGTCCTTGGGCTTGCCCCGGCCGGGTAAATCCGGGCCTCGCTGGTGTGCACTGCTCATGTGCGCTTTCTGAGGAACTGCCCTGACTCTCAGGAATAAGGAAGAAGCATGCTCGTGTAATAAATTAAAAGGAAAACTAGAATAGTGCATCCCCAAGGGAGACAGTAGAGATGAAAGGTATCTGGCAAGGGAAACCTCACTTAGATGACCTGGAAAAGCAAGCCATAAATAGCAAAATGCTGGTAACACACAGGTGTGGAGAGCTGTCTCCTCCTCCCCCTTTTGTCTTTTTACACCAACTAAGCACAATGATGGGGGACATGCCAGCTAGTCTGCAGGAGAGCTATTTACACACAGCACTGACACGTCTGGCAACAGCTACGTCAACTGATTCTCACCCTGCTCTATGTATTCTGCAAGGACAACCCACCGAGGGTGACGTGACAGCGAAGGCCACCACAGTTGGTCCGAACCCAACTTCTCTGTGTGGGAAGCTAAAATGATGGTGGCTGTTGATAAGACCCACTTGTGACGATGAGTTTTGGGGGGGGGGGTGTTCACCAGAAGCAGTACTGGCAGGTGTCTGTCTCCACTGCCCAGGACCAGACGCTCAGTATCCCAGAGGATACCACAGGCCTCACCTGCAGATTTGACCCCAAAAAAGCACGTCACATGCTCAGTACAAAAGGGAGCTGTCTCTGGTTCATCCACTGCACTGATGCTGCAGCAATCACTTGCTGTAGATAACCTCCGTGAAGTTCCTATTGGCCTCAAGTCCTATTTTTCTTTTTTTTTTTAATTTTCTGTAGCATAAGAAACAGCAGAATGCAGCAGGGAATCACGGATTGAGGATCCACGTCTTAAATCGAACTCTTCTCATGCTGCCCAGCAAATTGTGCAATCTACAGCATAGGTGGTGCTGCATAGAAAGAATCAAGAACTTTAAGGATGGCAAAGATCAGTGAGTTCAGGTGCAGGTATAGATTGTCATAAAAAGATGTAATAGATTTTGTCCTGCTAATTGACTTAAAATCACTGCATGGGCAGTATAGTGTCTCCAAAGTGTCTCCAGTGAATCAAAAAAAAGAAATCTTTCTGTGCAGGAATCTGAACTGACCAGGACAAATGCAATACAGTATCTTACCCTTAACGGAGGTGAGGATAATCTAAAGAAAACTCTGAGAGGCTGGATAGGTTTATGTTCACCAAGTGTTCTTCTGCTGTACAGAAGCAACCTGCTGGTGAAACACGTTTTTGGTGATTTGCCTCCTGCTGCCCTTCAATTAATATTGAGAAGTTTTGGCTTATAGTACAAAAAATTGTTAGTGACATCATTATAGGGCCGTAAATCTTGGCATAAGGAGGCAACAGAGACTTCTAGCCTTTCTGCATCCTGAGCAGTATTTCTAGAATACTGCTCCCATGGGGAGAGATATATTGTCTTTATTTCTTAGGCTTTATCTTTGCTGCCCTGATCCCAGCCTTAACGGCACACATAGGCACACAGAGAGACACCCAGGCACGGAGACACAGACACAGACACACAGACACAGACACGCTGCAGTTCTTTCAGCCCCTGCGAGTGACAAGAACCCAGGAAATGAAGGAGGTGTATGCATGCATATGCATTACAGGAGGTAGCTGGATCAGACAATACACTTTGTTTCCAGGTTTCTATTTCTCAGTAGATCTCATACTGCCTGTAGGAATGTCTAAATCTGGGGACTCCAGCAGCACTTTCCCTCTCTCAGGTCTGGCTGCCCAGTTTAGCAATGCCTTAAGCTGAGAGCAGAAGGCGGCTGGGGCATGCGATGCTCTACTGCCAGCATCCTTTTCCCCCGGAAAGGCAGCTTGGGTGCAGGAGCCAGGCGGGAGCCCTGTCACATTTCAGACAGGTTCCTGCTCTGAAGAATGAGAAAACTGCAACGCCAGGCACTGCAGGGCACACCCGCTGTGTGTGCACACAGCAACGGACATATTAGCAGGACTGTGCAATCAATACTCGCTCTGATAAATGGTTGAGAAATATCTTACTAGGCTTTAAAATGTTGTGAAATCTCAGGAAAGGCTTTAACAGACAAAAGCAACCTTCTCAAAGTCAAGTCTTCAGGGCTAGGTTTGCATTTGAATGGCCACAGTCCTGTCCCGTACTGGGAATGGAGATAAGGAAAGCTGTTAATGGCTACAACCCTTCTCTTACCCTTCGGTGGACTGAACAGGGAACAGAAATGCTGCAAAGTGGAGTGTTGGTCTGTGCCTTGCTCAACCAACAACTGAAGTTTATTGGCTTTAAAATTTTACATAACCGTAACTGGAACCGTATTGTCCAAAGCTTTCTTTTTCGAGCTGATTATTGTCCATCATGTGATGTTCTGGGTACTTTCATAAACTGTTGTTGCAAGTTCATTTGGGGAGTCTTTTTGTGCTTGTAAATTATCGGCAGATGTCTCATTTTTCTGAAACATCAAGAAACTGGCAGCTTTACCAATAAAAAAAAAAAAAGAAAGAACATTGTTGTTGTTGTTACTGTAGCTCCCGATTAAACAAGAAAAGTCTTCAGTACTTGCATATATTTGTATTCTGTTGTTTTTCAGTTTTTTCCCCCTAAGGAATCTAGTCATTTGATATCGAGCCCTATTTTGAGAGCAGACTAGAAATGCCATCTCTGTCCAGTCAGGTTTTGAAATCCTGACCTACCCTCGCCATGGAGAGACTTCACTAGCCTAGCGTCCACCCCTCCCCAGAAAGCCCTGCTCATTATCAGGTTTCTTCTCTAATTGCCATCCTTGTGACCAGCCAGCCACTGGTTTGCAATGCCCGTCCCCTGCAGAAGCAGCATGCTGCTGTCCTTGTTCTGACTGAAGGGAAGCCTGATGGTGGTGGTCCTTGTTCCTCTGCATCAAGCACTGCATGTCATTCCTGGTGCCTGGTCTCCTCTCCTTCCCCTGAACCTGGGACCCTTCTGGCTGTAGTTGGCTGGAAGGGGTGGTGTTGGGGAAGCCACGTCTTTCTCTGTAGCTCTGCTAGCTCCTTGTTTTGGTGAGTTGTGTTTCATGTTTTTAATTCCACCAGACACAGTTGTAACCCATCAAAAATAAACCGATGCAGTGTCATGTTCTAACCTGCACAGGGTCAGCCTGCAATACTAACTTTCTGGTCTTGTTTGCACCAACAGGCAACTGTCACTGAGCCACAGAGAATATAAAACTGTTATATGATTTTCCTTGCAGCAGTTCGGCCCAGGCATATAACAAAGCTGATCCAGCATATCAACGCACACTCGACATTTCTTTCAAGCTGGTACATTCTGTGATCCCCTGAAGCACACACTCTACAGTGTCCATCAGTTTGGCTGAAAGCAGAACCTTTTGGACGTGTAGAAATGTGAAGCCAGCTACATGGATTTAGAAGAGCTGCCTTGCTGGAGGGTGAATATTGTGTTTGTACATCTGCAACAGAAAGCTAGGCAAAACATCCATGTTACAGAAAACACAGCGCAGCAGGAAAATGGAATTCCCTTGTGTCGGAATCTCTGTCAGTTGTCTGATAACCTTGTTTATACTATTTTCTGGGAAGCCAAGAGTTTCAACCAATTATTTAATGCTTCCTTCCTCTCTACTAGCGCTGCTCACACCAGCTCATCAGGGGCATCTGTTTTTCTGCTCCATTAGACAAAATCCTGTCTGGCATTAACAAAATAAAGTGGAAACAAACAAGATGAGTAGTCTAGTTCAAATTGATTGCCACTATTCAACTGATCTTTGAGTACCTTAAATCTGTACTGTCTGTTGAACAGGACCTGCACTGAGGTGGTCCTCACCAGGTAGGCAACAAAACAAAACAGAACGAAACAAAACAGAACGAAACAAAACAAAACAAAACAGAACGAAACAAAACAGAACAAAACAAAACAAAACAAAACAAAACAAAACAAAACAAAACAAAACAAAACCAAAACCAAAACCAAAACCAAAACCAAACCAAACCAAAGAAAACAAAATCCTTTTCAGCCTGGGAGAAACAAGCTTAGAAGAAATGCAAAAAGTGGATGTCCCACAGACCCCAGTGTCCTGGTTTCGGCTGGGATAGAGTTAATTCTCTCCCCAGCAGCAGGTACAGTGCTGTGTTTTGGATTTAGGAGCAGAATGGTGCTGATAACACACTGATGTTTTGGTTGTTGCTGGCGATGTTTACACCAAGTGAAGGACTTTTCAGCTTCTTGCCCTGCCCTGCCCCGCCAGCCAGGAGGCCGGGGGTGCACAGGAAGCCGGGAGGGGACACAGCCAGGAGAGCTGACCCCGGCTGGCCAAAGGGATATTCCATACCATATGACGTCATGGTCCGTATAGAACGGGGGGAAGCTGGCCAGGGGCGCAACCGCGGCTCAGGAACTAGCTGGGCATTGGTGGTCTGTGGGTGGTGAGTAATGTGCTGTGCATCACTTGTGTTCTGTAATATTCTGTTACTGTTGTTGTTTTTATTATTGCTATTACTATTTTTGTCCTATTAAACTGTCTTTACCTCAACCCACGAGTTCTACTTTTTTTTGTTTTTTTGTGATTCTCTCCCCCATCCCACTGTGGGGGAGTGAGCAAACAGCTGTGTGGTCGTTTTAGCTGCCAGCCGGGTTAAACCATGACCCACAGTAAAGCCAAGCAGCTGATTTTCCCCCTCGATGTCCACGACTTTACCACAGGAAAAGGGAAAGGCAAATGGCTGTACAATTTTTGGCAGCCAAAGAAAAGAGAGATAAACTAGTAGGCTGCTCTCCCTCTTTTTATTTTAGTGGTGGTTAGTCCTTCCTTTCCCTTTTTTGATCTTCCTACAACACTGCATTAGGTTTGTAATCCCTAATGGCCTCAGTGCTTCAGGGCATTGTGCTTTTTATAAGACAAGACAGCCCTGCCTAGTTATCCTGGTGCAAGCAGTCCAGCTGCTGTCCTTGTACTCTGCACTGTGCTCACGTGTCAGATGCTTTCGTCTCACAGGCACAGAAGTGTAATCATCCTGCTGTGTGTCCACAGGAGCTCGTAAGATTCTCCAGCCCTAAAACTTAGTTGTCATAAAACTGGACTCGATCGCAATGAGAAAACTGATCTGAACAAACAAGAGTGGAGTTGGTTTAAGTATAAATAATCTTGTTAGACCTGGAAACACAAACACATCTAGTATTAGATCCAGGAGCCACATGACAAACAACAAGGAAATTTGAATTGGCTGGTTTTACTCTCCAGTGTAACTGATACGCAAAGAGACAACAAAGGATGGGAAGGGAAGTCTAA
This sequence comes from Grus americana, assembly GCF_028858705.1. NCBI lineage: Eukaryota > Metazoa > Chordata > Aves > Gruiformes > Gruidae > Grus > Grus americana. The sequence continues at coordinate 572,703 of NC_072863.1, read as the reverse complement.
GAATGAGATTTTTACATGCCTTTGAGCCTCCACAATCTTTTGAGCTCTGAGGTTTGTGTAAAGTCCAAACCATCTGTACTTGTTGGTGGAATCTAGCCAGGCCTGAAGAATCAGAGACCTGACTCAAAGAAGGAGGAATCGGAGTGTGCAATAGTGCTGCAGATAAGATTGAGGTCTTATCCATGATCTTCTTGGGAAGAAGATTTAAGAGCTCAGAAAAACAATGAGCTGAAAGGAATCAGTTGCTTTCACCAGTCCGGCAGCAAATATTTCAAGTCCCATTGAAAAATCCCACTGTGTCTCAAAGGTATTAACAGAGCGGGCCAATGTAGTATTTCCAATTAATCTTCTTCTCTGCAAAGAAAGTCTATTTTCAAAAAACTATCTATCATCTGCTTTTTTTCCAGACCTCAGTAACGACACTGCAACCCCATATTAGCTGCCGGTTAGGTAATATGGGACATGTTGCCTCCATACTGTCTTATCTGTCTATCTGCAAGAAGGTGCCAGGTTCTGCCTCATGTTTACTGACTGATTGTTGGCTTCATTGGGTCGGCTAATTTGGCAAAGTGAAATACAATTCCTTATCCAGCTCTATCTTCTTCTCAGCCACACAAGAACGTTTTGCATGCAATCAGTTTCAGGGAATGGTTCCAGGCATTTTTAAGGGTGGGACTTTATTAATATTGGATGATATGGTAAATTTTGAGAGGAAAACGGGGGACCAACTGCTGCGGAGACTACAATATAATAGTAAATAAAACAAAATAATGCTGATGAAAGAATTACAAGCACCCAACAGAGAAAAGAGACCTTCCATGTAAGCTCTGCCCTTCCTTAGAATGGTTAGGGTGTTGCTATCTTGAAAACGTGTCTTTTCAAGATGAAAGAAAATTCCTTTTCCTCTGTGTAAGGCCACTGGCATAAAAGACAGAATTCCCTCCATAAAGTTCTCCAGTCCCTCAAGTGGGCCAGCCCCTCTGCTTCTGTCAACAACTCTTCCCCTGGAACCAAACTCTGGCAACAGCCAGCCTGGAAGACACGAGCACTTTCTATGGCAAAGCACCACATCCTGGCCAGCTTCCACTTGCTCCGTGAAACAGGAGGTTCCAAGGATGTGCATGAATTCTCCCCAAACCCAGAGTTACTCCTGCATTTCTGTCCGTGGTCTTGGGTATCTAATTTAATAGCTTTCTGGTTTGAACTTAGATATTTTGCACACTTCAGTGACACCCTGGCCGGACAATCCATCATGGTGCTGACTGCTCATGCAGTACCGAGCTGCCCGACTTCCTTCTCTCTTGACAAAACCAGCTCCTTTACTTTCCTTATGGTTGCAGAAGGTCCTGGCAGAGCTGCCGGTATCGGCTTCTTGCATCTGAGCAGGTGAAGGAAGAACAGGGGCAAAAAATTTGGTCGCTGTGACGGCTTCCTACATTTGTTGCTCATTTGGACAATACGTTGCTAATGGCTCATTGCCTGTGATTCCTGTCACTAGATCTACTTCAAATGCTCTGGTGGCTAATGGGCTAAAGGCTTTTGCCCTCACTAGAAGAATGGGGTAACATAGTAATTATAAATTAACTCAAAAATATAAAATCCTTTAGCCAGGCTGCCAGCCAACAGCGAGGGAGACAGGTAGTTTGTAGACGTAGACAGGTAAATAGATAAACAGACAGCTATATGGACATAGAAGATTTTAGCATCTAGGGTCTTCCCACTCTTTTCTGTAAAGCACTCCCAGACATGGATGGAAAAATGCTGGTGTACAGATTATTTGTATTTAGCAGACAGGTCCTGGAATCTGCAGCTAGAGATGCTGCAGTGGAGGTTTCCCGTTTAGCCAAATTTCTAGCTACTGAGCTAATGTAACGTGTATTTAGGCATCTGACTCTAGGCACATGATGTATTGGAAACAGTGGCCTGTTTTCCTTGAGATTTTCAAAATGACACTGTTCGAAAGATACAGTTTCTTGTGAAACAAACAGGAGTTCTTTAACTTTTGCAGAATTTAAACGAAATGTATCCTGAAATAAGTATCAGTTTGCTTTCAGTCTACTGAAGTTATTGAGGTGTAGCTGATGGAAGAATTTATTGTTCTCTGATTTTTTTTCAGTTTTTAAAAAGAAATAAAGGCAAGTTAGAAACAGGGTTTGTCTCAGTGAAATCCATTCATTTAAAGTGAGTTCTTCTATCTGACAGCATTCAAAGTCTATAAAGACGATGTTGCATGAATGTTGTTTAAAGACATGTTATGAATACCTGGAATACAACTCTAGTGCAGAAAATAATGATTATTTTAGGATGAACATGTAGGAAGACTTTCACTTCCCTCATAAATTGCCAGCCTGTGTAGGCTGGGGACAACAGGGAACAAGCAGGCAATGCTGAGCCGTGATTGCCGTGGCTGCTAGAACTTCATGTCCAGAACCTGGTCGTGTCTCCTGTGCACCCGGTCGTACCCAGCTCTGCCCGTGCGACGGCGCTGACCGTGCCCAACGCAGGACTCCAGGCTGTCCCAGAGCCAGTCTTCACTCTGCAAATGGCATATTAATACCTACCACGTTATACCTTAACCTTCATTTTAATTTAGCCTCGTGACGAGATCTTATGCCCAGTATTTACATGTGTTTTAAAGTCTCCGTTTTGTTCATTACCACTTTACATTTTTGTTTATACTCTTTTACACATCCCATCACTTTTGTTTCTGCTGCTGATGTGGCTGGGGAACGTTGCACAGTGCTCCTTGTTCAGCCCATCCCAGTCATGATGTGTGGGAGCAGCCATGGTGAAGAAATAAGGGGGAAATCCATTTTTGCAGATCGTGCTCATTAAAAACACCCCCAAACCTGTCCATTGGGGTTCCTTGAAACAGAAGTGTTGTAAAGTCACATTTGAACTGATCTCATAAAGCCTTCTGGAGGAAAGGTCTGCTATTGCCACAACCCTGTGGGAAAGGCAAAGGTGCTTATTAAATATAATCATAATTAAGGAGTTGGGTATAAAGCAAGATTGCCTCTTAAGGCACGCAGGTTAGAGAGAACTTCCAAAGTAAACCAAAATGGCCTCTGATTCCCTCTAGTGCTTTGACATAATTACAAATCATCTGGTTTGGCGTCTGGTGGACTCCTTGGCAATGTACTTTGGCAGAATGACACTTCACCAATGCACATCGGCAAGCGCGCGTGCACAGGCTAATACTCTTTAAGCCACTACAATCAACTTGCATTGTTGGAGAAGAGAAATTTGAGTATGATGTAGGTGGGAAAGGGAAAGAATAGGACTTTTCTATTTCCTGCAGCTTCCGATCTCAATAGAAGATCAAGTACACGATTTAGGCTAAACAGGATCTGAGCAACTTCTTGTTTCAGAAAAATTCCAGGAAGGGTTTGCATAAACTAGCTGAGGAGTTCCTTGCTCTACGGGATGGACACTTTCCAGAGAGAGTTCAAGCAGCTAAAAGAGATTACCAGCTCGCTAATGGTAATTCAGAAAAAGCCAGCTTATATAAAGATATGGAATTTCTAATGTCTTAGAAAAACAGTTTAGACTGGGGAAGACAGGTTTCCCTACCTTCTGCAAACCCTTTTCCTTTATTGATTTTCGTGGCGCTGGACTTGACTGTTGAAGAGCACAGGGTAAAACTTTCCCCAGGAGTACCACTCCTCCTAGGTTGCACAATGTGTCTCTTCAGATTTACTCCTGAGCTGTGTTGGCTTTCAACACATGAGAAGCATTCCCTATTCCCCTTGCTTTCCCTAAAGGCAGAGTACTCTTCTTACAAGGCAAAAAGGACCATGCAGAACGCCCACTCCTGAAAAAAGAAATCATCACCACTGAAAAGTGGCTTCAGGACGTATGCAACTCCCTGAAAGCTTTCTTTCTTAGAAAAGCGGCAAAATGGAGGCCTGTCTTCAGCAGGAGAGATTTTTAGTTGCAGGGGACTGTTCTGGCTTCTTACCTCACGCATTCTTACAGCTCTCCTCCTCCTGCTTGCAGGTGAGGAAGATCCTTGCCTGGATTTTATTTGTCAGGGAGTATTTCTGCAGTCACAGCTCTTCTTTCTCTTTTTTTTTTTTCCTATTGTCTACTTCTGCAGGAAGAGTGCTGAACTTTATTAAGTCCTTGAGCAAATCCAGCCTAACAAAATCGATCTCTTCTCTCTTGTCTCCACTCAGAGTCTAAGACTGGTCCATCAGGTCCTCGCTGAGGAAAACTCCATGGGATATCTTGTAAAGTCTGTGGTGGTCCCCAGACCAGCCGGAGGATTCTCCCCTGAGCTGTCCCTTCCATGTTACTGCCAGAGGCACGTTGCCCCTGCTGTGCCCTCGCTCGCCCAGCACCGGAGCTGTAAAACCGACCCGAAGGTTTTCACCTGTGAAGCCGTCTCTATGGCATCATTTGGGCCAAGTCGTAGTGTTCGAAATTAGCTATGGGCAGTCTTTATACGTAAGGAGATATCAGACATGGGGAGGAGCGCGCAGTGTGTTGAAGGGGATCTCTGTGCTCTCTTGCTGGGCCTCAGTCCTACTCCAGGCAAGGATTCATTACTTTAATTTTAGCCTGTTTAGGAATTTTTCCTGTGAGCTTAGCTGAGTGCTAGGGACTGACAACTGACAGTCAGTAGAGCTGCTAGAAACGAACCTGGGACATGAGCATCTGAGGTTCAGAATAGATATTCTTCCTAGCTACAGGTGTGCTGAGAGCAGCTCCTTCCTCCGCTTTTACACCAGGCGAGGAACTGCTTCCAAACTCCCTGACGGCTCCTGCCTGAGCTAACGCTCGAATCTGCAAAGCTGTGGCCAGCGTCAATAGTTGGGAAGACGGAAGGAAAACATCCACGTGCAGGCAGGATCTCTGATTCAGCCTGAATAAACCGACACCACTGTGTTCCACCTCCTTGCCAAATTGTGTGGCTGTCATTCTTCCTCAGCCTTAAGCTTCTTCATATGGCTCTTCCAGTGACTCAGCACGACTACAATATTTGTCCAGTGCTGATGTGTATAAAGACAGTTCCACTGTCTAGCTTGTTTTCTTTTCACCTGGACTTCTATTCAGTGATTATTTCTGAGGACCACTAGATTGATGTCAATCTTATTTTCATTTTCCATTCTTCCCCAAGGCATAATTAAGCTCATTCAGCGCTGTTCAGTTTAAATCTAGATTCAAGTATCAGGCACCGGTTGCACAGTATCCTTGGGAGTCCATTTGGTAATTACCCGTCAACCTTAAGAATTAACGTCGTCAGTGGTGGAAGCGAATGCTCTAACGCTGTTGCTCTTTGGCAGCCTCATGACCTACAGAGAGACGGTATTCAGAAAATGGAAATTGAGCTGGTTTTCTATATTATTCCCATTTCTTTCTTGTATCTGAATCATTCCTGTTGCTCCCACTGAATTTGCAACAAATATTTTACAGCTTTCTCAGCTGTGGTTTGATCTGAGGCCTTTTGTAAATTTTCTTATCAGGTGTATCTCTTAGCACCCTTCACGTGCAGAGCACTGTGAAAATAAACCCTAATTAACCTGCAAAACTTCCTTGTACGGTTGGTGAGCTTTCTGATCCTTCATCTATGTGCGGTGAAGTTCTCTGTTTTCTCCAAGCTCATAAAAGTCAATGTTAGAATCAGGGGTAAAACTCAGAAATCCTTAGCTCCAGTCCCTGGGATCTGCCCTTGCTCCTCCTGCAGAAAGCAGAAAACCTCCCCATTCGGTTTATACATTGCACGATCCATTCCTGCCCACATCAACAACTACCGGGAGACTTTCACCCCTTCCTGTTCCCACCGCAGCAAGGAAAAGGCTGCAGGTGTGCAGCAACGCTGGGTACAGACTATTCCTGCCTGCGAAGATGGGAGTTTTCCCCGAATGTTAGAGGGAGCTTTTCAGCTTAGCATAAATGTCCTTGTTTACTTTTACACGCTCCGGAGTGGGCATCTCTCATTTGCTCTTAGAGTCAGTATAATTACCCTCCCTGTAAACAAAGAGTTTAATACACCGAGGGGAATTTACTTAACTTGGGCCATGGCAGATTTATAGTTTTTAAATGGAATGCCAAAAGGTTGTTGGCACTTAGGGAACCCTGGTTTGTTATTTCATAATCACATATTTATGGTTCCCACAGCATATTGTTTTTGTCTTGCTGTTCATTTATTGCAGGTCTATTAAGCTGTCACTGCTTAGCTTCAAGGCACTGTACTGTAATTCTGGCCATTGCCTGATTGTACTTTCAGTCTTCTGGGACTGTTCTGATGGAGATCGGTATCAGCGCCGTGGAGAATACATAAGGAGCATGTTCTGCACTATGAAGCAGGCCCAGAAAAAGCAAAGATTGTGAATGAGCTATTGTCTGAGGAACATTCTCCTAATAAGAAGGATTAATTATCAGCAGGCCCAGGTGTTGGCTCTTGAGTGTTACTTGCTGATGAACAGGGTCCCACGTATCAGGACCCAGTCACACAGTTACTTAGTATTGCCATTGGCAATTTTTAGCAGAGAAACCAGGGTTAAAATAGGTCATTGATATTTAGCTCCCCTGGAAAAAAACTACCACTTGGAAACCTTTGTGTGTTTCTTGTCTAGGCCAGGACTTTGCAGCTTGTTCTCGTCCTTGATTTTTTTTCTCCTCCTAATGGGCACTCACATTCTTCACTCAGTTTCAGAGAAGTAGCTGCCTGGTTGTTCCTGTGAAGATAAAGGTAAACCAGACTCCTATGCCGGGCTGCTTGCTGCCTGCAAAAACACCTACTTGAGAGTGGAGTGAAATGCCTTGCTTAATAAAAGGTTGTGTGTGTGTAATGATGAAACCGAAAGACCTGAACCCAGGAGTATGTCCAGTGGCAGCTCTCAGCATGGACAGAGGTGAGGTGTTGATGGCACCATCTCCTGACAGGGGAGCGCAGACAAGGAAATGTGCTGCAGTGACCGCGCCGCTCCCGAGATGCCCACGGGGCTCCCCGTGAGGCGGGAGCTGCTTGGCAGAAGGGTGGTGAAGTGGCTGATGGTTTGCCTGTTGGCATCGGGACCTGCAGTTTCCAGCCTGGCGGGCTGAACACGGGATGCGTTGCAGAGCCCTGGCGAGGCGTGAGTGGACCCTGTCTGCTGCTGACAGCTGGCCTTGCATGCAGAATCCTCGCGGGCTTTCTTACCCAGCACTGCCGACACGTGTCCAGACCCACTCTTTTACTGTCTCCCTCCACCTCTTTTTAGGTCTTTCAGTCCAAACTTGCAAGTCTCGGTTGCTTTAGTTTTTTCTGCTACTCATTTATCTCTCCCTGTCCTGCTCTCTTTCTCACTGTTCTCTCCCTCTCCATTTCCATTAAGGTCTGGGGTGTCTGTGAAGCTTTGCCAGAACACCCAACACCAAAACACAGTAGTCTCAGACTCTGCCACCAGCCCATGTGCTGGGCAAGCTTTTTCGTCCACTCTCCCCCTCTGTGATCAGCCCTTCCCAAGCACTACAGCAAGCCCGGTACAATGGCTGAACACCAGCAGGTCTCTGGCAGTTCCCAACGTAATTGTCTCCTCGTGAGCTTGTTGCTCATCAGATCCTACATATCTATCTGCCATATGGAAGTGATTCTCCCCCTCCTCCCCTTCTGCTAGAGCATTTCTGCTGCCTTCTAACCTCCTTCTGTAAACGCTCTAACTCCGCCGGTCGCCCCTCCACGGGCCCTCTGGCCCCGCTGCTCTCCTGATCTCATTCCGCATTCCTCCCTGCTCGCGCCAGGCGTGCCCCAGCTTTATGCGCTTTGCCAAGCAGCTGGCTGGCCTCCTGCAGCTCTTCTCTTGCTTGTCCACACCTCAAATCTCGTCCTCGGTCTGGTGAGGCAGCCTCCTTCTTCTTCCAGACCTTCCTCAGAACAGATGTATACACTTGTATCTGTATACACTTATAGATACGTAAGTTTACCAATAGTGATTAAATCTATAAGCTTTTTTTTTTTTTTTTAGAATCGGACTCTATTGACACTGTCTTAAAATGCCCATTTAGAAACTGGGAGAGTCTGATATGTACGTGCCCCCCAATACATACTCTGAGAGAGATCATATCCTTAAAAAAATCAAATAGAAATTTTAAACAGCTATCTTCTGTTCCCTCCTTTAAATGTCTATAATGCATAGTCATGGCAGCTCTCCTCTATGCACAGCATCATCTTTTTCCAAACTAAAGTGCAAAGGAAGTTCAGGTCTTTGACCAGTACGAACACATTTCAGTATTTGATTTGTGCCTTCTCCAAAATCAACATAATCCGTTTCTGCTAGAAATTCAAACGATCAGTTGTGATCTAACTCAGTTCGAGCATTAGGACAATGTGATGACAAGATTGATCGTTTCCCAGAGGAAGACTATGAATTACAGTCTGCCACTGAACTATCAAGATGAACCAGCAGCAACCTGCTAGACAATTTCCCTCCATGGTAGCTTGGAATTTCATAATTATTTATGTCTGGAATGCTGCTAATGTCACAGATATCTAGTATAGCCAGCCTAGAAAATACTCATTTGATGAACACTATGGATGCCAGGAGAATCCTTCATGCAACTGTTTTTGAAAAAGTCAGTCCTGAGACCTGGTCTTGGTGCATTGCCATGCCAACAACAATCCATGATGCTTTCCCTTTGGAATATCGCTTTAGAATGAATAGGCGCCCGTTTGTCACAAAGCATTTCCAATCTCTCTTTAGTAAAACAGAAGGGAATGGGAGAATGTGTTCATGCACATTGGTTTTTCCTAGCTCTGCTGTGGCTTCCAAAGGCTCCTTTCACTGCAGGGGTGAACTATCTCCTACAGGACTCTCCAAGATACCACCTGACATGAAGTTGTTATCACAGAGACAATTACAACCCTCTGCTGCAGAACGTCCCAGTTTCCACATTGCAACATATTCCCTTACCCAGTCTGATCTCATTCTGGTCTGACTTGACTTGTGTTATCTGATTTGCTCCCCAGTATTGGCTGGGCCACAGCACACAGTGTTATCATTCCCGTGTCTGGGCCAGAGGTCTCCACAGCAGCTAGAAGCAATGTTGTAGAAAGAACCTGACGGGAGTGTCTAGGCTAGAGCGTGCTTCCGATGAGGTAGCTACCAGACTCCCAACAGGTCTGTACAATGCAAAGGGCTTATCCTATGGTCCTGATGGGGAAATTTTACTTTGGACCAGTACGGAAGGGACATCCCTTGCTCCATGGCAATCCTCCTGTCAGATTTGACCGGACTCGGCTCTGCGCTGAGGTTGCTAAGTTTTGGGTCGCCAAAGGAATCAGTTCAGAGGACAAGAGATGAAGGTGGACTCAGTCATCTGGGACAAAGAAGGCTGAAAGAAGAGCAGCAAGGAACTGCTGATGTCTCGTGCCCTTCACAGTTTTTCCTGAATAATTTACCACCTGCTTACTAGTGACTTTTTGGTATTTAATGGCCACTGATTTCCCAAACCCATTTCCGAAGTAGAATTTCTGTCTGTGTGGGTGCTTAAAATCACCTGACAAAACAGTGCTGAGAACATATAGGATCGATCTTTGCCCCCAGACTGTCACTACGAGTCTATGAATAAAATGTGCCACAATTCCTGTAAGCTGCCAGGCAGATTTCAAGCTTGCCAGCCTGCCAGCGCTGCTCAGACAGACGCACAGACTCCCGAGGCTCCCGTGACAGCAGGGACGTATGGACAGCGCGGCAGGCACGAGCCCGTGCCCTGCGCTCCACCTGCTCCCTGCGCTGGACCAGCCTCACAATGGGAAGGGTGGCATAACTGAGGTCATTCCTGAACATCTAAGAGTATTTTTTGGAAGATTAGGTACCGAGTTTGACCCTCGCAACGTGGGGGCTCTCTAAAGGATGTTACAAGATGCAGCTTGTTTTAAGGAGCTTGAATGGTACAAAGTCTTCCAGTAAATGACCCCGTCTGAGCCATTATCTCACATTACCCCCTGAAGAAGCACAGGAAATTCAAGTCAGCCCAAGTCAGCATGGGGATTTTAGAGCACTTACAATGGTTGACCTTTAAGTAGAGAGTGATGTTCAGCCATAGTTACAACATGTAACTATGTCATTCTGCTCTACTAAAATCCCTCTGCCACAGAAAGGAGCACCATGCCATGCGGTCCTGCTCTGGCTCCTGCCAACAGCAGGGCTTGAAGTCGGTGTCGACTGGGGTGTCAGTGTACGACTCAGCGTTTCTGCCTCATCTACTCGCTGCTTTTGAAGTCACGGATGCTTCTTTGAGCTCAAGCTAAATTGGGTTTTTTACCTTTTTTGGAGGAGGATTAGAACCCTACTTTGCTACCCAAAAGTTAGGGAATTAGGTGAAATGAGGTGAATTTGTAAACGGCTGGTACATTAAGGGGCCTGAAAGAGGTGGTCTTGTCTCAAAGGCAATTCTAGTTCAGGAACTATCTCAAATTCAGGCTGCCAGTGTGCAACTGCCCTTCAATGAGGACCACGTTTAGGGCAGACCTCGGGAGTAAGCTGCACCGCCCACAGATGGAGATGTAGGAGATCCCCACATTGCACCTCAAACAGCAGCTGCGATTGTCTGAGGTTGATACTCCAGCGCATTTTATCAGCCTTAAATTAATTAAAACTGCAAACAAAGAATCATCCTTCAAATAGAGTTTTTTTCTTTACTTATTTTCTTTTTCTTCAGGAGTTAGAGATTCAGTGGATGTACTGAAAATCCCAGTTCAAATTTCAAATGATTTCAGAAACTTTTTAAAGACAGGATCTTGTGCTGTGTAGTCTTTCATTTCTCTCTTTAATACCTCCATCCATTCTTTAGAAAAAAACATTTTGAAGTTAATGGGTAATCTAGAACTCTATAGCTCTTCAGACAAGTTTAAAAAGCAAGCATACCAAAAGAAACCCAAAATTTCCGCTTTTGTTTTGTACCCAAAATATAAAAAATAAAGCAAAGCACTTCATTACGGTTTGGATCCAGCAGCCAGCTTACAGACACACCTGTGCACAAGGACAAACAGACATTTCTCAGAGCCTGTTTGTGATCTGATGTGAGCAACTTATAGAGCCCCCCATGCCTAGTGAATCTATGGCAGTGATGGATCATAACTGCTGCAAAGTAAAATAACAAAAGGCATATATTGAAATTTTGGGAGTCATTTGGACCATTTAAAACGCAGAATGGACCAAAATAGCAGAAAATAGAGCAGAAGTCTGGGATTTATTCAATTGTTAGAATTCCTAAACAGCAGTGGAACCAGGGCCAGAAATCAGAATCACATATTCAGCTATGTTCCTGTCCTTGAGACTATCAACACGTTCTGTTTTCTCTGCAAATCTTGCATTTGTTTCTAGGAAAAGAAAAGGAATCAACAGGCATGGTGGAGGCTGTTCCTGTCTGCATATAACCGGAGACGTTACTCTATAAGCACTGGGGACGTGGTCCTTTCTTACAGGTTTGGATGCCCCTGAGTCGGGAAATAATGACAAGTATAATAATAATAGTAATAAAGCTAATAGTAGTGGAATAAGGCAAGTGTAATAGCTGCCCTGCCTGGAACTAGTCTTTTCACTAAGATGACATGTTAGCCAGCAGAACCAACACCACTGTCAGCACTTCAAAAATCGACACAGAAGCTATTTGATTTGCAGTTCTTCAGTGCTTAAGCTTCTTGGGCTGCGTCAGTTTGTCTTGCCCAGAACTAGACTCACACATGTCCAAAGGAACTTTCAGATCAAATGAGGCATCTTCCCAGTTAGAGGGATGCTGAGAGAGGCGGAACTGTTCTTCTCATTAGGCTGCAGTATTTGCATTAAGCATCTACTGCCTGCCAGTATTTTGACTGGGATTGAAGTGAGTGACTGAGGTCCACAGATGGACTCAGAGGCAGAGCTAGGAGAGAACTCGGGTGTGCTCAGCTTCCCAAATGCTGCTATGTAAGGTACACGTCATAACTTGCTATATGTGATGAGTTGCTTTGGGCTTTTTAGTTGTCATCCAGCAGACAGCATGAAGGTTAGCTCTTATTTATTAGCTTATTAGCTCCTTTTTCTGTCTGGCTTTTAGTTTCTTTCTAGTGTGAATACAGGAACTGGTCTGTATGTATGTGTGTAAAAGATAACAATCCATTTAGATATTTACAAAAGGTTTAAACTATTTCTGCTTAAAAATTGAATTGATGCAATTGAAATTCTGCTCAAGAATGCAATTAAGTAGAGGAAATAGTGAATATTGTGTTTGTACGAAGGGAGGGTAACAAATAACTGAGAGTGCTTAGCACTTACTGATTTGAATTTCCAGCATTTTGAGGTTTTATCCATTCTGGAAGTTTCTCTGTGAGGCCTGGGCTTTCTAGAGAAACTTTTCTGTACCCGCAAATCAGCAATACTGGTGCTGCACAGTGTCCCTGGCCCTTAGCATACTGAGATCAGGATTTTCTCTGTCAGCGATGGATGGGAAGTTTTCTCCAGGTATTTCTAGCATCAAGGCAAAGCATTTCTTACGAAACGCTGGGTCAGTTCTGGGCTCTCGTTAGACAGGCTTGGCCCCATCCCAGCCCTCCCTTCAGTGCCTAGGTCAGCTCTAGTCTCTGTAGGCATGTGCTGGGCTGGCTGCAGCTCTTTCTGGCAGACGGTTAGCCCTGTCCAGCCTCGTTACGAGCTGAATGTGCTCAGCTCCTTTCCAGCTCCAAACACCGCTGCTCTTGCCTTGGCCTTTTGCAAAAGCAGCCCTTCATCAAACACTAAAGGTACACCTGGGAGTGCTCCCATGACCCCTTCTTACTTCTCTCTTTTCGATCAGCTAAAGTAGTTTGAGTTTGCAAAGCCAGTGCTGAGGTCACTCCTGGTTTTGTGTTGGCTCGCAAGTTCCTGTAGCGCTGTTCCCCAAACAGCTCGTTCCCATGAACAGCAGTCCTCGTGTAACACTGGTACATGCCCAGTATGATCCAGTAATCACTGAAGAACAGATAGAAGAAAAACACCTGGCGCACAGTGCTGCTCATTAGCAAGGAATGTTCTCCAAACCATCTTCCCAGATACTGGGGGTTTCTTCTTTCCTGCCATAGTAAACACACAGGCTCATAGTTGTGCAGGCTTTTGTGCCGTTTCCATCTGCGTGGGATTTGATGCACTTTTATCTGCTAATAAATCTATTAGGAATAATTTTTGCACAATTAACATCAAACGTAGTTCTAGATTTAGAAGAACATGAGCAATTTTGAGATTCAGTAATCATGGTGCGTTTGGAAATGGGACACACTGAAGTCTATGTTGTTACAACAGAGAACTGATAACCTAACATGAAGCAGACAGTCAGTACTTCTGCGTGAGACACACCTACAGCTGTGATTCCTACAGTGCTCTCCACTGCACAGTCTGTTCAGCTAAAGCAATGTCTAATTTCTGAATGCATGGGTTGTTTGAGGGGTTTTTTGCATTTACTTGATCATCCCAGAAACCTTTCAAGACTTTCTAATGAAAATATTTATTACTTACATGGCACAAGCTTAAGTTTTGTTTGAAATTTAAATCCCTTTGAAAATATCACAGAAAGTAAAAACCTGTTGTGCAAAGCTGCAAATAACATAAAGAACTCTTCATGGAAAAAACTCCAGCAATACTGAGTATCGTGTGCGTTTTGCTCTCCAGAGAGGTTTGGATGTTCAATTTACATTGGAAAGCAAGAAGATTTAAATAAGCTCTAAAGGAAGTAAAAAGAAATATTTTGTCATAGCCTTCTGCAATCTTGATGCTGAGGCTGGCAGCTGGGTGGGACAGGGCCAGAGTGATCTGTCCCAGCCTAAGTAACGACGCACAGATGTTTCAGAAAGGCATGCTCCCTGGCCAGCACCGGCAATGCTGTGCAGCTTGGATGTCAAGAAGCATTCAGGGAAGAACAGCTGCCAGGTTGTTTGTAAATAGCTGGTTTCTTTTTACGTGTAATGGCAAACAGAAGATTATTTTTAGTGTTGATAGAAAGTACCAGCCCACCGGCACTGCCCGGCTGGCCAGGTGAAATGCTGGCCGGCGTGGAGGAGCAGCAGAACTGCCCTCTATGGCTTCCTGCAAACGTGCCAACCCCAGACCTAAAGGGACCATCAGTAACAAGGCAATCGACCGCTGCCAGACATTTCACCCCAGCTTCCCAACTGGGAGAGCTTTACTGGGCAATCAGATACTGGCTCCAACACCGCTGAACGCCCTCTGCTCTGGGGCAGGCTGAATGACCACCGGATATCTGTTGGATTTGGGAGTGACCCCTCATAGGGTTCTCCTCTGAACCAGTGGCTTGGCTCAAGAAGAGCTGTTTAGTGCATTTCCAAAATCCTCACCTATCCAGTGCATGATTCATGTTTGGCAGATTGATGCATGTGGGTATGGGTGGAGACAATAGGATCTGCTTCATCACTTCGCGTTGTATCCTTGCTGGAGGTGAGAAGGGGAAAGGAAGGGTAAGAATCTCCCTGCTAGCATCCAGATACGCTGGGCAGGGTGTAGGACAAATGTTGAGTGTCTAAGCACCTTCTGCTCGAAATTGTTTACAGGCTAAAAGACAAAGAGCTAAAGCAAAATATGCCCAGGCCAGGGAATGTATGTCTTGTCAGTGAAAGGTCTGTTGAGGAGAACAAATAGCACGTGAAAATTGCAGAACAGGGATACAGCCATGACATGTACTTCATATTTAGAGTCTGAGAAATTTATTAGCTGCATCTCATTAGCTCTCTTCTGCCCACTTCCTAGCTGGCCAGCTTCTTGCCTGTTTTCTGCTTCAAGCGTTTGGTCTGTCAGCAGGGAATTGAGGCAACTAGCCCCAAAGCTAACAGAGAAAAGGGGCAGACCTTAGAGCTGGTAGTTTGGAAACCCCCTTCTTTATGTGAGCCCTCACATCTGCGCCTGGGCACAGCACAGGGGATAAGCTGGGAGGGGAATCTGCTCTCCTGGGAAACAGTACTAAACAACAGAGGTTCCTTCCGGGTGTTTTTTTGCCATTCACTTTTCAGTCTGGGTTGGTTTTTTTTTAAAGTCTATTTGTGTTTCAATCTAAACTCCCACATAGTTTTCATTCTGTTTTCATGTTGGACTACAAAACAAATTAATTCCTTGTTTGCTTGTTTCCTAAATCACTGACTTGGGAAGGTCAGCTGGTCCTTCCTCATCCCCCTCTTCGTCAGCCTGTTTTCCTAAGGAAATGCAATGAATGCCGTCGTGCTGCCTGTGTGCGTACATCCATACACATGCAGGTCTGGGCATCTTCTCTAGCCTCCAATTTTTTTGATAGAGAAGGACTATTGCCGGGGGAGGGGGGTGGGGGGGGCGGGGATGAGGCTAAATCCTAACAGTGTTGTGAAAAAAGTGTATTTGTAGAGATTGGAGAACCGTCTAATGACTTGCTGGGTGAAAAGCTGCAATGTGACCTCAGCCCCTTTTAGGCAGTGAAGAAGTCGCATAAGGGAAAGGTATTGCACATTTGTTAAACATGGGAAAGAAAAGCTTCATTTGAAAATGTTTTGCTCGCTGACACCTAGCAAGGTGCAGACTCGTACCATTGCCTCAATACGCTTCACTTGGGGAGCAGCAACCACATCACCCAGACCGAGAGGAGGCCGGGCATCGCTACTGATTCTGGGGGAATCACCCTGCTGTGAGTATGGCGTGGATGATACCTCAGGGTTGTACGAGCCAGGATTACCACATGCAAACTTCGGCTTTTCAACAGATCTTCCAGCAGAGTCTATACTGCAGAATTTAAATGTTACAGTGTTTGAATTGTTTATAAATTCAGATATTTCAAGCTTTCAAACATGTCCAAAGGCAGTCACACTGAGTGGGACTAGTTCTGGAGTAGAATAAGTCACTGAGTCATGTCCATAAGTCTAGTAAGCCCTCAGTAAATAATTGACCCAGCATGTCACAAACCTCCATTTAGGAGTATTTAAAAGCAAAATCATGCACATAATCAGTCCAATCACTTAGTCTCAACAAAGCTAATGGTAAAAATAGCATTTGTACCTGGACTTTTGCATGCAGGTGAGAAAATTATATATTTAAGGGGAGTCCCACCGTTATGATTTATTGTGACTGTATGACTATAACATTGCTGCTCCATGATGGCTGTACACTAATGTTTATGGATTGCCTGGTATGAATTTGTATCACATAAATCACATAAGCACAGTAGGAAGGATGTTTCTGCAAGGGGCACTTACAAATTCCAGCAAGAGGCAAGGTGCAATGCGTGCAGGCAAATTGTACCAGGGAGGCTGAAGTGGGTAACAGAGCAATTCTGTCCCGTTATTCAGATTCTGCTCCACCGTTATGAATTACTTGTCTGCTGCAAAATACCTCTCTTCAGCATCTAAAAATCTTAAATAGGCAGCACTATCAGCAGCATTAGTTGGCTGATTTAAATCCTTATCTGACCAAACATCATCTGTTTTGTCTGAGGCCCCCATTCCCCACCTCCGTGAAAGGAAAAGATAAGTGATCAAGAGAAGACTGTTTCACAGCAGAGAAATGAGGAAAGATGCCTGAATCTATCCAGCTGAAAGCCCTGTGAAACCTACACTATTCTAAATAGATGTTAACCTCTTTCAAACTAACTAGTACTTTTTATCATGCATAATTCTCAGGACCTTTCTCAACTGATGAAATATTCATCCCAAATCCTCTGCGTGGGGATACAAAACCAACACCTGTGCTCAGATAGATCCTCCTCCTGTCGTTCTGCACAGGTTCATCAGAATTCACAGCCTATACTGAGGATCAGACTCACAACTCTGAATTCTGTTTCCAGTTTAAAAAAATAGGTATTCTATTATACACGCTTTGTTTCGCATCTCCGCTCTTTGGCTTAGGCTTGACAGCTCACCAGAAAATGTTTCCAGTATGTATAGAATCTGATTATATTAAACCCAGGTCAATCTATTATGCCCATTTGATAGAAATTTTGGAAAGGTTGTTAGTTTAACAGATAGGAATCAAACCTCCATTCCTGGCTTTGCCACTGGCCTGGGAAAATCTGCTTTCTGTTGCTCTTTTAATCTCCAGCTTGTAACCTTTCTTGTCTCTGAATGCAAAGTCTTAATAAATACAGTATAAATACTGTCCACAGGCACAGTGCCTCGAAGACGCTGATCTGTGTTAGACTCTTCAGACTTTCTTGGAATACTAACAATTACAAAATGCACGCTCAACACATATACTATTTGTATTGCAGTCTGCCATGTTCTGGTATTCAGTGAAGGCAGGAAAAAATCAAGCCACAGTTCATTTGCCACCCCTCTAGAAAGGGATGTCTGGGGCACGTCAGAGCTCAGGCTACCGCCCTGACTATCTGTCTTGGTAGCAAGAAGGATTGTCCACAATCCAGGCTGAAATTCAAAGCAAAAAAATCCTTATTGTCCGTTACACTGCTAAATTATTCAGAAGTTCCTGTTTTCCCTGTAAATAAGCTGAGAGAAGAAACTGAACAAGGTAGGAATGTCAAAGGCACTTTCCCCTAAGCGTACCATACAGCCTCCAAAATTTGAGGTGCGGCACAGTTACTTTGTGATTCCTCCGTTCCTACCAGAGATTTCGGAAAGCAGAAGCCTTGTCTAAAAAAAGACAACCTTGGCAAAGCACATCGTTCCAGCTAGTGATTTCTGTCAAGGCAGCCCGCGGTCACAGCAAGGCCATGCAGCAGGAACAGAGTGCAAAGAAGCAAGAGAGTCATTTTTGTTGAAGTAAACAAGAGAGAAAATACAGCCCAATGGTGAGAAACACATGTAACTACCACGGGGAATGCCTTGTTACTGTGTCTGGAGGAAACACTCCAGGAACAGTTATTTCCAGACAGGCTGCTCTCCAGAGCAGGGGTTTTCAATCTATTGCCTTTACACCCTTTCTAAATCCCTGGTCTAACTCTAGACAGCTGATGTGAACAGAAGGAAAGCAGCACAACTATCTACATACATACTACGTACATAATGGTGCTACATATGTAATAGCGCTACACAGAATCATAGAATCATAGAATTGGTTTGGGTTGGAAGGGACCTTAAAGATCGTCTAGTTCCAACCCCCCTGCCATGGGCAGGGACACCCTCCACTAGCCCAGGTTGCCCAAAGCCCCATCCAACCTGGCCTTGAACACTTCCAGGGATGGGGCCTCCACAACCTCTCTGGGCAACCTGTGCCAGTGCCTCACCACTCTAACAGTAAAGAATTTCTTCCTAACATCTCATCTAAATCGACCCTCCTTCAGCCTAAGCCCATTACCCCTTGTCCTATCAAGTCCATGTAGTGGACTATCTATGTTCATTTTCTTATAGGATCTGAATTTCCCCTGAAAATTTTCTACGCCTTCATGAATTCAAAAGAAGTTGGGTTTCAGCTTCATGACTCAGAGAGAACGCAGAGGGTGAGCACTCTGTTTCAGACAGAGATTTGCGACAGATATGGTTTGGTCTGGCAGCTTCTTTCAGTCGTGATGTGAGCTCTGCAAAGGAAAACACACTCAGACTTATAGTTTGACACAGAGGCCTTCTTCCTCACGCAGCCATGCGGCTGCACACAGACCCTAGACTCATTTACTGCTCCTAGTCAGTACCTCGGAAAGCAGAATTGTGCAACGATTTTGCTGCTGTTTAATACAGTCCCTAGATCGATATAGTCCCCAGATCAAACATAACTGCAGTTCAAGTCACCTGTAAGTTCTGTCTGTGGAATTTATGATAGTTCCTTCTGAAAATGGGATTGGCAGGGAAACGTTTTTCTGAGATACTCTCAGCAGAAGCTGGAAATAAAAGAGTTAATAGCTGAACAACTGCTTTTGCACTTCAGCAGGGGTTGGCAGCAACAGGAGTAGACAGAAAAGTTTGTCAAACTGATACTTGGATGCTCTTTCTTCTCCAGAAACATGTTTTCTCCTACCTACCTAAAGGGAAGAAGAGTGTAAGTAGGGTGATAGGGGACAGGGATCCCACCCAGGCCCCATCAGGCTCTGCAGGCAGACAACATCCTTTAAGAACTACCACCCTGTCCTGCAGCTCATCAGACATCTAAATGGCCTGCAGCCTGTTCCAGAGACTTGCATGTTGCTTCAGTTATGAAGAGGCTTCTGCAAATTTGGTTGTCCACCTACAAGAAACAAGAAAGTGCTAAAATTTAACATTTAAAATATTTATGTCTTTCCTCTGGTTGAAGACATAGGAAGTCTGTCCATAACTTCCTACAGAAAAAGGGTCTTAGATATGTTGAGATGTATTTTAAGAATTCTCTTTGCCTTTTTCATTAATCTATTGTGGAACCCTTGTTTAAAAAATTCTGTGAGAAAGAGTGATGTCAAATATCCAGAACTCAAGAATATTCTGTTCTCATAATGCTAAACCATAAATTCCTAATCTTCAAGATCAGGAGGGATATTCTGTATATCCTATTCTCTCGAGTTCAGCAACTCATATTTGATGGACAACCATATCCTAGTAAGTTCAACCCATGGTCCAGAAAGAAACCTAGTGAGAATGCAGCATCAAGAATGAAAAATTCATTCTTTGTTGAGGCTGTCTGTTCCAGTGTTTAATCACTTAGTTGTGAAAAATGAGTCCCTTTTTCTTATTTAAGTCTCTCTGACTCTGGAGTGACTTCCAGCCATTGTCTCTTTTCAACCCCATTAGACTAGGCAGGAATGGGCCATATACTCTACACAAAGAAGTGTTTAAGAATTTTTTTCACCGTCCTTTGTTGTCTCTTTGATTAAGAAATTAATTGAATACAACTTGAAAGGCACATTCCTTTGCAGAGGTTGTAAATTACAAAATTTTCTTGGCTTTGCAGCATTTCTAAAACTATCTGCTATACAACAGTTTTGTTAATCTTAGAGTTGGTGACATACTCATGACTTCTTATAGAAGCCACATGTGATAAACTGACAAAAGAATAACACATTTGGCAGTACAGTGTAGATCAAACAGCCTTTCTCCTCTCTGCCCCAAGGTATCATCATTTTTCTGTATTACCGAGATGCTCTGAAGACAGAACCCTCGAGGGGTTTTGCTCCTCAGATGCTTGGCCCAGCACTGGTATTAAAACACTGACCAAAACGGCAAGGTAGCAAGGTCATATACTTCATGGTGTCCTGTCAATATTCAGAATACGGTCCCATGGGCACTGTGAGGTATATGCAATTACAGAGGAAAACAGAAACATTTTCTTCCTTTGGTCAGAGGGGGTTTGTGGCTGTTGTTCTTTAGAAGACAAATACTACTGTGTTCAGGGAAATGAAGTAAATGGAATCCAGTTGCTAATTTTGTACTGGATTCCCACTTAAACTTCTGAAAAGAATAGCAAAAAATATCCAGCCCAAGCTCCGGAATGAATACAAATAAATAAAGAGGCAAATTCTGTAATTTACCAGGGTTGCAGTGACTGCAAAAAGACTACTAAATTTAACAGGATAAGTAAAACTTTACAGTTTGGTTGGCATTTTGGAACACTGGGAACAGATATCATCTTGCAAAGAAGAGTGATTCATGCAAGTACTTAGAGGATGGGAGCCATGTATAGGTTCTGAAGCTGTGACCAACATAAACAGGCTGTAAATTTAGTAGGTAATAGTGCAAGTTGGAGAAAAACAGGGAGAGAAAGAAAACATATAGTCATAGTCTGAAAAGTGGATGAAAGTTTGAACTGGGAAAACAAATCCAGTAATTCAAACAGGGAAATACTTGCTTCTGCTTAAGCATATACAATAACTCACGTTGAGAAGATCGTGTATGCCATTATTTGCAGGCAAACAGTTTGAGAGAGACTCCACTGGAAAACTGAGTTCTGGATGCCTCTGAACATAATGTGATTTGCAGACCTGCATCCGTATTAAGCACCAAGTAGGCACTTGACTTGAACTCTGAAGAAGTCCTGTTGCAAATTTTGTTGCTCTGACCGCTCTCTAACAAAACATAACCTTTAGGCTGTTCTGAAGTTAGCTCCATTATCTGATGAAAGCTGACACAGCTCAGTAATTACACCCAGATGTTAAAATGTTGTGAACTGAAGCTTTCTGTTCAAGAGCTTAACCAACATGGAAGCATGAAAGAAGTTGTGCAGATTGTAAAGACATGACTGATGTTCCTCTTCAGCTGACAAAATGGCTGGTACCATGTGCAAGTGGTTTCACGTTAAAAAAATTCTGTCAGGTAGGCAGCATGTTATAGAAACCTTTCTATTTTTTGCATGTTACCTGGTGAGCTACAACTTCTCTGGAGGGGACTTTGCACCTTAACGTCATTTAATTTTGGTCTTTACGACTACTAACTTCTGTGGTCAATGAGAGCATTTGTCTGAAAACAATCAGATGTAAGTAGCTTTGCAAGCCCCTGAGCATATCACTCTGAATGGCAGAGCAAATCCAGTGCTGATAATTAATCTCAGGTATCTCTGAGATCTCATGACAAAAATATTGACCTGGGAACTTGTATTATAGACCACAATAACACAGGGCAAGATATAGGCAGTGACACAGTTTCCTCCGTGTAAAATGGTATGGTAATATGAAGTTTTTCCCCTTGATGAAAAAAGTTAGTGGAGAAATTGAAGTGGATTGAGGTTGTGGAGCACTGACAAATGCTCGGTGTAGTCTGTGTAGCAAGGACACATCTTGAGCATTATCACACCTCTAGTTTGCGTCCCTTGCCTTTCAGGAGAGCGATGTTTGAGACTCTCTCCACACTGCACTCCGACCAGGGCATGCCCAGTGCTGAATGCTCACTCTAAACGGCCAGGATGGTGGCTACTGGGGCTACCGTGACCAGAAGCAAGCGACGTGCTGTGTTTCCTCAAGTACTCATCCAGCAGCACTGTGTTCCTCAGGCAGCACAATGAAAGCACCTGGTTATGCTGAAAAGAAGGAACCAGTCTGGATCTGCTAAGCCCAGTCTGGGCTTGCAGTCTGCCAGGAATAAAAGGGTTAAACGCACAACAGGGATTTACAAACGGCCAGCTAAATTTCCAGGTAGGCAGAAGGAGGAGTTGAGGTTGACGTTTGGGAGAGTCGATGCTGGCAGAAGATAAGAAGATATCAGAGTAAGGAATTCAGCTTGGAATAAGCTTTTCTTGGGAAGAACTATCTGTATTTGCAAGCACGGTGCATATTGATTGTCTACAGCTGTGGACAATGGCTGAAGTGTAGATCTACCTCCTGCTTGAGCAGAAATCATGGTCTTGGAACGTACTTGTTCTGGCAAGCAAGTATAGAAATCATCCGTGGGCGTAGCTGGGTGGCACAGTCACAAATACAAACCAGAATTCATAGTTAATTGTTAGTGTAGCTTTACTCTTTGTCCTTATTACTTTGCCTTTAAACAGACATAATAAACGCTGCTCATTACTCAGATTTATTCTGAAGGAGTCTAAACTTCCCCAGATCACTCTTTAATCATCCTCTGGCTTACGCTTTTGTCCTTCCTTCCAAAATGCTAGTAATAAATAAAGCTGTTGAAATGGTCACAGCACTGTGGCAAGCCTGCTAGCCCATACATCTTTCTGTATTTGTCTCTGGGTTTTTTTTAACTGCGTAATATATAGCCTCTGTATCTCTCAATTTCAGAGACTCGAGAACTTCAGTATTTCTCAGCTTGCGTTCTGCCTCAGAAGATGTCTTACGAAATGTCTGCTAATAGCTTGTCTCTTAATATTAGTAGGAATGACAGTGAAATAAGAAAAACAAGAGAGCAGCTGCTTGATGCTTGGGCCAAAGGACAAGGAGTCAGGGAAATGTGCTGCTTATTTGTCTCCATCTTGTCTTCCATAACTGAACATGAAGAGAAGGCACGTGCTTATATCTGATGTAGATTTGGGGCACAAACTAAAATACATTTAAACCTAAGTAAAAACTTTTTCACTGTAAGGATTATCAAACACTGGAACAAGTTGCCCTGAGAGGCTGTGGAGTCTCCATCCTTGGAGATACTGAAACCCTGCCTGGACATAGCCCTGGGCAGCCTGCTCCAGCGGATCCTGCCTTCGGCCAGGCAGGTTGGACTAGAATATCTCCAGGGGCTCCTTTCCAACCTCAACCATTCTGTGATTCTTTGATATGTCTTCACTTGTGAAATATTAAAAAATGCTGCATACTGTTGCTTTGAGATGTTATTTTCTAATCTGTAAAACAGCCATTACTTGTTCCTTTGCTCTGGTAGTGATTGAGAGTCGTTACTTATAAGCTTTTTTTCGAAGTATGTCGTGGTTTTTGGATGGAAGCTAGCAGAAAAGTTCAAATGACTTGGCTGCTAGCTATCTGAATCATTAATGAATTTGTCCATCAGATGATGTCACCTGCATTTACACAGACAGATGCAAAACAAACTCAAGACTTTCCATCTCGGTGAAGGTAAGTAGGACAGTGTCAGAACAATTTTAGGGGCATGGGCCCATTACATGCTGACTTAGGACTCAAACAGATGTGAGACTTCTTCACAACTTTGTATATCCAGCTAAATAGTATTAGTAACACAAACTATTATTTTTAAGGGTATTTTGGACAATGGAAGCTCCAAGATTCTTCAGGTAAAAAGGCAGGATTTCTAGAAATCTGTGACTGGATTCAGAGTGGAGGAACAAATCAAGATAGAAGTTCATTGGCAAAGCTATGGAGAAATGTCACCTGCCTGGTTCCTGGACAGCTCAGACACCCAGGCATGCACGTTACAAGAATACATTTCCAAAAAAAGGTAAAGTAATTGCTTCCTTTCCTATAAATCTCTGTTTAGATTTTCTGATTGGTTTTGAAGGTATTTTAATAGCTAGGTCTTTTAAAAAGTCAGGCATTTCAAAAAGTCAGGTGACTGTTTTAAAAAAACAGGTGACTAGCACAACGTGCACGCTTGCTTCAAGTGTTTTGTTACAGTTGTCATAAACTAGACTGAAGGAGAAATAATAAAATCTTTTTTGCAGAAATTTAAAGAAGCCCAGCAAGTCTTGCTCTGAGCATATGACCCAGAGAATAATGAAAATTAGTTCCTCGGAGAACTCTGACTGTTGTTTAGGGAGCTTTACTGGTAAATAATGAACATTAGTACTTTCTTCCTATTTGCAATTTTGTACTCTGCATTTGTACTGATGACCTCCACCCGGCTCATGTGTAACTAGAGGAATCTGCTCTTAAATGAGATGCAAACATGCTGTTATGCAGCTTCCATTGCTGGGTACTTCTGAAATTATTTGTATCGGTAACAGATGTTCGATAATATACCCAAACTCACAATTTTGAAAGTAGAATACCATGATTATTAGTGGGTATTGAAGCTCTTTGTGTATGCCTACAGAGACTTTGTTACCCCAGCAGTTCTCAGACATCAGCTGGCCATGCAATAATGTTGTCTTCTCTTTTCTTCAGGCAAATCTGTCATATTTTTACGCCAAAGCATGCAAAGCAAAAGGGATCGCACACAATCCCAAAAGAGCAACTGAGCCATCTACACCCAAGAAATGGCAATCATATCAGAGAGCAGCTAGTATATAAATAAGAGAGGAGAAAAGGCTATGATACAAAAAGGAATCATCACTACTGTATATTCTTTCAAAAAATATCTGAATGTGAAATAGGAGCTAATGTCTTAGTAGCAACAAGGGATAACAGCACCCATTCATCAACCAGACTTCAAAATTTTTGTCGATTTGGAAAACTGAAAGCTGGAAAGGCTGCCAAAATCACCTAAGATTATCTGAGGTAGAGCACAGAACAAAGAGACTTAATTAATAACCTCCTCCTCAAACTTCTGGCATGATGGGTCCATGACTAATTCATTGCTGTGGTGAGTTCCCCTGGACCCATTGTGTCAGCTGTACTGCTTGCCATGGATGGGGTTCAACAGCATGCGTGAGGAAATGTTGGTAGAGAAATTCCATGATGAAAGGGAATTCAAGCTTTTAAGTTACTTAGATTATTGGGAAAGAGTTATTCTATATAGCATTGCTTCATCCAACTTGCGCTTTTAAGTTAATGAACTCTGTTATGCAATTGTAATTTATCCTTTTTCTGGACTGCAACCATCAATCAATCAAAAAATAACAGTTATTGGACTGGAGAACTACTGATGGCAAATTGCTCCCTTGGAGAAGATCTAGATATTCACTGAAACCTGCGGAGAACTCCAACTGCCTAAATAAACTTCAGACCTTACACATCGCCAAATCATCAGCTTGGGACTGTTCTAGGATATCTCTGAAGAATGGAAAGAACATTATCTGTTTGGCAGACAGCTGTCAAGCACTGAAGAGAGAATTCCTTTGTTTGGATTTTTCTGGCAAAGATCTCAAAGATCTGATGCTGCTCACTAAGTATTGGGCAAGTCTTCACATGAATTGCAAATCACAATCAAAATGCCAAGGAACTGCAAGGTCCTGGCATACCCTCTAATTATTTTCCAAGCATTCACCAGAGTTAAAACTTTGAATCCAGTTCCTCCACAGTCTGCCTCAGTCAAGTTGCTTGGTCTAACTGAAAATCAGGGATAATATTTACTCAGTGACCCCTAAACACGTGAATGAAAGTGTCATAATTATTCCATGTGATTGCAGTTCCCAAGGTACTGGGCCTTGAGCTGATTTTCCAATCATCTATTCCTACCTGACAGTATGTTTCCATAAGCACTCAGAGCTGCACTCAGAGAATCCTTTATACAGTCAAGTCAGAAAAGATTTTGATTTTTGGAAGGAAACCACCACCACCACCCCCCCAAGGTCTTGTAGGAGAGGTTACTGAAATTCCTTAGATGATGTAAAGAAGAGTAGACAACTAACTTTTTCTGACTTCTTGAGACTTGGAAAAGAAAACATTAAAAAGAAGAGAATGTTAGTTTGACTGAAAACAAATGCCGAACTTGCTCTAAAGCCAGAAGTGAGCTGGCGTTTCTTTCCAATATATGCAAAGGATAATAAAATGAAACACCAGGAAAATATCACCTCTCACAATCATGACTATAATTACATCAAACTTTCTAAATGAAGCTTGATGAATATGTTCAATAAATACAGAAATAAAAACGGGGGAATGAAAGTTATGTGAGTTTAGATAGAAGAAAGCTGAAAACAATTAGGAATGGCATCAGCACTTACACAGAGATTTTCCAAGAAGAATGACAAAGTACTTCACAGACTTGAAGTAGATGAACATCCTTTGAAAAATTTGAGGAAATATATCCCTTTGAATGGGAGGTAAGTGAGACATGGAAAGCCTGGGCACATCAACAGAGGTGAAGGAGTGATTCAGTGGCAAAGGCAGGAAAAGCGTCCTTTCTTTCCCATTCTTGATAAAGTTATGTTGGCATAAAACTGAAGTAAAGCAGCTGTGAGCCAATGCTCTAATCTGCTGCAGGCATTAGCAAACACTGACTATCCTGATAAACCATTTTTATTGTTTCCTTAGTAAAATGGCTTATTCAGGGCAACACCACTATTTAGGAAAGGTATGTAAGCACAGGTGTGAGAACCTGTAAGCAAAAATTTCAGATGGCTCACTCACATATTTTAGAATGCTGTGAACTTAGACTGTTTTAAAAAACAATGCTGCATTAATGCTATGCTTAATCTGTGTATGAATTGTGTGAAACATGGGGGAAAAGAGGCAAGAAAGAGGAATATTTGTATATTCTGCAGGCAGTGAAGGCCTCAAAGAATTGTCTTCTCTATCCTAACAATGGAAGCTGCAAATATTCTTTTGTTCTGAATCAAGGCCAAAAAAAGTGCAAAAGACACAACCTGAGCAAAGAGTAAAGATACACCTACGGTGGTCAAGAAGAGCAAGACAAAGAACCCCAAAATCTCTGTGTGTGCTCAGCAAATCCTCCAAGGATGACAGGTAATGACCAGATTCTTGGCAGTTTTATGCTGCTTTTTTTCTGTGTTATGATGCAATCCGCAAATAAGTATCAGCAAGTTTTCTGAATGATAACACTTTCTGTTTAATTCAGTCTTTGTCCCTGATAAATAAAACCAGCAGGTGCTGTCCTGCCTTCAGATATGCTCGGACGGTCACAGCGTAACATGAAGAGACCGCAACACTATGCCTTCAGTGAAAGTGGTGCTGCGTCCTCCCCCGAAAACGGAAAAGGCTGAAAGCCTGCGTTCAGAAAGGGACGCCTGGGAGCAGCCCCGGTTTAGCTCACCCAGACTTGTGCAAATGAAAACATTTCTCAGTCTCAGGGAAGGAAGGCAATGACGTACATATTTAGAGCTCACGCTTCATTCACTCT
The DNA here is from genome assembly GCF_028858705.1 of Grus americana. NCBI lineage: Eukaryota > Metazoa > Chordata > Aves > Gruiformes > Gruidae > Grus > Grus americana. Next base: position 545,516 of record NC_072863.1, on the reverse strand, counting down.
GTCTTACCCTCTGTCATGGATGAGGAAGTGCTTCCTAACTCGTTTTCAAGAACACTATGTTGTTACCAACTATATGGCATCATTTAATTCAGTTTTACTATGGTAACAGCACACAAAACAGTGGCAGAAAGCCTCCCGATACTTCTCATGGCTGGCTTCCTTTCTGTATGATCTGCAAGTTTTCATCTACATCAGTCAAGACCAACAGTGTGTTGACGTGGCTCATTGCTCTTGACTTTAATACCTGTCCCGGGCTACTTAGTTTCTACTGCTTTTGGCTCTGTCTTCATCTCCCCATTGTTCTTTGCAGCTGCTGTGGAGCATTTTTATTTATTAGGAGATGGCAAAAGTTCCAAGATCAAAAAAGAAATAAACCATTAATGATGCCTGTACCAAATTAAAATCGCTAATCTTTCTACTTCTATCTTTGTTTATTCTACTAATTTAATGGCTGGAACAAGTCTAAATATAAACAAAACTTCCTCTGTTGCCATCCACGCAGACTAGACACAAGGCTTCAAGGAAATGTGCTGGCGTTGTTAAAGAAAACCTACAGTATGAAAATCCAGCAGTTTTCAACCTTTCCTAAATAAATCAGGAATTTTCAGCCCACTAAATAACATAGAAAATGGATCATGTTCATCATCCTCTGACAGGTCTTCACAATTCTTCTGAGGGCTCTCAGAGGGCTTCTTCCAGGGCGCTCTCAGGCTGCAGAATGCAGGCAGATCCGACTTTCTTCTCCAGCCACTGTGCATTGAATTCACACAGCAGATAGAAGGGGCGTTTCTTTTCTCGTAGGGAAGACTGTCAAGACTGAGTATCTGGAAACTCTTCATAGCAACGTATTTTTTAAGACAGTGGAATTATCTCTTATTGAAAGTGGTTGAAAAATCCATCCAGCAGCCTTTCAGAAGTGAACATCACAATGTTATCTAGGGATAGACAGACAGATGGATGACTCCATGGGTTCTTTGTATTTCCAAACTCTGTAATTCTGCTTCTTTCTCTGCTCAGGTGCAACATTAGCTAGCCCACACTCCAAACATTTCCTACAAAAATAGGAAATGCATCAAGGCAGAACTTCTTAAAAGTCCCTGAAAAATGGATTCTAAAAATGGATAAACATGATTGCGGTGATCTAGACAAACAGAAATACTGGGAAAGACTTTGGGTCTACTCGTAGGAAACAGTTTTTGAGAATGACTAATATGCTCTTTCTACTGGCTCCAAAACATGCAGGCACAAATTAATACACAAGATAAGGAGAACTTTTGTTCTTCCCCAGGCTATTAGCTTAAGATTGTGAAGTCTGTAATCCTCAATTTCTATCTATGCATTAACGACCTGCGTATGTGCTTGATTGACCAACCATGCCTGGCCACAGAAAGGAGAGGTTTTGTTGTGCAGTTTATTTTCTTCTAACACAGCAAGAAAGAAATTTGAGTCACCTGGGTCATCATGGTCCTCTGAGGCTCCTCAGAGAGTCACCATAGTCGATCTCCTCAGTAAACAGTAAAACATAAGGTAAATTGCATCACATTGATGGAACTTTTACAAAAAGCATTGTGGGAAGGAATATTTCAGTATCTAGCCATCGTCATTTTCTATGTATATGTCACTGTAAGCTGCTTCTACACTACACAGTTAACACAGTCATTAATGCTCTTTTACAGGAACCAAAATCTATCGAGAATGTTTCGTGGGGATATGCTAACTGCCTTTATTTATTCACACAGCTATACTAGTTACGGCAAGTCTATTATCATATTATCATGCTAATGTCCTATAATGGTGGTGAAAATCTGCCTGTTATAAGAGAATACTCATTGCACAAAAAAGTAGACCTTTGCATTTTGCCTCTCCCATACCCTTCCTGTACTCTTCAAGGCTAAAGGAGGCTGCTGTGAGTATCTATCTAGATCTCTGAAACACAAGCTGTAGCAATTTTGCTCAGTAACACCTGCAATGAAGGATATTAGGATATAGTTGGCCTTGCTCTGCAAATAAACTCTCATCAGGCTCAATAACTGCTCATGGAACTAGACAGCATCTTTCATAAAAGCTTCCAGTCCCGATTTACTTATCAGAAGTGCTGAAAAATTAACAACTTTTCTCTTGATAGCCTGTTCCAATGGCTGCTCACCCCACTATTAAAAATCCATGTCATGTTCCTGAATTGCATTTTCCTAACTTGAGCTTTCAGCCCTTGCATTTTGTTATGCCTCTACTAGGCATAAATAATGGTACAGGCTGTTCTTTCCAGGATTCTCTCTAGCGATATATCTCTGAGATACGAGTTTCATTTGCTTCAGGCAAAAACTATGGTGAAAGCTGATTGTTTTCCAGCTCAGATTACTGTGCACTACACTGCACTTGGTATGAAGACATGAGCTGCAGCTTAGTATCAAACCATTATTTTAAAAATTTCCTGTTACACGCACAGAGACACTACGTGATTCCCACAGGTCCAGTGCTGTCGTACCCGTGTCCCACTCCTGGCATTGTTGCACTCAGAAAGTTATCCTTTAACAGATGTTTTTGTGTCCCCGGGCAAATCCACCCAATTCCATCCACTTGCAGCTTTGGCTACCCAGCTTCTGTTCATTCTTGTGTGGGAAGCAACAATTGCCTGAAAAATGAACTGAAAACTTGACAAAAATATGCGCATCTGGGGGATGGGGTGAGGTAGTGTGGGAGGAAAGAAGGAGTTACCTTCTCTTTGCATTCTTCTCTTAAATGACTTGCATGGCATTCGTATGTCTCTGCCTTCTAGTCGGTCTTTGTTTTTATAATATTGTATTTGTGTGTACAAATCCAACAGGCGTTGTGTTGCTGACTTCTCAATTCCACTGTTTCCTTCTTTTGGATTACGTTATTTGGGATTTGATCCTCTGACTTCATCTGGGATCAGCTGCTGATCCCTAAATTACTTGTACTGGAGAAAGCATTCCCTGTAGCCAGCTAGCAGGAGTCTCCTTCCATCAGAATGGACTGTGTCTCTCTCCCACACACACGTAAGCACACAATTCCACCTGCACAGTATCTGCATACCCATTCTTTTTCTCTGTTTGCTCTCCCCAAGATAAAAATATGTCATCCCACTTCTGGCTGTGAATGCACTCAAAGGTTAAAGCCAGAATGTCAGAGAACTCCGTTTCCTGACATGTTCAGAGGGTCACATGGCTATCTGAAAGCAAGAACTATTATTTTCCTCTCCACGCTCCCCCAGATTTTCCTTCCCATGCACAATTCCTATGCAACAGCTGATGCAACTGCTACACACGGTACACATTTTCACCATGGTGCAAGGATGGAAGGTGATGATAATGAAGGACTAATGAATTTTTCTGACATGGTCATGGCGATCTTAGAGCAGGATCATATCTGCCTCGTTTTTCTTGATGAAAACCCAAAATACAAGTGAAAACTCCCAGAACACCAGCATCAGAGAGAAATATTCATGTTTCCCTTTTTACAGATACACCAATTCTGCCCATCAGAGTATGTAATAGAGCAGGAACTCCAGCATCATTGCTGTTTTGTGGAACTGGTGAGGCTCAATTATTTTATGCCTTTTAAAAGTGGACAGTCCTCGCTTCAAGGCTCTCCAGTCCAGAACAGAAACACAGACTGGTAGCACAAATTCACAAGAACAGAGGACTAGACATATCACAAGTCTACATATAGTTCTTCATATTTTTTGTCACCATATCATATGACCCTATTCAGAAATTCACCAAACGCAATTGTAAAAAGTAATCGGGTTATTTTTTCCTCCTCCTTTCTATTCCTTCTGGAAGAGGAACAGGGCACATTTATGCACAAAGTTTTCTTTCTTTTAGCCTTCAAGCTATCGAGTTTAAGGATAACTCAAATATCTCAAGCCCATATGGCAGCCTGCACTTGAGTACACTCTTGTGTCTGTATATAAGGCTCTTTGTTTCCCTGACATCTTAATACTCTTTCTCTGCACCTGCTCTAGTTTGAATTTTAATTACGAAATCTACTTCTAAGATAAACACATTGGAACAATGGCACAGGACAGAGTTGTGACACCATTTAATTCCCTTTCTGATCTGGCTTCTTATACAAGTCATTATTACTTAACACTGACTGAGAAATTCTCATATCGGACATACGAAAGGCAAAGCTCAAAAATATAGCAAAGAACCACTGGGGGAAAAAATCCCCCAAAGCAAAACCCTGATATTCATCTATTTCTTCCTCCTTAGCCTGTTGGCCTACAGAATTATCAGTTCCCATCAGATCTCTCACAAACATCTATCCGGTCTGTAGGTTGTAACATTGCTTTCTGCTGAGGACACGGTGACAAACAACAGCTTTGATCAACTAACCACTGCAAACTTTTGTTTATTTATTTATTTACTTTTCACATAGCAGGCATGGTTTTGCAACCAAAGGTCGTTTGAATAAAGCAATTTGACCAGTGCCCAGTGCAGCAATGTTTACCACAGTACACTCTGTTTGACTGTATTAGTGCTAGAAGTATCCGTCCTATGTCTGTTGGGGGGTTTTATTATCATTATTATCATTTATATTTTTGGCTATGTTATTTTTTACTTCAGCTTTTTTGAATGGGATGGGATGGGAATAAACCTCTGCCTGGGAAGTTTGGTAGATGCCTTTTACATGCTTATTGTCTCAGTGCCTGTTTCATTGACCATATCACTTCAGTGTCTGTTCTGTTTGATTTCTTTTTAACTGATAAATTATTTAATTTCAAATCCATGAGAAAACAAGTGATGCAGATAACTAGGGACATTGGAAGGCAACCTGAGTAGTGTAGCTGTATTTGGAGGCAGGTCTGCCACAGGCATTTCACAAACTAGTACAGTAGCACTAGAATTATCTTTGTGGCATGAAGAAAGAACAGAGTGAGTTTCTTTTTATTTTTTCTAGTTCAACTTGCACCTTTAAAGCAGTGCTCTGTTACTTACGTCCATTCTTACACTGCAGATCTGCTCCCACCGTGGGCTCAGAGTCCCACTTGCTTCCTTGAAGGGAAATAAGGTGTCACTATCTTCTGTCCTGGTGAGCTTCGCAGGCAACTCGGGAAGAGTCTGTTCCCGCAGGCATATCTGCCATGGAGCTGTTGGCTTCCTTTCAGTGAGCCGTGTATGTGCAGATCCACAGGGAGCAGAGTCAGCTGAGGCGGCACCACATATGTCAGTGGCTCAGTATTGTATCCAGGTGATTGAGTTGGCAAAATGGACGCCCTGCGTTCTCCTAGACCCTAATGCCATCACTGATGAAAAAAAATGATGTGATTTCAAGCCTAGAAAAAGACATGCCAGGAGCGGAGGAAAGCAAAATATTTAGATCCATTATCTTTCACTAGAGATGACACAAAGACAACAAAAGTTCCCTGCTGTCCACTGATACTCCTTGGTCTCAACTGAATCTTTTCCTCCATCTTGTACAGCTCTTATAGCACTGATATCTGAGCACCAAGGAAATCTTAAAGCATTAATGCTTAGAACATCTCTAAGGGAATTTGCTGAGTAATTCCCAAATTATTCTTCCTGTGGATTCTGCTGCAGACTGAAAACAGTTCCACTGCATAGCGATAAATCAAATTTTTCTTCTTTATGAGTAGCGGGAGCACTTGAAATGTTGGACTCATAAACCTTGGGGAAAAAACGAAAAAAGGTATTTGAAGTCTTCCACTGTCTCCATGAAGCCTGAGCTTCTTTCTTCTCATTAACACATTTATAAAATTTTTAGCAAAGATGTCAAATATATCAATAAAGCAGCAAAGTACTACTGAATAGAAACAACATGATCTTTCCTTTAACGTGTCCATTTGAGAAGGACCTCACACACAGTTTAGCTCTCTTTAGAATTTACTTAGTAAATCCTTTTATGTGGAAGAAGGGGTCCTTCTGTGCTCTGCTGGGATAAAAGTTAACATGTTACCTGCTATGTAAACGGCCCTCTGCACCAGGGCCGACCCTTTTTTTTTTTTTTGCATAAAGGTCTTTATCATTCATGGGTGACAAAAGGGAAATACAGCAAAATGATGGCAAAAAAGCCAGCCTGGCCGCAAGCTGAATGCTTTCCAAAGCTTGCCAAGAAACTGGCAGGTGTTCAGTAACCTTAATTTAATAAACAAGGAAAAGTAGGAGAAGTTTAGTTCTTACTGTTACAAAACAGAGGAGGTGCTCCTTAATCTGGCTAAACCCACTAAGACGTGTAGGGTTTACAACAAAGATGAATTTAGTCCATTACATTTTGCTTAAACAAGCAGCTGCAACTCGGTCATTATTACAAACAGATTTGTGTATAAAAAGCAACTGTGTCAGCTACATCAGAATAAAGCCAAGAGAATACGTTTTGTGGAGATAGTTACTGATTACCGACTTCTCTGTGGACAGCAAATTAATTTATTTCGTAATATCCACTGCTGGAGAGAGGGACAGCCTAATTTTCAAGCGGGGAATCTACTAAAACGTACAGGGTTTGAATCCAGAGCTGATCTCAAAACTCTTGGCGTTTGGATTCTGTTTGGCTCTGGCAAGTCCTGGGCTGCCTTGCATTTAATTTCATTTTGTAATATTTTTTTCCTCCTGATTACTCGAGAGGCCATAACATTTTAAGACAGAGAGCTAAACTGTGTATGAGGTCCTTCTCAAACAGACACATTAATGGAAAGACCATCTTGTTTCTATTCAGTAGTCGATTGACTGCTGCTTTATTGACATCTTTGCTAACAATTTTATAAATGTGTTAATGAGAGAAAAGAAGCTCAGGCCTCATGGAGAGAGTGGAAGACTTCAAATACCTTTGGGGTTTTTTTTTCCCCCAGGGTTTATGAGTCCAACATTTCAAGTGCTGCCGCTACTCATAAAGAAGAAAAATTTGATTTATCGCTATGCAGTGGAACCATTTTCAGTCTGCAGCAGAATCCCTAAAGGAAAAAAGTTTTGGAATCTCACGGTAAAGAAAATTCAGCTCCTGAAGTGGAGATGTAGAGGTGCTTTTGAAAACTGCATTCTGAGTGTTTCTAAGATTATGATCTTTTGAACAGAAGTAAAACATCAAATATGGAAACCTTGAGCCAGAAAGTCCTGTGTCTCTCTCAGCAGAAAGGAGCCTCTTGATTTTGATTTTATAGCTTCAAATTATAGAAGTCAATAATAGAGGGCACAAGATGCAATGATAAAGTTGACCTACAACTATATTTGCAGGACTTAATTGTGGCTGGATTAATTTTGGTTGGGAAAATTGAATAGTAACTGTATTAATGAAAGGGAACAAAATAGGAAAAAAATAGGCAGCAGGGAAAATAACATCACTTTAAAAAAGTCACAAAATCTATTTTGCAAGAAGAAAAACTATAAATCTTAACATTGCCAAAAAGTATAAAATGCTAAAACAAAATAAATAATTCAGACGAGGATGGAGGAGCTGCTCAGCAACTTGCAGCTGAAAAGTCTACTTTCAAAAGAATCAGAAATTCAGGAAATAGCAATTCCCCAAAAAATCCGTACCAGAATGGGCAAAGGGGCTAGTGCAGATATTGACAGAACTGCCATCAGGAAAATCCGACTCAGGGATGTCATCACTGCTCCAAATATATTAGTGGAATGCAGAAAGAATAGAAGCTTTGCAGTATTTACTCAGGACAACAGTGCCAGCAAATAAGAAGGTGGACAGGGTTAGGCAGCAGTGGAGGGACAAATCCACATGAAACAAAGTTGTTGTGTGTTTTCTCTTATTACTAAGGGCATGCAATCAAGAATCATTTAGGTACTTACAGCATCTTTGGGAAACGTGCTTCCCAAAGCACTGTCAACTGCAGCACTGGGGATGTGACGTGAGTCAGTCTGATAGGGACCACAACAAGCTGTTCCAACCTCACCTGCAGCACGGTTGGTGTTTTAGAATGCTCACAGTTTTATTCAACAAATTCACTGCTCACACAGGTCCTAGATCTTACCGCTTTTCACTTAAGATAGCGTTTGGGCTGTTGGTTTTACAGAGGTTTAAATTTGTTATAGGATGTTGGATGACTTGAGTGGAACAAATGCTGTATGTTCTACTCTAAATTAAATCTCTTGCATGGTTACGCCCCTGGCAAATGATACTGCCAGAAAATGGTGAGTTGGAGAGGAGGAGCAATCTAGGAATATTTTCATTGTCACTGAAGAGACTGTTAGGATGACTTCCTGGAAAAAAAAGTCATGTCCCTTTCTCAAAGTCTGCAAAAAACTCCACAATACCAAATGAGACAAGCTAAATGAAAAAACAAAAATGAGTAATTTAAAAAGAAGAGAGCAGAGAATATTTCAAGGGCCAAGAAAGAGAAAATAGAGGTCTTTATTCTGAAAGTTTCCTGAAGTGACTATGTGGATTGTCGCATTTCTCTCTGATTACCTGTAAAGATAAACCATAGCACTGCACATATCAGAAGAAGGGCTGGATATTTACAACCATCTAATTCATTTCCCCAAAAGAAACTCTCATCTGATGAGAGTGAACATTACACCATCATAAAGAAGAAACCTATACAGAAAAGAGTCCAGACAGTCTTTACTGATCATATGCAATAACCCCTGACAAAATTAAGTGGGATGCCCCTAAGAAGAAATGCATAATAAACATCCCAAACTTTTCTGGTCAATCATAAAGACACCCCATAAATCTCCAATGAAACACCAGACCTTTCTGTCAGCTTGCAAAATTTCAGCAAGGGAGAACAGGAAGCTCACAGAAAATACTGTGCCAATGCCAACACTGCTGCAAGGAGGGAGTCTGATTTAGGGTGTATCAGAATTTCAAAGGAGACAAACAACCTGTCAATACTCTCATTTAGAAAATGAACAATGGCACCGGCCAGCAATTGTACAGAATGGCAAAAACATACATGATTTTGAGGTTTCATAAAAACATCTAAGCTACCCTATTTCTGTGGTGTCTTGCATAAACTCAAGAGATCCTTGATAACTTCATTAGTCTCCACTCTTGATTATAGAATTTGTAAACAATGGCAACACGCACTTGGCAGTGTTCGCTACACCATGAGGGTTAGAAGAATGAGTTCATACTCCTTACTAAGTCTCCTACAGCACGCCAAGACCACAGGGAAGAGTGCTACAATGATATCAGATAAATGGTATCACAGAAAAGCAGAAGGGGCCCCAGAGATCAGATAATCCATCTTTTTACCACAAACCAAGTTTACTCAAAGCCAATCACTCCTGACAGATGCATGTCCGACCTGTTCTTAAAGACCTCCAGTAATGGAGACTTCACCACCTCCCCAGGCAATCTGTTCTAGCGATTTCATTGTCCCTTGCCAATACTTTTTTTTTTACTTTATATCTCACTTTAATCACTCTTGCTGCAGTTTAAACACATTATTTCTTGTCTTATCCAGCATGAGCCCAAAGAACAGATTATTCCCTTCTGTGCAACAGCATTTTACATATTTGCAGACAATTATCTGCCTTTATAGGTTATAAAGACAGGTTATAGGATCTCTGATGATGTTTTGTTATGCTGCCTAAAGGCTATCCAGCCGGCTCGTATCTTCTTTGGAGAGTAGCCCCAACTAAGTGTTTTATTTGAGGCTTTACCAAAACTTAGTTGAGTCACAAGATTACTTCACCTGTTTTGCTGGCTGTATTCCTAATTAACATCATATCATCAGTCTTTTTTAAAACAGTAAGACTTTATTTTGTGTTCAGCTTGTGATCCACTCCAAGTCTATATTCTTCTCTGGACAGCTATTCACTCCCCATCTTGGATCCTGGCACCTGGTCACTCCTTCCCAACCACATTGATCTCTATTTGTCCTCCCTGTACTACATCCTACAGCTTCCCAGTCCTTCCTACTCTTCTTACTTGCCAAGAGTATTAAAAACTCTAATATTGTCTTTTAACATCTGCCATGTTGTCCAGTTTCTGCAAAAGGGCAGTTTCTGCAGCTGCCATTTTAGTAAGCATACCTCTCATTTCTTCATGCAGTACATTAAAGGAGACAGTAGTGTCATCAAGCCTAGAACAGATGACTTTGAATTCCCATCTGAAACATTTAATCAATAATTGTTGATAAAGCTGCCCTGAGTACTGGTTCCAAATACTTTTGTGCACAATAATTTTCCTAGAGATCATGTTTCCCTAGCTTGCTTATGATAATATCAGATGATACATGTCCAACCTCAAATCACCTTTAGTCATCCTCCTAACCCATAATGTCTATTTAGCATGTCATGACAAGAAATTTAACAATTCTGACATGATTTATTTCTAGCACCTTCATGTTGGTGGCTATTCCCCTCTGTTACCTTCCAATGCTTCCACTCTTCTAGTGTTTATATACAGCAAAGACTTAAGAGAATCATGTGGGTAATATTAGGAAATTCTCAAAAGTCAGAAAAAAAAGTAGGATCAAATTATGGCCAAGGAGGAAACGATGGGGGTTTTTGTCATTGTTCTTGCTGTGCTTGTTTCAAAGAAAAAAGTACACTTTTTAGGAAGGATGGTGTCGGCTGAGGAATCAGAATAGATACATTCCAACTAAACAGCATTGTAGTCAGAAGTACACCAAAGAGTGTGGAATGGTTGATTCATGCTCTGTTTAGTCATGGCATACACAATGTATAGAAAACATATACTTGGTAAACTGATGCCTCGAGAAGTCTTGTATCAATGTCAAGAGACTACTCCGAGCTACTGGTTATGAATCCAGAAAGTCACAATGTGCAAAGGCACACTACAAGGCAAATGTTTTAGTCACAGTTATATTCTGGAGTTCTCAGATTATTGCTTTGCCATAAAACATCATTCAGGGACAGCAAACATGGAGAACTGTTAATTGCTCACAGACAGTGTTTATTTCCACAAAGAAATGCATACAAGAGTGTCCCCAAAAACATTTTAGCTTTTCTCCAAATAATACACATGCAGGATATGCGAGGACAATTTTTTGCAATTATGCCATCCATTATGCCAAAACTATTTGCTAGTAAATGGCTTCACCCTATGGACTTTCCTACTGTGGAAAGAAGTCCCGATGAGCTAAAACCAGTTATTATTTGTGATCCAAGTTGTAGAAAGTGAGAAAAAAGAACTGCACTTTCCAGAACAGGGGCTTTTTTTGTTGTTCCTGCAGGAGTACTCTTGACAAGCTAAATAGCGGTATTCTGCAGAAATCTCAGCCTCCCTAAAGAAAAAAGACCAGATTGCCAGAAAAAGTAAAATTCTCCTTAAATAATTATTGTATTTGAGATACAATGTGCAAGTATTAGGCACTGTCATGCCTAAAGGCTAGATTAAATTTGATTTTCAGATGCCTAAAAATATATCTTACAAGTGAGATCTAGAACTCCAGACTACATGTACAGCCAAACACCTCAAAATGGGACCCAAAGCAGCTTGTGCCAGAAACATTCAGCTCGCTCTTCACTAAGCTGCACAGATGGAACAACAACAAAGTTCAAACTACTCATTCATCTAAAATCCCATGTTTGTGTGGAGCTTATGAAGCAATGCCATGGCTGAAAAACTGTTGCTCCGACTCTCATCCAGTTGTGAATGACAATACTTATAATCAATCTAGCACTGAGAATAGCGTGCCCACATCTTTCACACGCAGAAGTGTTCTTCAACTAGGTGGTGACAACGACAATGCCTTTTTGCAGACTGGCTCAGCAAATAATGCTTTTGTCTGGGAAATCGGACATCTGGGTTCAACTCCTTTTCCAACTCCCAAGTGCGTAGCATGAAGGACATTTCAGACATTATACCTTCTTCACTCCACCTTGCTGAAGTAGTGCCAGGAGGCAGTAGGCAGCTCAAGACATCAGTCACGCTGCATGAGTATCCTCAAGACGATGAACCAAATCCAAGAGTTTCACAATCTAATGTGATGGCCCTCAGCAATAAGGTACAGAGTTAGGCGCACGCGCTCTCTCCTTCAGGCTCAGTATCAGCTGAACTCTTTCCTGTGCAATAGCAGCTCCGTCGGCAGGGAGAGGAGGGCACCTGTTTTCTCCCAGGCTAGTGATCGGGGTACACCCGCATTTCAGCTATTTACATTTTCTAGAACTCCTGTGCTAGGCAGACCCGGTATCCTTATTGACTGTAGTTCTAGCAGTGGAAAGGCACCTCTTTTTCACAAAGGACTATTAAAGTGATAGCATACACACTGGCAGCCCATTTTCTCAATAAAAAAGGAAAGCATTGTAAACCCATAAACAAGGCAGGTAGGTCACAGTATTCAGACTCAGCTCTTGATTTGCCTAGCTTAAGGTTGCTGTGAGGTCAAAAAGCGAGGAACGTACAGAATGTCTAAGTGAGACTGGGTAGAGAGCCTGGATATCTGCAGAGAAACTTGCTCATCTGAATGCTGTCAGAAATCGTTGCGCACCACACAGTATGCACCAAGGACGTCTGACCAGGCACCTGATCGTGACTTCCTTTGGTCACAAGGTAGAACATGAAGACCCTGAAGTAGAAAAGGCACTTTTTATCTTTTTATGCAGTAGCCTAGTGGTTAGAGCGACTGTTCCCAAAGTACTTTCCAAGCTTTCTAGGCTTTCTCAGCCACAGATGTTTCTTAACCACCTCTTCATAATGTCATTCTCAAATGCTCTAACAAAAAGGCTCTCCATACCATCTTATGAAGGCAAACAACTGTACAATTATGAATGCAAGATGAAAAAGGTCAGCAAGTGACTTAAGCCATTCAATGACTCATTGATAGACTTAAATGTGATGGAGCTTTCATTAACTTAATCCAGGTAAATGCTAGAACCAAACCATTTGGCTCTTTTAAATGAGAAATGGGATCTAGTGCCTAATTCCTTTTGGAAAGAAAAAGGCATCTGAAGCTTTCTATGCAGTCAGCAAATGAACACCTGAGTTTAGTTGTGCAACTACCCCACATCATCTTTTCATATGGTGAAATCAATACATCATGATTGCATTGTCCTAAGAAAAGCTAATGTTATTTTCCTCCCACGTCTTTTTTCAAAAGCCTGAATTCATATGTTGCCGAGTACCACATGCTGTTCAGATTGAACAGACAAAGAATGTCAGACAGTTCAAAGACTTACTTGAAATTCCTGTTGCTGAAGTATCCAAAATGGGTTGGGAAAACTTTTCCATTAGGATGCTATTGGGATCTCAGTTTCAAAGAAAACTTCCAGACTTTTTTAGTTTCAGCCAAGCCAGTAACAGGAGAACAGCACTCTCCCTCTAGATCCTTTGGTGCTTTTCCTTCTGTTCCTTAGCAGGAATTTTAAGATCCATGTGAGAACAAGGAAAGCAGAAAGCGACTAAATATATTTAGAGGCTTTTCTGAAGCTCTTGACATGTGGATATAGTGAAGGTGTGGGACACTTTTCATTGTTTCCATCACTCTTCCTACTGTCTGATATTCCCATGATACAGTATGTGTTATCATCCCAATTGCATGCTTGTATAAATCTACTGATTATGTCATTAAGTTATTTTGAACTCATGTCCTAGATGCACGTGAGGTACAGGGAATGCCCTTATTTTCCCCTAACTCTTAGTCATCTGCAGAGGTTATGTAAAAACCTCTGTCTTATGGACAGACTGCTGAGCCAGGTGATACAGGTCATGGTGACATCTGTGATGCCACGCCTGGACTGCTACTGGTACTCAAGTACTGCTCGCTCAGATATCTCTGTACTGCACTACAGTCACGTGTGAAGCAGCAGGCTGGACATCTCCAAAATCTGCATCAAACAAGTAATTTTGACTGGAGGATAATTTCGTTGTTGGTCACTCTTGTCTTTGCTCAGTGGATGACTGAAGAAACCTGCAACAAAAAACTTATGTTTCTTCATTTAGAATTTAATTCAAAGATGGAATAAACCTTCTGTGTCCAAATTGATCAGTGAGTATTAATACCAACAAATTTAATGCTGCTGTGACTGAGTTTTAATTATGCTTCTCACTGAGGTACACTGACCATTTAATTTACTTACAAAACCTGTACATAAGTAATTGCCTCTAAATAATGTTGTTATTTTCCTTACTCCAACACTATATATGGAGATAAATCACGTTCTATGTTAGGATTGAGTTTATGGACATTATGCTGAAGAGACATGAAGTTGATACACTGATAGAAAAGTTAAGATTTTAGGAATGTATTTTAGGATTCAAGATGCTTCTGCTAGATAATCTGGTAATTTCTGGATCACAATGGAATTTAGGTTATCCAGTATATAAGGTACACATACAAACAGCTTGCTTTTTAAATTTGGAGACATGGCACAGACCTCCTTAAAGGCCAAATATTATCGCTGTGTTTTGGGTACTGTGTTGCATTTTTGGTGCCAATAAGATCTATATGGCAAAGCACATCATAATGCCCATTACTACAAACAGTTCTGCTGTATCTGACTGAAACAGTGCTGTTAAGAACATCCTGGATAGTCTCCCATACGATGAGCCTGTCGGGGGGACCTTGTAGACAAACACTGCTAAGCTGATGAAGTCTGTATCACAAAGTGCTCTAGATTCTGCTTTGAAAGGCTGTTTTGTTTCCGCAGTATTTGTACACGGTCCAGGAATGAAAGAAATGTTTATTTGTAAATGAGGACAGCAACCATTTATACACATTCTCTTGACCTCGCTGTTAGCTGAAGCTGGCTCATCATCACCCAGAACATGAAGGTCTCTGTTCTCCCAGTTTGACCGCTGCAGCAGTACACTCGCCTAACATGTTGTGTCTAGAAGAGAGTGCTCGCATGATCCCATCTGCCAACGGAGCCGTGGGGGTGGGAGCTTCCAGCTTGTGAGTGGGGCTGAGCAGCTGGGACAGTGCTGTCTTCAGGCAGCACAGCTGTTTGAAAAATTAATGGCTTTTCGTAGTCCCCCAGGACAGGTCACAGAAGAACACAACACTAGTCATTTAAACTAAAATAGCAGAAGAGACTGGGAGCAGGCGTAATTTCAACTTGTTGCTCCCATGAAATGTCTACAGAGGAGATTACAAAAGCTCGTTTCACTGCTACCAGCTGCACTGATGAATCCGTCATCAGAAATGAGAAATGAAGCAGAGCGGAATGAAGTCCAGGTGTACAATCCCACAAAGCCTTGAGGAGTGTTGCACAATTTGAGGCTACCTCTCATTACAGAGAGCTGTACAGCTCCTTTGACCCAGGGCAGCATCTCTGGGCTTTTGTGGGCCCACCAGCAAACCGGAGTAGGGAAGAAAGCAGCTCACAGTCTTCAAGTGATGCCTGAAGCAGTTCTTAGTGTCCCTACATTTTATACAAATAAATAAAATTGTCACTAATTCAACAGGTAACTGTATTTTTGAAGGGTTCTGACATGCTAAATCACAAGGAAGTGTCAATACCAGAAAATTACTGGTGAATTCTGCCAGAATAGCAGAGGAAAACTAATTCAGCAACAAGCAAGGCTGAACTGAAGGACAGGCCTTTTAGAAACCTTAGACTAACTGTGCTGTAATAAGGCTGACATCTTACGGTATTGTGCTTTCATGGAACCCATATATGAAGTAGTCCAATAAAAAGGCAAAACAATTCTGATCACAGTCATCTGCTTCTGTCATATTCACTCCGGTTTGGAGAACAGACGGACAAAGTGTCTGGCATCTGTGTGTCGTTAGCTCAAAGTTGGTGGCCAGAAGGCAAGGTGTAAAAGCCACTCCTTGGACCACTGTGACAGAAGCCAGAGAATGTCCTAGTTACAGCAGTTCAGAGCAACACCTGGAGACCAGCCCATAGTTATGTTGTACTCAGTAAATTGCTGAGCTGCCTCTATCTGTGACCTGCAGACTTCTCTGGCTAGACTTTTGATTTTAGTTCCCCCAGTTCCTGATGGTGCTTGAGAAATATGAAAATGTTTGTTTCCCAGAGCTTTTCTATAACTCACAGTTTCCATATTGTGCGTTCCTATTGCTTTAACAGTATTTGCCTTTAAAATAAGAATCTGCCTGAGAATAGCTATTTTCCTAACTAAATAGAAGTCTGTGTTATGCAAACATTCAAAGCTCTTTCTGGATGTTTTCCCCATAAAGTTTCACATCAATCACCGTATGAGTATGAAGATATACAAAAATGGATTTGCATACACAATTTGCCAGACAGTTGCAAGTTCAAAGATCCGTTTTAAATCACAAGCACACTCTTTTTAAGACAGTTCTAAATCTCTTGACAATTTTTCCTTTTCTTATTACAAATACATTTTTGCTTTAAAACTTTGACTGCTCTTTAAGATGTAGTATACCAATAGTCATCTGTCTCCATCAAAAAGCTTTCAATAAGTTCTATTAAATCTTAAGCTACAGGGTTCAAAACCAAACTGGATCCCTGAAAAATCTGATGCATTCAGTATTCAGAGGCACACTAGATGATAGTCTTCTCTCTAAAACCTGACTTTACATTGTACACATAGGGAAAAGATGAACCCACGCCTACTATATTGACTCTGTGTGGAGCTACAGACCTTCTATAGGGCCACGGGAAAGTTGCACAGGCAAAGGTCTGTAAAGATTGATGGTGCCTTCAGGACTTGCCCAACGCTTGACGTGTGAACGTCCTTAAGTGCCATAAGCTTGCACCTAAAGAACACCACAGGTATAAAAGTCTCCACACCTCAGTGCCTGAAGTTCTTTGGGCTGCCACACATCCAGGCCCCAGGTGCCGAACGTTGCAACGCCCAAGAGCGTTGCAATGCCCAAGAGCTTCCATGGGTTTCCTCCTCACTGTTGTGAGCCTCAGTCATGCAGTTTGGTAACCGGGATCCCAGACAGATAATGCACGCCACATAAATTCTGAGAGTAGGTGATACGGGTGCAACGTGGCCATGGTGTTAGTGAAACAGCAGTTTAGTAGATAGAATCAAATTACAAAGTAGCCAAATCTTTTTATATTACCAATTTAAAATGACCTCACCAACCAAATGTAACAATGCAAAGAGTAATCAGATTTTAAAGGTCTGTGCACAGAGGCATTCACAGGATGCTGCCCCGGTTAAAGTATCTAAATAGACGTGCACATTCATAGGCATGTGTGGAAGAACAAACATACAGTTGTCGTGACAGTCTTTAAAAACAGGTTAAAATACATTTGGAATCACATAAATACAGCTGATCCTGCAACAGGGGCATGCAGATGCTCCTTCTACCCTAATAGACTAGTGAATTTTCTCTGGGCAAAGGTTCAAAGCAAAATAATGTAATTGGTGGGTGGGGGTGTGCGTGTGTGTGTGGTCACAGAATAAAGCTAGTTCTCCAGTTCCCTTCTCCCAGACCACTTCTCTCTTACCAACCACAGTGGACACCTTTAGGCACCTTCTGAACAGATGAGAGATGGTAACAGCCAGGAAAAATAAATCTGAAAAAACCCCAACAATTTCCACTGTTAGGAATGCTTTTAACAATCTTTCAGTAATCCTAATTTTAGACCATTTTTCTATTAAACGTTGCAAATTCTATAGTTTAAGAGTAAAGTTATTTCAGTCAGGTAGACAGCAAATGATTTCCTTGTGATTTCCCCACTGTGGGTATACGCTGGAGCATCTTTCTGGAAATGCTGCACTTAATTTGAGCCTCTCACTGAGGGTCATATGCACAAACTGTCGCAATAAGAAGAAAATCCACATCCAGCAGAGAAACGTAAGCAGAGTATGTGCACCTAATAAGTATGACTAAAACTAAAGATTAGAAATTTTGTAGATGGGCCTTATGGCTACATGCCGTCTCATTTTTTTCCTTTTGGGAACAATGAGGAAAGCATTTGGCTAAAGCATTTGCATAGGTAATGTTGCCTTCTTACTTTTGTTCTGAATTGACAACTGAATGCATTTTATGCATGAAATATGGAGCATAAATACTGCTCCATCAAGGGGAAAGCATACTATGGTAGTGGAGAGTTAAAAAAAAGAAGTGGGGATTAAAGGGCCATTAAGTCTCTTCCATTGATTTTAATAGCACTGACTCACGAATATCCTTGCATACTGATGGACTGTTTTTCACCACAAATTCTAAGTGCAGACTCCAGGACTGCTGAAGAGGAACACAGCTGTATGCCAATATTTGGAAAGACTAGAGAAAATTATACAGAAGAATTGAAAAAAAAATATCTAATTTTAGGAGTGTTTGTTCCACTATCAGCAAATTGAGAAGCCCCAGAGGAGGGCATAGGCATAATTTCAAGCTGTCATGAAAGATCTGAGAACTAGTGGGCATCTGGTATATGAGAGTTCTGGGTCACTTTGTTCACTGTTTCATCTCACTTCTATGGACATTCCACGCAGATCACACAGGATTAATATAAAGCCTTTGGTGAACATCATAACTTCATTCAACTTCAATCTATGTTGCTTATCTTGGTCTCTCACATTTATCCATACATCTCTCCATGTCCCTACACTTGCTTTGCACAACAGGGCTACTCTTCCTGATTTTCAAACGGGCACAAGTGTGCCTGAACCTCCCAGCTACTGCTGCTGCAACGCAGACCACAGCGAAGAGAAACACCCCATCGCAAGGAGGTGGAGGACGGGGTAAACTTCTGGTGCTGGAAACAGCCCAGCAGCAGGGAAGCTGTCTTGGCTGCTCCAGAACAACCCCCAAAATGCCTTATGTGAACTATGTCAGCCACAGCCACGAAGGAAAATATCTGGGGTGTGTTTCAAAGGGCAGTGATCATTTGGTCGGCCAGCCATAACTTCCGGACATTGCAAATACAAACAAAAATGGATGGACTATTTGATGGATAAGGAATTGGCTGGGTGGCAAAAGTGTTGCAGTCAATGGCTCTGTGTCCAGCCGGAACAGGTTGCCCAGAGAAGTTGCGGATGCCCCATCCCTGGAAGCGTTCATGGCCAGGTTGGATGGGGCTTTGGGCAACCCGATCTGTGGTGGAAGGTGTCCCTGTCCATGGCAGGGGACTGGACTAGGTGGGCTTTAAAAGCCTCTTCCAACCCAAACCATTCCATGATCTTATGAAAACCAATTCCTTTACTTCCTACAGAGAAACCTACTTCTGTTTCCCAATGATGGGAACCTATTTTATTCAATGTCAAACCTCAGTTGCAATTGTTTCAACAAAACTGCCCTGTGCCACAAAGTACAGTTCAGCCCTGGTGCGACCAGCTACAACAGCGATACTCTAATTGCTCAAGCTCATTACATGCACCGGGTATATTCCCGGCGCTCCCTTCTTTCTGCACCCTCATCACAGAGAGGCTGCCACGGCAAAGCTGCCTGTGCACAAGAGCTTTGGCCACGAGTGGCACCGTCCCCAGAGCCTTAGACCGGACCCATTCCCCTTAGGCAAGGGGTTCCCGAAGAGCCGCGCGGAACACTCACCTCCCAAAAAGCTGCTGGGGGGGTGTCACTGTGGCCATAGGTGAGGACACAGTGGTGAGGGTTAAAGCACGCAGTAATGACACATGGTGCTGCACATTTATGTGAGGATTTGGAGCTCCTTCCACAAGCAAAGGACCAGCCAGTGAGTTACAGGAGGCAATGGTACTATTTAGGTTATTTAACGTGAGGGTTTTTTCTCCAGAAGCTGTCTACCACACGTCCTGTGAATTGCAGGCTTCATCACATCTAGGTCTAGACAGCTCGGAACAGAGCTGCGTAACAGCCAGTTTAAACCAAAACACCAATTTTCTTCAGCTCAGCCAGGACAAGCAAAAATCAGTGTGCTGCTAAATACTGGTGGAGGTGTCTATTGTCTTCGCTGAGTTCAAGCAGCACCGAGCTGTAGATTCAATAGTACACCAAAATGAATTTATCTTCACAAAGGAAAAAATCTCGGGAAGTGCATCTCCTACCGCAGGTGGCTGAAGAAAATGGTCTGCGACACACTGCTGCGTGGGCCCTGTTTGATTAAAGGCAGCACTGTGCAGTCAAAAAGAAGGTATTTGCCAGCGGAGCTCGCTTCTGATTTAAAATTAAGCCCTGAAGTCCACGTATAAACAGTGTCTCTGCCATTTTTATCTCTCAAGAAACCACACGGTCCCACCACCGCTGCCACGCTCCCTGGAACAACAGCGAGGCGGGAGAGCTGCCGAGCAGCTGGGCGCTGTGCTGCCCACCATCACAGGCATGTTACGTCTCTTCAGCTCCTGCCAGCGTGTTCGTTGTCCTCCCTTCTGCCCTGGCTGCTACCTTATGGCTTGAAACCAGAGCTTTTTCTGTGTGAAAACTGCTTTAGGGAACTGCCAGGCAGAGGTTTGAGGGCCTGGCTCTCCTCGGCGTCACAGCCGTGCTGGGCGCTCCCTGCTCTCAGGTGGCTGCTGAGGCGGGAGATTGGGGGGTCTGAGCGTGCGGCGCCCCTAGATGCATCAGTCCTCGGGTTTGAGTCCAGAGTGCAATATTTCCTATTTAAAGGGGAGTGTCAGGTTGCACAAATACTGCAGGAACGCTGCATAAAACGCATCTTCTTAGAGCGCTCACAGGCACCGACTCAGGCCAATTATTGCAAGAAGCCTTAAAATACACAACTGAACTTCATTCCACTGAACTCCACGAGATTTAAGCACGGCAGCCCGCCCTTCCAGGAGCTGCGGGCCGGCCGACAGACGCGGGAGGACCCTGCAGGCCCGGGGAGCCGCAGCCGCCGCGCCTGCACCCCGAGGGGCGGGAGGACGCGGCTGCGCATGCGCGGAGGCGCCGGGGCAGCGGGCGGCCGCGGAGGGGAGGGAGAGCGGCGCCATGTTGTGCCGCCGCAGGCGGGGTGGGTGGTCCGGGCACGGCCCGCGGCTCCTGGAACCCCGCGGTGTGGTGACACTGCAGCGGCCAGCGTCCGTAGCTGTCACTGCTGTCGCTGTCGGAAGGAGCAAGACCTGTCACGAGTGTGTGGTGCTCAGATGTGTAGTAGTCCTGAACGGCGGGTGTGAGACGTGCGGTGGGGCAGGACGCCCACCTTCACCTGAAATGTGCTCCCTCACCCCCTTCCCTTGGGGCTGCTGCGGGTTCCCCTGCGGTGCTGGCTCCCCAAGGCCACCCAGTGCCCCACACAAAAACCTAGCCCACCTAAGCACATCGCCAGTGAGTCTCAGCATGAGTCTTCCGATTCTCCAAAAACGCCTTTCTCACTTTAAGCATGATTTCACCGATGACTTTTAGGATTCAGGATGGAATGCATGAATTAAGGAGATCTGGTTCTTTTCTTTCCTCCATAATTGCAACGTGACCTGTTACCTTCTGTTCTTCCATCACAAACACGTGCTTGTGCCCTTCTGGTTTCAATCTACTGGTTTTACATTTCAGCTTTATTTTGTTGTAAACTATGATCTAAAGTCAGGATATCTGTTATCTATGACTCGTGCGTGTTCCAACATATAATTCAGGTCATGATATGGATCCATTTTTGGAAAATAAGTCCTTTTTTCACTTTACTGTTTGTCCCGTCACATAATAGTGTGCTCGGTGTCTCCCACTGAACAATAAATCCTCCTTCACGTACCTCCTTACGAGCGGTGGAAATCACAGTTTGAGTCTGGCTCCGTATGGAAAAGGAGCTGTTGTACCAAAAGGTGTGAATGATGGTTAACAAACATGCTCGGGCTGTTGGAAACCGAAGCTCTTGATAAGGCTGATGGCAGAGGTGGCTACCTCTCATCCTGGTAAATAGAAGACATCACTACATGCCTTTCCGTAACAACAGTATAAACAATAGAAACCAACCGTTGCCCAAGACGAAACGCTGCTTTGCAAGTCCTAAGCCAGAGATAACTGTGGCGAAACGGGCTGTTTTCCCAGGAAACTGGGTACCGGGCCTTGTGGGGCATGGCAGCCTTGCCTGGCTTTGTGTTGGAGGCAGAAGGCAATTGGAAAGCCCGAGGACTCCTAAGTTTGATGGAAGGAGAGAACAAAAAGAGTGCTTCAGGGCACAGAACTGGCTAGAAAAGTGTGGTTGGAAACTTAGCGTGGAAACTTCTAGCTATTGCTGACCTTTACTATGTTTACAGAAAAGAGCTTTTGACACCTGTAAATAGGAAGGAATGAACTGAAAAAAAATCTGACTCACATCATCATTTTCACCTCGTAACAGAAACAATTCCGTAAGGCTTCAAGTACTAGCCATGTAGACCAAGAGGCAACATCCCTCGAAAACAAGCTGTCTTCTGAGCGCTGCCACCTGATTTCTTTACCAGCGTTCACTCCACATCCCTTTTCATCTCTCCCAACAGCATCCTGACATCTTCTGTTCCAGAGCCCACCCACGCTGTCTAATCCACTTCTGCTACTCCATCCCCTCGTCTCCCTCCCGTTGTCCGAACTGCCACCCTGGCAGCAGCACAGGAATAGCGGAACGGATCGCGCCTGACCTCGCACTGTAGCTGTTCCTTCCGCGAGAGTATTCCTTGGGATGTATCACCACCACCACCACTGGTTGCACAAAACTCGTAGCGACTTGGTTTCTGGAAGACCTTTGCTGTTGAGCAGTATCTGAGTGAAGCTAGCAATGGCTTCAAAAGGTAACAAGCTATTAATAATCAGCGGGAAGGACAGAAAGGCAGTATAATTAGATAAGCCTTCCTCACTTAGGAAAGCAGGTTAAAAAGAGATGTTTTTGACAGACAGACACTGCTGGTACGTTCTTTCAGGGAGACTAAACAGTAATGCTGTTATCCAGTCTAGCAGAATCATAGGTGAGCCTCTAAAGTACCGGGAGGCAGTGTTTCAAAATCATTCATTATTCAAGAGCACTATGGAGAAAAAAAAAAATCAGTATTTTTTAACTTTCAGAATATTTTTTGGTTATCCTGTGCAGCTGGGAGGGCTTTGCTTTAAAATTCTGCTTTCAAAACCACAAAGCAATGAGGTGATGATGTAGTCATCTGGCAGCAGGAGCTGATGCTATAAAATCTGAACATTGCATGATTAATGGTGAAATTCTGGGTATTGGCAACATGGACTGAGTGACAAGCCAACTGAAATCCAAGTTTCACACGGTTATCTATCTCTATGTGCTTCCCTTGTTTCTTGAAGAAACTCAGTATTTTCTCTTTCTGCAAAACATTTCACTGATTCCCTTCTCTGTCCAAAACAATTTGTGATACGGCGTAAGAAGAAAGTTCATTGAAAATAACCTGTTGGGATTTTTATTAACATCTCATGTGGGTTTGGGTTTTTTCCCCTTCTTTAAAGTTTATTTTATATTAAGTTTATAACTGAGACTCTGTAGGTTTTTCTCTACCTGTATAATATCAAGAAAATGGAACTAAAATCTGTGGAATGGTAATGATGTTCTTTTTTTTTATTTTAATCTGAGGTTGGATTGTTTATCTACATTAATACTAGGCAGGGATGTTGTAGATATTAATGACTAAATCAGTGTTAATCCATGCAAAGGAGGGAGAAATATGGGTACAATGTTTTTGTGCAGTTTTAATGAGCAAATGGAAATGAGCACATCATTTTTTTGCTGTACATCTGCAAGAGCAATTCCCATGATTATTGATTATTACTAGAAATAAATATTGAAAAAACTGCTTGAAGTACAGGATGCACAATTTTCATACTGATAGAACTTTTTATTTCGAAGTGCTGTTGTCACTCACAAGTCACAGTTAAACCACTGCCTTTGATAGGATGAGATTTAATGATGAGACTCAGTTATTCCGTATTCAAGATTAATGGATTTCTGGAGAAAGAAGTGATATGGAAGAGTGACACAGAAGAGTGATGCAGAACTCATCTGTTATACCTGCATCCCCAGGCCAAGAAGCCAAGACATTCCTGCTTTTATCGTTCAAATAAAACATTATCTCAGCAAGGTGAAAGTTACTTATTTTTTTCCTAGGTATTTAAATGATATAAACAAACTTCAGCTCATTATCCAGCTCTTCAGGGTCCTCATGTAAGGCTTAAAACCTGCTCCGCTCCGAGCATCCGGGTTAGGTTCCCAGTGCCCTGAAGGGCCCCAGACACTCGGTGTAGAGACAGACAGACAGACCTGAAGGCTGAAGAGGTGCCACGCTAGAACAGGAATCTCTCTTTTTCTCTCTCAGCTTTATGCCGTGCGCAGACAGGCTCTTTTGAGTTAAATGTGTATAGATAGGTGTGTGAAATACACACACACACAGTTTTTATGTTTTTTCTTCATTATGTGGCGCTTGGATTAACCCTTATGGTACATAGCAATTGTCCTTAAGTAAAAGAAGTTTTCTCGACTAGGCTTGGTAGGCAAGTAACTTCTCTGAGGCAGTGATGTTTTGTTAAAGACGACTGACGGAGCCTTGCTCAAGGAGGAGGAGAGGGCAACGAGGAGGGGCCCTCCAGTCCCGCCGACACGCTAACGCCTTACACAATGCTGGTTTCCCCTTTCTCCGGAATGTGACCTCTCCCTCTCAAAGCCTGCTCAGCACTGACTTTTAGACCAAGTTGGTTTTTTCTGTATGCCCACTGGAAGCTTTCAGTATGCAGTGCCTCAGAACCGGCAGGGCTGAAATCAGGTCCACAGGAATCGCTGGGTCAAAGATAAAAGTACAACTTCAGTCTTCTTGATCAGTGAAACAGTCTGGCTGGCACGAGCCCTGGCACGGGGCATGAAACGACATCCAGTGATCAATCTATTGTTAGCTTTGAACGTTGCATTCCCTGAACACCTACGAGTTACCCTCCGGCTTTGATCATCTCTGTTTATTGAAAAACATGATTATCTGATACGGCTCTGCTCAGCTTCTTGGAACCACTGATGCCTAGCACGTCAGTAAAGGATCAGCAATATCGATGCGCAAGATTTGGCCAACAGAAAGTATCTTCTGTAGGATAATCTCTCAAGTGTCTAGTCCCTTACTGCACTCATTAAAGATACACACTTACTTGAGCGTGCTTTGTGAAAAGTGCCAGGAGCACCTCCTCTCATACTGCTCCTTCGACCTCCTTTGCTCTGGAATGCATTCGCTGCTGTACGCTACAGCAAGCGGTAAAGCTTGTGATACGCTACGCTGCCTTTCGAGAATATTCTACAGACATACGCACTGAAAAATATGGAAATGATTTTGTAACTGAGACCTGATTTACTGCATGTGTATTTAACTGAGTCAGCTGCCAGGATGCATGTCTAATGCAATGGGCTTTGGCAGTATTTAGTAATAAATAATGGCAGTCACATGATCAGGCTGCTCCAGGAATACCCCCAGTGATCTTGGAAGCACACTCGCAATAATTAACACATTTGAACTGGTGCTGTCTGTAAAAGACTTCATGCTGTGTGGACCTTTTGTTCACAACAGACAGCTCTGTAGCAGTCTCAGCCTCTTTAATGAATCACTCCTTCACTGAGACAGTTACTAGAATGTTGTGGAACCCTTTGCGCAGGAAAAAAAGTCAAGTCTTCTTGCCACACTGTGCAATACTGTCCTAAACATTCTTCCTGACCCTCATGTGGCGACAGCGTGCGCCCTGAAGCATGTTGGCGAGGAGGTTTATGTAATTTGTTTCAGTCTGTTAGTGCATATGCAGGACAAATGTTTAGAGGTGGCCAGTTCTGGTTCTTTTAATGGCAGCGAGTATCTCTCCTTGTTACAGTTTTTGCTTTGCCGTTTTGTACCGTTCCCATGTTGCCATCTTTATCAGTTACTGCCATGAGAACAATCCGTAGAATCACAGAATGGTTTGGGTTGGAAGGGACCTTAAAGCCCATCTAGTTCCAACCCCCTGCCGTGGGCAGGGACACCCTCCACTAGCCCAGGTTGCCCAAAGCTCCATCCAACCTGGCCTTGAACACTTCCAAGGGAGGGGCAATTAGTGTAGGTGTTAATTCATCCTGTGATGGGATGAGTGAAAAACTCTGCTTCTTGTACCTTCGCTGGGCATCTTTCATCGCGCGCACTTCAGTTAGGCTTGTTGTGAGGCATGTCCCTCTAAAAAGGGAGCTGCAGGAACCCCTCTGTCACCAGAGGAGGGGGGGAGACCACCCACTATCAGCAGCACAACAGTCCCTTGGCTTCAGTTGCTCAGCTAGCTGACAGGCTGCCAGAGGTCCCTCTGATTCGGAGGGAAACGCATCTCTGGATGCCTCTTCTTTGGCTTGCTCAGCTCATGACCACCGGGAGGGACACAAATCTTCCAGAGCGTGAAATGAGAAGTTTGTGGAAGGCAATTATCTATACTTCTCTTTCATTGGAGAATTCCCATGACCTTTCTGCTACTATTATATTGCTCTCAGTTGCTTGCACCTGTCCGCAGATAAACCTGTCTGCTTCCAGTCCTCTCTTAGACGATGCCACATCATGCTCAACTGAAATGGTAGAAAAGGTCATTCGTGTCAAGCATAGCACAGTGTCCCAGTTTGGACTGTCTAGATGTGCCATGTGTTGCATATGCGGGTGTGGAAAATCAGGCAGAGGTCAAGGGTGAAGCCAAACCCCGAGGTCAGGATGAGGCAGAATCAGAAATTGGGGAGATCCGTGGATGCACCTGACCGGCGGGTGAGGCATGGCCAAGGACCAGGAGGGCAGGACTACAGCAGGACGGGAGCTTGGAGCACTGGCTGCATGACCAACCGAGCTGCCCCACCAACAGAGCTGCCCATGCATTTTCCTTATGTAACGGAGCGGTGGGGAAGCCCGTCAGCGTGGATCATGACCTGTTTTCAGCTGGCCAGGCTTATCAGGCTCTGTGTTGTCATGGAGCCTGGCTGCAAACAGCTGCAGGTCGATAATTATCCGCTGGCCGGGTGCAGGTCAGGACACAGTTCTTACACATGTTCACCGCTCTCCTGAAATGGATGGGACGGATTAGGTTAGCTCCTGCGTACAATACGGCAGTGCTTGCTGACTGAGCTGAGCTGACCTGAGGTGGTCCTACCAGTTCTCTTCAGAAACAGCAATATTTTGAAGCCTACAATCTTAAGCTGTCCATAAGCTTCTTTAATTCCTCAGGTTTCTATGTATATGACCAAAATCATTCATTCACTGGGGATAAAAGCGCATGATGAAAGCTACTGATGGACGATCTTCCCACAGGTTGTTTTTTAAAGACAGTCATAGGCATCTCCAAGTAATTCTGGTGTCACACAATGTATCTGGAAAGTTGTGTGAAAATAATTTCTTGCTGTGTTTTAGCACTTCCCGCTTCCAGCTGGGTCACAGATACATGCAGTCAGGCCTCCTTGCAATGTTTTGGCACTTGTATTTCCCATTTGGGCCAGACATACTGGGAAAAACAGTGCTTAACTATTACAATTTGGCAAAGTTTCAGTTCAGCTTGACTTTAGGTGGAAAGTAAAACAAAAAGCGAGGGAATAGATTTTATTTTTTATTGGTGACTCAAGTTAAAAGATTCCGCAAGGGGTACCACCTGAAGTGCCAAACTGGTGGTGCTTTTTGAAGACATATGTCTCTGTTCTTAAAGGATCCAATATGGCATAAAAGATATTTTCCAAAAAGCAGTGCTTTAAGACATCAAATAAGAGATTCTTAATCTATACATTTATGCAAAATGTAAAACACAATATTAACCCTCACTGAAAGCAATTAAGTATATTGTGCGTTACTTGGAAGACATTAGACATGTAATTTCAAGCATCTTAATTTTCTTCTGCCTTTTCTTAGTTTTGTATAATAAAGAAGGAATAGTGTGCAACATCATTTCAGTCTTTCCTTCATACAGGAGTGCAGCTTGTACATTCCTGAGCATGTTACTGATGCACACACCTCCCGTGATTTGCAGGGATATTCTCAGTTCTTAAAAAACTTTAGGACACATCTGAATTCTGCTGCTTTCATCATCCACTCAACACCCGAATTAATGCGGACGTCAGTTTTCTGTGGATAAATTGTTGGAGCCTGGACAGTGGATTCGCACTGCTCTTTGTGCAGTGGCTCCATGACCGGGAAGTAGACAGCGGTTTCGTTTCACGCTACGGCATTCCTCTACAGCTACTTGCCTCCACAAGTCGGTCCACGTTCTTCCAAGCTAGGTTGGCATCTGTACTGGGAGGGAATAGTGCTGTTCTGGAGAAGCTGATGGTATTTTCTGGAAGCCAAGGGACCTATCAATTGCTTCAGTTACTGAGTAAGATACACAGTAACCCAGTCTAGTTAGAATTCAAATTCCACATCCTCTCTCAATGCCTTTTCAATGAAAGCACAGAAGCATGCTTCAGTGCCTTGGCAAAGAGAGATTATCACTTGCTTTACCCTGGATAATGAGTGCCTTTGTTCTATATGGAGAAGGCACATGAGATATTGATTTGATTCTGAGACTTGAGGAGGTTAAAACTTACTCACGCTTTGTGATTCAGTGTCGTTGCCTGTAAAGCAGCGGTACACCCCTAGGATATCCTGTTACATCTGATTGGGCTGTTTGCTAATTTTGCTATCGTGATATTACCTATGGTATTATCAGACCATCTCCACGCTTGGTAAGGTTCCTTTTGTTGTCACCCAGGTTGCACAGTGATCCCTCAGCTGTGGTCTCCGCAGATGAGCTCCACTGAAGCCTGCGTTTGTTTGTTTGCTTCCGTGGGATTTTGCAGGTGCAGCCAGTCATGGAGTTCAGGCGCGGTTTCCTCCTCTGATCTGATAAAAAGAAGCCTTCTGATGAACCTAGAGAGCTGTTGCTGTGAAACATTTTCTGTTTTGAAGAACTAAGCCACCTCACAAACTTCTGCGCTGTTCGTTGTACATGAAACGCAAAAAGAAGAAAAACAGTACTTTTCATGATAATTCATTTCCACAGCCACTTTCCCTCATTTCATGAATTTATGTCCTGCAGTGACACCAGACTGACAGCTGGGTCTTCAGCAGCTGTGCGAATCGCATGTCTTCTGTACTTCTGTGCAACGCGGCCACTCGCGCCTTCATTGACGCTTCAGGCTTGCAGTAAGAAAACGTGACCGTCACGAACTGCGTGCGTGTTTGCCGCACCGGGCAGACAGTAGTAGACGTGCTACCAAAGCTGGGATTATGGCTTCCAGCTTTCTTGTTGGTGGCCGTTCTGACGGAGTTCTGACAGAGCTCTGTGGAGAGGTCGGCACATTAAAGCATGTACTAAACCATACCTTAGCCCATACCGTAGGTGTTGCCATTTACCAGTTTGATTAAAGGACTGGGATCCCGTACTAAAAGCAGAGGAAGGGAAAGGGAAGGAGAGACTGGAGATGGATGGAGCAGTGATGTGAGGCGCTGCGCAGCGGTACCCCGCCATCCCGCCGCCTGACACAGAGCCTATACTGAGCCCACTAGCACTAACGGGACAGGGACAGCCGCTAATTCTGTTAATGCCTTACTGCCAGTTACATCCAGCACTGGAGGATAAAAACGTGAAAGAAGCTGTAGAGGAAACAGATGTGAAATATTCCAATAATACATTAAAAAATCAGTTTAAAGCTTGAAGCAGCATGTTTTATGTCCTTCTCTGAACTGTTCTTTTTATAGTGTCTGTTGCTGTAGTATCTGTTGTTATTTGTCTTTGTACTCAGTTCTGTATTTGATTTGTTTGTTTTTTCATTGAATCCTCCTTTTGCTTCACCGTGACTGGGGACAAATTACAGATCGAAAGTGAAGGGGAGCTGCTCCTGTTTGAAGTTTGTCTACATGCTGTAACTAGCTTATGCTCGTTTGGGGTTTCAGTCTATTCTCATCTAGACCATGGTTCCAGAACTGACATGCTTTTAGAGACTTATGTGATCAAGTTGTAAAAATGTGTTATTTTGAACTAAATGATATCTGGTATTTTCAATTGGAAAATAAAAAAATTAAAAAAAAAAAAATCCAAGAGTAATCATGATCATTAAATGGTGCAAGAGGGAGAAGAAGAAGGGATAGAAACTTGTACGGAAGTATGATGTTTCAGTCCAGTGAGAGTGCGTGCTGTGCCAGTCTCTCGCATGAACATCCTGAGATCTGATTAGCTTTGACTTTTCTGATACGTACTTGCGTAATTTGTTCTGTATTTTGCCTTTCTCTTCCTTAATAAGGAAACATGCCACTAACCGAATACTTGGGCCAAGTTCTATTTGTCAACTTAATTTATTTTGGCTACAACTTGAAGATTAAAACACGCAAGTGAAAGGGTGGATAAAAGGAAAAGAGGCTGAATAGGAAAGAAAGTGATCTGAATAGCGAGTCAGAAACCTGGGCTTAAAGCATCTATTGTAAATACAAACGCACCTCTTGGATCATTTGAAACTTCTCTGTAAAAGGCACGCTGAAATCATCAGGCTCAAACTCACCTATTTAGTGGGTGAGATGTGACCAAAAAGGGTCGTCTTATTAAATACATACCGCAAGTGTCTCAGATACTCTGTTTTGTCCATTTAACATATTCTGATGTCACTAATGCTTTGTTCTTTGGTACATTTTCTTACATGAGTATTGCCAGTAATATCTATATATCGGATGGGATTTGAGAAAGGAAAGATGCTTAGGGGATTGCTCTGCATCTGTCATGTTTATTGCCATGTAACAAGGCAAAGAAAAATCTAGCTTAATCTCCTGTGAAAGGAAACATCACTTACGCTTAATCGAGAGCCTTCGAGATTAAGAAAGCTAAAGTTTGGCCCATTCTTTATATATAAATGTCTTTAGAGAATCAGAGTCGTTAAATGCAGTTTCTTGTTTTCAAAACAATTGCTAAAAGCTTTGGTTGTTTGGGGTTTTTTGGTCTATAAAGAAAACAATGGAAGGAAAAGTGATGCACACAAACACAGACACAACTGACAGTGCCATATTAACATGCGTATCGCTGAGGCAAGGGAAGAGACAAATAGGTGGAACTGGAAACAGACAGCAACGCTTGTGTTCAAAAGCATTATCATAAACAGGACTGATTTTTTTAATTGGCTGAGTAAATGTGGTGAGAAATCACTTTTACTTTCCTTTGGGTAACTGCTACTCTTCTGCAGATGTTGTGTTGCCAGAGCATTTAGGTGAGATGATTTAATTTCCCGTGCTTTCTGTCACCATCTATTGCCCAGCTGAAGAGCAGGAATCAAAAGAAGGAGCGGCAGACGTTCCCCTGCAGGCCTGGCAGCTGCCCTCCCGCAGGGACCCTCTGGGCAGCGATTCACTCCCGTTCCATGCGTGCGGCTGGCACAACGCCGTTCCCCTCGCTGTGTTGCTAGCTGGCCACGGGGCTGCTCCGGGACACCTTGCTCTTGAGAGGGCTGGACGGTGGGTACCGGGCACCGCCTGGGCACCGGGCACCCGTGTAAGGGGGCTGGCACGGGGAGCAGGGAGCTGCTGTTCATCCCCCGGGAGGCTGGAGACTGGCCAGGTGCAGCGCCTGAGCAAAGCGGCTTTTCCTACAAGAAAATGAGTAGTGGAATAGGGGGTGGAAGAGTGAGTGACGTTTAACGTGGCATTAGAAGGATATTTATTCATGGCACATGATGCTGACAGCTGGGGAATTGCAGTCTCAAACTCTGCGGAGGAATGGAGATGAGTTACTTGTTGTGCATGCCCAGTGATTTGTCTCCTTTTCCCCTCAAGAAAACATTCTTTGCTTTCCACACATACTCCCTGGTGTGACAGGCAGGACAGAGTGGAAAGAATGAAGGACACTTGCGCTTAAGGGCTTCTAGGAAGGAGATCTTGTTTTGCTGATTTTCCTTATTTGCGGAAGAATCTTATATTTGAATCCAACCTTCATTGCTGTCAGCAGAAGCCAGCTGAAACAGGAAACGAACTATCAAATAATCTAGGATAAGGTCATGTGTATGGTGGAAATGCTAACTAGCTAGGACAGCGGTGAGGACAGACCTAAAGCACTGCCTGCTAATAGATGCTATCATCATCTCCATGTTTCCATTAATAAGTCTGCCTACATCGGTTTGATTTTGCACATAAGAATTTTTGCTCGATATTGAGGAGTCTTTTCATGTTTTGTGGGTTTTTTTTCTCTCTGCTTTCCCTGGGCAACATAAATTCAAATGTATAATGCAAGATGTACACATTGTCCTTTGCAGACAGTAAAGACAGCGTTACGTACAGCGCTCTGGCCGCCTGCGTCACGTGCAGCAGTACCCTCGCGCTGCTAAAGGAGCGCTCCCCTGCACCGTCGCACGCGTTGGGAGTGTTTGTGACGGTTGTGCAAGGGTGCCGGTTGTGTGGCGCAGATCACCGTGCTGCGGAGAAGTGTAGGTATGAGGTCAGGAGTGTAAGAAGATAGGGTGATGGCAACAGAGAAAATCTTCACCAGGTGAAATAAGTTTTAGATGTATCCTGTAGCAGGGGAAGACAGATGACTGGGGGAAAGGCTTCCTTGGCTGCCACCTCTGCTGATTTTCAGTTGTTATATCACGATAAGAGGAGCCAGTAACGTACTTCATATAGGAAACAGTTGCTGCTTTTCCACCTTTTTTTTTTGAGTGAAAAAAGTTTTTTTTTAAAAGCAAATGTTTTTGGTAGTGTTTACCTTAGAACAGTTTGCAGTGTTGTGCTATAATAGTTTTGCAGTATATTTTCCCAAACTTTATTTGGAAATATTTTCTTTTCAGAATTCATAATTGCATTTATTATTTTACTAATTTGCAATGAGAACATTTATTACTCTAAACATGGGAATCACTATTTGGGGTTTTTTAAAGACAAAATACCTCATTAAAATTTGGATTCAAGAACATTTCTGGAAAAATAGGGTAAGCAGTTTTGAGAAAAGCTGACAAGTGGTCAGTTTTTTATGATAGTGCACCCTTAGAAATGAAATAAATTCCAACACCTATTATCCTCCAAAAATAATTGCCTTATTTCTCATCTGGCTAGCTAACTCCTCCGATGCTATTTCCCCGAGCAGAAAATAGCCGCAGTTCTCAGGAATGCTGAGAGGCCCCCACTGGGAGGGAAACTGTGCCCAGAATCACAAAAGGGAGGAGATACGTCCACAGAAATATCCATGCAATAAAACACAGTCCGAAGCACAAGTACTTTGGAGGTCCCCTGTTCAACAAGCCAGAAATTACAGCAAAAAATATTTCCCAGTGAGAATCGTTTCCTCACAATCTCTTACTTTCTTCCCCGTTTCTTAGGGGCATTTATTCTGAGCCCGCTTCAGATCTTGTTCTTCAGCAGCTGCCAGGGCGAAGGTGCTCGCAGTTCTCCCCTCCTCTGCTGCGCCGGTTGCTCGGGCTGCCCTGAGCTGCTCTGCGGGTGCAGCCTGGCCCCGGCCACTCTCTGTTTTCCTTCCCGTAAGGCATGCAGAAAGCGTGCAAAGCCAAAACCCAGAATAATGCAGCGCAGACCGCTGCTCTACACGTGTCCTCTGAGCTACCTCGTGGCTGTGCTTTTCCTTGAAGCGGAAGGCGGGCTGTTGAGACCCAGCAATGCTTCTCGTTAGACAAGAGCACTGATCAGGGCTGCCTTTTCCTGCCGGGGGTTTTTGCATCCGTTGGGCAAAGAGGTATACGTCCACCGTCAGAGCAGATGCCACACAGTGACTCCCTGTCACGACTCGCTTGTTGCCAAAGGCCAAACCAAGCTGGAAAACCTTGAGCTGAAGCGCGGTCAGAACCAAGGGACGGTCAGCAGCTGCCTGAGAGACCCCGCTGGCCCTTTGCCGGGGCCGCGGGCAGCCTGGCCCCCCCTTGCCCGGCTCCTTCCGGCAGGGAAACGATGGGTGATCTCTGCCCGGGCCAGAAGGGAGAGGTGCCCGTTGGGAGAGCAAAGCTGCGGTTATTGCCTTCGTCTGGGTTCGCTGTGGAACCAAGAGTGTTGCATGTGAGCGAGCAGCTACAAAAGAAAAATTTAATTAAGAACTGAAGTCATAAATCTGTGGCAGTTTGTTTTCACCATGGCTTTATTTGATATTGGCCTCAAAAAGATCAACAGAGTCAAGGGCAAAACCAGCTGCAACAGAGTGATAGATTCATCTGTTGTTTTCTCTTGCGCCAGCGGGGCCCTGAGTCGTGCCAGCGGCTACAAAGGGTCGCCTCCCTCCACGCCGCCGGAGACGAGCTGGGCACGAGGGTCTCGGGTCAGTCCTCTCTGCGCGTCTAATCACAAGTGCCTAACTCTCCTCACGCTGCCCGCTGGGTTCGGCTGGGCTGGGCTTAACCAAGTCCTCCTGCTCCGGGGGAATCTTTGAGGTTGTGCTTGTCCATGGACACGTTTCATCCTCTGTGGAAAACAGAGAATTTGGAAAACATGAAGTCTGCAGTTAGGTGAGAAAAATAAGAGCGTGTCAAAAGTGCTCAAATTGAAGTTGGTCAGAGAAGAGGCCGGAGGCAGGAGGAAAAGAAGATCATCTGGTTTGCTTCTATCTTCCAAAAGAACAAGAGCCTAGGAAGAAACAGACCAAACAGCGACATTGCCTGGTTTCCTAAGCTCAGACAGCCTGGGCCAGGAAATATCTGAAGCTCTGTGTGCATGAGGTCCTGGTGCAAATGGCTCCGCCCGACCTTCAGAGAAGACTCGTGCTCTGACCGCTTCCTCCCTGAAGTATATAAAGAGAAATTATGGCCCAGGCCCATCCTGAGGCAGCTTTCTATTTTTGCAGACCCACACAGCGGCGTGCGGGCAGTGCTGGAGCTGCCTGCCCCACGGCAGGCTGGCGGAGACGTCCTGGCCGGCAGCCTGGCCAGTGTTTGTGACCACTGTACTGTGAAAATGACCTGGAATACGCTCATGGACGTGGCTCCTCATTTATATTACAGCAGAAAAGTCATTGTCGCTGCCAAAAAAGCCCAAAAGGCCACCAAACAATAACACAGCCGTAAACGAAGGCTATAAATACGGAGACGGATAGCAGATAACTACAGGCTTTCTCTCGTACACACGGTGTCCAGCTTGGAAAGTGTCCTCTAGGTCAAGTTGTTGCTCGTTCGATGGGACGTAGGAGTTGGGCCCAGTAAATAAGAGGCTGTCCTTGCTTACAGCCCTCAGGTGACTGCGGGCGTTCTGAAGTTCTTCGTCTCATTTCAGGAGACCTTGCTCCAGTCCTGCTCAAGAGTCCAAAACCAAGCAAGGTCTGTCCGTCTCTGT
Source organism: Grus americana (assembly GCF_028858705.1). Classification (NCBI taxonomy): domain Eukaryota; kingdom Metazoa; phylum Chordata; class Aves; order Gruiformes; family Gruidae; genus Grus; species Grus americana. Next base: position 510,590 of record NC_072863.1, on the reverse strand, counting down.
GGCTCCCGATGGCTGTTTATCTACATGACCCATCTGGTGTGGTGTTGGCCACAACCCTTCCTGAGGGTGACATCTCGGAGAGGCACGACCATCGCTCGCTTTCCTAACGCCGTGGTTCAGCTGTGGCACTTCAGCTCCAGCAGAGCCGCCGCGTGTCCCAGCAGCTGAGGGTGCCGGGCAGCAGGGCAGAACTGCTGCCGAGGCCGAAAACCCTCCTGGGTGTGTGCCTCTCGGTATAGCCGTCTGAGAAGCATGGCCCAGAGAACAGCAGAAAAAGGCTTTGTTCTTGCAGTCCTGTTGGCCTCCTAAATCCAGTTCTACCGCACGTCAGTTTTGGTTGTCCTCCTGCGAGGCGATTGCACGGTGTACAGAGGAATGGGCTGGAGCTTGGACATTTGGGTACATATCTCGGCTTGGCTGCTGTTGTACTTTTTTTTTTCCTGTAAGTTAAGTGTAATTTTTCACTGACAGAGGATGAACGCTGTTGTTCGGTGGGAGCTGAATGACCCTACCAGAGGGCGTTACTGGAGCCTGAAACACCTGTAGGTTACAACCAGAGACCCGTCCGTGAGCAACTGAGATCGCTTACCCCTTTAGCTAGCTTTCGTGTTCGGAAGCCTTGACGCTTTATGTGCATTTTCCCTTTCTTTGGAAAATGTGGGCTTTGTAGGGCCCTTGCTTTGGTGCTTCCTGACTTAAATGTTGTATTTTAGAGAAAGCACGTCAGAGCATCTCCGCCTTCAGAAAAAGGTGAAAAAAGGGGTCTTTACTACGAGCTGTGGGTGACTGGCGACGCCAGCGCCGATACCTGGGTTGGAATGGCTCGAAGCTGCTTTGTAAAAACAAAGCTTGTAGCTGGCTTTCTGTTTATTCACAGGGATTCCTTTTCTTACTTCTGTATTAAAGCAGCTTGACTACTGCCGCCCAGCTGGAGTGTCTCCTGCCCCTTCCTGCCTTCGCAAGAGCGGTCCAGCTGCTTGTTGCAGCACTTTGTGTGCAAAATACTACAGATCAGTATAAATGGCATGATTTTGCTGGGATGTGCATTTTTAAATGAGAAAGACATAACTTAGATAAAATATTATCTTCTTAAATTGTTTTACACAGTACACGCTTGCATGGAACCCACCACGGGGGTTCAGGGGGTTTTGAGGAACGACTCTGCAGATGCGTTATGTTCCTGGAGTGGCAGCAGCCAAGAGGTAACGCACTAAGCAGCAAAACAAACAAACCCCAAGCAGATTTTTCACAACAGGGGAAGCCGAATCTTCACTGCATTATTCCGTTACAAATCAATGCAAATTCATATTGCATCTGATGCGCCAGGTTTTCATCCCAAGCTTTGGAGTGACGGCATAAGCCAACTTCCAAGGAGCAAAAAGTCCGTTCTGAATCCGAAACTAAAATCCCCCCAGTGTTTTTGTGACAAGGTATTGTGCTGAAATACCTCTTTCAGAAAGAAAAGCAAAAAGCGGTGTTTTCATTTGAATCCGTCCTTCACCGAAAGAGAGCACTTCAGAAAGCTGATTAAAACTCCTTATAAATCAGTACGATAATAAACCAATACTTTTCAATAAAAATATTACTTATTGAATGCTCTCAGCTACCAGCGCATTTCAAAGGAGCTGGCAGTGCTCAGTTGTGCTTAAAAGACAGTCGGCTCCTGCATTCAGCTGCTCTGGGGGTGCTGTGCGTGAGAGAAAATCGAAAAGTAAGTCTTCCTTCTAGCGCGTGTGAAAACGGCTGAATGTTTAAGGGAGAGAGAAGCTGGATCTGCTTTTTAATGTATGTAACAGACCTCTAACCCGAACATCTGGACAGCCACTCTCTTGTGCGCACACATCGATTCCCACTGTTCGTGCCTCAGGGAAAGCAGCGAGCGCGCCCCGCGACGATGGGATGCTCGGTGCCTTCAGCTCTCCCGAAGTATGGGCAGCACCAGTTCGCTGACATTTTATAAACAAGTCTGAGTTTATCTTTAGAAGTGAGGCCTTTTCTGACCAGGAATTTTTTAGTGGATGAAAAAAAAATGAATCTGCTTTTCTTAGCTTGCATGGGTCAACATTAAGATGCAAGGTCAGGGCTTAAGTTTTAGTGGAAAACAGGAATAAGTAATGCCTGCAGCCCCTGAACACCACCAAGTCTCTTGTAGAGAGGAAGCTGTCTCATGGATTTGAAAGCAAGTTTGAAAAATCAATTCAAAGAATGTAATCAATTTACATAGAATGAGGCTGTGGGTACAAGTGAGAGCCAAAGGTTGCCCAAAGATTCTGGTAGGTTAAAGAATCACACTGATTTAAGCTGACTTCATGCTGTGACTGCCCTTCTGAAACAGTTCTTTGCAGTATTCATTTGTCAAAGGCTGAAATGTTATTTAGCTGTACAAATAACACCGTAGCTGTGTAATAGTCATAGTTATTGCCAGGTGGTTAAGAACAGTCGATTTGCATTAATGCCTACAAATGTACTTAAGGCAGCAGGCTGCTAATGCCATTGCTGAGTTTCTGCTTAATTATTTATTCTGGGCTGCCAGCTTTGGCACCTGATGTATAGGCACAGCTAAGGCTGACTTCGGTTCAGCTGCAAATGGACTGTGCGCTGTTCAAGTCAGAGGAGTTACACATGGCTGCAAAATCAGATGCACTCGGTGGCAACAAGTGAAATCCTTCCTTGGGAAAGCCTAAGCTCTTTACCGTGAGCAGACTGGAAGATGTATATAAAAAGCAGCGTCATTTTTGCAGCTGCAATCTAGCAGCACGAGTCATAGCAGCAATAATAAATGGTACACGAGTAGGGCCAGGCTGCAGTGTACCTGAGGAAGTAATCTCTTCTTTCCTGCTCCTCGGCTTGGTCAGCACGCCCAGGGACGGACTGCTTGCTGCCTCCTGTAACGCAGAAACCGGAGGTTGTCAAACACGCTCTGGGTTTCCAGTTCGGAACAAACGCAAGGAGGTGCTTGCTTACGCAACAGGTAGTTGAGCCATGAAACTCCTCACCAAGGGATTCTGTGGGTGCTACATTTGTCCATGGGTTTGGGAGCAAACTACAGACTTCAAGGAAGAGAAGCCCATCAAGGCTTATTGAATAAATGTTTGTGCTCTGTTTTCATTCTCTTCCCCCCGTCCCAACATCTGGCTATTGTCAGAACCAGGGTACCGGGCTGGAGGGTACCTTCGGCGTGGCCCTGGAAGCTCATTCTTCTATTCTTTGGTAATTCTCTTTCTGGAGTCTTTCCCTCCATTGTCTTTGGAGTCCTTGTCTTTACCTGCAAAGCTTTACATAGCTCTGGACATCTGTGTAGGGTCCTTTTTGTCAGGTTCATGCCACATTGTCCTTGAGGCAATGGTCTATGCCAACGCTCTCCGCCTCAGCCCGTTGTTTGTCAGGTTTTCACATCAACAGCTTTACGCAACCCAGCTCCAGCGCCTGGCTCAGGCTCCCTCTGCTCTTTGCGGGTTTTATTCTGCCATTGGAATTTGGCCCGAGAGATCTTCAAGGCAGGGTCTGTCCTTGGGTTTGGAAGAACATCTCTCCTCCTGGGTGCCGAGCAAAAGACCGACAACGCAGAATAATCATTAATCAGGGTGAGGAGAGCAGAGGGAGTGTTTGTCGCCAGTGACCACGAAGGACGGGCTGAGCGGTGAGGAGGTGCCCGGCGGTGGCTGACCCGGGGCTCGTGACAGCAGGAACAGAGAACAAAGAAACCCCTGTCTGACGAGCTAAAAGTAGCGTACACGAGGGAGTGCGAATAGTGGCAGAAACACGCCAGGTTTGTTCAAAGCGTGTGTGGGAGTTTGTAGCTTTTATTACCTATTTGTTTCTTCCTGTAAAACTGACCCAGGGCGAGGAGGAAATAGCAGTATCTCCGTGGTGTCTCCTTCCAGAAGGGAGAGCCACAAGAGCACTTGGCCCAGCGGAACGAACGCTGAGACATGCCCCGATGCGCCTCGCGTCCCGCAGCCACCAGGCTGTGGCGTAGGGCCGGCCCGGCGCTATTCGAGCGGTTATGCCATCATTAGTCTGTCTGGGAGTGACGCCAGCTTGCCCTTAACTAAGATGGTGACTCAGTAAAGAACAAACAATATGGTATCCAAATATCTCTTTTTTTTTTTTTTTTTTAACTAGGGAGCAGCAACCAACAAGTTTTAAGCACATAATTCCTACTTTTCTCAAATACGCAATTATTAGGAGTACGCAACAACAACGTGCTTGCTTGTTCTCTGACAGTATCATGGGACTGCCAGAAAGGTTCTCAGTAACTTTCTACCAGTCCTGCCAAAGGAAAGCTCCTGAAATACACTTAATGTCCTCTGAATGCTGCAGGGGAAGGATGTGTGCCAACAATTTCTATCTGTTCTGGTTTTACTTTTAATCATGCTGAAAGAGCAGGGTGCCAAAAATGGATGCCATGAAAAGCATTAGGGATTATGCGGAACTGTTTTCACAAGTAAAATTCTGCCACTTTCCTGCTAAACGCCCAAGCCTCTTGGGCATCAGATTTTCCTTAGCGTTGGGAGGATGTGTAGCTGAGGAATGAACCGGTGGGTGCATTTCCCCAGGTATCCGGTGAAGAACCAGCCTTCTTCTGGCTGGTGAACCTCCTTCACGGGCAGGATCTTCCTTCCTGGGGTTTTTCCTCCCTGCACAACTCGGCTCAGGGAAGAAGACAGCTGGAACACGTTAACCAGCTGACGGCCAACTTTCTGGAACTATTTCCTTCTGCAAAAGACAGCAAAGCATCCAGGCAGTTGTTCCATCCATCTGTAGGTCATCATTTTCCCCTCTGAAATTAGGAGGCATTCTGTCGTTCTCCCAGCCCCCATTAATCTGGGGGTCTTCCTCCCAGATTCTGACCTGCAGTGACCAGAGAAGCACTTTAAAAAGCCCCCACCAAACCCACGAAAACTCGTAGTCTGCTGCCTGATTCGCTGCCAGCTGAGGGCAGACGGGGATCCTAACCTGCAGCCGGTGTTGCGACCAGCAACAGCTTTGGGTAGCTGCGGTTGGGGCAATTGGTTCTGCCCCTCCTGTGCGTGCGCGCGCCCCAGTCTGCAGTGTTACGATGTGGAGCATGTGTACGTCTTCTTCAGCCCCCCTGAAACACAACCGCTCAGCAAACTTACAGAGCTTCAAGAAGCTTCTCATGCTGTAAGAAAAACCATCATCCTGCTCTCATCTGGTGTATTTGAAATTTGCTACCAAATCTCCCTCAGCCGCCACGTTAGCGTGCCTTGCAGGTTTTCATACATCTGGCGAGATCTGCCTCTTCCAGAAGAACTGATCATGGACAGCAGGAATCTGATATCCTGGGAAGCATGAGAGTCACAGCGTGTCCATTCCCACATAGCTTTGTAAAAATCAAATACTTAAAATGAAACAGTTTTCTTTTCGTTTCCTGTGATCCAGACATTCGTGAAAAGGATGGCCACGGGATATATTTGCTTTTCTTCTTCAGCATGAGAACAGAGTAAAATCAATAAACTAAATTTCATTTTATTATAAACCGAAACAAACATGGACTTACTTTTGAAAAGGCTGAGAAAAAACACGATGTGTTTCAAGATGGATAAACACGGCAGGGCAGTAATGATTCTGGAGAGTTAGGAGTGTCCAGCAGACCAGGAACGCAGCAGCAGATGTGGCTGCTGTCATAGCGTCTCTGCAGTGGGAGCTGGAATGAGCCCTTATTTGCGGTGGTCCCTCAGAAAATGCCAGCCGTTAGCAGAGGACTCCAGACCCGGGCTCCTGGCTTAGCTGCAAGGCAGGTGAGACAGCTGAATGAACGCTCGACACTCCAAATCCCCGTGGCAGGGTCCGTCACCCAGCTGGCTGGAGCTGTGACTCGCTGGCGTGCAGTCTCTGCCTTTCAGAGCTCTTCATCCTCACAGGTGGGAATGTGAAAAAGCTAAAATAACTCCTTGTCCTTTTCCTCTCAAATTAGAGTTTCTTTTTGTTCTCCTCCCTGCTGCCAAAGACCTCCAGGCCCCTCTGCAGCTCTGTCAGTGCTCTGCAAAATAGCGCTGCCCCAGACGAAGGCTGGGGAAGCCTGCGGGGAGCTCACTCTGCAGCAGAGGCAGTGACAGAGGGCAAGGAATCTGACGGATGACCGCCTCCTTGCTTTGCCAGCCCGGCTAGTGCAGGGGAGCACCGAGCACGCCGCTGTGTCAGGAGAGCGGCAGACTGCCGACGGCGAGGTGATAACTCCAAGGCTCCAAGTTGCCAGAGTAACTCCATCAAAAAACAGTTCTGCTTTACTGCCCACATACGTGTGATTGCTTCCCTTAGGTAGTCGTAAATCCCGCTTTGCTTATGGCTTTAATTGTGTGAAACAAAGTGGAATACCTCTCTGGATGCTCCTGTCCTTTTGCCTTTAAGAAAGACCACCTGAAGAGCGTTGGAAAGAACCAAACCCAAGCACATTAAGTCCAGGAGGACTGTAGGCAATAGGGCTGGGTACACGAATAGTGCTCTTCTCTCTGAGAGTTTCAGTTGCGTCATGCCACTCTTAGGCAAGCAGTTGCCATGTGTGTTGCTCTTGCACAGATACACTCAGTCCCCTAAGACAATCGAGTCTGTCCCATTGTTCCCGAGAGGGCTGATCCTGCCTCCTCTGATGCCACTTGGAATTGGGCCAGTTTGGGTCGTTTGCCCTAGTCAAGAGACTGTGCAAAGATGTTGCACAGTGAGGCGTGCTGATTGCGGGGAAGAGTAACCCATGCCGGCTGGTGACGGCGAGGCTCGGTGGGCAGCCCAGAGCCGGGAGCGGTCAGAGGGTCACTGCAGGTCTGGCAGCGAGACTGCTGCCTTGTGACCCCGGCGGGACAAGAATCGATAGCCCCTCACGGACATTTCCACTAGAGCAGTGAGGTAAATAAATGGCAGCTGGAAACCACTGGTGAGTTACTCAGGGGAAGTGAGGCACAGCAGGGAAAGATCAAAATGCCTCGGTGTGGAAAACCACAGTGAAGCGGGAAGCTGGAGGATGCGGAGGAGAGAAGGGAACAGCAGGATGACTGTGGCCGGCAGTGCCGCCCGTGGGGCCGGCGCTGGGTGGGATCCCGGGTCTGGGGGGCAGAGACGGGCTCTCTTCGGGGGGAGTCTGAGCAGCAGGCATAGAGGACATCTGCTGTCATCTTTTTTCTTGGTGGGGTGCTCCCGTACCAGCCCCGTACATCAATCCCAGTGTGGCCCAGGCACAGTGACGGCTCCTGTTCGGCAGGACGGGTGCCGCTGCTGAACCGCGGGCACCACAGAGGAGACCAGCGCCATGAGGAGTCCGCTCTCCTGCGTGACCACGGTGTCGGTGGTCGTAGCGTGGTGGCCCAGCCCAGGTCCTCTGGTTCCACGTGCCCTTGCGATAATCTTCTCCCCACAGAGCTGGGGCAGCCCTCGCTGTGCAAGCAGTGGAAGAGGGCTGGAGATGGTCTGTGTCCTCCAACACCATTTCTGGGCATCGCTCTCAGGAAGGGTGTCCAGCGTCCCACACTAGTGGGGTGGGGGGTGAAGCAGTGCTGGAGGCAATCATCCACTGCAAGATATTGTCCCCCAAAGACGGATCCCAACCTATCTCCTCTTGGGTCACTTGGAAAGCAGTGAGTTAAGGAGGAGTTGGGGAGAGATCCACAGCATCCCTGATTCACCCGGAGCCTCCAAAGCCTCCCTGGCCCCTTCTCCAGAAGATGTAGCAGTCTCCTCACCATACTTTCTCTTTTGGAAAAGTTCAGCTGGTGTTTCCCATTTCTGATGTGATGATGCCCCAAGGCCATACTAAACCACCTGCTTATGTGCAAAACCAAGCACAGACAGAATGGTTTGAGGCCCCGTTCTTGCCTCATCTGCTGATTTAACGTAAGGATATTTGAGTCTTTAGCTGTCTGAAGGGTGGAAACCCCGGGGCGAAAAAAGGGGCTTTTGGCAACGGTAGAGAGGAGTGAACAATGGAGCGAGGCAAAGCACAAGTTTGAGAAGAACAGTGTGAAAGCAAGGACCATTTTCCTGCACAACGCTGAGTTTGAACACATCATCTCTGTCGTCAGGGTAGAGCCTGCTTCTGTTCTTACAGTTAAAACTGCGGGTTCTTGCGCATAAGTGTACGAAGCAGAGAGGTCCAAAGCATCCTGCCGCACGTGAGCAAGCTGCACGGGCTGAAAGGGGTGAAGAGCACGGTCGACGAGATCGTGGGGAAGAGGTCTCGGTTTCTCAGAAAGCCTTGCATTTTACGTCCGGGGAGGATCACAGCAGAGGAGTGGGGAGGAAAAACTGGAGAAAATGAGTGGAACTGGGTGCGAGAGTAGAAGGAAAGAAAAGGAAAATTTAAGGCAAAGCGAAGTGACATCTGTGCGGGTGGTACCTGACCCCCATAAGCTAAGGCCGGGAGCGGGCGCCGTGCGGAGCCGAGCAGCCCCGGTGCGGGCCGGCAGCTCCCCGCGAGCATCCAGTGCCCTCTGCTGACACCAGGCCCGGCAGCAGCTTCTGCAGGGAGCCCGCACCTCGTCAGCTGCAGCTTGACAAACGGCGGCAACTTTCTGAGCTCTTCATTCCTCTGGCAGCGAGCAAACCGAACAATTCCCCTCTGGGGCAACGCTGAAATCAGTGCTGCCTGGCCCCCGCGATGCTCTGGCGGGCGATGCCCTGCGTCCTGCCCGTGCCTGCCTGCCATGTGCATCCCCACACCTTCTGCGCACACGGAAATACCCGTGACTCAGCCTCACGAGACGCTGTGGAAAAACAGTCCTGTGAGAGGGGCACAAAAGCAAGGCTTACGGCGAGAGGCAGGCTGAGATAGCTGGGGGAAAACCAATGAGCTTTCAGGCATGGCAATGTTAACGTTTATTTTGGAGGCTGTTATTTTCAAATGTGAAGACTGGCAGATTCGGAACATTTTTAACCATTAATGCCCTAGAAAGATTTGTGATGGGTGCTATAGGTCCGGGTAAGGACTTCAGGCATTGGCAAACGAGATGCTGTGGCATTAACTTTTACAGGCCGGTGCCCAAGAGCGAACGTGCAGGTTTGGAAGGAGATGAGTGTGTCCCGCAGGTGAGTTTGGATACTCTGCCCAGGAAGGTTGAGGATGTAAAAGGCTACCTGGCTTTTATGGGCTGGGCAAATTCGCTGGGAAAATAAACCATCCGCATTACTTAATGCAAAGGCACCGCTTGTCCCTGAACCACAGTTTGCCGGGAGGCTCATCTGGAGAAGTATCACGTCAGCTTTGTCCTTATGTCGGCCAGATGACTTCTGGCCAGCGATACTTGTTCTTAGGTGAGCTTGTGACTTCTCACGCTGAGAGGGGAACTGTTTTACGTCCTCCTCTTCCCAGGAAAGCGACTTAGCCAATGGGTGCTGATGTAAAAGCAGATCCCACTGTCCATCCCCTTTCCCTCAGGCTGTGTCCAGAAGGCGAGTGCCGCTGCCTCTGAGAGTGGTATGAAGATGCTAAATCGTTGTCAGGACACGGCAGCCTGGGTGGGTTTGGAGGCACAGGGCTCTGTTTCGGAGGGTTATAGTCTCTTGGCCAGCTGAACCTGGATTTAAGTGGAATCTTACAACCTCTCTGCAGGCTATACCTCCCAGGCAGCATCCAATGTCCCAGGCTTACACCGGGAGGAACACGCCGTGAGCACTGGAAAGCACGTTCCTGCCTTGGGAAAGGCTTGCCCAGCTTCCTGACTCAAGCCCTGGAGCATCACAGGACAGTATTTTAGAGAAGCCAAATATCTTCTAAATACCTTTACAAAAAAGTCAGCAACAAATCCCAACTGACATGTACAGAAGAGTCATAGCATGCATGGGGTGATCATGTGAAAAACCCAGTTTATGTAAGAAACCGTGCTTGCTGGGTTAGGTGTATAGGTGCAGTAAATGCTGTAGGGCCAGGCAAGAGAGTAAGTTCCCCTGAACGCACGCCCCATTATTTTGAGCACTGTAAGAACAAATAAGTCACAAATCACCTCAAAACTCTACTGCTCAGCTATATCTTATGCAATCACAGGAAACTTCTCATAGGGAAAATTCAGTAGATCTCAGCCCAGAGCAGCTTCTCTCACAAGGTAAGCAACAAAGGTGGCTCTGAAGAGGTGGCCTTGACCATGGGGCAAGAACTAAAACTGGAGAAACGTCAGCCTGGCAGGGATGAGACTTCAGCTGAGCGTCGTGTCCGGCTGAGCACGGGGCACTTCCATGGAGCACCTCCGTGGAGCACCTCCACAGGTCTCACCTGGAGGCCAGGTGCATCAGAGCGTTTGCAGAGGGGAATTCTGCGCTGCTCCCATTGCATTTGTAACCCCCCCGCCCCGGGTCAGAGCGCGGTTTTGTGGCGCCTTCGGCAGGGATGGGCAGAGCGCTGATCTGAAACCGGGGGCGGTGGGAGGTGTCCAGCTGACTCTGCAAGTGTGGCTTCTTCACCTCATCCTGTGTTAAGTGGATGATCCACCTGTGTCGGGTGTGGGGGGGGTGTTTGTGTGTATGTGCGTGCGCGCGTGCACACGGGTGGGCTTTGCAGCCCCCACGATAGACAGCTTCGTGCCTGGGCTTGGTGCCCTCTGGTGTTGTGAACACTCCGGTACGGAGGGAAACACCGTACGGCTGATTCCCGGCTTCACAATTCACGGTTATGCTAGCTCACGATACAGTAATTTTGTTGATTATGTTACAACTTAATGGAGATAACGTGACCCTGAGCATATCGGGTAATTACAGTCACAGCACCAAACACCTCAGGACAGGTTTCTGTAGGCTGACGCTAACAGCCCGAACGCCTCAGCCTGCAAAATACACCCAAATCTGTCGGAAGGGCAGCACTTTCCCTGACCCAAGGATCCCTGCATCTGGAATATCGGACATCTGGCAAACATCACACAACCCGCCACTCCTTGGCGCAGCTTGGCAAGCCACCAAAGCCCCTCCAAGTCCGTGCTGCTACCAAAAGGGCACCCCGCCACCTCCCCAGGTCGCTGCAGGCTTCCTCAGCGCCATCCTCGGGCAGCACCGGTGGCGTGGCTGTGAGGTGCTGACCCGACTGGGAAAACCCCACCACAGCAACACCCTCTCCAGCGCCACCGGCAGTTTTCTCTGGCTGCCCCGAGGCCACAAAGCGGGGGCAGCAGAGCCGCACGGAAAGGAGCTCGCACGCTGCCGTCTGCGTGATGCAAGAGGGGCAGCAGCATTACAGCGCGGGCCGGTTGCATCAGACACGGACCCGCAGGAGGCAAACTGCCCCACGTGAAAGATGAAGTCATCCTCGTCCCCCTGCAAAACAACTCCTGTCGAGCTTTTTTTTTTTTTCCTGTGGAGATTGTACCATTAACCTGGCTGAAGCACCAAGCTGTGAAAAATCAGAAGGCTTAGTGAGAAAACAGAGAGGAAGCTGACTGCTTAATCGAATTTCTTATAAAATCCTTCCAGTTATTCCAATCTGACAGTCTAGCTTCTCTAGAAGCTGTTAGGAAATGATGGTGGGGAACTCATGGGAATTCTCAAAAGCATTTGCTGGAGAGAGACTGCTTGAATTTTGAAAAAAAGAGAGAGAAATGAGAAGAATGTCCTAAAATAACCGGTTTGAAACCAAACACAGTTCAGGTACACATCCTCATGCAACATCCTCATGCTAGCGCCCAAGCCACCAAAACAAGCAGCACTAACTCTGCCTCCCCTCCACGTCCCAAGGCTGCGGAAGACAGCGAGGTTTTGCAATGGCAGATCAAAACTTAAGGGCTAACTCGTTTGGAGGCACAATAAACTGAAGAGGGAGTGCAAGATCAGTACTACTGAGACAATAAACTCCCTCCTGCACAAGAAAGTTAGATTACACTTGGCAATTAGATAAACACTGTAGTGGAGTAAGTCTTTGCACAATAATCCTGGGATACTTCCAGGATAACACCCCTGAACCACCCCAAAGACTCAAGCGATGGGTCATGCCAAATCATAGAATCATGGAATTGTTTAGGTTGGAAAAGCCCTTTGAGATCACCAAGTCCAACCGTTACGCCAGCACCGCCAAGCCCAGCGCTAAACCACGTCCCCAAGCACCACATCTCCACGTCTTTTAAATCCCTCCAGGGATGGGGACTCCACCACCTCCCTGGGGAGCCTGTTCCAGTGCTTGACAACCCTTTCGGTGAAGAAGTTTTTCCTAATCTCCATCTAAACCTCCCCTGGCACAACTTGAGGCCGTTTCCTCTTGTCCTATCGCTTGTTACTTGGGAGAAGAGACCGACCCCCACCTGGCTACGCCCTCCTTTCGGGGAGTTGTAGAGAGCGGCCAGGTCTCCCCTCAGCCTCCTGTTCTCCAGGCTGAACAACCCCAGTTCCCTCAGCCACTCCTCAACAGACTTGTGCTCCAGACCCTGCACCACTTGGTTGCCCTTCTCTGGACACGCTCCAGCACCTCAGTGTCCTTCTTGTAGCGAGGGGCCCAAAAACTGAACCCAGCACTCGAGGTGTGGCCTCACCAGAGACGAGTACAGGGGGACGGTCACTGCCCTGGTCCTGCTGGCCACGCTATTGCTGACACAAGCCAGGATGCTGTTGGCCGCCTTGGCCACCTGGGCACGCTGCTGGCTCACGTTCAGCCGGCTGTCGACCAACACCCCCAGGTCCTTTCCCTCCAGGGAGTGTTCCAGCCACTCTGCCCCCAGCCTGTAGTGTTGCCTGGGGTTGGTGTGACCCACGGGCAGGACCTGGCACTTGGCCTTGTTAAACCTCATCCAGGTGGCCTTGGCCATCAATCCAGCCTGTCCCGATCCTTCTGCAGAGCCTTCCTGCCCTCCAGCAGATCAATGCTCCCACCCAACTCAGTGTCATCTGCAAACTTCCCGAGGGTGCCCTCGATGCCCTCGTCCAGACCATTGATAACGATACTAAAGAGAACTGGCCCCAGAACTGAGCCCTGGGGAACACCACGTGTGACCGGCCGCCAGCTGGAGGTAACTCCGTTCACGACGACTCTTTGGGCCTGGCCATCCAGCCGGGTTTTACCCAGAGCAGCGTGCACCCGTCCAAGGCAGGGGCAGCCAGTTTCTCCAGGAGAACGCTGTGGGAACCGTGTCTGTCAGGGGTTTTGTTCTGAGCGTGAGGGAAGCCCCTGGCCATGGTGGTCCGGTGTTGCCCCGGTCTTTGCCTGCCTACACATGCTGCACGCGCGCACGGTGTGGCAGAGCCACAGCTGAAAATGGTAAATTTATTCGTTTCTCGTGTGTCTTCACCCTGACGGAGAGCGGTGGTTGGACAGGGGCTCTTCCAACGCCCGTAAGCCGGCAGCCGAGATGCCCAACAAACCCAGGCCTCTGGGAGCAGGGCCCTCTCCCGGGGCTCCCGGCTGCCTTCCCCGCCCCACGCCTGTTGGGCCCACACGGACACGAGTGGCCCGGGGGTTCTTTTTTCACATCGCGGCCGTTGCTCTGCCCAGACGCCGTGTGGCGCTGCGCGGCTCCCGGCCCCCCCCGCTCCCCCCTCCCCGGCTCCCCGCCCGGTGCTCGGCGCGGCAGGACGGCGCCGCTCCGCCCGCCCCCGCAAGCGCCGCTCCTTCCCGTAGCCCCGCCCAGGCGGCGGCACCCGCCAATGGGAGGGGGCGGGGCGGGGCGGCGGGGCGTGGCCGTGGGCTTTCCTCGCTGCCCGGGACGCGCCGCGCTCCGCTCCACGAGGAGTCGGGTCCTGCCCCGCTCCGCGCCGTGCTGCCTGCCCCGTGCTGCCTGCCCCGTGCTGCCTGCCCCGTGCTGCCTGCCCCGCCCCGCCTGCCCCGCCCCGCCCCGCTCCGCGCCGTGCTGCCGGTCCTGCCTGCGCTGCCTGCCCCGCTCCGCGCCGTGCTGCCGGTCCTGCCTGCGCTGCCTGCCACGCCACGCTCCGCTCCGCGCTGCCTGCCCCGCCTGCCCCGGCCCGCACCGTCCTGCCGGCACCGGGACACAGGTAAGCCGCGGGGTCCGCGCACCTGCCCGCCCGCCCGTCCACGGCGGCGGTCCCGACCCTCGCCGGTGCCGGTGTCCCCTCCGGGCGAGGGCTGTGGCGGGGGTCGAGGGGACCGGCGGGGCTGCGGCGGGTCCCGCAGTCGGGAGGGGAGCGGCAGCGGTGCACGTGGGCCGCAGCCGGCTCCGGCGGGCGCCTCCGAGCGCCGGGGGGTACCGGGCCGGGGTATGCGGGGGCCGGAGGGTGCCCGGGCGGGGGCGGGGGGGCGGGGGGGGGGGGAGTGATGCGGGGCCGCCGCGGGCCGGGGAGCCCCCTCGCCGAGACGTGCCCGGGCATATCCCGGCGCGCTGCCCGCCTTCCCGCGAGCAGGCGGCGGGGGGCGCCGGCGGGGCCGGGCGGCTCTCGGCAGCTCGCCCCGCGTGGGTCGGGCAGCGGCCGGGCTCCGCGCGTGTCGGGCCGGGGCTCGCCGGGCCGCTCAGCTCGGCAGGTGGGCGGGAGGCACCCGCCACGCGCGTGGGACGCCGCGCACCCCACGCTGCACCCCGCAGCCGTGTCTCGCGGCCCGCCGCCACCCCCGCCGGATCATTTTAGTGAAAAACGGGCTGTCGTGGGCCCCGCGGGTCTGCTGGCGCGAGGAGCTCGGTTCGCCCCTCGCCTCCACGCGGGGGTTCGCGGGTGGGGTGGGGAGAGGTGCGGAACCAGTGCTCGGTGGGGTCACGGTGCTGTGCCCACCCCTCGGAAAGGCTCACGCGTTTTCACCCATCGAACGGTGTCGAGCCTTTTGAGGGGCACCCCTGAGGAGCGATGAATGAGCACTGCTTGCACGTTCATTTGTAGCAGTTGCTATTCAAATGACACGATGCTTTTCTCAGTGCAATCTCCGTGAATGTATTCATGATGGCGTTGAGAACTGTACAAAAAAAAAAAAAAAAGCCGGGCACTCCAGATAGACTGAATTATTGCTGCAAGCAAGACAGTGACAATTACTAAGAAGTAGGGGTGGGGCAAAAACCAGATAGAAATGCAAGGTTTTGTAAAAATTGATAGGCGTTTTGGAAGTCTTACAGGAGAGATCTAATAAGGCAGAGCGTGGATGCCCAAGGTAGACAGCCAGAACTTGACAAAAATCGATAGTTATGGCCCCGGTCTGTAGTTACATATCAAACCTCTGTGCAGCGAATACAGGAACAGAGCCCTCCCTAGGGCTGAAGTCATCCACATACCGGAGGGATGTCGTGTTCCTCCAGGACCCTGGATTCTCCTTTCTCGAGCCTTGGTTGTCCACCGCAGTTTGTAGCTGGCTCCTGCTCCGCAGGGGCAAACCTGTGGCTGGGGGGTGCCTTGTGGGACTCTGCAAAGCTGAATGGGAACAGCAGCAAAACCAGGAGCGATGCACTCTGTCCTATAGTGGGGGTTTTGGGTGTGCTGCAGGTGCCCCCCCGCAGCCAGAGTGAGCAAGCAGGAGGTGGAAGTGAGCGTTGCGACCTGGGGGCTGGTGCGGTGCAGTGAAGGGAGATGCGACCAGCCCGAAGTGCTCCCCGCCTGAGCCTGGGGTGCTTTACCTAAAGCAAGCCTAAGCTTCCAGGCACTCCAAATTAGACAGTTAGTGGACGATCTTGTGAGTAGAATTTCCAAATATATTGGAAAACGTGCTGGTTTCTGAGACATGTGAAAAGATTCAGATTCAGCCTTTTTTCCCCCAATTTCTGCTTTCCTGAGCAGTCCTTCGTCTACAAGGGGTGGCAGGGTCACTCCTGGCACGGTTTGTAGTGTGGGGAGGCGCAGAGAGATGCGGTCCAGACAAAACGAGTGCAGACTAATGAGCAGAAGCAGAGGAATGACTGAGCAAGAGACTGGGACTAGACACTGCCATACACAAGGCATGCAGTAATATTTTCCAGATAACGTTTCTTCCCCCCCGCCTCCTTTTCACTTGCAGTTCTTATTTAGGATTTCAGCTCTCTAGTTTTATGTTCCAACGTATACAAGTGTCTCATCTGAGCCGCAGTTACTGCCTGGCCCTGCTAATCTGTCATGCAGCAGAGTAGAAACCTCCCGCGACGTCCCGCTGCCTTGCGCGGTGATGCGGAAGAGCCGCTGGCGGTGCGTGGGTGTCAGAGCCCCTGAAGGTGGGTCTCAGCACCCCCCGACCCACGGGTCTGTGCGTGGGTCTGGGACCAGCCCAGCCCATCTCCTGCCCTGCCTGCCCCCTGGTACCTGCTGGGCCCTGGTCGGGGGGGAGAACCAGAACTGCTAACGCTTGGGCTGATGACCTGTTGGTACCCTTTCACTCATTGATTTCCTTCCACTTTTTTTCCTACCAGAATCCATTAGCTGAATGCAAAAGAAATTCATAAATATTTTAGATTCCCAGATAGTCAAATTTTATTGTAAGTTACATTTGCACAGGAAGAAGAAAATGCCAGAGCTCTAGAACTGTTACGGCGGTGAATGAACCGCAACTTGTGCTGTAGCTTTGCTGAAATGCTTTTTGTCTCATGCAGCAAAACTCATTCAGCAACTTGTGTTTTTGCTCTCTTGAGTAATAATGCAGTGGGGAGGACGCTCTGCTGGCCTTGCTCAGGCAAGTTGTCCCATTAAGACAATAAGAGTCCTTTAACAAATTATGATGTTTTTAAGTTAGAAGATTTCATGCATCTCTAAACAATGGTGGTACGTTTTGCTTCCCTCCAACTTATTAAGAGCATTGATACTGTGTCATGCTTATATTTCTCTTTGGCAAATAAAATCTGTTGCTCTGGCAGTCACCTTGAGCTCCCGTGTAGTTTCCAAAGAGGTGGGAGGGTTTTGTTGTTTGTTTTTGTTTTTTACTTTCGGCTAATTAGGACCAGTTGTTTTAGTGGCTTATTAGACTTATCAGAAATTGGTGCTTTACCAGGGCAGCGCTATGTGGTTTGGATGTATGTTCTGCTTACAAATTAAATGTCTTGGTTCTGGAATTGTTAAAATAAGAAGTGCAAAAATCCCACAGCTTTGAATTTCATGCCAGATATTCAACAAAGTGTTCATTCCTTCTATCATTATATTGTGGCTTGAGAAATAGCAGGCCTGCTCTATGCTTAATAGTCTTGTTGGCATGGTTGCGGTGCGCTGTTTCCCCTGCCATCCCGGAGCGATACCGTCATGCTGGCAGATGTCCTCGTGCGTGGAGTCGCACTGGCATGGGATTCCTTTTGCCTGTGTAACTTTCTCTGTTTGGGAAACTGGTTTAAGCTTGTGCCTCTTCTGGGGAGACGGGCTGTGAGGGATGGATCCCTGGCTGCAGACCCTTCTGAAGTGCAGAAAAGTCCGTAAATACCTGAGAGAAAGAGGTCACGTTGTGTTTGCAGGACAGTTTCACAGAAAAGACTGCTGGTTTGGGGTTTTTGTTTTCTGTTTGGTTTTTTTTTTTTTTTCCCTTCCCCACCAGTACTTCTTAGTTGTGTTACAACAGCACTTTGGAGCAGGTGAAAATCGGTCCCCTTGTTCTCCAGACTCCGGTGTCTTGGCTCCTTTTCTGTTACCTGCAACTCTGTTTCATGCATCTCGTGCGTTTGTTATGAGTGAAAGCCTAAGTCAAGCTCTGTGCTCTGGACCAGAGCATCAGCAGCCCTGAACCCCTGCGCTGGGCAGAGGCACCGGCCGGTGCTGGAGGGGGGTGAGCCGGGCTGCGGGCTCCGAGCTCACCAAGAGCTTGGGTTCAGGCCGTTAGCGTGCCAGCCCTGCGAAGTGCTCTGTGTCACCCACGTGGGGCCTGTCTCCCCCTTTTTCTTTTTCCTACTGCATGCAGCCTGTCGCTGAATCCTAACGCTAAACCCTGTGCTTCTCCCTGGGCATCGGCACCAGGCTCCCTCTTTGCCACCTTCTGAGATGGTGACAAATCTCCTTTATTTATTCGGTAGTGTCAGTAACCTTTACACTATTTATAGGCTGTGATCATGCCCCTCCCGAGATGTTTGCAAGATAAATTTAGCTCCCTTAGCTTCTCATCGCCAATCCTCGCTGGCTTGCGCTGCCTTTCCTTGTAACAGCTAACGAGACCCGGCCGTGTGCTGGAGCTGCGGAGAAGGGTGACTCACTTTCTATGCTCGTCCGGGGCAGACTTCATCTCGAATGAATCTCGGTCGTTCAGACCCTGGGGATCTCGTCCAAGTGTCCGCTTCCAAAAGGCAGCCGGCAAGGGAGTGGTGGGGGATTAGGCAGAGGAGCGCAGAAAAGCCCTGCAGAGGAATGCTGCTGTGGGACGTCGTGTTCAGAGCCCAGGAACCGTGCGGACGGGAGGGGAAGAGGGCTGTGGCAGGAGGGGCCGGGGGGTGCTCAGGGGCCCACTCCCCCCTGCTAGAGCCTTGTAGGGGATGGGTGTCCTGGCCGAGCCTTTCCTCCTCCCGAGGCTGTGGAGCAGGATGGCTCTGGTTGAAATGCCAGGTTTTCCCAGGTGGTTCAGGCTGCTGAGGGTGGTGGTCTTCCAAAGAGCATTTTCAGGTGTTCCCTGTGGGTATTTAGGAGTAACAAGTCTTGCTCCCAAGGCTGGCTGAGTGAACACTTTCTCTCCTGATTTGCTGCAGAAGGTTACGGGAAAAGCAAATGAAGATTGGTCTTGTGGGGTGGATCTTATTCCACTTCTGTCATCGTAGTAAAAACTTACCTTAAATATGCAGAAATGAACAGACAGCCCCAAAACTCCAAATAAATTGCTCAGTTTTGTACCTTCAGTCTGAGTTGCTTGTTTTTGGCAAGATGCCGTGTTCCCCTCTGAGCCACTGAAGGTGCAAACTGGCTCCAGTGAGGCTGGGGCAGTTGTGCCGTTGCCTTCAGCTGAGCCATCAGTTGACCTGGGGAAGGCTCTGGATGGTGTTTTCGAGGGAGGTGGGTGCTTGTTCTGCCAGTCCTCTGAGATCGCTGCGAGTGAGCCCGCACTGAGCTGGAACACACGCGGAGCAAGAGCCTGAGCAGCCCGCACAGCTCCGGGGCCGCAGGTGTGTGTCCTGTTCCGCCGGGGACATGACCGGCCACCGGCATTTGGTCGTGTCAGACCAACGCAGCCACACTGGCCGGAGCTGGGCTGCTGGGGCTTTGCTGGGACTGAGCTCTCTACCGATAGCCTGGGGTACCCAGACCTACAGCTGGGGTCCGCTGGCCGCCTGCGAATCCGTGACCTGAGCAACGGGTGGGTCTGCCCTAATACTGGAAACGAAATGTCATTCGCTCCATTGCGAAGGCTGCAAGGTGACAGCAAAACCAGGCGGTTCGTCACCAGCCTTGCTGGGAAGCCCTGAGCTGCTGGAGCAGCCGCCTCCTGCCACAGTGACATCTCTGATGCGCAAGAAATGCAGACTGCCGTCCTGGCCAAAGAAGGGCACGTTCCTGGCTGTGACCTCTCTGCCTTCTCTTTCTCTCCTCCTCAGGCTTCCAGCCCCTCTCCAGCCCCTCTCCAGCCCCGATGGCCTGCCAAGAGAGCGAGTACCTGGATGAGCACGGGAAATGCACCCCCTGCAGAAACTGCATGCCCGGGCAGGAGCTTTCCAAGGTAAATCGGCTGCTCGGAAGGACTGGGAATTATCTGGCACTGAGGCTTTTACAGTGCTAGGTGAATCCTCTGCCAGCCTTCCTTCGGA
This sequence comes from Grus americana, assembly GCF_028858705.1. Taxonomy (NCBI): domain Eukaryota; kingdom Metazoa; phylum Chordata; class Aves; order Gruiformes; family Gruidae; genus Grus; species Grus americana. Next base: position 491,070 of record NC_072863.1, on the reverse strand, counting down.
AGGGTAATCTTAATTCCCCGGCACGTTGGGAAGAGCTGGGGCTCGGTGGGAAGGTAGGGCGAACAGCTTCACTCACCCTGGATAGGATGATGGAAGTAGGAGGTGGGAAGGGATTTCAGGTGGCTGCTGGGGTTGCCCTCTTTCCTTTTTGCTGATGGAAATCTAAAGTTCCTCCTGGTCCGTAGCCCCGGGTGAGGCCGTGCTGCCCGGCCAGGCTGCGTGCTGGATGGGCACGAGCAGGACACGGCTGTGGGGGGTCCGGCCCAGCCTCAGCGGTGGGAGTCGTGCTTCCCGCCCAGGCGTCCCGCAGCATCTCCCCCACCAGCAGAGCCTCCCAGACCACATCGCTGCCGGAGCTTTCCTCCTCCCTGAACACGGCCGGCGGGCCCCGGCTGGGCAGCAAACGGCTTCCCCGCGTGTCTCCATCGGAGCCGCTCTGGGAGCGTCTGCTCTCGGCTGGGTTCTGAGGACCCCTCGCACGGGCGGTAACCCCTCCACGCTGTGCCCCCAAAGAAGGGGTGCCGTTCCCCTCGGTACCACTTTGGGACCTGAAGTGGCTCCTCGCCGCAGCCGTGAACCCAACCTTGTGTCTTGCAGGACTGTGGCGACGGCGGCGGGGGGGATGCGCAGTGCGTTGCCTGCCCTCCCAGGAAGTTTAAGGACAACTGGGGGTATCACGGCTGCAAGCCCTGCCTCTCCTGCGCCCTCATCAACCGCATCCAGAAGTCCAACTGCACAGCGACGACCAACGCAGTCTGCGGGGAGTGCCTGCCGGGGTGAGTGGGACGGATCCGGGCTCGAGCGGAACCGTGGTGGTGGCAGCTGGGAGCGTGCGGGGGGGGATGCATGGGGGGGCTTTATTGGAGGCCACCCAGAACATGGGATGTAGGAGGAGCCCTGGTAACTCAGGGCTGCGTCCTTTGGACACTGCTAACGACATGTAAATCAGACCCATCTGATGGCCCCCTTGTAGCTCCAAAGAAGGGAACCTGAGGGCTCCCGTGAACGAGCAGTGGAAGGAAACTCCTTCCAGGCCTGAGTTGTTCCTGTGGACAGCAGGGTGGCCAAGCCCTGGAAGATGAGTGGCTGTAGACCACCACTACAGTTGGTGGTCCCCAGAGTAGGACAGACCATGCCTTGGGTGATGGGTTTAAGGAGTTACTGAAACGAACACTGCTGCGTACAACCAGCCTGCGCAGTGCCCAAGGGCTGCAGACCGCGTGCTGGCGAGCAGTGGGACTTGGGACAGAGGAACAAGTCGGGGCTCTTCCCAGGTGCAGTTGTAGACCGGGGTGTTTCTGAGCCTTCATGGAGCCGTTAATCACTGCTGCCCGCCGTAGCAGATGCGGGGCCAGGGGGAGGCTGTTCGAGTGATGTTGTTCCTTGGCCAAAGCGGCAACAGACGTGAAAAAGTAGCCGCGGGTATGGCTTCGGCCAGCAATGGAGAGACCTGCTGCCTTGGGGCGTCCCAGCCTGCTGGGGCAGGAGCGCGGGGGGGGTCGGCTCGCCATGGGCCGTGCGCTGCTGAGACCCTGTGCTCTGTTGGCAGGTTTTACCGCAAGGCGCGGATCAGCGGGCAGCTGGACTGGGAGTGCATCCCTTGCACCAAGCAGACGCCCTCCTCTGAGCCTCAGTGTACGTCCTGTCCCTCGCCGGCGGGGGGGCGAGCTGCTCTGGGCTATAGGGGGGCGGTGAGGTCATGGTGGAGCAGACTCGTACATGCTAAGTCATCGTGACCGTGTCAAAGGCGTGCGCTCGGGTATGCGCCGTCCTTTCGCTGATCCTGCTCGCTGGCCAGCCTACTCCGCTGGCAGACCTGCTGGAGGAGGCATGGTCATTACCGTGCGGGGACGGGCGGGGAGGGGGTGGCCCAAGCCTCGGGGTTAGGCTCCAACATTTTGAGGCTGGTGCGTTCGCAGGTCAGTCCAGAACAAACCTGGTGAAGGTAGCCATCCCCACCGTACCGCCGCAGGACACAGCCCTTCTTGCACTGACCAGCAGTGCCCTGGTCATCATCGTACTGGTGCTTCTGGCACTCTCCATCATCTACTGCAAGCGGTTTTGGAAGAGCCAGTGCCAGCGAGGTGAGTCAATGCCTGCAGTGTTTCTCTTCCTTCTCCCCTTGCTGTTCACGCGTGCCCATGGCCCCCTCCTCACTGCGTCGAGCATTGCCCCTAGCATTGCTGCTCTTGCAGCATACAGTGACCCAAACGTTCCTCTGCTCACACAGAATAAACACCTCTTTTTACGTCCTGCTTTTTACATCTGTAGGACCTCTCTTGTGCTTTGTCTGCTCAAAGACATGGGGGAGCCTTCCTCCTCCGTAGTACCATCGTTAGCAGGAGGGGAATGCTGTTTCACAGTCAGACCTGGCGATCCTCTCCCCCTGGGGTTTCTCAGGGGCAGGCTGAGGTTGAGTGGCTCTTTGTAGGGCAGGACCGGAGGGCTGGTGAGGGAAGAGGGCGGTAGGTTGGGTGGCTGGGGTGCCAGGGAGCTGCTGGCTTCCAGCTCCTCGCCGACAGACATACTGCACGGCTGAGGACATGCTGGGGAAGCACGCCAAGCCTTCGCTCAGACTGGTTCTCCTCTATCCTCCAAGTCTTCCTGAGGACTCAGAACTTCTCGGGCCAGCGAGCAATGTTCCCAACCACAGCGGCGCCTGGCAGGTTCCTGTGTGAGGAGCAGATGTCTGGTCCATGCTGCCTGGGTGTGAAGAACCTGAGCCCCTGCTACAGGCAGGCAGAAGGTACCTGCTCCTGCCACCTTCCTCTTTCTCTGGGGCAGGGAGGGTGGTGCTGGGCTCCAGCTCCCACAGTCCTAGGACCTACTGAGATGCCCTTAGGCAGAAAGGATGGAGCTGGATGGTGTCCGAGTCTCACCAACGTGAAATTTGGGACCCCTCCTAACAAACGCTTGCAGACCTTGTACCAGAGATGCTTGTGCGGCTCCTGATCCCCCCAGCCTGCTCCTGCTCCCCCTGCAACTGGGGAGGGATCGACCCCACTCAAAACTTTGTGGAAAGGCTCAAAAGTGGCTTCGCTCTGTGGTGGTGGTGCAGGGGCCTGGCCTCTGGCAGGGCGCTCCCAGCTCTGGGCCGACGGGTTCGATGGCAGGGCTGGCAGAGCCCTGGAAAGGGCAGGGCCGGGCTCCGCTGAGCCGTGCTGGTTTCTGGTTTCAGGCCCCGTGGAAGCAGTCCAGTTCATTTCAGACGGGGAAGCCGTGGGTCTCCAGCTCCCCTCTCTCCAGCTGGAGCCGGACTTGTCGCCGGCCGTCGCGGTCGGCACTGCCTCCAAAGCCCAGCTGGGCAGGAGCCTCCTGGAAAGCCAGCCCCTCATCCGGGCCTCGGGCCGCGGCGACTGCCTGGCCGGGGTCCGGCCACCCTCCGACCCCAGGCAGGGCCAGCCGGGCATGGCGGAGGCGCTGGCCCCCTTCTCCTCCTGTGCCTCTGAGATGCAGCACAAGTGGCCGCACGCCCCAGTGGAGTGCACCGAGCTGGACCTCCAGAAGTTCTCCAGCCAGGCAGAGTTTGTGGGTGGCGAGCGGCCAGAAGACACGGCGAGCCGGGCGGCACAGAGGATCCCGGCAGAGAACGGCGGCACCGGGCAGGAGGGGGCCCAGCACCCGCCCTCCGCCTTCCCGAATCCCACTGCTGAAAGCGGGGAGCAGCCGGTAAGTTCCTCCAGCCTCATTGCTCCTCCAAACCACCGCCGGGCACCCAGGGCTCAGGCACAGGGTGCTGGGCTCGCCGGTGGGTTAGGGACGTAGACTAAGGTTCACGAATACCTGGCGCTAACTGGTGCGTACAGGAAACAATTTGCCAGATGTTTGGTGATGTGTCACTCAACAGGCCATCAGCCATGGAGACGTGACCTGCCGGGGTGGTTTCACACACCAAAAAGCCCAGAGTCGATTTATTGAATGTGTGAGCACGTCTCTTAACTGATGCGGGCTGGAGTGGTCCTTGTCCTCTCGCTCTCCAGAAAGCTGGCCTGGCGGCGGGGGCAGCTGCTTCCCCCTCCCTCTCTGGTGAGCTCGTAATGAACCCAGTGACAAACATCACTGAGGCTCAGAAAATGGCAGAGAAATCCCTCTGACAGCCTAGCTCCAGGTGGCCGTTTATGGCAGCAGTTTGCTGGAGGACCTGGAGCATCCCGAGCCCGTTGGCTCCGTGGGATGGTAGTGCTGGAAGGAGAAGTGCTGTTATTCCGTGTCGGCCCTGGGAGCAGCGACAGGCATTGCTGTTCTCACCAGCCAGCCACCAACCTTGGGGTCTTTGTCTTGCCAGGTGGATGATGCCCAGAGCCTCGTGACTCAGATCAGCAGCACGACGAAGGGTAAGTGTCTCTCCAGCCTCATCTTTGTTCGCTGAGTGTTGGGGTAGCGGAGAGAGGCAGGTTCTTGGAAGGGAGCTCCTACAGAAGCCCCCCACAGCTACGTGGAGGTGCCAGTTGTCACAGGGACTTACCTGACTTTTGTGGCCTTTGGTGCTAGTTCACGGGGTGGATTTTCTGTGATGCTGCCTTGAATGGTCTGCGGGTGGGTGGTGGATGGACGCTCAGTTGTCACGAGTTACCGGCCTCCCCAGAACTCAGCCAGCTCTGCGTTGCTGAGCTCTGTTGGAGGAGATGCCTGCAGGGGCAGGATGGCGTTTCACCTGCTCGGCGGGGACGGGGGCTTGAGTCCAGCTGCTCTAGGGTTTCTTACCCCAGCTGGATCGGTTGGTTTCTAACCCCGCTTTGCTGTGTTGCTGCCCCAGGTCTGCCGGTAGCAGGGCTGCCCCGTTCCTTGGTGCAGTCACTTGCCTTCTTGTTGGACCCTTCCTTGAACGGTGTGAAGAACTTCAGCCACGTGGCGCTGGAGCTGGGGGTCACACCCCAGTTGCTGGGACGGATATCTGGATTTGAGCAGCTCGTCGCTCACTTCACCTACTCGGGAGACGCGGTCACCATCCCAGTCCTGGCCCAAGCTCTGCAGCGGCTCCAGCGGTTCGACGCCTTGCTCCTGCTCTGCGACCACTTCGCGCTCAGCCAGGCTCAGGGCCGCCAGCGCTAGAGAGGACAGGGAAGGGGCGGAGGAAGCTCCAGGCACTGTGTGTACTGGTACGGGAGAGGATCCGGTAGCCCTGTGGTCACATAATCTCTCTGATGTGCACGTGGGGAGTACGTGGAGATAGATGGTCTTTGCATCGCGGGACGGAAGGATGCGAAGGGGAGCGTCCCTCCTCGGGGGAGTGCCGGGAGGCCGCAGCCGTGCCTCCTCCCAGCCTCCACACAGGAGGGTTTGCTCAGGCCCCTCCGGAGGCCGTTTTTCTCCGGCTGTTTTGACACCCTTGTCCAGCAGCGGAATGCCATCAGTCGCTGTGCCACCTGCGCCGCGGTGCTCGCTCTGCCGTGAGCTCTGTGCTGCGCCCGCTGCTGGCATGGGGTCCCTCGGTCTCTGCGGGCAGCCACCCTCCTACGGGCCCAGCCATCGCCTCCCTCCCATTCCAGCGTTCCCATCCTTCGTCTGTCCCGTGCTCTGCTTTCCCAGGTGCCGGTTGCCGCTTTTCCAGTTTACTTTTTGCTCGCTCCTCCCTCGGCAGAGGACCCAGCCCTGGCTGCTCTACCGGGCTCCGGCCTTCGCTCTCCCTGTGCCACCCTGGGGCCTTCCCCTCCGTGTCCTGTTTGCGCAGCGGTGCGGTCTCAGACCGACCCTGGGGTGGGTTGATGTCCCTGTCGCAGCGCGGTGCTGTGCTGCTGGCCTGGGGACGGTGCTGGCTCGCTCCCTGGGCTCTTGCCGTGCGCCCGGACCCTGTGCACATCTGCTGACCGCTGCCTGCCGGCGCCGAGGCTGTGCAACCCGTCCTGTGGTGACACAGGGCGGCAGAGAGGGCTGCTTCACCCCGGGGAGAGCTGGGGCCATGCCAGCGCCGGGCGGCAGCTGCAGACCGTGACCGTGGCTGGGTCGCAGTCAGCGGTGACATCGCTGTGCCAGTCACGGCAGAGCCGTTTTGTTTTAAAGTAATATTCTTTCCTCCCCCCCCCACATAAAAATGGCCTAACTTTCTCATTTCTGGGAGTAGCTGCTAGGGAGGGGAGCACCCTCCTGCTTTTAATTTCTTCTGGAGGATTTGTCAGAGCTTGCATAGTCCCGCCTGTGCCGGGCACCCCTGATTTTGGGTGTTGTGCCCCGGGACTGGTGGCTGCAGACATCCGGGCTGCTCTCCTGAATCCGCCCCAGCGGCGTTACACGGGATTTTGCTGGCGGTCGAACAGACGTGGCGGGAGGGACGTGGCGGGAGGCTGTGCCGGAGCCGAGCGCTGCCCAGGGAGCGCAGCTCCTGCCTGCCTCTCTGCAGTCTGGCGTGTCTGTCGGGGCGCGGCGGCGCGGGGGCGGCCAGGCATGCGGGAGCTGCCCCGGCACGGCTGCCAGCCGGCGTGGGGCCAACGCGCGGTGCCGGCGCCCGGCCGCGGATGCCGTTCCTGCTGAGGTCACGGGCAGAGCAGCCGGCAGCGGCGAGTGCCGGCGACCTACGGCTCCCTCCAACCAGCGGTTCAAGGCCGGGTGCCTTTAGGTGCCATCCGATAAGTGTCACCCCGGGTTGTCCCAGGACCCCCAGGCGACAGCGTGGGGGCCGAGCTGGCGGCACTCACCGGATCTGGCGCTTTGCTGCTCGGTTCCTGACGGCCGCAGCTGGCGGCTGGCTCTGCCGAGCGCTTTCCCCGGGGTCCTCAGCTGTGCCAGCCACCAGCAAGCGGCACTGTTACCCTGCCGCCCACCCGGGCACCCGCCGGGCATCCCCGGCGGCGCTCACAGGGTTTGCCTTTTATCTGACCACTGTACTTGGAAATAGCGTGCGACCTTCTGGGAAGGCAGCCCTTTCCTCAGATCTGCCCGCACACCAGTATTAATAGCTGCTGTTCTTTTTTCTTTTCCCCATTAAATGCTGTTAAGACTTGAACGCGCTCAGGATGTGGTCAGATAACGGGAGGCATGGGCAGTTTCAGCTGGATGTGACACTTTCTCTCCCCCGCTGTTTGTTTCTTCCAAAGTCAAGGTCGTTTTATTGCTCTTTGCTCCACAAGAACCAGAAATATTAGACCTTGTACCCATTTTAGGCTGGGATTAGTCAGGCTCTCATTACATGCTTGGTCTGTTACGGAGCAGTCAGGAAAAGTATTGCTAAAGCAAATGCAGCCTGTGGTCAGGGTTTTTTTCATTTGAGGTTTATCTGCGGCAGGGAGAGAGTGTTTGGATTAATCACATAACAAAACCGAATAAATATTTAATCCCTCTGTGGACACACTTAGTCACTTCCAGCAGGAATTAAGAGAAATTCACCTACAGCTGTCTGAGTAAGAGCATTCATGCAGCTCAACTCACCAGCTCTGGCTTTGAAGTTGGAACCTGTCTGGGTGGCTTGTCCGGCGTGTCCCTGTGTCACCGGTGCCACCAGCGGGTTGTCCCTCGGGGCGCCCAGGCAGGACGGCAGAGCCAGCCGCCTCCTGTCCCACAGCAGCGGCGGGAGCAAGGCAGGGGCAGGAACGGCTGTTAAATTAAAAACGGTGAACAGTGAGGACACTGTCACACGCATGCTGCGTGGGTCCTCGCGTGTGTCCCGTGTGTGCTGAGCAGTTCTGCTGGTGTGCCCGTGGGTGGGCTCTGGACCCGTTGGACAGATTAGTTTTTATTATTTTTCTTCTCCCTTCTTTAAAGAAATCAACCCATTCCCTTCATAGCTTTTAAGGTAAACTATTATTTTTTCAGCTGTTTGATGTCTGAGCAATGTTATTCATGGTCAGAACTTAACCTCTGCCTCGAGGCTGAGGAGGTGCTGCGTAGGGCGGGTGCGTGCCGTGCCGTACGCGGTGCGTAGGGTGGTACGTGCCATGCACAATGCGTAGGGTGGGTTCGTGCCGTGCTGCAGCCCCCACCCCTCCGGGTGCTGCCCCTGGAGCCGCAGCCGTGCCGCTGGGCAAGCTGCCTGCGGCGCTGGGCTGGCAGGACCTGGCAGCACAAGGCAGGGGTGGGTTTAGCGATGTTTAAGTGTGTTTTAACTGTTCTTGGTCCCACCCAGAGCCTCTTACACGGTCTCAGTGCGAGTCACCGTGTTTGGTGCTCCGGGGAGACTTGACCCCGCACAAGAGCGTTGCAGGACGGGGCTTTTCAGTGGTGGAGACCCCCAGGTCCCACCCAAGGGCTGCTCCCCACTCTCACCGGTGTCTGTGGCGGGCACCTTCCTTCCAGCTGCGGTGACAAAATCACCTGTGTTTACACGGGCCAAAATTTCTACAAGTGGCCTTTAACTCACCCCCCTTGGCTCCCCGTCAGCTGGATTTCCACAAGCCCAGCTGAAACCCTCGTGAGACGGGGAACCACGAGAGCCTGAAAAACAGGGCAGAACGCTGCGATTGGGATGGCAGCAGTCCCTGGGCAGTGGATTTCTTTAGCTGGGAACCAATGGACTTGATACTTGACTTCTGCTTTTTAATAGTATTTGCAGCACAATACATGGAATGTAAGGGAAGAAGATTCCCATAGCACTGGATCTCGCGTTGCAGCGTCAGGAAGCCGTTTGTGCCAAGCTGGCACGGCTCAAAAAGAGTTGAAAGAAATCAAATAATTCAGCATCTGTGCAAACTTTAGCTGGGGCTGAACAATGGAAATACTCTTGTGCAGCAGGATTGGTTTTTTACAAGTGATTGTTTTTGACACCACACTTGTCTGGAAGTCTGATTTGCAGAGGAATTTGTATGATAAGTTTAAGTCCAGCCCTGTTCTGGAAAGCTCTTAAGCATAGACTTAAAAATAGGCATGTACTTAAATCCTATTAAAATGTTCATTAAAATGCACAATTAGTACATCCTTGGGTGCTTTTCTTAAACAGGGTGCTTATAAGGGTTGTACCTTCAATATGCTCTTACAGAAGCAGGCGATACTGAAGAAAACTTGGTTTTAATGATCTGGGCACACTTCTCGGAAAAGTCTGCAAGTGTTAGGGGGAAAAGCCCTATGTGTTTTGGATTACTTAATAATGCAGACTCTGGTGCTTTTTAAAAAAAAAAAAAAAACAAACCAACCATTTCTGTAGCCGTGGTTTACCTAGGGGAATACATGGTATTTTTTATGGTGGATGTTATTTTTTCTTTAAGGTTACAAATAGGTTATTTATATTTTTGTAAATTCTGTGTCATTACCATTGTAATTCTGAAGTAGAGTCGTTCCTGTTGTTTTTTGGGTGATGTCTGTATTCACATAAAGCAGCAGCTGAAGCTCCTGCCCTTTACACAAGGGGTGTGCGTGTGCCCCACATTCCTCCCAGACGGGGTGCTCTCAAATGCTGTGTATTTGTAGTTAAATAAATTTCAGAGCTGGAGGTGGTGATGCGTGGTGAGTTTTGATTCCTCTCCCCTCCTGCCTACGGGTCTCTGCCTGTTGGGCAGGAGCGTACGGACGAGCGTGGCCCCCAGCCGCACTATTTGTTGTGCAGGTTTCATCTTCCTCAGGAAAGTCAAATCCCCGGCGGGGCCCGTTGTGTGGCATGGGGATGGGGAGGGGGCAGGGACCCCCTAAACGATGGCCAAGGAGCTCCAGTTCCTAACGCTTCACTGAGGAACAGTTCTTTAAGCTCGGTAATTACAGTGCTCGTTAAGTCTGTTCATGCCCTCACACTTGGTCTGTTCTTTATAATTATTAGAGTGAAGGATATGATTTTTCTTTTCTAATTAAAGCTGTTATACTTGTCCAAACTCTCGCAGGCTGTATAGGTGCCGGTACTGCTACCCGCACGTGATGCTGCTGCACGCAGTCGTGCATCGCTAGCTCTGCCCCTGCCCTTAAAGCAACACAGTAGGTGTGGATCAAGGCCCAGAAGAACCGGTCGTTCATCACGGAATGCAAAACCGGAGTATGGGTGGAGGTATTTGGTGTCCATGGTTTCCAAAGAAACCCTTTCCATGGAGCTCCTTGGGTGTGCGGGGCCTCTGTTTTCACAGAAATAATACACCCCAAGTTAACGGTGAAATGAATTTGCTGCCGCGCTGCGAGCAACCAGCCTCACTGAAGGTCTGCAAGGAGTCAGCGATCCTGAACGTCCCTGCCTGCACCCAGCCCCGGTGGTGGATGGCGCGGGCAGGGGTGCTGGGGAGGAGCCCAGCCCTCCCCTGGCTGAGGCAGGTCCTGGAGCCAGGCTGAGCCCAGCCCGCGCCGAGCAGCCAGCCGGAGGCTGCTGTGCTGGAGCAGAGCAGAGGCCTGTGTTGGGAGAGCAGCTCCTTGCGCGCTGTTGGGATGGGAATTGGGAGCGTGCCTTGCCGTATCTCCAGTGACTCTGGATTTTGGGGCTGTAACCATCCCAGACTGCTCATCCTCAGCCGTCTGAGGGCTGGACATGCTGCAGTAAGTAAGGTGTGGGTGGTTTTGGCCCTACCTCAAGGGTCTACTGTCTGCTCTTCCCTGGGGTGACCGCTCCTATGCAAAGCAGATGCTTACACCCAAATCAGGAGCTCCCTGTGAACCAGAGGTTTACACCCTGCTCTGCTCCCTGCCTCAGAGCGTTTGTGTTGTCTGGTCTCGCCTCATTTTTGGCTGATGCACAAGGAGCAGTGATAAACCATGTTCCCCTCAAAGTGCTTGGGATTCTTGTTCTCAATGCTGTGATAAGAGGTAGACATCTGTGGACCAGAGCTGACAGGAGGAACGTAGATATTCCATGCAAGCAGAGAAGCGTGGGGTTGGAAACCAGCTCCTAGGTGGTCAGAACAAGGCTGACTCCAACCTCTCCAGTTCGTGGTGCCTCATCAGCCACAATTTGCAGAGAGGCTGGCAGCATGTCAGGGTCTGCTGGGCTACACGCGGTCCTCACCTCAACTGCCTCCAGGAAGAACATCTCCAGCTGGGATGCAAAGCTGCTGCAAAAGCATTCAGAGCACATGGGCCGGCTGCTCGACGAGCTTCTGGTTCCAGAGGAGGGTGCCAGTAAATGCCATTTGGCCCGCATGAGGCACGTGCACCGGGCGTTCTCCTGAGCTGGTCTCTGGAGCAGGAATGCTGACTTGTGTCCTGCCTTTCACAGCAGCCACAGCTTGCAGCCAGTGACCCTGCCAAGCCAAATATTCCTGACTGGTGGGTTTCTGCTTTAAAGAACTTGGCTGAGATGTGTGGGGTGTTGAGATACGTTGCTCACGTCCCCTCATGAGGTAACTGCAGAGGTAGAGAGCAGTGACTCCGTGTCCTTGTGTGACCGGTGAACCCCGAGCAGACTTTACCTAAGACCTACTGAGGTGTTACTGCAAGTCAAGTGGGGTCTTTGCATCCTTCTGGACTCCCATCTGAGGGCACGTCCTTCTGCCCGGGGAGCGCTGAGTTGCCAAGGTGAGCTGATGGAGAGGTCTGGCCAGGCTGAAGGAGATGTTCCCACTAATGAAACGCTCCAGGAGGGATCCTGCTTGGCAGCCTACAGCAAGAGCCAGGCTACTTCACGAGCTCTGTATTAACAGGGACTGCGAACAGTTAAGTCAGATGAGCTCTCTAAGGTTCCTCTCCTGTGCAGGTTCTGGAGGCACAGAGCATGCGCTTTTACAGTAAGACCTTTTTCCTGAAACCCTGTGGTTGCTTGTCCATCTTTGGTCTGAAATGGTCTGCACTAAAAACAACGCTGCATGAAAATACAGACCAAAACCCTGTACTGGCGGCGAGGAGAGGGCAGAAAAAGGGACCGCATGACCAGAAAAAGGCTGCGCTTTTCTCTGTAGAAAGGGCTCAGCAAAGGGAAGCGCGTGCTCCTCAGGGGAGTTTGGCCAAACTGCAAAGCTGGGGTGGAGCGAGCAAACGGTGGAAATGATGAAGAGTGCTCAAACGCAGCTTTCCTGCTTTTGCACGTCACTCTCGTGCCTACCCTATAGAAAGCTATAGTGTTTAAACACAGGCCAAGAGGGTCTGGAGAAAAGTGAGCCACCACAAATGGGGGAGGCAGACGCCCCACCGGTAGCGAGCAGAGGCGAGCCCTGTGCAGCTCAGCTCTGCAGAAGTTTAACGTGGCACAGCCGCTTCGTTAGTGCACACAGATGCCTGATTGGGTCCCACTATGTGGCAGTTAGAAGAACCTTTCCATAGGTGGGTGGAACGCTGTCCCATCAAATTTTTGTGTCAGCCGAAGGTAACTTAAGCCAAGTTATTAACATCAACTTACCTGGCATGAATAATTTGGCAGAATTTGCGTAGGCAGCCAGGCACCAAACCGCACCTGGACTTGGAGGCTCACCAGTAAGGAAACTATGTTCCTCCAAAGGTTTCCTTCGAACACCTGCAACAGGCTGGCCTCGGACCGAGGGTGGGACAGCCGAGGAGAAGAGGAAGAGGGGGAGGAAGTGCTGCTGGCTCTCTCCACGCTGGCGCCTGCTGCCGGTCCCTGCCGTCAGCCCGGTGCCCCAGCGTGCGAGGTTGTCCCCGGTCGGGGGGAGCAGAGCCAGGGCCATGCTCCGAGCATCCCCCGTGTCCCCAAGCCCAGCGGTGGTGGCGAGCTGCTGCGGCGGCTCTTAGGTGAGGGGTGGAGGGTCCGGCCCCGCTTTCCACCTTCCTCGTGCACATCCATCATGAGCAGGAAAGAGCAGAAACCCCAGGGAACGATGGCAGGGAGAGGAGGGGGTTCACAAGGATGACCTCAAGGAGAAATCCAGCAATTAAATTTCAGCTCGTTTTCATGTCAGGAAGGACAGGCCCAGGTGATGATCAGCTCCCTTGTGCTCTGCTGCTGCTCCTCGCGTGGGAATTACTCATCGGTCGCACTTAGTGCCATAATAAACCACTTCTCCCGCTGGGCTCATCTTGCTCAGCCGCACACCTCCGTGCCCTCCTTGACAGAGTAATTGCGGCACTGAACCTTTTAAATCTGCTCTGCACCATTTTCTGTGTGCGCCTGTCTCCTCTGCATAGGGAGCTAGAGGACAGTTAGTTAAATTTCAGTTACTAAAAATGAAGACTTAAATCCGTTAGAGAGAACTGAATTTCCAGCCCTAAGTTTCTTTCCTTCTCCACTTTCCTTCCCCACGGATGATTTTTTTATTGTTTGCTCTCTGATTTTCCCATTTTGTGTTTTCCGCAGGCTTTCCCCTGTGTGCATGGTTCTCGTATTACTGCTTCTCTGCAGGACACGAGGGCAATTACCAGTGAATGAAAACCCACATTTTACAGCACGTTATTGAATTATTGAATGTGTTTGCCAGAAGACACAAATTTATTTTTCTTCTGCCTTCCAAACTCACCTTTCAAACCCGTGGGCTGATTCACAGAGACTCTCTGGATGCAGCCCTCAAAAACCAGGTAAAAGCTTTGCGGTGTGCGTGTTGGGGATGCCAGAATCTCCAGCCACTTTGTGTCTCCCACGCAGTAAGTGCAAATATCACCCCACGGCTTTGCTGGGCAGACGACCCCCCCCCCAGGCCGGGGACTGTCTCTGCCATTAGATTCCCTCCAAACTTGAAGGAGGAGACCACCCCCGCTCCGGCTGTGCGGATGGAGGGCTGGGGATCTGGGCACAGTGTTTAGAGGATTAGGGGGACATTAATGAGAGCAAAACCTCTCAACTGGAACCAAACTGAGAGAAACAACAACCACTACCAAAAAAAAAAAAAAAAGGAGATTAAAAATGGGAGCCTGATTCCTTTTTTTTGGCAGCAGCAGAAGTTCATTTTTAAGTGAAAACATTGCAGCTCCAATCATAAAGCCTTGCCGATGAAAAAACAAACATTCTTTGTCTTCAGGGACGGATTGATGCCAATAATTATTACTATCTGTCAAAAATACATTATTATCCCAGTGAAATTCCTGTATTCCTTCCCTGGGTCCTGGTGGTAAATGAGGCTTTCTGAGACTGGCCAGCCTATTTCTGTGTGACAATTATTATGTTAACGGCAGCCAATAGACTGGATAATGGGCTGATTTTGGATTCGAATGCAGCTGCATTGGGGAGCAGAGTTTTAGCAAAAGAATAAAGTGGTTTTGCAACCCATTCAATACCCCTTAAACTCCCCCTCGCATCCTCCTCTGAGCTGGCTTTAAGAAATTATTGAATTACAAATAAATACTCCAATCAAATACAATAACAATAGGGCCAATTTTCATAATTTCTTACCTCCTACATTTGGTTTAAAACAAGAAGGAGCAACCAGCACGCGATGCTTCGGGGCGTTCGTCCCTGCCAGATGAGTCAGGCACAACGCCGAACCGGGGGGTCAGTCCCCGCGATGCTGCTCGGCGGGGGCCGCAGGACTGGGAGCGGGGCGGGTTGTGAGCTGCTCTCCTGGCATCACCAAGGTCTCACCCTGGTCATGTCCGAGAGGGTCCTCCCAAAGCGTGCACCCCTTACCCCGGGCACCAACGGAGGTGCGCTCCTGTCCTCTGGCACACGCGCCTCAGAAAGGTGTTTGAAATGGAGGTTGGCATCCTGGGGTGTGTATGTGTGTATACATGTGTGTGTGTGTGTGTGTGTGTGTGTATATATATATATAAAATATATATAAATATGTATGAAATGTAGCGGAGGAAAGGCTCGTATCCTTCACTTCGTATGGGGAGGGGGAGCAGAGACTGTATTAGCAATGCTTAAACCAACAAGTAGGTAAATATTGCCGTTCCTCCCCCCCTTCACCTTCAGTCTTTCCTTCCTTTGCGATGACTGGGGGAAAGGCAAAGGCAAACCAAAAAATTTGGCAGCTTGGCTTCAGAAAGAATAGGTAAATCGATTCAGGCCCAGCCACTCCGGCTGACAGCGGCCTGGCACAAGCCGAGACCAGCGCAGGGGCACAGCAGTGACAGCCTGGCCGAGCTGAGCTGGGAGGAGAGGCCGAGGGAGGTGGGATGCGGGAGAGGCAAGCCGGGGGGCAAAGCTCGAGGTGCTGGGGGGCCGCGGGGGGAGGAAGCAGGCGGCGTCTCCGGGAGAGCTGTGAGCGCTTGAGGTGCACGTTGTCGCTTGGCCGTTGCACGCCATCGCTGCCGGCAGAGCTGGGCGCGAGGTGCCACGAGCACGGCTGTCCCGCAAAGAGCTCTGCTCTTCACGGCCGTTGACTTCGCCTCGCGTAAGTAACCGCCGCAGAGTTTTACCACGCTCGGCCTGCCTCAGACTAATCGTGTTTTTGCTGGAAAACTCCAGATGAAAGAGTTAAGCTTTTCCCAGGAATGAGGTTAGTGAAAACAGGTTTCATGCACACATGCACATAGAAGATTTCATGAAGTGCATCTGCCATTTAGCTGAAAATGGCAGAACCTACAGCGTAACGCACAGGCACAAGAACGTCAATTTTCATGGGAAGCTTTAATTTCCCACCTTTTTACTGTTTGATTCTCCAACTGCCGTGTTCTTTACAGCCAAGTTTTAGAATGTTTTGGAATATGATATTTTGGTAAAACCCAGCGTAACTTCCCTGAACCCGTTGCTTTCGCGTGCAGGCCAAGGCAGACGCAGGCTCTGACCCTCCCGGCGGGTGATTCCCCGGAGGTACCCGCAGCCCGTGCCAACGAGCCCTCAACCTGCAGCAACGTTTGCAGGCGTTCCCCTTCCCGCTCCGTTCCTGCTGGTACGAAACTCTGTGTCCACATCCCCCCTCTCTCTCTCCCCGTGGAGAGGAGCTCCAAGAACATCTCGGCATCTTTTACGAGCAGGAACGAGACCGCCATTAACTGGTGTGGCCATTTGAGCTTCCACACGCTTGGTGCCAAACGTGGACTCACCGCGCAGGGGCCAGCAAGGAGATGGTGAACAAACCACCGCCAGCGCTACCTTTGCCTCTGGCGAAACCAGCCGGGCTCCTCAGCTGCCTGCGTGGATGAACGGGTCTCCGTTTGGGTCCAGCTGTGGGCACAATGCACTCCTGTGAATGACACCGCAGTATAAAGCATCCCTTCCCTCTGCCTTTCATCCTCCTAGTGCCCTGGCTTTGTCCACAGCCTGCGTTTTATTTCCTATTCTATTAATTTGCTGCTATGCCAATTTTCTGAGATAATGAAAATACGATCAGTGTTCTTCACCTACCAAACGCTATGGCTAGCCATGGTAAGTGCTGAAAGGAGCAAACAGATAAAAGCTTGTAGAACAGAACTCTCAGAGTTTCTAAAAGAGCTTTAGTTTCTCCAAGAAAATGGAGGATAACAATCACGGAAAACTACATGGTATTTGCGCTTTCTGTGCTGATGTAAGCATCTATACCGAGGGATGTTAGCCAAGCCGATGTTGCTAATGTCCTCCTTTTTTACAGACCCTTTTTATACCAGTCTGCAAGTGGTCAGCTGTGCTGCGGACCAGACTGCCGCTGGGCACACCTGCGGCGCGGTGCCGCTCCTGAAGGCATGCCCTGGGCAAAGGGCTCCCACGGGGACAGCTGTGCCACAGCTGGCTGAGCCGGGGTCTGGGCACCGGCAGCGGGGTGGGAGCGCGATGAGCAAAATCGCCCACAGGGAAAGGGAGAGAATCTTCCTTTAAAGCCTGTTCCAGAGCTGAAGTGTCTGTCCTGTTCTTGAGCAAGCTCTTCTGTCATCCGCAGATAAGACCTAGAGGATGCAGTGATAAATAACCTTTCATGTGGCAGGAACAGGTGAGCCAGCTGGATTTTACAGCATTTGAGTTCGGAGGAAAAGAAGAGCACAAAGCACAGCTGGTCCTTTGCCTGAGGCCACCGGCCGCCCCTTACTGTCACTTGCAGGGTTTAGCAACGCTGCTGCTTTAAACTGTTAGTGTCTGTCAGCTGCTGATTCCCTGGCCAAACCCCCAGGAACCCATTGCTTCTGCCTGGCCCCTGTGCAGTCGCGTTAACGGCAGAAGACTGACCTCCGGGCGGCCGGGGGGCTCAGGCTGGGCGCAGGGCTCTGACCGGCCCCTCAGCACCCACAGGGCTCAGAGGGACGCTCGGCTGGGGGGCGCGGACGGAGCTGGGGCAATGAGTGTAGGAATTGCCGCTGGAAAGTCTTGCACACCCAAGCTGGGTTTGTCATTAACCCTCAGAGTGACTTTTTCCTCTTTTTTTTTTTCTGTCCCTCCATTTCTTCATCCACACCATGAATCACACTGAAAATGAGATAAAAATCTGCCCTCAAATTAGAACTGATGCCCTCAGAGCTAGCCAGAAAAGTAAGGCACTAAACTTTTTATTTGCAACGTACAGTTTAAAGATACAATCTCACCAGAAGTATTTCACAAGGGCACCGGTGAGTCATTAGAAGTTGCTCATCCTGGAGATGGCTGGAAGGAGGACCATGATGGTGCCCGCAGCATTTGAGTGCTGGGGATCAAGCAAGCTTAAGGTTCATTTTCAACCTGTTCTCATTTATAACTGAGACGCCTGAATATATTGCTAAATATTCATGGTCTTTTTTAGCTATGTTAATCATTACAGTTCACCTGGAGGAGGAATATATTTCTACATTACGCCCTGTGAGCTGTGAAGGACAACAGAATACTTGTATTCCAATAAATAGAAGGCAAGGAAATGTAATTTAATACAATTCTTTTAAATAGAACACAGGGTAACCTTATGTTCAAGTCAGCTTTAGCTTTAGGTTTCTTAAAATTAACCTTCAAATTTAACAAAGGGGAAAAAAAAAATCTATAGCCTGCAATAGAAATGTGAACATAAAGAGGGGATACTGCGTTAAAGTACTTATTTGGAGCCATCTCCACGCAGGGAACTGTCGGCATTATTCACTGTTTGTAAGCAAGAGCCACTGGTGCATTTAGTTCAAGAATGGGGTAGAAAATGAAGGTAGTCTGTTAAACAACTGACCTGTAGAGACAGATTCGGGAAAGACAATGCACTGTGAAGGGAATCCTAGAAATACTGCAATGGTAAAAACTGACACGTGGTCCCTTTTCAGTCTTTAGGAAGGACTTGGTTTATTAACCTTAATGTGAAAGGCCTGAGCGATGTATTGCAGTTCAGAAGGAAACAAGACCGTCCAAAATAGCCCAGAGTCCTCCAGTCTGTTGCGACGCCTCATTAACTGAACTTCGTGGTAAATCCATCACGGAAGTTTTGGGTGACCCAGGGACTCCTTATAATTATGGTTTCTGCCTTGTTTGACATGTATCACCAGGAAAAGATCAAAACGAGCAGTGGAAGGAGAAAGAAGATAAAAAAGGGTTAGGCCACCACCTCTGTCTCACAAAAAGGAACAAAATCTGTTGCTCCAAAACTTGACCACCATCATTTTTCTCGTGCATCATAAACTATCTCCTAACGACACCCAAAGTCTGGCCGCCCCGGAATCACACTGATTACAGGACTCAAGTTGGCTACAAGTGTGAGTTTGAAATAGAAATGACTTCCGCAGACCTGGTTGAGGAATACGCTGCAGTTCTGGTAGAATGCCATGAAACTGTGACAAACGCCGTTTCGAAACTCACCGTGCTACTTTCAGCTACAAACACCAACTGGAGACCCTTGCAGAGGGGAAATCCTCGGGGCAAGAGACCACCGAGGGTCAACAGCCTGCCAGGACACGCTGTGTGTTAGACACTTATGTATACAATGAACGCATACGGGTATGTTAGATAGAGCTGACACTTTTTGTGACAGGATATCAACCTTCATGCCCTGAAGCAGCATTAATTGTGGGGCAATAGGCAGAAAGTCCATTAATGGGGACAATCCCTATAATTGTCCCTCGTGGTGTTCCATAAAGCGATTGTTTTTGTCTCCAGCAGACGAATTAGATGGTCCATCAATCTGATTTTATAAAGCAATTTGTTCTTATCTGCCAAGGAGATTTTTTATGAGGCCTGTCATGGAGAAGGCTCCTCAAGTGACAAACTATTGTGTTCTAAAATCAGACACATGGTTTCTGCAGGATTCAGCCCATTGTTGTTGTTTTTTCTTTTCTTACTATTTTTTCCCCTCTCACCTCTGCTAAGTGACAGCTGCTCTCCATTGACAGCTCATTGCAGAGGGCAGCGTTCTGATGCGATTCAGCGTTGCTGAACAAGGCGTTATTAGCCAGTATGGGCTCATGGGAGAAAACTGCATTACGAGGGCCAACTGCCTGAAGTCAACCCTTCTTACTGGGGTAAAGGAAAAAATACTGGGGGGAGGGAGCAGGGCAAGACGTGCTTTTGCTTTGGTGTCTGGGGAGACTTCCAGAACCCTGCTAAGGAAGGGTTTGCTTCAGCGCAGCGCACCAGGCACAGACGCCTGCAGACCTCCCTCCTCCGGCCGCGGCAGCTCACTCCCTCCTAACCAGTTACCTGCCCGCTCCAGCACAAGTCCGAGCATCGGACAATCGGACAGCATTTGGCAATCTGCTCCTGCGCTGCTGCCTCGTACCATCAGCCACCGACCCCAAATGACTTCAGTCCTGTTCCAGCGTAGACACCCAAAACGTGGCATCGCCAACGCGTCTTGGCAATGAGATTGCCTCTGCCGTACCTGCTCGGCACAGAAAGCTCGCCGGGATGAGCTGGGTGCGTGGTCATGGTTGGAAAGGCGTGTGCGCTGGGAGCGCTCGGACATCAAGCTCGAGGGAGCAGTTTAGGAATATATGCTGGAATTTGGGTAGGGATTACTGCTGAGCACTGGTGGGGCAGGGCAGCTTTGTGAAAAGCCTTGAATCTTCAAAGTGAGAGCTGACTGCAGGGCTGTGCTTGGCGTGATAAACCTGCCCTCACCCTGTCAGTATTCCTGCTTGGGCTTCATCCAAAGTCTGGGGGGATCAGAAGCATTTTTCTCCCTACCGCAGCGCAGGAGGCGATCGCTCGAGGGAAGCAGGCATGTTTGCTCCTCAGTCGGTGAGAGGGTAGAGCCATCTGCCCTGACTTGAGGGAGAGACTCTCCTCTGCTGCCCATGGCAGAGGGTGTCTGCTCATTAGCTTCCAAGCGTGCATTTGGGTGTGCCCTTTGCATCCCAGCCTCCTGGGCAAGGGTCGGGCTTTTTCCTCCTCTTCTTCCCCTGGTCTGGGAGTGACCCAACGTGCTGAGCTATATCTCAGTGCAAGAGGACGGACTCGGACTCTGACCCAGCTATATCCCCGCTTCCCAGGGCTTGATCTGGATTTCACTGAGGACATTTCCATTCCTTCAGCATGCTTTGGACAGCCCCTTGGTTCTGTTTTCCACTTGAAGAGCTAACTGATGATAATTGTATTCTGTTTCTCCTTCCTGAGCTAATTTTCTGACTCATTGTGGGTTTTTTTTCTGCTTGCTTTTTGTTAATCTAGTTGGCATTTTGTGGTTTCTTTGTTCATTATGTGATGGGGCTATATAAGGGGATTTGTCTCTGGAATTCAGGTATCCCCTGCACTGTGTTCTCTGTTATCGTCTTCATCAGCAACTATGCTGAAGGCAGTTAGATGCATTTGGCATGAGCTAACCTTAATAAATCTGGGTTGTTAATCACTCCGACATGTCTCTGTTGAATTGTTGCATACTGATTTGTGTGTGCTCAAATAGTTTCTCTGGAGTAGTCTTCTGGTAACTCGGAGTTTTAATAATCCACCCTCCAAATTTGCCCTCGGGGTCTTGCCTCCTGGGGCTGTGCGTGCCAGGGACAGGTTCAAGTCACCTGCCTGCCAAGGACAGCAGCACCGCAGCCGCCAAAGGTGCAGGGCGACTCGGTCTGCAGGGCGTGAGCAGGACGAGGGCTCTCCCGACGGCACGGGCTTCCCGGGGGACTCTTCTCCCACCCCACGCTCCCGTCCAGCCCTACAGCCTCGGGGCTGCCCCACCGCCGGGCTGCAGGGAGCAAACGGTGCTGCGTCTGCTGCCCGCAGGTCACCGCGCGGTCTCTGTGAACAAAACCCGCAGCAGCCTGCGAGCGCAGCCCCTGGGAACGGGCAGGAAAACACCCAGCGGGAAGTGGTGGTCCCGTTCTTGGAAGCTCTCCCTTGGTCCTATTGATCTTGCACACAGGGCTTCCTCCAGCACCACTCAGGAAGCCATTCCCATGGGCGAGTGGCATGTCTGAAGACAAATTAATGAGTGTTTAAGCATCTATTTACCTGCTGAGTTGGCTCGGACCTTGACCTGTTTCAGCAAAAGCAGAATCTCTTAGATTCTCTTTTCCAGACCTTGGCTAGGTAAGCCCTCTGACTGCTGCAGCAAGCCTTGCACCTGCAGTTCAGCAGAGATGCACTCTCTCGCCCCTCAGTCACTGAGCCTTGCCCAAATCAACAACAGAGCTCAGTTTATCTTTTTTTTTTTAAATGTTGTGCATCCTATCGTTTGCCTGAACGCTGCTGAGAGAGTGCTGCTGTGTTAGGGCATCCTCAAGTGATACAAGAGCCTTGAGGCACTGGGCAAAGCGTGTGAGGCTTTGAATCTCATTCAGGCATTGATAATTACCAGTCTAGATACCTAAACCATTACGAAGATGCAATACAGTCAGCTCTTACATCATGCCCATTTAGGGGAGAAAAATTCAGCAATGAAGAGATGCTACAATTGACAGATCCGAGGAAAACCAGCTAGGTTATTTTTCACAGCAAGAGATAGCTAACTATATAGATTAGCGGAAGATCAAGGGAGTATGAAGAGAGACCCACTTCTTTGGCATGCTGTCTTTGCTCCAGAAAAAGATTATGCAGTCATTTAAAGAAAGAAAGGAAGGGGGGGGCGGGGGGGGAAACAACCTAAGAAATATTAAAGATGGACTCAACACAAGGCTAAGGGACTTCAAAGAGACTTTTACTTCACCAATAGCCATTAGACGTGACAGGGGCTCCCAGAACAGCTCCTATCAAAGGGATAAGAGTGGTGTGACTCCAGGCTTTGCTTGCTACTTCCCAGAAATTTGGTTGTTTCTGAGCAAACCAGCAGCCAGTCTGTACCAGTATTCTTGGACATAGATCTCAAGAAACTACTGAAAATTTCTATCTATCCATCCTGCACTGTAAAAAAGCCCTGGGGATGGTATTTAATCCCCAGCTTGGCTCATACCCCAGAATTTGCCAACAGCAAAGTAGGTTTCATTTCTGAATCACGGCGAGAGCTATAGCTTAGTATTTCTCATGGAAGATACCAGCATCATTGTTGTTGCTATGGTTATTTCATAGAAACCCAAGATGCAATATGTACATTGAAAGAAAGCATAGAAAGAAATATCTGAGAAACCATGTGGATTTTGTGTCCATGGTGCATCGAGGCACACTGAGAACAACGTGCTGTGCACGGGGCTGTGCACGGGGCTGGCAGGCCATGCCAGCGCTGCCACTTGGGTGTGGGGTCACACACAGCCCCTCGAGCGGTTACAGAGAGCTTTTCCATCTTCTGCTGTTTCTTTGTGAAATGCTTGCTTTGCAGGTGTTATTCAAAGAGCCCTGGAAAAGTCTCTCTGAGGCAATAAAATAACAAATAAGGAATGTGTTCGTCCAGGATGCAATGTTAGGTGAGTGGTTTTGTTAAACTCTGCATGGTTTGCAGGTGACACCAGTGGTGGTGTCCATGTGTATCTGTCTGAATTAGCTGAATAACTGTGAACAGCAAATAAGCCCGTGAATCACAGGTAGCCAAGCTCCGCGTCTGCCTTGTTAACTGATGGATGCTGCTATCACGGCTCACTTAGCACTACTGCCACGGCACTAGAGAGCTGGGTAGTCTTTTTGTTTTACTTATTACTTGGCCATCGCTCACGTTTCCACTCTCAGAGGAAACATCCCAGTGTCTGGAGAAGCCTGTCCGCTGTACATTATAACTGCGTCTCATTTACATCCTCAGCTGGCGCTAAAAACTTGTGCTACAGCAATCAAAGGATGAAGGATGCTGGGTTTTGCAGTATTTGGGAAAAAGCTTCTTAAACTTATGAAGATATTTGAGTGGAAACAGGCTGCTACACTTCTGTAGTGGAAACCAAAAACTCCGTACAGATATCCACCCTTTCCACAGGGAAGAAATACTATTTTAATAGATGGAATACATGGTAGTTAGAAGGGGCATTCACTAACAGTTGATGAGGGGTGAGGAACAGTAAAAAAGGCAAATGGCAGCTTCTCTGAATAATTGGATGAGGTGATGCTCGTTAATTAGAGATGCTTTTAACATTTTTAAAAACTCATGTGATATTGTTTCAATTGAAAACGCACCCTGCTCTACACAGAGAGAGGGCAGTGCCTGCGCCCGGCAGCAGGCTGCCTTAATTTCCGTGATCAATTAATTGTTCGTTTCCAAGTGAAGCGCCTCAGGGATCGTGTATTCATCCATTTCTCCTGCTGCTCTGCTCTCTTCTCGTGCAGATGTTGCCATGTACACCGGAGGTGCGGGCTTGTAGCCAAGTGGGGTCAAGTGGCTGGCACGCAAGGACATCCCCTCCATTCTCTCCTGTTCCTTCTCACTGTGCAAATCGGGGCGGGGGAACGTCAATCTTTAGCTTCCCTTCTTCAGTCTCTCTCATCCTCCCCAGGAAGGTGGTGGGAACTCGTCCTTGCCCCCACCAGTGACCCGGCCCCCCCCACCTCCTCCCCGGGAGGAAGCTCAGCCCAGGCTATCGCCAGGGTAGACCAGGAGCATCCCTGACCCTGAGCAGCCCTGGCTGCCTTTAAACTCCTGAAAACCATCACCTGGGTTATTGGAATAGGTGAGGTGGCCGGGGTGCAGGGACCCCAAGGCTCTCACCGCTCCACCAGCTCCCGCTGGATTGTGCCCACGAACTCCGACTACCTGCAGCTGCTCAGAGGTGCTGCCGCTCTTCGAGTAGCTTGGGACTTTTCCCTCGGTGTGCGGCTATCCGTCCCAGGAGGGGATTAAGTGGGCTGTTTTCCAGGGAAAGGCTGTCTCTTGATGCTCTCAGCTGCCTTCCTCCACGGACTTGACCTTGCCCCGACCACGGCCAGCACGAGCCCGCTGACGTTCAGGGGTGGTGGGTCCTGCCGTGCCCGTCGGGGAGCTGCAGCCCGTCTGCTGCCCCTCTGCGCTCCCCAGCAGAGCTCAGCTTCTGCCATCATCGGTTCCAAGTGCACTGGTGTTCGGTGGAGCTATTTTTATCCAAAGCAGTTTGGCCTTTTTGCTACGAGTACAGTGTTTCCCTATGGACTTCAGGCCTGAGGACCAGGAGTAACCACCCCGGCGGTCCATCCCAGAGCCCCTCTGTCACCACTGCAGCACGTGCCGGTCACCGGCGCCAAGTTCTGGAGCATTACCCGGGAACGGTCGGGGCTCAAAACACACACAGCTTTATTCTTGCAAACGGCTTACGACTACTCAGCCCGAAGTCTGGGTGGATAAGTGAGTAATAAATACTTACCCATCTTTTGTCTGGCTTCTCCAAGTAAGAGCAGTCCCGTGCTCAAGCTCAACCAAGGGAGCTGAGAGGAGCCGTCTGGCCTCTCCGGTCTTGGTGCAATTTTTAAGAGGGGTGCTGTGATGGAGAAAGAGACATTGCTGGCCAGGCCAGGAGGTCCTTCAGTTCTTGCTCGCCAGTGCCCAGCCACTGCTCCACACTGCTTGCAAAATCACATAGCAATTCTGGTTTCTTTCTGCCTTTAATGTCTCTTTTCCTTGTCTTTTTCTTTTTTTCTCTCTCTCTTGTGTACTAAGTCTTTCCTTTGTTCCGTATCCTTTTTTTCACCTGCCTCCCAAGTGTAGCTAAATTAAACTGTATTTTTCCCAGGACTGTAAACAAAACCTTCCCTCTTAGTCTGAGTCAATTCCATTGTTTAAATGAAGCTCTTTTACAGCAATTAGCAACTATGCAGAAGGGTTTGTTCCTCAGTCAGTGAATGCTGCAGCCCTGATGAAATATTTTGTGGCCTTTTGTTTAGTGCCAGTGTAGGTTTATTTCCTGAATTAATATATTTATAATAAAACCAAAAAGAAATTCTCAATGGACTAAATTTGTCTGCCCGAGTGCCGCCCGAGGCTGCTGCCGCGATGCCCGGCGTGCATTCCTGCTCCGCTCTCGCCGGGGCTGGTTCGGCTGCTGGCTCTGCGGCTCCAGAAGCGGCAGAGGGAGGGGTGTGTGTGTGTGGGGGGGCACACCATCTGAAGGGGAAACTGCTATGGACTGACCCTCAGCTCTGCTGGGAGCCTTTGGCATAAATTACCTGGTGAAATTCCATGTGGACGGAGTCAACCTGGATGTCCAAGTCCTTTTTTCAAACCCACGTCAGAACAGGTCCGTTCCTGTTGCTCTGCAAAGCCCCCACGTCGTGGCACGTGTTAGGAGCTCTGAGACAGGCTGGTGACTTGGGACAGCACGAGCAATGACAGAAACCTGGGTCCCACTCCCTCTGCTAGTAATCAGATGGGAAACCCCGACAGCAAATCACCCCATCTGCGGACCTCCGTGTCCCCTGCGCGAATACCTGCACCTTGGACCAGCTGCAGCTGTGGGCGCGCAGGGACGGGGCTTGAGAGGCTCTGCTCCCACTGCGCCGAGCAGAGGGGGTGCTACTGGGATGCAAGTCAAAAGTGAGCAGTAAGACCCCAGAGCAGCAACACGGGTTCCTGAGGAGAAACGGGGAGATGCCCTTTGATGTCCACCGAACTCACCTCAGCCCTTCGGCTCACAGGTCCGTGTCGGCCGTCTGGATGTTTACGGTGGAGCAAATGGTCTGCGAGGCAGGTCCCTTCCTGCACCCGGCCTGCTCCACCCACGCCTCGCGGCAGGACGTGACCACGGGCGGCAGCACGTTGTCCTGAGCTTGAGGCACCTTCTGGCACATGCAGAGCAGGGACTTGAGCTCCGAGCGGAAGCTCTCGTTCAGCCAGCAGTAGATGAAAGGGTTGTAGCAGGTGCTGCTCATGGCGAACCAGTGCAGGGCGAAATAGAGGGAGTTCTTCGTCTTGATGCCGAGGCTGGAGATGAGAACCACGTAGCAGTTGAGAGGGAACCAGCAGACAGCAAAGACCACCACCACCAGCATCAGCATCTTGATGCTCTTCTTCTTGTTCTTGTGGTGGGTGATATACTGCTGCGTGGTGACGTCTCCGATGGCGTTGCGGAGCCACAGCTTCTTGGCCAGGCGCGTGTAGGTGACAGTGATGATTAGCAGAGGCAGGAGGTAAAGAAGGAGAAAGGTAGACAGGTCCAGATACTTCCAGACCAGCTCTGCGGGCTCAGGAAAGTCCGGGAGGCACAAACTCCGGACAGTGGCTTCCCTTGAAAAACAAAGAAATACATATATAGCATGTGGCCACTGCTGTGCACATGGATGCTGCTAATTTGTCAAACCACAGCGGGGCTTCCGCACCACCCACAACCACCTCGTCAGACCTGTACTATGGACAGAGGAGGGACATGTATTCCTCAGCTCAACAAGACAAAGCTTAGTCAAACCTCTGTTTCCCAGATATAGTCTTCTCATGATGTTCTCCGTGTCCGTCTCACCGAGGATAAGCCTGGCTGCTGTTATCGTTATCTCCTCCCCCCTTAAATGGTTGTGTTGTCTGATGAAAGACATTCTTAGACAAACTGAAGTTTCCTCTTAGAAGCTGCAGTTGATTTTAATTGAATGAGTCCCTGGTGTCCCCCTCACAGGGCAGAAATCACCCCCGATGGCCCATTCTTGCAAAGGGGCTACCGTGAAAGAAGCACTGACCTGGCTGCTTCTGCCCCTTGCCCGCGTGCGTGGGCACGGAGACACGGCAGTGCTGGTCTCCTCCTCCCCAAAAACCCAGTGCAGGAGGAAAGAGGGCAGTGGGCCAAACCCACCTAACGCCCGCTTCTCCCCAGTCTCACAGGCAATTCCTACGCACCTGGAAAAAGGACGCATCACGCCCAGGTTTCCCTGAACGTGCCCACCCCGGGATGCGTTACTCCTCTTGCACGTGGGCTGTGCAAACTGTTGTCTGGCCGTGCACAACTGACCTGATCTTCCCGGGACACGGCAGAGTCACAGCCCGTGCTTGGGTCACCGCTGCAGCACACTTGCAAGGGTTCTGACTCGTCTTTGCCATGCCAGATCTGCAGCCCCCGCCCTGCACGGGTCTGTGCCCCCGAGCAGGTACAGGACCCCTCGGCCAGAGCAGAAAACCGCTGCACCAGCCGGGAGTCAAAGCCCTTACGGATGGAAGGGGAAGGGGCTGCTGGGGGCTGTGCGAAAGCCTCGCAGGCACCACCCCACCTGCACGGCCAGCGCTCCTTCCTTCCCTACCAACCTCCTCGTCTCCATCAGCTTTTCAGGAGTCCAGCTCTTAAAACCTTCTGGCTACATCTTAAAAAATGATGATCGGAAAACCTGGTTGCTTAACTCAAGTTTAACTTGAGCCTGACAGTTTAACTTCTAATGGTTGACTAACAAAAGAACCGAGTTTAACTATAGGCGACAGCTTATTTTAACAGCACTTCAGCCATCTGTCCTGTTCAACCCGATGGATCCAGGTGCTGGCCGCATCTTCTGGCTGGCAGCAGCTCTCAGCTGACGCAGCCCAGCACCCTCCGCAGAGCACCACACATCCCCTCCGCATCCTGCCGTGACTGGAAATGACGATACGTTAGGAAAGAGGAACACTCGCATATTTATTTCTGGTGGATGTTTTCTGCTTGTCTTTCCTTTTTTTCCCCTCTTTTTCTTTCTCTTACTCCATTTTGCCCTTCTCTCTTCAGCCCTTGTACTCTGCTCACTTCTATTCAGCACAGACTTTAGTCCCTATCAGACTGCATTATTTGTTGCAGTATTGATTAATATCTCTAATATCCTGTTTTCAACCTCTGGAGCTGGCCCTTGTGCCACAAATAGAAGATTGCCTGAAAAGGGGTGGCTGTGAGCAGGGACGGCTGCCGGAGGGATGACAACAGGCACGGGAGCAGAGCTCAGCTGTGGAGGAACCTGGAGACGCTGCTCGAGAGGAGAACCGATGCAGAAGGGAAAATCATCTTTTCTGAACCACGCTCCCAACCTTTTCCTCCCCAGGATCCGTCTCGCTGCTGGCACGGGTGAAGGCAGCCCTGCCTGCACGCAGCTCTGCCTGCCTGCCAAAGTAACCGGAGATCTGGCAGGGGAAGGAAGCGCGGCGCCCAAGGTGACACCACAGCACGGGGTCAGACCCACCGCGGCCAAAGGGCAAAGCTGCAGCGAAAGAGCAGAAGCAACAGGAGCGGGGCGGTCATCCCTCACCGCCCCCCAGGAATCGGCCGTTTGGGGAGCGCCTTGAGCTCGGGACGGTGTCAGGGCTGCGGCCGTTGGTGCTGCTGAAGGCTGGGGAGGGTGATGCTTCGGTGCTTGTGGAGCCTAGAAACACATTTGAACAGAGCGGGCAGCAGAGCGAGCCCGCAGGTAACCAAACCGCCAGCTGCTGCCCTGGCTGCCCCCCTTCCCTCTCCCCCTCTGAAGGAGGGTGCGGAGCTGCAGCAGAGGCTCACCATTATTGCAGCAAAGAGGCCGGTCGAGAGCAAAACCAGTCAGGACGCTGTATTTCGGTAAATTCTGGTGTGCCCGTGGACTGCAGCCAGAGAGGTTTGATGCTGGTGGAGTCCACGTTCTCCTGTCCCCAGAACCCCAACAGCTCCCTGGTGGGACCTCTCAGGAGCCCCCGGCCGCGCAGGAGCTATTACGAGCAGTATTACAACTGCGATTTTTATTCAATGGAAAGCAGGGATGAGAATAGCAAGTCCTGGAAGTCCTTATATCGCTGGGCCGCCTCATGCCGACGCGAGGCTCGGTTTCCTCTGGCCGTGCTACGGGATGAACACAGACAGGTGCTGCGGAACAGATAGCGGCGTTTGTTCATTCATAAGCAATTTGTTCAGTAATACCCTGACCACAGCTGCAAAGCAACACGAGTGCAGGAGTAACCCAGCACTTTGTTTACAAAGTCCAAGCAGTTGAAGATATTATATCCCCCCGAGAGGTATTTCTCAGTCAGCTCAATCACAAGCACAAGCAAGGAAGAGCCGCGAAGCCCCGGATCACTCTCCCATTTCGCGTAACCTCTCGTATACACACAGCAATAAAAAGCCCGTGCGGGCAGTCAAGCACTCTCCCTGCCACGCTGATGGGAGGGCAGCGGCTGCGCTGTAGGCAGACAGACATTTGCCCTTTTTACCGAAGCTCAATACCTATGATGATAGAAATCTGTCCTGCTGCTGCCTCCTCACCCTGCTCCCCGGGACGCCACTCTCGGGTTGAAAATACTGCTCCCTGTAAGGTTATCCCCTTGGCCTCGCGCCTGGCCTTCCTGCGAAATGCAGGCACCGGCAGCGTCACACACCACCACGATAAACGCCAGTTTCTGTAGTATTATGGGCTGTTTTCTAGCCAGGAGGAGTCATAGCAATGCCACAGGCTGGTGGGGACGAGAGGACCAGAACAGGTTGGGTACCACGGAGGAACAAAAGACTGCAGGGGCAAACCAGAACTGCTGATTCTTTATTTCTCCCTGGTAGAGAGGGTGATTTCGCAGCAACGAATGCCATCACTAGACCGGCTGGCAGCAGGGGGAAGATAAGCTTTTTTTTTTTTTTTTTCTTTTTTTCCCCCTCTAGACTAGAACCTTCACTTTCTTCTGATACTTCAGCAGTCCTCATGTGGATGTGAAGTTCCACTTCATCTCCTTTTAGTAACTTCTGCTGCTCTGTTGGGCCAAGCAAAGATCTCCCTTCCCTGCTGGGCGAGGCAAAGCAGCACCCTGAGGTGACTTTGTGTCTCTGTTCCTCTCACCAGCCCGTCACTGCAGAGGAAGAGGTGAAGGTTTCTCTCTTGCTTTTCTCATTTACGTAGCCTCAAGCTTTAAGGCAGGCTGGTCCCGTTTCATAAATCCAGATGGATGAAATGCAAGGAAGCTAAAGTGCGTGAATCAGCGTATGAGGTCTCGGAGACGGGTTCATGACCCTGCTGACTCACAAAGGCAGTCCTCTCCTCCCTGTTCTTTCTGTACAGTCTTGCTAATCTCAGTACCAGATGTTTACACCATGAGTTTTAATTTTACAGCCTGACCGTACCGTGACACTGGAGAAGGTTTGTCTCACCGACCCCAGGCTGTGCCGGCACCCGACCGTGCCTGGAGCCTGCCACCAGCACGAGGGTGCGGGGGTGAGACTCACCCTCCCTTGTCCAGGCGTTTGGGTGACAGCGAAAGCAAACCCAGGTCCCGAGGACGCGCGTGCCCTGCAGCGAGCCAGGCCAAGCCTCTGCTGCGCGAAGCGAGATTTCATCCACACGCAAATTCCCACCGATTCCACTACGTCCTTCCCCAAGCCCGGGAGCCCCACCAGCAGCTCTCGCCGCTGAGAGCCACCGCCGCAGAGGGCTATCGGACCTCTCCACGCTCGCTTGGAAGGGGAAACAACTCACCTGTAGTTATACTGGAAAAGCTTTTGATAGATGGCATGGGGGAGGGAGAAACAGGTTGCCATCAGCCAGATAACAGAGATGCTCAGCACTCCTTTTGTTAGTGACATCCTCTGCTTCAGCGGGTTCAGGATGACCTGCAACACAGACTTCACCGTGACTCTTATTTCACGGGAAAGCGAAATCCCTTCACCGATGCACACAGCAGAGGAACTTTTTGACATGATCTGATGCTTTGAAGAAAATGACTGCCGTGATTAGGAGAATGTCCTGCTTATTAGCGTGACCGGGAAAAAGGGAAGCCTTGAACTTTTCAGTCTGCTCAGAAGTGCTTTCAAATAAACTTTTTCCTCTGTACTGTTCTGTGAGGATCATTTTCCTTAACTTGTGGGTTACATTAGGTAGGGGGGGGAAAAAAAAAAAAAAGATATCTACACAAGCCTCTTCACTTGTGGGTATGTTTGTTTATTCTATAGGAATCACATCAAGAAACATCTCCTGTTCTAGCTGAACCTACGAAACTGAGCCCTCCTCCTCTCTTTTGAGGCAATAACTTCCCTTTTATGAATTTTTCGTTGTTAGATGAAAAGGTAAAGAGCTTATAAAATCTGAGCGTCTGGAAGATACTATTTGGCTGATAGGAAACGAGAGTGATTGCTAGAGATGAGCGCATGGCCTGGGCTGCCCTCGCCTTCCCGTACTGGTGACGCAGCGAGCGTCTATCGCGGCGGGCAGCTGACGCAGCCTGGCTGCGGGCACATGGTGGGTGAGGTCTTCCCACAGCTCTGAAGTGTCCTCCCAGTATTCCCAACGGAGATTTCCCACTCTGCTGCTCCCCTTTATACTGGTTCAGCATTAGTCCCGTAGTTATACCACGGGACGTTTAGTCTCAGAATTTCCCTTTACTCCAGCTGTCCTGCAACGCGACGATGCAGCAAATGCCCAATGGGAAAAGAAGAGCAAAAGAACAAACAGGCAACTAAATCAGAATTTAAGCTCAGGATGCTACAGACTGGTGTTCTATGGGGTTTGGGCGGTAAACTAAAAAGCTTGGCAAAGTTCCCTGTACAGCTGAGCTAACACTTTGCACTCAGCAGTGGCTCTGCCCCCCATGTAAAACAAAGCCTCTTGAATCAACTTGTCCGGCCACGCTTAGGAGCCAGGTTGGACCTGGCTCTTTTCAAACTATTGAAAAAGGCGTGCTCACCCTTTGCCACTGAAAGTTTGGACGTGTCCTGTGCCGCATTTCGGTGTTCTCCCTCCTGCCCTGTACCTGGGAGCCTACAGAAGTCGATCAAGCCTTCCTACCCCTGACACACCAGGGGTGTCCTTGGGTTTACCTCTAGAGCCTTCTCACTGCATACGGGTTTAATGCCCAAGATTCAGCCTTCCTGAACCCGTGGCTCGACCCAGACTGGCAGGGGCGTGGGAAGAGCCTTGCAGGGAGCAGCGGACGGGCGACGTTTTACCTGGTGCCTGTCCAGGGCGATGGCCGTCAGGGTCAGCGTGGAGACGTGGAGGGAGCAGTACTGCACGAAGCGGCTCACGTGGCACATGGCCTTTCCAAAGATCCACGTGCTGTTCACAAACCGAACCTGAGGGGAAAACAACCGGCCATCAGCCAGCAAATGTCCTGAAAACAAATCCACGGGGAAACCCTTTGGACTGCACCTGGGCTGGCGCACGGGTTTTGGCTGGCTGGCGGGGCTGCTCCGCCTGAAACCCAAAGAAAGACCAGCTACGCTGGATTCTGAAACATGTTTACACAAGCGTTTATAAATTCAAACCCCACAGATTGAGTGGTGCTGTCGCAGCCCTCCTGGCCTATTCGTATAAAGACCATTTGTGCACAGCAGTAATAACCTTCCGATTATACTAGTAACTGTATTTGGAAAAAGTAGACCAAGTTTTGGTCACATAAACCCCCCTTCAGGTCTGGAGAACTTTCACAGAAGACTTCACCCAACTGGCAGCTCTGAAAAGCTTGACTGCTTTCTTCCAGCCACCCGAGTATGACTGGCATTCGAGTTGTTTTGACCCACTAAGTTTTGAGTGCGGCTCTCTAGTGCTCCCCTGTGTGCACATTAAAAGAACGTGTTCATCCAGGCACTTATTCTGCATTCCCCAGCAAGCTCTTGCTGTGGTTTGGTGGCATACTTGGAGAGACTTTAGGGTCTTTTAGGAGAGACAGAGTCTAATGGAGCAAAGTGAGCCCACGGGTTGCTGAACAGTGTTTTACTTGCCTGGCAGAGTTCTCTAATAGACTTGATCGTGTTGGGTTCGCGCCTCAGTCCTAGCAGAGCATGCATAGAGAGGGTGCGACCACCGGGGAGAGCGTTCTGGTGAGAGACTCCCTCCTGGCCGAAGGGACAGCACGGCGGGCCACTTACCAGGGTGAAAGGCGTGTTGAGCAGCGTGATCATAATGTCAGACACCGCCAGGTTGACGATGAAAAGGCTGGTGGCCGAGTGCATCCTCTTGTTCTTCAGCACCACGTGGCATACCAGCATGTTCCCAAAGAGAGACATGATCATAATGACGGAGTAGGCCACGATTAGGAGAGCTTTCACTGTTGGTTTTTGGGATTCCGGCTCGTATTTAGCCAGCTCAGCAAATTTCTCCCACTCAACAATGCGGCTGTCTGTCCAGTTGAAGGTGGTCCTGTTGGTTGCTTGGTAGATTGACATGAGTTTGGCCAAGGAAGAGTAACGGTCGAACTCCTCAAGAAACCCCATCATCTGTGACCTGTACGACTGAAGCAGCAAGCGAGGCATGGTGGATTAACCTGAGTCTTCACTCAGCTTGAGGCTGCTAGGGTCACAGCTCCAGCTGCCATAGCAAGTGAACCATCAGCTTCAACTTCTTGGTTCTCTAGCAAGCTGGTGAAGATGCAGCTGCCATTAATAAAACCTTAAAAGACAAAGCTGGAAAGAGTCTCTGAGGTGTGATGGGTTCCCCAGGGGCAGAGGCGGCACTGGGGAGAAGTTTCAACAGGCACGTTGGAAAGGGGCTGGTTTGGGACTGCATGCTCTCAGGCCCTTCGTATATCAAGAAGAGCAATAGTTCCACAGGCGGGCTGGAAAGAAGAACTAGTCATTACATGTAGCAGAGGTAAGAAAACATCAGGTGGGGTTTGAAGTTGTTTTAATCTCACGTCAGCTCTTTCTTCTTTGTTCTCACCTGAGTCCATTTTTCCTCCAGGTTCCACAGAAGGCTGCGCTGTTGGTGCTTTCATCCTCTACTTCAAAATACCTGGTTCTTTTCTGTTGAAATGTAAAGGCAGAGACATTTTTAAAAGCACAGGTAGCTTTTGCCTGCATCTAACCCCAGCAATTATCCTAAAGTGATTCAGAACACAGAAATCACTTCAGAAGTTGACCTTAGTCTATCTCATATTTTCTCCTCCAAACAACAACTAAATTCTGCTTCAAGCATTTCAGTTTCAGTGAGAAAACGGTCTTTCCTGCAAAAGACAAGATTTAGCAGTGAAGAGGCATGCAGCTCCCAGAGAAGCCCCTTACGCCGTATACAAAAAAATGACACGTAACACCAGATACACAAAAACCATTCCCTAGAAACAGCAATCTCTGCTTCCTCACCTTTACCGATACCCTTTTTAGATATTTCTAAATACATTTTTTTAGATTGCCTTGATCTATTGATGTTAGGTGGAACCAGTCTTTACACATACACTACATATGGGAGGAGAAAGTCGTTTAGAAGCTGTGTCGGGTTCTCCGAGAGGGTGGCTGGTTTGTTTGGTACGTGCCATTCCCATCAAGCCCCGTGGCTGTTTGCACAAATCAATGGACCTCACATGGTGTGAGGAATTAACAAGCAGAGCTTTCAGAGCTCTAAGAGGCTCCCTGACACCTTCCCACACAGCAGACCAGCAGGCTACCCAGGGCAGCCAGCTCGCTGCGTGGCGGGTGGTGGCCTGAAGCAGACATCCAGCAGACCCCAAACCAACACACCGCTCGGTCACGCCGGTGGCCTCGGCTGCAAACCCCACCAAGCAAGAAGCAGAGATCGACGACTTCTTACAGAAATAAGGTGCAGGGAACGGAGTGTGTGTGTGTGTGTTTGTATCCATGCATTCCCATAATACAGTCTGCTTTGGCTTGTCTCCTTATTCTGAGGAATGTCGGGAATACTGGGGGACTTACGAGAGATTGCCTCTCAAAAGCAAGGGGATGTTAAAGCAACTTGGTGGGGTGGAAGGAGGGAGGAGTCATCCAGGAGACAGAGAGAAGAACAAACCTTGAAAACAGGCAACGGCTGTTTCCTGGGGAAATTTATGAGTGAAAGAAGGCTGGGTAGGACAGAGAGCATGGCAAACCCTCGCGGATGCTGCTACAGCAAAGCGGCTGTAATGCAGCAGGCAATTCAGCTCCTTGTTGTTCTCCCAGTGCCAACGGTGTTGGAAGCATCAGGACCAGCCCTAGACCAGGTCCCAGTGTGACTCTCTCACAAGACATGAACCTGAGGAGCTGCCAGGAAACTGGGAGCAGAGCTGCAGCCAGGGAAAGGGAACATTCACCTTATTTGAAAAAGATGGGACTCGCTGCAGTGAAACATCTCTGGGACAGAGCTCGGCACGAGTAAGTGCAAGTAATGAGAGAATCCAGAACTACATCCCGCTGGGCTTCTGGGTGGGAGAGCAGACCGGCACCAAGGGCCTTGAGAGACCTGCGAGGTTTATCGCGCGCCTGGGTAAGGCACGCAGGACTCCACACCTCTTTACTGTCCGCTGTGGTATATACTGAGGTTGTCGTTCTTTCTGGTGCACGGCAGCTCCCAGCGGGCAGCAAGAGGGAGCTGCATGGAGCTGTAAGGGTAATGCAGCACGTGTGTAACAAAGAAATAGGATTTTAGTCAGCTCCAGCTGAACCGCTTTGATCTTTGAGTAAGCACAGCTGGGATATTCATGCTACACTGAAATGCCATCACAGAGCTGGAGAGAGCATGTGACAGATGAAACCACCTATTGCCTTCCCTGCATCAATTTACATCAGGCTCTCACGTGGAAACTTGTCTTTGCTGCCATGAGATGAGGCCAAGTTTCAAGAAACTGCTATAACACATAGGCCAAAACAGATTTGCAGCCCGTACGCTTCAGACTGGTGGATGGCAAGAAGAAACCTTGTACAGATTATTCAATTTAAAAAAGCCAAACAGGTTTTCCCAAGTGCCCATGGGATTGAGAAGCCCATTTCTCAAGGACCTGCTGTAGGACCTGCACTCTTGAGTAGCTCACAGTCATCAGGTAACCATGGCCTTAAATGTGGATGATGAATGGGACATCTCTTCTTCCTCACTAC
Source organism: Grus americana (assembly GCF_028858705.1). Classification (NCBI taxonomy): domain Eukaryota; kingdom Metazoa; phylum Chordata; class Aves; order Gruiformes; family Gruidae; genus Grus; species Grus americana. The sequence continues at coordinate 455,574 of NC_072863.1, read as the reverse complement.
ATATAGCCATTTCTCTTGCACCTATGTCCACGTCCCTGCACAATCAAATCCAAAAGCTGATCCATCTGAAAATTACATCGTGTTTGCAGCTGGATCGGTTTCCTGACCTGACCCACTGCAGGGCTGAACCTTGTTCTTTCCAGAGAAGGCACTGGGAACAAACCATAGAATATCTTGTGTTGGAAGGGACACATAAGAGTCATCGAGTCCAACTCCCTGCTCCTCACAGGACTACCTAACACTAAACCGTGCGACTAAGAGCGTCCTCCAGATGCTCCTTGAACTCTGGCAGGCTCGGTGCCGTGACCGCTTCCCTGGGGAGCCCAAGGAGAATGGAAGAGCTTAAGATGATGGAGCTGTAACCTGATTTTCCAGCAAGGAATTTCCCTCAGATCTCTCCGTATCCAGTAAAACATGACTTTCAGTAACCGTTGGTGCTCTTGGCATTGGCCGCTGCCCTGGACAAGACCACAGGTGCAGCAGAGAGGGCTCTCCCGTTCTGCTGTGGTTAGCTGCACGTTATCCTGATGAGTTGAAATACTGTGGTTTCATGCAATAAGGGAGTTTAGCTTTCATTTTTTATAACTTGATATAATCTGAAGGACCAGAGAGGAACAGCGTGCTGCAGCACAACTTTTCCTAGCTCATCTTCTAGCATCTGGTCCAAACGGGCTGGCTGAATACTCCTGGCTGCTTCAGCAATAATTTCTTCCCGACGCAGAAACGTTATCCTCAATGCAAAGACATCTTTCCCACACCAGCCTGCCAGGCGATTTGAATTCTGAACTCAAATCCACGCTTCTCTCCCCGAACCAAATGAACCTTTACATCAGCGAATGCACGTTGCAGCACGCGTTACGCACGGCTTCCCAACGCCACCCAGGGAGACCGCCGCTCATCGCTTACCTCACCCGTCCGCGATCCCGGGGGCAGCCCCGCTCCCCCGGCTGCCGTTACCGAACCGGCCGCGGCCGCGGCGGCCCCGCGTCTCCCCGCGCCGCACGTGCAGCCGGGGGGCGGAGCCGCCAGGCCGGGGGCGGGGCTCGGGGAGCGCGTCACTACTCCATTCATCAAAAAGCCCCGGGCGCGCCCGCGGACCCCCCCACGCGCGGCGCCGAGTCCCGCTCGTGGGCGACGCTCCGGCCCCGACCCCGCTGCCGCCGGCGGCTTCCTTGGGGAAGTGCCGGGAGGGGCGCGGCTGTCACGGTCCCCGCCCTGCGGAACACGCGTGGGGGAGACGCTCCCGCGCAGGGCGCGCTGCAGCGGCCCACGGGCGCCGTGCCTTCCCCTCGCGTGGCGCCGCGGGCCCGGCGGGGGAGCGTCCGGAGCGGGCTGCGCGGCTCGTGCGGGGAGCTCCCACCCGCGGAGCGGGGCCCTGGTGCAGCCCGGGGGGAGGTGGTGGGAGCCGGGTTTCTCCAGGCAGAGCCGACCCCACGCCTGCACCAGCCGCCCCCGGCGGGGTCCGAGGCAGCGGCTGGGGTTGCCCTTAAACACGGGGCTCCCCAGCTCCCCGGTTCTTAACGAAGTTGGCTTGTGAGCGCAGAGCCCGCCGCGGGCTCGCGGTGCAAGGCGCTCGTTATCGATCGGAGCTCCAAGGAACACGATTTATCTCCGGGCGCGTACGCGTCCGATTAGAAAGCAACGCCATGGGTTAGTGATTCTTTTTTGATCACGCGTCCGATTAGAAAGCAGCACCATGGGTTAGTGATTCTTTTTTGATTTATTTCTGTGCCGCAAGTTTGCAAACACCTTACAGGCATATAAAAGAGAGGTCCAGACAAAGACAGAAGTTTCAGGCATAGAGAACTGTACAGGAATTGGAACTCGTGTTCCTCTGTGGCATTTTAGCAAAGGGCTGCTTACGAGTTTCATGTTCTTTCATTTTAATAGTATAAGAAACAGCAGATAGGCTGCTTAATACATGTAGTGAAAATTGTCACTGTTCCTTTTGAAAATGAGCTGTTCATAAGTTCTTGTGGAAAAGGAACAAGATTCTTTTCTTCTAAGAGATTTGGCTGGTCTCAAAAGTCATTAACGGGAGCTAGAATACTACCTCGGTTTTTCTTCCGTGTGAGCTGCCAGAACACACACGCCGGTGCAGAGGATGAAAGTCTGATCTCCTCCCCACGTTAATTCCCAGACCAGCTGGTATGGAAAGTTAATGCCTGTGCCACCTTTCTGAAAGGGGATTGCTGAAAAGCCGGATTCGAAGCCCGGCGAGCTCAATGGAGCTTCCCTGGGCTCCAGATCAAGCCCTCGGGCAGGACGAGCAGAGCTGCGGTGCCGGCAGCCGCCCGGCGAGGATGCGGCAACTGCCCAAGAGCAGAGTCCACCGCAGCCACCGTGCCGAAGGGCTGCGGGCGCGAACCAGGCTGGGTGGGCCGTGGGCGTGGGTCCTTTGATGCCTGTTCTGGTACGGAGCATCTGAGCATGCAGAGATGCTGGCAATATACTTAATGGAAAAAGAAAAAAACCAAAAACCCTCATAAAATTCTCCAAGCCCAAATTTCTGGAATGAGGCTCTGAGTGGGTTTTCAGCATTGATGGATTGTTCTTAGACAAGTGTTTCTCCTACGTCTGGATTTTTTTTTTTTACAGATGCTGACACAGAAATGCAGAGGAAAAAAAAAAAAACAGTTTAGGCTTCAGACAAAGATTTTAGAAGACATATTTTTAAACTGGAGATTATCATCTTTCTCATTTTGCATGCTGGGCATGTTGCTCACACCTTACTTTAAAGCAAAAAGAAAGGTTTTGTTTTCTGCTCACTTCCAGTCACCTCTGTGGGCAGAAAACAAAGCCTTCATTCTTTTTTTTTTTTTTTTAATTAAAAAAAAACATCCATAAGCATCCTCAAGCTCAGTTTCCCAATCCTAGGAAGTTGAGGTGGTGCTCGGGAGAGGTAATTCAGCGTGTGCCCTCTCCTACGCTGCCCAAAGCCGGAGCTGCTGCTGGCCATGGAGCCTCGTGCGGGGCTGGAGCGATCGGCCCTTGTGCTCCCGGCCGCTCCCTGAGCCTCGCCGGGATCGCTGGTCCTGCCTCTAGCACACGCCCTGGTCTCCAGCCACATTTGGAACCTCTGTCAAGTCATGTAAACAGTGATGATAATTTTTTTTTTTATATTTTATTCCAGTTTGGGTATCTATTTGCCATGAAGCAGACTGAGCATCCCAGCTTGCACCACATCAGCCAGAGACTTTTTGAGAAACCAGTAAAGATCTTCCTAGTAAACAGCAGAAAAAGAGAGCCTAGACAGAGATAGGAATTAGTTCTGCAGGAGGAAAGATATGTACATTTGACGTGTCTGTTTCTAAGGAACCAGTTTTTTGCTCAAAATTTTGTATTTATTGCTTCCCAGGGTCTCAAAGCTGCTCCAGTTCAAGGCTGTGGCACAACTCCAGTTGCTTTCAGCAGAAGCAGAATGAAGTCTTGTATTTACTATACTATTTTCTTGCCTGAGGGCTGTAGAAAGGACACGCTGTACATTTATTATCATTACAAGATGCTTCTGGTTGGTTTTTTTTTTTTTCCCCTGAAGTCATTCTCATCATGACTGTGAGATTCCCATGCATCCAAAGAGTCATTTCATTATCCTCTCATATTTTTCCTGCCTGGCACATATTATCGGCTTTATAACTGCAAGTATGTTCAAAGAGGAAAGCTATGAGTTTAATCAAATTTCCAGCAAAATCCCAAGCATGTTATCTTTCTCCAGGTCCAAATTCTTTAATGAGAGGTATGCGCTAGAACCTCTTGAAACACTCTAGCACTCACCAGTTGAGGAATTAAGTCTTGATTCATTACAATTGCTGCACCTAGCCTTCCTCTGTACAACAACAACCCTTATTAACCCTCCTGACTGGGGAGAGAGACTCTTCCCGTTGCAGGTGGCCCCACGATTGCCCACTTACTCCTTACCGTTTGCTTGGATTCTGGATTGAGGACAGGCAAGAAGCTGGATGCCTGCTCCTCTTCCCAGCTTTTCCTCTTGCCCTGGGTTACTGTCCCTCTGCTCAGGGAAGGGGGAAGAGGAAGGGAAGGACCAGGAGCCGCTCACCTTCTCCACCCCACTCTCCATACGCTTTCCTGGTGGCTAACATTGACCTTCCGTGCCCAGCCAGCCTGCACAGCCTCCAGCCGGTCCCCGCTGGCAGTCGCTGGTCGAGGTGATTCAGCAGAGCATCATTCACGGGTCCCGGGTTTGAGCTGCTGCTGCAGTCAATGTTCACGCACGTGCCTCAATGTCTTGATGAACGGAACGTCTCAGATAGCTTGCAACCTGAAATCCAAGCAGAGACTAAAAGCGTTGTCAGCCATGCTCCCAAAGGCCCCCTCCAAAGCATCGGACTGAAACCAAGCTTTTTCAAAAGAACTCGCAGCAATGAAATGACTCGTCCTTTGCGTTAAGGTTCCCATGGCGTTAATGCTTTGACTGACGTCGGCGCTCGCACTCTTGCTCCCCGCCAGCCACCTCCGGTCCCACGGACACTCGATGGAGCTGCCAGTCCTCTGTTTTCCATGTCATTAGACAAGTGTCTAACTGGCACTTGCCTGCTTTTTTACCTATCGGAAAACATTTTAGGAGCAGGAATGGCTGTGTTGCGGAATAAAAGCGCTTAAGAGTTTTCTGCCTGTTTTCCTTGGGCAAAATTGCCTGCCTGTTACCTGCCTGTCTCTGCGGAGACTTTGCAGGCTGGAGATATTAAAGACATTCAGTATCTTTCTTTCTTGTGTCTTACTTTTAAATGTCAGAAGGTCTTTTTGTTTCCTGGAGGGCTAGATGCCCTCTAGACACATGAATTAATAGCGCCGCAGATACCCAGGCGCCAGAGGCATTGTAACTTATGAGCTGCACGAACTCCTCCTTTTGCTCTCAAGTATTGCTGTCTATTATCACCGTCAGATTTTAAGGCACAAAAGGTAGACCCAAGTCCCTGAAATATTTATTATTAAGCCTTATACCTGCACGCGCTGTTTAACGTGCACAGCCGGGTAATGTGTGGGTCACTCACCCCTTCTCGCTCCTGAGACGCGCTTTTAAGAAGCCAGCTCGGGTTTACCTAAGGTGGTGGCAGCACGGCCAGGGGTTGAATGAATAACTTCTGATCTGCAGGGCACGATCTTCTGCACCAGACTGCTTCCCTTCATATCTACTGATTCATCGGAGCCGGGCTGAGCGTGGACCACAAGCCTTCCTCCAGACGGAGCCGCTCCGCAGCAGCCGTGCGGAGGCTTTCCTAACGTGGCATACGCGTGCCAGATTTCTAAACAACTGACACTTCACATTTAAAACAGAAACTACGACCAAATTTTAAATTCACCTGCTATCTTAAGTCAAATTACAATTCAGGTGGCAGGAACTGAGAAGTGCAAACTAATCTTCGGGCGATATTCAGGCACAATTTCCTCAGGGTCAGAGTACGATCTGGCATTAGCTGCCCATCTAAATGGGAACAGTGCTTTCAAACACGTTATTTCAGACTAAAGTCTGCCATTAGCATATATTTTAAATAGCACTTATATTCATCGCAAGCGAGTGGGTGGAGGGGTAAGGTTTACAAAATGGGTTTCAATAGGAGACATAAGAAAAGAGCAACAATGCAATAGCAATTGCATTTCATTTTCTGTGGACAGTTACAATTTAGACTTTATTATTCAAAATTCAAATGGCAAGTACGTAATAGCTACTAATAATGGAACTTCAGAGTGGTTGGAGAAGAAAGGCTTTAACATGGATTTGATAGTCCTTGAATTTTCAGCTGAAAGGCTTGGGTGACAGAACAAAGAAAACCAATATGACATTGTAAATCGGCCCTCTCCCTGCGCTGATGGGTATTGTCTAGTGACTCCACTGGGGTCTGGATCTTCAGCCTTGATTTTTTTTATTTTTCCTTTTCTTCTCCTTGAAATCACAGAGAATGCCACTGACAGCGTGCTGAGTTCCTGCCTGACAGCTGGCCACACGATTTCCGTCGTGGTACGAAACCCCAGCAGATAACAGCGACAGCCAGCCAGTTCCTCCCTGTGCCTCCCGTGCTCCAGCCTGGCTCACCGCGCGGGTCGGCAACCTTCTGTCCTTCGGATCGGATCAGCCCTCGTGTGTGGGAAGACCAACGCCCCGACCTTCTCTGAGGAATGAATCTTCCTTTGCTGTGGTAGACTCTTGGCTCCAGAAGCCCCCGAGCCTTCACCGCCCCTTATGTTTCCTTCTTTGGAGGTTCTTCTTCAGTTCTTCTTCACCCTCTGCGTAGGAATACAGGACAGAAAAACAAACAAACAAACGAACCGTGTCTTCCTCACAGAAAACTCGCTGCTAATCAGAGTGACTTGACGTTGAGTGGAAAGGGTAAGCCGTGTTTTGCGTGCGATGTACATACGTCTGCTACCGGGCACGTTAACTTCTTCATCTCTGACTGCGGCTTACTCTTGGGTGCAGCAGGCAGCGCGTGCTGCGTTTAGCCTGCCCGTGAAGATACAGAAACAGCAAACAGGGACAGTCCCAGGTTCAGGTGAGACCGTGCAGAAGCTGCCTTTCATCCCACACTTCACTGAGCTCGCAGGGAGCCCTGTTGCCTTTGATGAAAAGTTCAAAACTCGTTCGCTTTTCAGTCTACGAGTGCGTTGCTCATTCGAGACCAGAGAGCCGACACGCGGCAGGCAAGGCTTTGCAACAGAGACGCTGTCACTCTGAACTCTTTTGAAAGTGTCTGAGACCGGGAGGCAGGAGCACCGGCAGACACGGCAGAGACCTCTCTCATTTGCACCTCACCGTCACAAGCGAAGGAGGCAAAGCCTGAGATTTAGGCGCGTTTGACAAGGTGGGGAAAACTTAGGTAGCACCTTAGCATTTGCTGTACGTTTTCCTGGCTTTTAAATAACGGCATCCTGTAATGGCCCGTCATCTCCGTTCCCTTTAAAGGCTCCATTAATTTAAAGGCATGATAGGTTTGCTGGGATGACTCACATACCAAAGGAAGGGAGGGATGAAGGAAGATGAGACCCAAAAAGTAGTGGTAAAATAAACTTTCACTTCAAAACTCTGTCCCTTGGTGCAGCTCTGACCAAAGGAAGAGAGGCAACAAAGCCTAGAGCGGCATCAGCCAGCAAAGGGCAGCCATGGGGAGCAGCCGACAGCAACTGCAGCGTCCTCCCGAGCTCAAACTGGGTCCGAGTCACCCACCAGGCCCCTGATCTGGGGACCGTGACGTGGCGGCAAACGTGTCCCTGGGCAGCTGTTAACGCGCGCGTCGGGTCAGAAAAACTCTGAGCTGTGGAGCTCTGGCTAAAGCTCACCCGGTCAGCTGGGGAGGATCTCTGTGCATTTTCCCCATCTTCTGGATGGAGGAGAAAGGGTGGCTACGTGTCGGTGACGGATCTCCTCCCGCATCGCCCCTGGGTCTGCCAGCACCTTGCCGTGACCCTTTCCCCGTACTGCGCGCTCAGAGGCTTGCCGTGGCCGTGGGCGCAGCTCTGCCCGGGGGGCCTGGGGCTGGGGCACCAGCAGAGGCAGAGGACCGAGGGTCCCAGGCTCTGGTGCGTTTCAGAACGGCAAAAAAGCCACGTGCATCAGCGGCGTGCTCGCAGGGAGGACGGGGGGGGGGGCAAAGCCTTTGCAAAGCTGAGATTCAGCGATCGATGGGAGGGGTTTGAGCAGTACATCGCTCTGTGTTTGCAAACAAATGGCACAGAAGCAAAAACAATCAGGAAAGGGAGGGGGGGTTTGACAGTCACTCGCTCTGAAACATTTAATATTTAGTTTTCAGCTAATTCAGTCAAAAGAGGCTATGAAATTATAATAATGAAATCTGAAGAGCATACTCCAAATGACATTTCCCCAGGAGGTCTAAAGAGCAAAATACAAAATTACTGATTACCATGCTTTTTAATTTAGAAGTTAAACCTGCCTTACCACCAAGGGAACGGAAAATGGCAAATGTGGCATCCTTTCTAAAATGGGCTCCAGAGGCAATCCTGGTTATTTTACATCCAACTTCCCTTCCAAGCAGCCTGAAAAATAGGATTGGTGCACATGTGGAGAAATGTGATTGACTGGAGGAAAAGTGCAGACACCTTTGTTTTGGAGAGGAGATCTCCTTGCTTGAAGGAGGCAACGTGGATAGGGAGGACCCCCTGCGTTCAGCCAGTTTGGGTCCCCAGGAAGATTTCAGCTCCCCCAGGAAGATTTCAGCTGGGTTGCTCCACTTGAAGGAGGTGAGCTGCCGCAGGACCGTGGGCACGGCGCAGCCCGACCAGCCCCAGGAACGGGCAGACCTGGCAGAGAGCAATCGCCCGCCTGCTCTGCCCGTCCCGGGATGGCGTCAGCCTGCCGGCGTAGGACACGTGGACAACCACAGCAGGGCTGCAGAGGAATTCTTCAGGGGAAACACTGCAGCAAGAGAGGGATGACTTAACTGAGCTGAAATGAAGAGGGGCATTTTTCAACGTCCTGAAAAGCCTCGGGTCTGCTGAGCAGCGCTGGGACTTTGCTGAACGGCTGGCCTGCAGGTGCTGGAAAAATACCGCAGCGTAGACATGTAGTTATGCGGCACCACGCTTACACCTCTGCACCTTTAAGCAAACAAACAGTTCAGGGGCTACAGTGTCTTATCAAAATTCAGGGCTTGAGAAAATTGGAGCTTCAAAGTCTCGGGTCTAAGGAGCTAAATAAGAGCTCTGGGGAGTGATCTCTGGACCTGGGACCAAGCAATACAGGAAGATTTCCAAAGGCGCTTGGACACTCAGATCTCTGTAACAATTGTGGACAAGGTAGTGATTTTCCATTTCTTTCCTCACTGGTACAGAATCCTAAACAATCCAGGCAAGAAATAACCACACAAACCACCCAGCTAGCGTACGGCTGTAGAATACAGCCAGCCAGCATCCTCTGCGAAGGCTGCTCCTGGCTTCAATTGTTGGGCAAAACGTACCGCATGTGCAAACTTTGGCTCTTCTATCTGCAACATGTTCTACAACTTAAACGGACACAGTCGCACAGTACGAAGCTAAGTCCCATCAACATGCATTTCACTGCTGGGTAAAGTTGCGGCGGATTTTTTCCTCTTCACCGCGATATTAGTATACTGTTTTTTATGGGGAAAAAAAATAAAAAGCATAAATACAAATTTTAAAAAGGCAGTTTTTCCTATTGCAGGTTGGTTCTTGAAAGATCAGGTACCCAAAAGAAACCAGAGTCCTTAAACTGGGAATGAATGCATCTGTAGGGAGCGAATCCGGCTCCGGGCACTCCCGCACAGCTGGACACCCGGGACATTATCTCCAGGGAAATACCAAGAATTTGCCAGCTTCTGCTAAATTCCTGCTTAACTCAGCTTAAGGAAAAAACACGCAGCTTTATTGCACCAGAAGATTAGGTTCTCACAAAATGAAAAGATAAAAAATACCTATGACTAGCGAGCGCAGCTAGTAAAGGTTCCCGAGCTGTCACGCAGGCAGCGGAGGTCACGTCTCAGCCACCGCGGCTGGCGCGCGGCAGGAGCAGCACGCCGCGTCCCCGCCGTTACCCGTCAGCTTGTGGGATTTCTGCAGGGGTTGGTCCCCCTCCCCGGCCACGGTGCGAACTCTTCTCCTTGCCATTGGGTTCAGATGAAGCTTCAAAAATATTTTTGAAAGTCTCGGGTTTGCTCCGGGTTTAGGGGAGCTTTGTTCAGCTGTTCGGTACCTGTCAGGACAGATGAGAGGCTGTTAGCCCGCTCTGACGCTGAGGCGCCTCTGGGACAAGGAGAGGTTTCAGGAATGCTGATTTCCTGCTTCTGTTCAATTTTCTTGCTCGAGGGACTGATCTAAATCACACTCCTGTGGGGTTCCTCCTTTCCCAGATGCGAGAGCAAAAATTACGAAACCCTTTCTTACTTTTGTGATGTTTTGCTAAGGAGAGGAGGCACCAACCGTCCAACAGCTCTGCTGCTGCTGCTGCTGCTGCTTACGGCACGGCTTCTCCAAGCCACCGCCTGGGACGGGGGTGAGAGGAGCAGGCTCTGGGGCGAGGATGCTCACAGCCCGCCCCGTCCCTGCCTGCCCTCCCCGATGCACGTGCCCGAAACCCTGAGCGCGTCGGGCGAGGCTGCGAAGCATTCGACGGCACAGAGGAGGAGACCCGCGCGTTGCAGGAGTCTCCCGGAGGACAAAAATACAGATGCTGACCTAAACGCTGCTGCTGAAGGCTTTTCCCAGGAGGAAACGTGAAGCAGGATTTCAAAGCCTTCGGTCGGCTTTATGCCGTCCTCCTCAGCGCCACGGCCAGTGCCGGGACCTCTGGAAAGCCCGACCGAATTGTCTGTTCGTCGACCTCCCTGGCAACCCGCTGCTCCTGTCAGCGATGCTTAATTACACTGGGTGATGGCTTAATTTGTGTATTTGGGGCTTATCCAATCTGGAACTCGGGACCTCTCCATTTTTCTTCCCGTTTTTTTCCTGTCTTAGCTGGTACCTCAGTCAGAAAACTTCAAACTGGAAAAGTCCCTTCCGCTTCTCTCGCCCCAGACTACGGCACTTACCATCGAGCGGCGGTGGGGATCAGGTGGATAGATCTTTCAAACGCTATTTCCTTTTCTTTTTTTGTGATTGTAGAGTGCCCGGGATTTAAATGCACATTAATGTTCTGTGTTTTCTGTTTCACTGATTAGCTTGGCAAGCACAGAAGCCAAACCTTCCCCCCCCCCCGAGGCAAATGAATGGCTGCAGAGGAGGAATACCAGGAACCTCTCTTTGTTAGCTTAAGAATATGAACACTTAAAACTGAAGAGACAGGCATTTTCTTTTTGTATAGAAAATTTATTGCCAAGTGCTGGGCCTGGGGAGCTATTTTCCTCTTTCTATTCAGTTAATTTGTGCTAATCAACAGGGTACAATCTCAGTGAAAAAAGACAGTGCAGGTCAGCGACCCTGGTCGCTGATGTGGTTTGCTGGGATGGAGGGACGGCTGGCTCAGACCAGCCCAAACTGATTTGTGGACCTGAACCCTAAAATCCTTCTGTCAACGTTGGAGAGCTCATACGAGAGCAGAGATACGCCGCAGGGCTGGTGCCGTCTGCTTCTTTTTGCAGGCTAAGCCCTCCCGTTCTGATTCAGGAGACAATATTTGGTCACCTCGGGAGAGGAGAGGGCGAGAAAGGGCCGTTACAGCTGCATGGGAGCTGTGAACAAAGACAGGCCGATATTCCGCTTTGCTTGCAGCTCGGGTGGTAACAAATCGACGGCTTCGCCATGTGTGAGAAGCTCGTCGACAGAACAGGTTTGCTAAAGCTAGGGGTAGTTGTCGAGGCAGCTGTGTCTATCTCCGTGTCTCCTAATCGTGCCAGCCGGTGTTTTCTGCTCCGGTCAATCAGGACCGCAGTGAAGTGATGGAAGCGATTCACAAAGCCACCTGAGCACCTTCGTTGCCACAGCGGGGAGGATGCAGACATCTCACAGCAGTGAGATTCTTCTGCCAGGCTGCTCAGCAAGCAATTGGCTCTCTTCTCTCCGTAGTATGTGACTGGGATCATACCTGCTGACAACACGTTTGAGAGGAAAACTTCCGAAGAAAGTGGTGTGTGTCTGCGTGGGGAGTAGGAACAGCAAAATACTAGCGTGCTGTGACTCAAACCGTGCCACAGACCTGCTGGTGGCTTCTGCTCCGCAGAGCCAGCAGCGGCTGTTTGTCAGGAGCTGGGTTAGAGGCGGCTTCCCGCAGCACAGCGGCACAGCACCGCAGCTTCAGAGCACAGCGCCCTCCCTGAGCTCAGAATTATTTCAGACTCGTCTGCGGTTCCAGCCACAGGAAGGTGCCTTGGTAGAGCGCTTGCTAAGGCTGCGAAGCCAGAGGCACAGCAATCCGTAAGCGCCAGAGCGAAGGTTTCTTGTGCAACATGAGTCCTTGCTGCTTACGTGTCTGTTTCATGACAGTCTTCATTTACACAGTCCAGTACTATTTCACCATCAGGACTTCTGTTTCTTCTCCACCAGGACTGGATAATGTTTATTTAGTGATCATTTTATCAATGCGCAGTTGCTTTCTGGAGATCAGCTGCCAGGGCATGACGGAGTCTTTCTGCTGGCTGACATTCAAATTTCTTGCATAGGCATTTTTATTCAAAAGTAACCAGTTTTCTAATAAAAGCGTTGAATCAATCTGTAGCTCTCACTGCTGGATGCAATCCTGGAGATGCTGGGGTGGTCTGGAGATAAACAATGAATATTCAAAACTTCAAATCTAGATGAAACGATGTTTTTTCTCTGCGTCAGCTCATGCCTCCTTTCTAGAAGTCAATGCATTAAAATGAAAAGCTGTTAAGCGTACTAGTGCTTCAAAGAGCTTTAAAATCATTTCAGGAAAACGTCGACCCCAGTCCTTGGCAAGCGTTTGCCGATCCGCCCCCGGACGCGGCGCAGGGGCTGGGCTGAGCCAGCTCAGGCTCCCCAGCCCAGGTGTGGTTCCCCCCCACCTCTGTCTGCCCGCCGTGCTGCCGGAGCCGCTCGTGAGGACGGACCGGGCACGGGGCGCGAACAGCACGGCTCTCGGAGCTCAGAAACGCTGAGCGGGTTTGTATTCTCCTCCAGAAACACGACTGTCTTACGAAACGTGCTTCCTCTCCCAAGAGCTGCACGTTATACCAGAAGAACGTAAAGTTGGCTTTGATGCTGTTATCTGCGTGCGTTTGCCTGTTTCTCAAATGCTTTGAAATACGTGAGATCTCCTCTGACGAACTGCGTCAAAACAGTCCCTTTTCTTCAGCAATTAATACTAATCTGGACTCTCTGGCAAGTATCAAACATAAAAGGGGACCAGAAGACACAGGGCAGCTCTTCACAGGCTGTGAAAGTGCTTTTGGAGTTGCTGCAAGTAAAATCTTCCTGGATGCTTAGGCAGCTTATCACTGGGGTAGAAAAGAGATTTCCTGGGAACATCCCCTGAGGATTTGTTTAATTCAGGTGCCAGAAAAACACCATCCTTGTTCTTACACCGTTCTGCCTTGAGCAGTACAGAAGGACTGTCCAAATCTTCCCAAACCAGGAAAGGCAGAAACAAGTTTTCTTGAAAAACTTATAAAAATACGCGAGAAGTTTGCAAGGATGACCTAACAGGCATCGTTAGTGGTGCTGGCCTCCCGAACAGATGGGACGCAGGACGGGAGGAGGAACCCTCGCTGGTGCTGGGCTGCGCTGCTCCTTGGGTCCTTTCCTTCGCGCTCAGCCTCGTTTGCTTCTTTAACGCACCCCCGTCCCCAAGTTTATATTTTTCCGTGTCTGACCACGTGCGTTGCTTTTAGTGCTCCCTTGGCATTAAAAACTGCACCCAGACGTTGGTGACCATGACCTCAGAAATCAAAAGTGAAGGTAACTGCAGATGAGCTAATCCATGTATTCATCAAGATGCCTTTCAAGATTGCAGACCGTATATCGTTTCCTCTAAAGGGTGCTAGAAAGCGGGATATTTTCTGAGAATGTAATTGTCTTTTAGGGCTGTAGGCAATGGATTGCAACAAATTGTTAAATTTGTACCTCTGTTTGCTGGCTATTTTGCTACTGAAGTGAGATCATCGCAGAAACAAGAAAAGAAATAGCAACATACAATCCACAGATCAACATCTTTAACGCTGGGTTACTCAATTAGACAGCAGATGTCTTTGATTTTGCTCTTTTGGTGATGACTAAAGAATTCCTCTCCCTTCCAATAGCTCTCTGCCGCCCTGCCCTGCGTTATCTCCTGTCGTCTGACCAAGCCATGATGTTCTGCTATTCTCCGCTCAAAATAGTATGGTCCTGACGCGGGAGAAAACAGGAAACGGATGATCTAACTCGGTGCATCACCGTGCTCCCGGCCATGCAGCAGCTCGGAGGGAGAATGATGAGTACAGATAAAGGGGGAAAGTGGACTTTGGAGCTGTTAAGTGGAGAAGCAGTTTAGAGTCGACTTAATTCTCAGAGAAAGCAAAATTGCTCGCTCTGTTTAGACAATTTTTTGTCATCTTCTCCTGAACGGAGCAGGCTTATTGGAGCGGCTGCTGTTTAGAGCCTGAGGCTCCAGACGCAAAGAGCAGGTCCCAGACACCCAGAAACCGGGGGGCTTCCTCCCACCACGGGGAGCGGCGGGGAAGCGTGAAGGGCTGAATTTTCATGAGTTCTGAATCTGCTTTTCCCAGCATCAGAAAATAGCATCTTTCTGGGCATTGCAAATAATTTATTTGGATAATCAGTGAGGCTAGCAGAGGCAAAAAGGGCAGTTTCAGCTGCCGGAGGATAATCTAACGCCATTGAATTCTCACAGTACCACAGCTGCGCTCAGAGAAGAGAGAGTTGTGAAACAGCCTTACCAACAGCAGAGGAGAGAGAGGTATTATGGAAAGACTCACAGGAGGGAGTAACCACTTCATGACTCTGAAAAGCAGACAAGAATAGGCAATTATACTTCTATGAGTAGCAAATAAGGCTTTTAGTTGCAAAGTGAAGTCTAAACTCCTACTGAAACTCCTAAGTGCTTCAAGATGGGGGGACTGAACCTTTGGCTGCATCTCCGGGAAAAGCAGAGCCGCTCTCAGGGTGCGGGCGCTGAGCTGGAGGAGCCCAGAAACGCACACCCAGACCTCGCTCTGCCTCCCCGCAGCCCACCAGCCCCGGGTCTCTGCGGCCGAGAGGACTCGGTCTCGCGGTGCTGCTCCCGACCGCACGCGCCCCAGGCTCCGCTCTCTGTTCTACACCATATTGTGCAGCATAAACCTACTCACGGATTGTAAGGCTGTGAAGGAATTATCAGACACCCAGGAAATGCTGGATAATCTGTACCTAGTCTCATTTTCTATGTCCCCCTGGCAAATCGCCCTGCAGTTTCCTGCTGGTACGGTGCTAAAATAGAAGGGAAATTGTTTCCTTATGAATCAGCACAACCAGTATCTTTTGCTTGTTTTATCTGGCTGAGTAATTTGTCCTTGGGAGGGAGGAAATTGTGCCCATAATCCCATGAAACATCCACGGTCAAACACCCACAGGCCCAAGGGAAGGCAATTGACTCTGGGAGCCAAATATTGAGACAAATTTCTGATTATTCTTTCCATCTACCAGCTTTTGATTAGACCCCGCAGGCTGTGCTGAGGTGCGCAGGCAGCATCTCCTGCAGTCGCAGGGAGCAAAGCACGGAGGCTGACCCGGATAGCACCGTGTCACTTTGCCACGCGCTGCTGTTCCCTACGGTCCCGCTCCGGGGACGGGACCCGCTGGGTGCTGCTGTTACGCAGCCGGGATGGCAAACAGAGTTAATTTATTGCAGAGAGACCATTGCTGCTCTGCTCTGCATATTTGGAAAGTGAAGAGTCGCTGCGGAGGCAGAAAGAGCAGGATGTGACACAACAACTCCTCTCCCCATGACCTTAAAAAAAAAAGACTTATTTTTATTAACAGAGAACGAACGCAAACAAATATTGCTTTCTTGCTGGCAGCCGTCCGTATGGCTTTGCAGGCATCATGTGCACGGGCCAGGCAGCTCTCTGCCCAGCTCCCCGGGAAGCAAGAGGGCAAGGTGACGGACGAACCTCCACAGGGTTCACAGCTTCGGGCCCCGGGTACAAGGCATGAAAGCTCTCGCTCCCTTCGCATGCCAGGGCTGCCGGGAAGCTGGCAGAGCTGCCGCGGGCAGGGAGACGTCTCCTCCGCGGGCCTGGGTGCACCGGGGAGCCCTGCTGCAGCAGCCGGGTCTGGGGCACAGCAAAGCCTCCCCAAAAGAGGCCTCGGGACAGAGCACGAAGGAGGATGCGACAGATCTCGGGGCAAAGGTGGGGATCTCCTCTCTGCCCCCGCAAAGGCTCTCCCAGCGACTGGATGAGGGAGGCTGCGTGCGTTGTATTTATGATGGAGTGGAAGCGTTTCCCTGTAGCGGAAGGGATGATTAGCAGGTGATTAACAAGCCCGGGATCTCGGTCTGGTCCATCACAGCCCCAGGAGCAGAGCTCACCGCATCGCCCTGAGCTGCGGGACCAGATGGGAAAGCACAGCAGAGCGGCGCAGCACACACCGCTCCTGTCCCCTCTGGTGCACTGGGGTGGTGATAACAGGCACGGAGCAAAACCAGGGGTGAAGGAGAGGTACAAGTTCGAGACAAATGCAGGCTGAAGGTTAAGCTCAGGGTACATCTTTGCTTGCTGAGGAGCAGGTGATTCTGTGCTCCCTGAACCATTAACCACTCTGGTTTGTCCTGACTTCAGTGAAAGGCTGGATCCTGAGCCAAAATTCGGAAGAAACCCACACTGACAGCGGTAGTATTTTGCTTCTTTCAAGCACGTCTCTTGCCTTGGTTTCTGTTGCTCACTCCTGGATGCAGGGACAGTCCGCCTGGCTGTGGCCGCGGCGCTGGGGAAGGACGCACCGAGCAGTGGGCACGGACCCATCCCGCCCTCAGGCGAGCATCGCCCTGCAGAGCTGGGACGAGCGCTCCTAAGCCACCAACCAGTCACACACCAGGGTTTGTGTCTCCTAGCGATACCCCACGGCAAGCTCCCCAGGAACTCGGCCAGATCCTGCTCTCAGCACCCCCAGGCTTCACCCACTGCCAGCACTCCCGAGGTGTGAACGGACCGATGGCCGGGTCCCTCCGCTCCCAGGGCGGCCGAGCCTCTCGGGCTGCTTGTGCCGCTCCACGCACAGGGGTGTCGGGGTGGCACAGGGGCCGGTGGCTCCCAAACAGCATCCGAGCAGCCAGCACCCGCCCCAGCTCGTCCTGGGGGGCAGAACCACCTTGGTGTTTTAAACCCCACAACACAGAACCTTCCCCCCCACCCTGCAGGACGGTCTGCCTGCCGCTCTGTTGCTGCAGCCAGCTTCCGAGTTTATAGCGAGTCTTAAAACAGGCACTTTTTTTTTTTTAAATCATGTCTCTTGTAGTCAGATAATTTCACAAAGAATTGTGGGTTTCGTAAGAAGTGAGTTCATAGCAGTCCTCTTTCCTGAGCAAACGTGACTCGACACAAGCTTGAAGGGCTTTTAAAACGCTAATCAAGAGGCAGCTGGAATTTATTACCGTTTATAATCACGTTAACCAGGGGATGCACGTTCTTCACAAGGAGCTGATCAGGAGTACCACCACATAAAACCGAGAAGCTCAACAGCGTGGGGCGATGCTTCCCTTCGGGTAGGCCAGAGGAGACACAGACCCACCTGAAGGGCAGTGCTGCAGTCCCCGGCCCCTCGTGCCCTTTAGGTGCCGGTGTCCCGGCGGGACAGCCCCGGTTCCCCCCTCGATGAAAAGCCAGCCATGCTGAGCTGTCCTGTTACTCTCACCTGGATCACTGGGATCCCATCCACATGAGCTCAGTCTCTGCGGTGCTCATTCGAAAGGTCAGGATCTGACTCATGACTCTAGTATGGCGATATTTTTGGCTCTGTTTTAATCATTTTCTCCTGTATGTCTCATGCACCGCCTGCCAGAACTCCTTGTCCTCCCAATTATGGTGAAAATAGATTATTAGTAATAGACTAATTCAGGAACTAGTCTGGAATTATTGGCAAACACAGAATCTAGTCAAACCATACGAATTCCTCATTTATCTTCCTCACTCCAGTGCTGGTCTGGGGATAATAGTTGGGCCAGGCTTTCCACCTTAGCTGGAGGGTAGAAAGCAAGCGAGATCGCTTGTCTGCTGCCGTGAATGTCTTAAAATCCTGATGTTTAACGTTAACTTGCCAATGCAAAGAGGAAGACAGAAAAACCCTCGCTAGGAGCCTTGCTGTTAACTTGGGGTCTCCTTTCTGTTTCCAGTGACAAAATTAGCACTTTTCTGTACTCTGCAGAGAACCAGTGCCTGCTCCTTAAACCCCACAGTCCCCCTGCTTCAGCCATGGGCATTCCAGTCCAATCACATGAACTCCCAGATCTTTTTGACGTTAAGTCGTATTCCTCAGTCTAGACCCATCATGCCCAGCTATTTCACTCCTGAGATCTCAACAATTTTAAAACTGCATTTCCTCTGCAGCAATTTTATTCCACATTAATATCATGTCTTTTATGTCTCATTATTTGGCAAATGTTAATTCATACCCAGCCCTCCTGTGAAGCAGAGAAATTGCTATCATTAACCTCATTTTACGGAAAGGAGAGAGTAGAGAAATTAAGTGATTTGCTAAGGGCAAAGAGGGAGAATCAGTATTAACGTGGGAGTAAGAGCTCAAAGGTGCTGTCTCTGAACCATCCCTCTCCTCCACATCCCGCTTGCCAAGCATCCTTTTTTGGGTAGCCAACAGAGACCTACATCACACTTTGCTGACATCTTCTCTTCTGTTTTATTCCACGTAACCTTTCTAATAAACACTGGGGTTGCCCGGGCATTAGAACAACAAGGAACTTCTGCCTTCTCTTCCTCTTCTATGCAGCAGACCAGCAGCAACGTGCCTGCAAAGTTTCTGCGTTCGGTGCCCCTTTTCCTCAGCCTGAAGACGCCGCCGTGCCCCTTCGCAGCGAGATCGTGCTTTGTCCATCTCCCGGGGCCAGCGGCTGGTCTTCACAGCAGGACAGGCTGCGGCAGCACCGCGCCACCGGCACGGCCACCACGCACCACGGGCGCTGCACGGCTCTGCCTGCTGCAAGGGTTTGCCGCGTCCGTGGGAGCACGCCGGTACGAACCCCGCGCATCGTGCCAAGGTGAAACGATAACGTTGTTCCCTGACACAGTCACGGCTCTGACATGCAGAGATGGTATCTCTGGTTTCCCAGAAGGCAGGGCTTTCTCAGCTGTTTTTATTTTTGCCGAGTGACACGTATGACACTCAGGAGCAGTTAGCTCGTTCCCAGCTGTCACAGGGCTGAGCCGCAGCGAACGTGCCAACAATACTTGACGCTGGAACAGAACAAGCCCTCTCCTCAGCAATCGCTGGGCATCCTTTTTTGAATGCTACATGTACTGGAAACTCGTATCTTGGCTGACAGAAGCCTGGATTGCCAAAAACTACATCTCGGCTTCGGGAGGTGTCAGGAAAGATATTTTCGAGGTTCTGGACAAGCTCAGTCAGTGAAGTGCAAGTACTATGAAATACTGTTAGCACAGAAGATTGATGTTGTGGCACACACAGAGGATGCTGCACTCCTCAAATACAGCCAAAAGGCAGAGCAGAGTGTGCACAGAAATGTAGGGGACACTTTGCTGTTACTAACACCTCATTTATTGAGGCTTGAGAGAGGGGACAATTTATCTCACTGTACAACCAAGACAATTTTCCTTCTCTGTTTCCCTCTTGTTTTATTTTGTAGGGGATTTTATTTCTTTACCGCATTTCCTAGTCTTTTGGGTATGTGCTTAGCTTTCCAAGAAATGTGGCCATTATGAGAGGTTTATTGTAGCCTGAGATACAACTTTACCACCAAAAGAAACTTCCACCATAAAAACCATGTTTGTTAATTGACTGACTGCTGAAGGCTGAGCACAATTAACAAGACTTCTCCACTATTTAGGACTCATGCATGACTAGGACCACGACAAGGGGAAGTATTTAAGACATGAAATGCTTTTTCCGCATGAAGAGGTGAAAGTTAAAGTAGCATTAATAATAGCAGAACTGGATTGCAGCAGGCTTCCGTTCCCTGGCTATAAAGAAACCCCAACATATAATTCATAGGTGTCTTTTCAAATGCCTTAATTATTGTTAAGCAATTTGCGGAAAACCGAGTAAGACTGAGGAAAAAAAAAGATTTTTCTGATCATTCTTTGACTGCTTTAATATGATTTGTTCACATTTGGACAGAGGCACTCAGCTGGGTCTCCAGCCCCGCCGGCAGCGCCGCGGTGATCCCGGGGATGTGGCTGGTGGCACAGCGGGGACACACGGCCGGCGTGCCAGCACAGGGCTGCTCAGACCGACAAGCACTGCCCTACCTGGAAACCCTGCTCCTTCCTTCTGCCTGTCATCCCTGCGGCTGGCTGTGCCCCAAGACATGAAAGACAAAGCTGGACGCGTGGCAGTGTTCAAGGTCCCATTTAACTGAACAACAGGGGTGCTTATCACTGCTGAACTTGCCAGGTCTCTCTTCCTGCATAAGTGCTTGGCCACCAAACAGGGACAACCAGAACAGGGACTCTGGAGCTGGGTTTAGAAAAGCAAGTTTTTGAACAAGTTTTTATCCTTGCCACGGTCACAGAAATGCAGTACCATGCACACTCCCGCACAAGATCCTGTATTGCTCCGTGTCCCTCGGGGAGCAGCAGCGATGCGCTGCCTCCAGCGGGGATGCTCGTGGGGCCATGAACATCTGCTCAGCCCCACCGGCTTGCAGCTGATGCACCTCTTCCTACTTAGGCAATCATGGTAAAAAATGAGTTGATTCTTTATTAGACTGCAGAGTAACTAATTATTGCTAGATGATTTTTCATTTCCACATAGATATGACATAGAACAGCTTTCCAGAAGGCAGCCTGTGTTTCAAACACAGTCTTTCTGTGTGGGCATCTGCCAGAGGCAAGGGTGTTCTCCAAGGAGGGGAGGTGGGCAGGCCAAGGTCCCCTCTGGCTCAGGAGGAGATTTTCCCACTGAGGGGGAAGGCTTTCCCCTTGCTGGGCAAGTGATTTAGTTGCGCAGTCTTGGTACAAGTGTAGCTGTGAGGATCACTCCAATTCTGCCTGTGTGTATCTGGCATGCCTTGTAAGAGCTTGCCTGACCAAGCCCTTCAGAAGACACTGGTGGGAAGAATCTCTTTTCTGCGTCCTATCCAAGTTACCAGCTTCCTAAGCATACTGCCTTTTCCCAAAGCACGTGGCTTTCATGGGAAAACAGAGGAAACTGGGGTTGCTAGGAGCACCTTCGATGGCTAAAGCTTTTTGAGGTTGCTCCTGCTGCTGCAATATTCCCTCAAGACGGATGGTGACACTGTCAGCCAGTTATGCTCCTGGCCCTTTAAGACTCGCTCCGAAATGTAATACTTCAGGAATATGATGGTTTAAACAATTTTAGTCAGTGAGTCAGTTCCGGATTATCAGCCTACAGCAGGAGGGTAGTGACTCTCCCTCATAAATTAGCAACCAACAAGCTCTTCCCTTTGATGAATGTTATTTTAAAGACTCATCTCGCTTCTTAGCTCCAAGTACACTGTCCATTAATCACTGCAAAGGAACATTGCACCCTCCTGCCCCTGGCAGCTTTATTCCTGGGATGACTAGTTCAGCATCACCAGAAGAGGAAAGAACGAAGGAGAAGGAAACAGAGAAGAAGAGATCCCACCAGACATGTGGGGAAGTCAGTGCCGTTATGGGAAAGTCACCTCAAGTGATGGGAAGGACAGGAAGTAGCTTGCAAGGCTTCCAGAACTAAAAATATCAGAAAACTACTAAACCTACGCCTGTCAAAGTTTTACCTGGCTTGGGGAAAAAGGAGTGGGAAAGGTCCTGTGCCAAAACGCGAGCAGTTCAGGGCCTGGGTGGAGCAGGCTCTGGTTGCCTCATCTGGCAGCATCCTGCCCGTTACCACACAGCCTTTCACGTGAGCGATGCTTATTTCCATTGACTGGTGCTGTCTCGCCGGTATTTAACTCCCCCACTACTTAAATGAGCCCTCGGTTCGGCCACGACTGTGCCGCTGTTGCTCTCCACAAGCTGTGATTTACTGAGGAGGAATATCAGACAGACCATAACAGTAGGTGAAGCTGCTAAGAAACAAGTTCCTTGCACGTGGTTTGGATTTCACATCTCGCTTTCGAGAAAGTAAGAGAGTCTGTGATTATCCCTACAGTAAACTTGGTGATACCAGCAAAGAGCCTCTGGGCCTGACTGTGCAGAAACAAAGTCCCAGAAGTATCAGTTCACTGAATATTTATTCTAACGAGGCGTCATGGGAGGGTGGTGGCTGCAACAGCTGCCAAGTGTGATCCAATCTCCTCAGAGCTCAGACCAGATTTATTTGTGGTCTAATTCCACTAGGTTCTGTGAAGGTAGAAAAGGCCTGCCTTTCACATTCAGTGTCTGTGAAGGGGATTACATTTCAAACAAGGCGTGTATATTTACGTACATATACACACAGGCACATTTGCAGGGTGAGGGGGGACCCACGCTCTGACACTGCAGAGCTGGAGACTGGTGGTGCTTCGTATTTGATTCAGAGCGCAGGGAGGGATTCACCCCTGGTTTAAAAGGGCTCACGGAGCGAAGTTTTCTGCCCGCCCTGGCAGATGCTAAGCCTTTTCAAGAACGACGCTGCCCAGATGCTCTGCTCCCAATATCATGCGGTAGCAGAGGAATGCTGATGGCTCGTAGCTGATTGCGTACTCACGGCATCATTTCTATTTATTCCTCACAGGCTTCATGCCACCCTAATGTTGGCTCAGCTCAGACAAGCTAAAGCATATGCTTATTTGGAACAGTGTTTTAAACTCTTAACTCTTCCAGGTGAAACCCATCTTCCCAGCAACCCCTTTTTCTGCCCTCCCAGCAGTCTCTCCAAACTTCTTGAACCCATTCGCCTCTACTGAGGGCCCTTCCTACACTGGAGGCTTGTTCAGAGATCGGCCCTTTGAGGAGCTAGGGAAGATTTAAGAGACTGGGTCAGTACTTCTCTTGTAGACTTGCCCATTTGCTCAGAAGTTTGAGAACCTCATGGACAGCGCTGCCCCTGGCACCACTTATTCCTGCTTCAAACCACTAACTTCATACTAGAGTTTAATGATTGGCAAATCAGTAAAACACACGGACAAGAGACAGTGAATCTTCACCTGGCTTACGTTCCACCACTGTCAGCAGAGAAAGGATTTCAGTTATAAACCTTGCGTGATGCTGAGATACTGCTGCAGCATCTCTCCCTGCAAAGGCCCCGAGGCACACGAACCGAGGGAATTACTCTAACGTGCTTTGGTCAAAGCGAAGCATCCAAGGCCTAGTGACACGCACAGGAAAGTGAATCCTCTTCCTTGATCCCATAGCCCCAGGAAGAGTTTTGTAAAGATTTTTAAGGCCCCGATCAGAGCTCATTGAAATTTGTTTCAATAGGCTTTAAAAATCAAGAAATAAAAGGCCATGGGAATCCTCCCGTGAACCTCACTGGGCCTGGCAAAACACCACCATTAGCCTTACAATTCTTTCTTCCCATTGTTTCTGCATTTCACCTCCAGATCTTTCTCTTTTCTGTGGCCCACATTGTATTACCAAATGCTCCCTGAAGTAGTAGAAGGAGATCACGCTGTTATTAGGCTGGCATGCTCACTAACGAAGGCATTAAAATAAAGTTTGAATGTTTTAAAATTAATAAAGCCAAATTGCGGTGTATACAAAGCCTTTAAAATTGCAGAGGCTACAGAGGAAAGCGGGGCGAGCACCTGCCTGGTTGCACAGGCAGCCCTGGAGGAAGTGATTTTCCAGGGGAAGAGACCTGCCGAGCAGGAGCAAGGTCCATCTGAAGCGGGAGGAAGAGTTCCTTTCGTCACAGACTTGCTCACTTAACGAGGAAACCTTTAAACTCGGACTGATGAGGTTGGTGACATGAGCCTACAGGTGGGTCCAAACCACAGGGACCTGAAAGGGAGCCTAAGCACGGGCAGTCAGAGCAGGGACAAGATGGAAAATAATGGCTCGTTTTTGTTCGCCCTCTTTGATGCCTGTGTCCAAGTGAAAGAAATAGAGAAGTAAGCCCTTTGCCAAGAACAGCGGAAGATTCCTGCACAAAAATTTTTCAAGCAGAAAGTCAGTGGTCTGCAATAGGAAAATATTATAAAGTAGGATTATTTTTAAGATGCTGCTGGAATTTTTTTTTTTTTCAGTTTAAGGTTGTTAGTTCGCATTTTAAGCTAAAAAATAATTGTTTTTTCCATGGCAGTTGGCAAGTCCTTTTGCTGGGTAAATCTCCTGTGAAACTAGTCTTTTTCATAAAACATTTTGAAACTCTTGTGGGACTGCCAGCTGTCATACCAGCTTCACTTTTATCCCTTTCATCTCCTTCCTTAGCTCGCTGACTGTCCCGGGGATTTTTGGGAAAGCAGCAAAAAGCCTCCAGCGGAGGAGCAGCAGGAGCTCCTGGGATCCCCTCTCCCACCCCATGCGGTGGTCGCAGATCACGACCTTCACCTCTAGCAAACGCTGCTGAAGTCACCAGGTCCACGGGCAGCACGGATGGGTCCGGGCACCGTTCTGCAGAGGTACCGGCTGGCAGCAGGGTGCTGTGCCACGTCCAGCACGCTGGCGAGGTGGATTCCACATCAAGCACCCGAGGCCTTTGCTGTGTGGAAAGCGCTGGTGAAGCTTTGCCAGCCCGGCAGGACACGGGCAGGGACCCCCCCCAAACCGACCACGCTCCGCCGTCCCGTCCTGAGCCCCCGCAGTTGTTGCGCACCTGATGGTGTCCAACCTCTGGGCCCAAAGACGAAAGTAACGGTCAGCTGAAGGGGATGCCCGAAAAGCTTTCCTTTAAAAACAGCACCTTTGTGGGCTTTTCGCTGCTGCTGTTGTGGGTTTAAGGCAGGTAAATAATTCACCAAAAAAATTGCAGTTAGAGTTTTTCTTTACTCAGGAGGCAGAAGTTTATATTTTTCACTTAATATTTCTAGGCACCACAGAAACAGTTGCTTGAGAAAACTCTACGTGTTTAAAAAAAAAAGAGGGAAGGCTTTAAGTGATTTATGCTTCCTTTAAACATACATGCCCAAGTTTCACCTCTCTTTTCAACTTTTTAAAAACTTTTTCATACAGGGAACAAAAATAGAGATTTTTGCATTTTGAAGTGTCCAGCAGCCCGAGGTGAGACATCCCCGCTGGATGTTAGCGACAGCCCCGCTGGAAGAGCGAGGAGGAGGATGGCATCTGCCTCAGCAGAGGCGCTGGGCAGGGGATCATCCTGCTACCTGATGAAGGGCAAAGCGCCGAGGTCAGGATCGCACCCGCTGCTCCCCGGGCAGGGTAGAGCCTTGGGTTTATGTAGCTGCACAGCACCGATAACAGCACCCCAGCCAGTACCACGGTTTGAGGACTTGAGGCAAGCACCAACATCAACGTGATGGGGCTCTGCAGGGAAACGGGAACCTCCTGCTACGCAGAACCTTAGTGGAAAGGTCGAACGGACACCGGGGTGTTTGTCTCTTTGGGTAGACACAAAGGTACCATGGCAATGAGG
This sequence comes from Grus americana, assembly GCF_028858705.1. Classification (NCBI taxonomy): domain Eukaryota; kingdom Metazoa; phylum Chordata; class Aves; order Gruiformes; family Gruidae; genus Grus; species Grus americana. The sequence continues at coordinate 430,515 of NC_072863.1, read as the reverse complement.
ACAAAAGGTGTTTTAAGAGGCAGACATTTGTTATCACAGGAAAGAACAGAATGGTTTAGTTCATTTAAAAATCTCAGACCACAAAGAAAATTGAACCGACATTTATGCACACACACGCTAATTACCAGGGACATTAGCGCATCATACGAGTTTCCTAGACTGAAAATATCACAAACTGCATGTTGCTAGGTACCTTGCTTTGGGAACTGCTGCCCGAAAGCCCAGTCAGCTTCAGCAAATTCAAAAAAAGCAAAATCGTGTTTAATCACAACAGTGACTGAGTTCATGGTCAGGATCCAAACCAGCAGAGGCTGAAGTACAGACTGAAAAAATCTTCCAGGAGAGAACAGACATTCCAGGGCAAGATGGGGAGAGGAGGGGGAAGAGCGGTCTGTTCTAAAGAGGAACCACAACTGAAGGAAAATTATGTCAACCTCCAGCCCTAGCAATGAGCCCCAGGGTGGAGGCCAGCTCCTCAGCAGAGAGGGCAAGAAACCAAAGCACACATCTAACCCCAAGGAGGGGCTCTCCAGAACACACCTGAAACCCGCTCTTGGAGACACAGGGGAGGGCAAACGGTCCTTGGATTTCTGTTACCCAGTTGTACCTGGACTCACACATCACAGTGCCTGGCTCTCTCTAAATCAGGGATGTTTCCCCAAAATACCTTTTGGTACATATCATAACAACAAGAGACAGAGGAATGTGGCTCAATATCTTACTGTCTGTTCTCTTAAGTTTCTTAACACAAGCTCATCAGTACATGCCCCACAGCACAAGAGACCAACTTGGGAAATTGGGGAAGAAGCATGAAAAAACAACCACAAAACCCAGAATAAGCCACTTCGTGGCAATGAGCTCACCCTTCTCTGGGAGCTGGCTGTGACGGATCTGGCTGTCTGCTGAGGGTGGCGGGAGGAGAACAGGGTGCTGAGGAGCCAGAGCCAAAGGAGCTGCGGGGAGCAGGCTCCTAGAAATAAGCCCTGGGTGATAAGGTGACGAGCTGCAGCTTGCTCACAGCCAACACCTGACAGGGATCACCACCATCACACCTGGCAGGGCCATTGCCTTCAATAAGCTTTGATTCCTTTTCTCGCATTACTCGACAGCATCCAAAATCTCCCTTGAAATCCCCATCAGTTGCCGGGATTTTGTAACCTAAAAGCATGTATATACTTTCAAAAAACAGTCCTGACTTTTTTAAAGCAGTGAGCCCTAATTAGCCATCTCACCCATGGTCATTCATCCCGACAACAATGACACTGTGCTTTCCCCAGGCCACATGCACAGTTAAACCTGCTAACCCCCAGGAAGGGTTTCTATATGTTTAGGCAACGTATAGGGCACTCATCAGCTTCATCTCACATGTGATAAAAATCTTTGGGGGTCACCTCTCCGCAGAAGTCCACTTTAACTCTGGAGCGTGTCGGAGAGACAAGAGGAACAAATCTGTGATTTGGGAAAAGTTGTTCCTTCCTGGAGAGCCCTGGCTTTAGCCTCCGAGCCCTGAAGCATCTCTCCAAACACAAGGAGTGCAGCCTGAGTAAGTGGCTGTGAGTAATCTTGTTTGGCTGATATTTTTCCGAGTTTACCAACTTTTAACTTTTTGATGACCTTCTTGAGTAAGTACAAACATTGTAAATTATATAACTCTTGAAAGCAGGAGCTGGCAGTGTGCGATAAAGCAGCTGTCAGGAGTGTCATTCCAAATCAAGATGATGGCAGATTTGAAGCAATTTTAATAATGCTTCTGATTGTTATTTCTAGCTAAAAGAAAAAAAGGAGAGGGAAAAAAAATACATAATGAGAATTGTGTGTTTTGCTTTCAACACACACTTTAGTTGAAAGCTTTGTAACTTTTCATAGAAAATGAAACCTTTTTCCCACTTGTATTTATGTAATAAGAAGGAAGCACTCTCCCAAAAGATTAACAGAAAGACCTGATCCCACAGCTGGAAACTCAAAAAAAAACCCCAAACAAAACACCAAACCCTGGAGGCACATAAAATAGGGCAATATGCTGTAGGTAACAGCGCAATAACCTTTACTCCAGGACCATTGGTATTCAATACAGAATATTCTGCCAGACTGGGCTGAGATTACGCCCTGCACGTCGTTCACAGGCGGTGGAGGGGCAGAGGTGGTGACACCCTGCGAACGGCGGGTTCCGGCAGCAGCCAACAGGCAGGCTGGGTGCTGGGTGCCCGGTCCCACCAGGGTGGGTGCTGGGTGCTGGGGCCCGGTCCCACCAGGGTGGGTGCTGGGTGCTGGGTGCTGGGTGCCCGGTCCCATCAGGGTGGGTGCTGGGTGCTGGGGCCCGGTCCCATCAGGGTGGGTGCTGGGTGCTGGGGCCCGGTCCCACCAGGGTGGTCTGCTGCACGGCAGGCGTGGGTGCACATCCAGAAAACTTTGCTGCAGCGCACGTTTAGCCGTGGTACGACGGGCTACAGCAAAGGCTCCTTTGGTTCAGCTAGGCAGCCAAGGAAATGTTCTGCCGCTTTCCTGAAAGCTGTGGAAACAAGGAATGATTTATAATAACTTATTTATGATCTGATTCTCCACTCTGCCGTGCACACCGAGCCGTGCCTTGTTCCCCATGCGGGGCTTTTGTGTTGAGCTCCTGACGCCCCGGGAGTGAGTGGCCGAATCTGACCCCTGGCGCTGAGCACAGCGGGAGCTTTAGGTAGAAGAAAGAGAAGAAAGAAAAGTTAATGGCAAGTAATAGCAGCATTCATCACTCAAAGCATTCGCAGGCCTTTTGCAAATATTAAGTAATTACTCACAATATTGAAGGAAAGTAGGTGTTAGTGAGGTGGGGGGTTTGAGCTCTGCCCTACTCCTCTGGGAAAGCTTTACCAAGACATTAATGCTAAAGAGTTTATGTCTTCAGATTTCAGATGCTAAAACAGGGCTGAGAAAATGGCATTTTGATTGATGCGGCAAGGGGAACCAGCGAGGCGAGGAAGCGAGCGAAGCTCTAGCGTGGGAGCTGGCACCGCTTCCCTCGCGGTGTGCCGTGGGAGAGCCGAGCCCCGTCCCTCCGCCGTGCCTCAGTTTCCCTCTCTCTGCTGTGACCTGTGCAATGACTTACAGCAGATCTTGCCTTCGGCTCTTTCCCCCATCCTGTGCTCACGCTTTTTTTCCCCAAATAAATCCGAGTGAGCGGCGGGCGGGTCGCGGCCGGGCAGGGGACGGGCAGGGCAGGCAGCGGCAGAGCAGCCCTGGCTCTCCGAGCAGCCCTCGGTGCCCCGTCCCCGCTGGAGAAGGCGTTTTTCCATGGCTGCAGGTGGCAACAGCTCTGCTGACCCGGGCAGGGAGGGGGGTGACCTGAGGGTCCTGCCAGCACCACCTGGGGGGCCAGACAGGAGCAGCGCTGTCCTGAAAGGCGTCTGGGCAGGGGAGATTGGCAGGGGAGATTGGCAGGGCTTCTCCCAGCCGCTCACTGTCACAGGGCCCTCACACCTCGGCGAGCTCGGATTCCCCTCGGGAACGCTGTCGGCTTTTGCTCGAATTAGAGATGTCAAAAGGCAACAGCACCATCGTTTAATTTTCCTCCACTACCACCAGAAGCTGCTTACCTGGTGTCTCGTCCCCACAAAGCGCTGTGAAAACGAGCACTACCACCGTCATTTCACGCACGGGAAGAGAGGTCCCCCGGGACAGAAAGTGCCAGCGCGTTTTGCAGTGGGCTTACGGGTGCAAGGTGTCCGTGTCCCTGCTCCCGCGCCTGTCGGCGTGCTGGCTGGGGGTGGAAGAGCAGCTTTTCAGCCCCGACGCCCGCTGCACGGGAGGGTGCTGTGCCCCTCGCCCAGGCTGCGGGGGCTCGCTGCCATGTGGGTCCAGCCAGGCCCCTGGAGGGACGCTCCCAGGCGGCAGCCCAGCACGGCGGCAGACCTGCAGCAAAGGCATTTACAGCTTCTGCAAGGACAGGGAGCTGGCCAGTAAATCCAGGGAGCTGGCATGGTCCGTGCCGCAGAAGCACAGGGAAGAAAGCGTTTTCCTAAGAGGTGGTGTGATGTTAGCTGCAGCCTGGCAGGAGACTGCTGGACTGCAGCCCAGGCCCTGCCACGACACAACAGGCAGAAAGGATCCGTGACTCCTTTTATTTCTGTTACATCTCTTTTGGAGTTGTTCCTCTTTTAGAAAGCACCTTGGTCTGTGTGGGGTGCCTCGCTGAAGCTGCTGTGGGCCCTGGGGTTCAGAGCAGGCTGACCCCACCATGGTGGTGGTCTCACTGCCAGCGGCCTTTGTGGCACAGTGGGCAAGTCTCGCGGCCGTCATTTTTCCATTTCTTCACGGGCGTTAATGGTGTGACTCAGCCACCCCAAGTGTGAGGAGAAAAGCTGGAAGGAGGCACACAAACCTCCTTCTCCTGTGGTCCCATACAGCCACGTGCCTTTTCTCTTCATTCTCCCAAATTAGTCCAACCTCCATGTCTCGGCATCGTCCATGCACTCCTGTAACAAAGAGGGACATTACTCTGCTCTTTTATTCCTCCATACACTTTTTAAAGTTGTCAGTTTTTAAATTATTCTCACAAGACCAAGCCAACATCTCCTTTTCCGATACTTTCCGCACAGCACTATGAGGTTAGCATCCTTTCTTCTGTCAGCTGACGGAAGCAAACCTTGCACACGTTGCGCTTTCCATACAAAAAGTGCTGAGTCTTGTGATTTTGAGACTAATGCAGAGGACTCAGGAGAAGAGTGGACAAAAGACAGGATGCCCACTCATGAGGAGAAAGGGAGAAAAAAGATGGCACGTTGTTCAAAACAGCCTTCAGAGTGGCGATGAAACTGTGGAAGACACGTTAGTAACAGGGCAAAATATCTGTGGGATTCATCTGTTTGTTTTAACTTCCCCAGAGCACGTGTTTTCCAGTTGTGGGCTTTTGTGCATGTTTAGGTGCAATATTGTTACTAACAAATCATAAGCTGGAAAGAAGAGACTTTATGTCAGAGGATGAAAACTGGTACCATTAACATTTGGTTCAACTTCACCGGAAATTTGTTACCTACCTTTTTTTTTTTGAAGAGTCCAAAGCTTTAAGTTAGTGTATTGGAGGTATTTGGCCACTCTGCGCTTTGGCTGACCATTGCAATTTAGCCGTCAAGACCTATTTTTAGTCATATGAATAACGAAGAACTTTTGGAGTGGATCCTGAAATGTCCTGAGACTCAACAAGAATGTGACAGTGGCACTCAGCGGAGCTTGCTTCGAAGTGCTTTATTTGTTCATTTGCACAGTGCCTTTTTATCCCAGTGTTTGTAGTGAGTCACATTTCCTCTGCCCACGGCTTCCTTGTGAAAAGTAGTATAATAATGAGGTACTCTTTTGCTAACTTGGTATTCAGCATAGGTCCAGGAAGTTAAGCTTTTCTATTGATTGTTCTTTATGGTTGTGAGTACAAAAGCCTCTGCCAAAGTCCTCTCTGCCAGGCTGGCTGGTTAAGATCTGTCAGTGAAGTGTTTTGAACATAATTGCTCCGCTTCCTTTGCCGATCCGTGCTGTCACTTCTGGGAACTCAGGACTCACTGTAGTTATCCGGCTGGGCTGCATTAGGAGCTCGAGGTTGGGCTACCTTATCTTATTTATTTTAATGTGTTCTTTTAACTTAGATACAGCACTCCTCAGATGTATGTTATGTCTGAGGCCCAAGAGATCTCTGCCAAGGCGGTAGGCAAAGCTCCAGAACGATAGCACCGGCCTTAGCAACGAGTGATTTAAACTGAGGCACATCCCTGAAAAAGGCTGGTTGTCTGGTTTATCAGGACCTCGGGTTTCTGGAATTGCAGGTGAACTTCCAGGGACACGCACGCACATGCAGAGATAAACTCTTGTCGTATACCGATAATCTCATTTCCTGTCGCAGATGACTAAAATGCTCCAAATAAGTGCCCAAGTTTGCATTGTACTTCTCAAGTCTCGACTTATTTTGATATCATTTTTCAAATTCTCTGAGAAATCCCTCTTCACTCATGCCGCTATAGCACCACCGAAAACCAGCAGTCTATTAAGAGGGCTGCGTGTATGATAGCCTTCATCCTACTTTCCAGTACCAAAGCAGCTTGAAAATTAGCAAAGTTGCCCATCTCGGGTCACTGTTCGGAGGACAGGCTGGTTTCCAGTGTATGACACACCTTGCTCTCGGACCAGACACCTCGGGGGAAGGCAGCAATCGGCCACTTCTCCCGGGCGGGGGTTGCACCAGGTCAACTATTTGAACATCTTCTCGGTTCCGTATCCTGCTGCCAGGTGGAAGATGTAAGCCTTGACATTTATTTTGACTTCTCCTGACTTTGCAATGTTGCTTCAGTCTCGCCCACGTCTGACCTCAGCCAGCAATGCCCCGCCGAACGCCGCCTCGAGCAGGCTGCAGCTATCGCTCTCGGTGCCGCCGGAGCAGGCAGGAGGCAGAGCCGGGAGGGCAGGTTCCGTTACGGAAGAAGGCGGCGGGTTTCAGCGCCGCGGAGCTCTTGCCCGGACCCGCTTGCGCTGCCGGGCGGGGCGGGGGCAGGGGGCGAGCAGCCCCCGGGGGAAGCGCTGGGCCCCGGCACCGCACCGGGCGGGCACGCGCTCCCGAAACCCCCGCGCGCCCGAAACCCCCGCGGTCCCGCCGAGGGGCCGGTGCCGCAGCGCCCCCTGGCGCCTCCCGCGGGAGGGGACGGGGATGGGATGGGGTGGGGTGGGATTGGGATGGGGATGGGATGGGATAGAGATGGGGATGGGGATGGGAATGGGATGGGAATGGGATGGGGATGGGATGGGGATGGGATGGGGATGGGATGGGGATGGGATGGGGATGGGATGGGATGGGGATGGGATGGGATGGGGATGGGATGGGGATGGGATGGGGATGGGATGGGGATGGGATGGGATAGAGATGGGGATGGGATGGGATGGGGATGGGATGGGGATGGGATGGGGATGGGATGGGATGGGATGGGATGGGGATGGGATGGGGATGGGATGGGGATGGGATGGGGATGGGATGGGATGGGGATGGGATGGGGATGGGATGGGGATGGGATGGGGATGGGAATGGGATGGGATGGGATGGGGATGGGATGGGGATGGGATGGGATGGGGATGGGATGGGGATGGGATGGGGATGGGAATGGGATGGGATGGGATGGGGATGGGATGGGGATGGGATGGGGATGGGGATGGGATGGGGATGGGATGGGGATGGGGATGGGATGGGGATGGGGATGGGATGGGATGGGGTGGGGTGGGATTGGGATGGGGATGGAATGGGGATGGGAGGGGATGGGATGGGGATGGGATGGGGATGGGATGGGGATGGGATGGGATAGAGATGGGGATGGGATGGGGATGGGATGGGATGGGGATGGGGATGGGATGGGGATGGGAATGGGATGGGAATGGGATGGGAATGGGATGGGATGGGATGGGGATGGGATGGGATGGGGATGGGATGGGAATGGGATGGGGATGGGAATGGGATGGGATGGGATGGGGATGGGATGGGGATGGGATGGGGATGGGGATGGGATGGGGATGGGATGGGGATGGGGATGGGATGGGGATGGGGATGGGATGGGATGGGGTGGGGTGGGATTGGGATGGGGATGGAATGGGGATGGGAGGGGATGGGATGGGGATGGGATGGGGATGGGATGGGGATGGGATGGGATAGAGATGGGGATGGGATGGGGATGGGATGGGGATGGGGATGGGATGGGGATGGGATGGGATGGGGATGGGATGGGGATGGGATGGGATGGGGATGGAGATGGGGATGGGATAGGGATCAGATGGGTATGGGAATGGGATGGGGCAGGATGGGATGGGGATGGGGATGGGGATGGGATGGGATAGGGATCAGATGGGTATGGGAATGGGATGGGGCAGGATGGGATGGGATGGGACGGGACGAGGGGCAGTGGCAGCAGTGAGGCTGGTCTCGGCGGGGACGAGGGAGCTGTGCCAAGGCGTTTGCCCCGGTTCCGGCACTGTGGGAGCCGCTGCCTCTCCCCTCCCAGCCGAAACCACGAGCGCTTCCTGCTGGGGGTCCCTCCCCTCCGCGGGCGATGCCGCTCTGTGCTGGGGCTTCATCCTCCATCCATTCAGGGGGTTCTGGAGCTGACGGGGAAGGTGGGCCAGGACTTTAAAGAGACGGTGAGTAGGAGCACGGACAACTTCAAGCGGCATTTCACAAGTCACCCCATCAATGGGAAACGCGAGAAGGTGCTGGGGAAAAGCAGTGGGGTCGGTGACCACCTCGGGATGGAGTTGCCAACCTCTGTTGCTTTCCTCATTTTGTGTGTATGTTTTCTTTACTCTCCTCTTGCTCTTTCCTCTCTTGAAAAATAAGAGGAATGACAATCAATAATACATGCTGGTGAAGAAAATACGGTCAGTTTAAGTGCAGCTCTTGCAACAGCTTTCAAAGCAACACACTGGAAGAGACCAGGCAGCCCACAGTTTAAGGTTATCCTGTGTTGGGATCAGAGCTAATTCTAAATTTGTTCGCAGAATTACCAGAAATCTGCCCCTCGTACTGCAGAAATCCAGGCAAGCTATTATCCCCTGACGTACTCATTCTTTACCCGAGGAAACTCCTCTCCTCCAACCTCCTTGTTTCTTCTTGCCAGCCATCCCCATGCCCCCGGCCCTGCCGGCCACGGGCTGCAGCTGCACGACTCGAAGTTCCTCCTGGCGATGCCGGTGGCAGGCGAGGCAGGCGTCGCGTTATTGCAGCGCTTACAGCACGTGCGTCGTGAAGCCCACCGGATCTGGGGCAATGCCGGAGCCAGCCGCACATCCCTTCGGTATCTGTGGGGAGAGAGCAGAGGAAAGCAAGCGCTGATGGTTGGGTCCTCAGCTCCCTGTCACTGAGAGCACTTCCAGCAGCTGCAGCAAAGTGGGAGGTGTAAATATTATTCCAGGCCTTGCTCCTCTGTTTAAAAAGCATCTCTGGCCCTAGCCCGTAGCTGTGGCTCAGCGTCCACAGATGCTGGAAGGTGGGATGGGCGCAGGTTGTGAAATCCCCCCCACGGCAAAGACCGCCCCGATGCAGAGAGCGCAGGTGGGGACCGCAACGCCCTGTCCTGCAGGCAGCCCACCCCACACCACAAAGACTTCCAGGGCTGGACCCCGATTCCCTTCGCTTCTGCAAGAGCCGCAACTGGCATTTACTGCAAGAGACTTGAACCCGAGCAGGAAGCTACAGGAATAACGAGAATCTTGGACGCTTTTTCATTAACGGCGAGTTCTCAAAGCCACTTTGATCTGATCCTCAGAGCATTTTTCCTCCCCTCTGGACTCTATGCGCTTTAAACGCAAATATGATTTCATGGAACAACTTTTTTATTACCTCCTTGCCTCTGACGCTTTTTGCTCTTTCTCGTTGCGACGCTGCTCTGACACACTCAGCACAACTGTGGGTGGGTGCCACGCGTGAAGCCGGACACCCAAGAGGGACCCGCGCTCTTCCCTGCTGAGTCATTCACAGCCCCGGATGCTCCAGGGGTTTTTCTCCACCCTAAAAACAAATAAAACATTTGGACCAAGTTGAAAAGTTAAACTGTAACGCAAACATTTGTCTGAAGTAGGAATAATGGAAAAAGAAGAAAGCAGCTTCTTTCTCTCTCAGCATGCAACAAGAAAACTTTATTAATAGGATTCCCTAGTAGGAGTCCAATAAATGTACAGTATTGCTGGGAACATCCTGAAACTCGTTACTCCGTTTACAGATGCTGGCTGTTTTGCTTCTCGGTGGCTCTTAATTATTAGTATCTCAGCTATGGGTTTCATGGAGACTCTTAGGTGGATGAGCCCTGCTATATTTTCACGTTTATTTAATGTAAAACTTCCTTTGGGAAATAAGGTGCTAAGTGAGCTTTGAATCGGCAAGGCAAAACCCACAGAAGTTGCTGCCGGGTTCCTGCAGGTCGGTCAGTAAGTTTGGATTGGCGGACATGGGGGCAATCAGTCTTTCTCACCTGAAAAGTCTGTCTCATACCTCACTGACGTCTTCTCTGGACTAAAGCAAAGCAAACCACAAGAGAAACAAACCTCTGCGGTTTAGCAAATGAACAGAGGTGTCAGCTGAAACAGTAAAGTGCCGTTGTAAAAGTAAAATAAATAAGCAGTGTAATGCTAATCTTAAAAAGAATTACAAGACTTTCAACAACGTCAGGACCTCAGTGGGACACATTCCAGCTGAATAGACTCCGATCTCCCCGGCCTTTGGATTTACAGCGGGTGAGAGACGAGAAATAACGTAGCATGTGTTGCGTGCCGTCCTCCCGGTCCTCAGACCTTTCACCAGCTGCCGGCAGCTCGGTCCCCTCGGGGCTCTCCATCACACCTCTCCTTGCAGCGTCTCACGTCTGTTTGAAGACGCTTCCAGCTTCCGCATGGCTCTTTGTGGCGGCACACCCAGGAACAGCACCCTGCCGATAAACAGCCTGTGGGATTTTAAGCGATCGGTGGGACCGCTTTACACCAGATTTCTATGAGATGCATGTCAATACAAATCTCATTTACTCCTGTCCGCTTCTTGTTAGGAGAATTTTAAACATGCAAATTAATTAGGAACGGTCTAAGGGTCAGCACAGATACCACAGATGAGGATTTTCCACTGAGAATTTTGTTCTCCTAGGCAAAACGGAATGACTTCTCATTTTGCTGTGTATAATGTCAGGCCCACTCTTCCTCACCCTACTGGACACGGATCTCTGCGCAAATAATGGCGGCGTGAGAGTTAACGCCTTTCTTGTAACGAAAAAATCACCAGCAAGGAGCAATTCTTGAATCTGAGTCAGTGATCAAAAATTCAAAAAATGGACAAAGTCCACGGCAGCAGTAAAGTTGCTATTAGTTTTACCAGCTTAATAATTACACAGTTAGCTAATAATTACTCCGCTGGCAAGCTTATGTCCTGCACAATTAGCACTGGATTATTTAGTAATAGCAATAATCCTAAACTGCGTCTAAATTTAAGTTGCCAGTCTGACCCGTCTATAGCAATGTGTTTGGGAGGCAGAGAGCTTCACAAGTGAATCTTCGGATTTCCTCTTACCACAGCTGAAGACAAAACGAGAGTGACCCTACAACGAGCGGATGCATTTCCCCCTTCCTCTCTCTTACACGTATACCCCTCTCTTTCTACATCTCCCTGCTTTTCAAAATAAAGGCACATGGTCTTGGTTAGGAGAGAGCCACAATGCGTTGTGCTTTAGTGGTGCTGGGAAGCGAACCCAATTAACTGGTGCCGTTCTAATAGCTCAGGATGTGACTCATTCCCCCCCAGCCTGTGGCACTGCATCCTGCACCAGCAGAATGTGAGGACTCCTGCTCCACCGCTCCCTCCTGCTCCACCGTTCCCTCCTGCTCCACCGTTCCCTCCTGCTCCACCGTTCCCTCCTGCTCCACCGCTCCCTCCTGCTCCACCGTTACCTCCTGCTCCACCGTTCCCTCCTACTCCACCATTCCCTCCTGCTCCACCGTTCCCTCCTGCTCCACCGTTCCCTCCTACTCCACCGTTCCCTCCTACTCCACCATTCCCTCCTGCTCCACCGTTCCCTCCTGCTCCACCGTTCCCTCCTGCTCCACCGTTCCCTCCTGCTCCACCGTTACCTCCTGCTCCACCGTTCCCTCCTGCTCCACCGTTACCTCCTGCTCCACCGTTACCTCCTGCTCCACCGTTCCCTCCTACTCCACCGTTCCCTCCTGCTCCACCATTCCCTCCTGCTCCACCGTTCCCTCCTACTCCACCGTTCCCTCCTGCTCCACCGTTCCCTCCTGCTCCACCGTTCCCTCCTGCTCCACCGTTCCCTCCTGCTCCACCATTCCCTCCTGCTCCACCGTTCCCTCCTGCTCCACCGTTCCCTCCTGCTCCACCGTTCCCTCCTGCTCCACCGTTCCCTCCTACTCCACCGTTCCCTCCTGCTCCAGCGCTCGTTCCCTCCCGCGCTGGCGGCAGCTCACAGAGCAAACACATTTTCCTCTGTGCCAGACACTCCGTGCAGAGCTGCCTGAAATCAGTGAGGGCTTTTCCACTGAATTCCTTTGAGTCCGGTTACGGAGGAAGGAAAAGAAACAGCTTTTGCCGTGTTTAGCTTTTGCTAGAGGAGGAAAAAACATCCACGTGAAGCAATGTCATTTTTAGACCTCTGATTTTTTTTTTGTTCAAGTATTGTATAGAAAATAAGGTTGTTTCTGCAGCTTTATGTGACATGGCACAGGCTATATGCACATACAGAAGGCAGTTCCATATAATAGAATAAGTTATTTAGTGCCAAGCTTGCTTCACCTGCGTTGCACAGAATGGCAGGTGTTTCTGTCGTGCCGCATGGCAATATCATTCTCTCGTGAGCGATGTTCCTAAGAGCATATCTTTTATTTCCAAGTGGGGGGGAAAAAAAAAAAAATCACGGAACCCCTTTTACAGAGGTCTTGCTCTGGTTTCACAGCACATTTCACACCATCATATGCTGTTAAACCTCTGTCAGATGCTATAAAATATTGAGGCACAGCCCAGGCACGCAGGTCAGTATCCGGGATGGCAACCATTACTTTCAGCCTAAACCAAAGACATTTGCTTCTTCCCCTGCTGTGCTGGCCTGGGGCGAGTGGAGTGGAGGGAAAGCTGGTTTCCCTGTTCGCTGCCCGGCCCTGGCTGAAGGTGTGGGCAGCGCGGGCTGCAGGACGCTGCCCCGGGCGCTCTGCCCGCTCCCCGGCTCGGCTCCTTCGGTGTCCGGCATCCTCCGTGCCGGGCGGGCTGGGGCGAGCTGTGCTGCCCTGTGTCTCCTGGGCACCTTCCTGTGTTTGTGCTGCATCGGCTCTTTCTAAAAGGGTTTTGCCCCAAGGTCATACAGAAAGGGACTGGTTCTTATTCTGCCTGCACCGCCTGCCAGCACAAACAGCGGGACAAAACACCTTGGCTGAGGTACTGCGTGGCCTCCGCGCTGGGTGTCTGTATTCCCCTCGCTGCATTCAGTGACATAAAGTATTTGCGTGCATCAGATCCCTCTCAGGAAGGGAGCCTTCTGACCCTGCTGGAGCAGCATGATGCTGATTAGAGGTGGTTAAACGATTCGCAGCTGCAAGTGCATTATTCTGCTTGTGAAGTTCCTTCAAAAGGAGAGATATAAAAATGGCTCTTCAGAGACGACAATAGTATGTTCTTTTCTTTTGGTATAGTTGCGTGATTTTAATTCTTTGAACACTGAAGGGTTATTTTAATATAGATGTAGGGCGCTCTGTACTTGGCATATTGCTTTTTTCCAGTAGGTGTGGAGCTGGGAACGGCTGTAGCAGCTTCGATAACCAGGCTACCTGCCTGGGACTTCCAGCTCTGCTCAAAGAGACCAGGTCTTGCACAGTCACGCTGCATGTGTCGTTACCAAGCAGTTCCTCTCAAACGAATATGACTTCGTTAACCACTTTCACAAAAACTGACAGAGACGTAGCAGCCTCCGCGGTGCCGGTTCCTCCCCCGTTTGCTTGGTGGCAGGCGAGGGAGAGAGCAGGTCCCCAGCGAGGGGAAGGGGACCCGTGCGATGGCTGCAGATCCCTGAGGAGCACTTGGGAGAAATGCACAAGAAACCGGGCTGTGCTTCCGCTCATGGAAGCGTTTATTGGAGAATAAGAATTAAATTCAAGTTAGACGTGTCCATGCTCCTGGCCGGATTGAGGAGCTCAGGTGAAGAGAAGTGCTGCCGAGACCAGCTACTTACTGCACGGAGCTGCAAGAAATTCACGGGAATGAAATGACATTTACAGTCGGCACATGTCCACGGCTGACTCCTCATCTGGGTAATCATAGCTCTGCGTTTTACAAAGGGCTTTTCATGCTGAAAGATGCCAAAACACATGCAGACAGAAGTCTTGGTCACGGTTTTGAGGCTGTCAGGACCAGCAGTCTATGCCTTCCTGTTAACCCGCTTGTAAGAGGGAACATCTCCCTTTCAAAAAGTTACACAAAGCCCGCAGGAGAGAGATAGTCCTAAACCAGATATTTTATTTGACTGTTATCAGCCCCCAAAAACATTGGTGAATCAAATATTCTTGTATTACAACCATATGGAAATTTTAACAGAGCTCATATCAAAGCAAGAGCATCCAGCAGAAGGTTGCACATAACGATGGCAAAGTTTGCCACACTTTTACAAAAACGTAAGCTTTTGACAATCACCTCAAGGAAATGATATTTTTTAAAGGCAGCTCAACATCGCCAGACTGCAGACTCTTACTGAAGAAAGTGCTGTTTGCAGAAGGATCACCACGGGATGTGCAGTTAGGGAACCACCATCGGTTTTCCATCCGAGAGCAAGCGGTCCCTTAGAGAGACCGTGCCGGGTGAGGGACGTCTCTGCACGCCCGCCGCTGGCACACAGGCAGACGGTGGATCTGACCTTGGTGTGCACCGTGCATCTCGCCGTGCAACGGCTGAAGGAAGCCAGACCCGGCTTGCTGTCGTGTGGAAAAGATGAGTAGCAAGAACAGACTCCGGTTTATTTGCCCCAGAGTAATGAGTTCTAGCAGTTCTCGGGGAGCACGTTGGGAAATACCTGTAAACTGCGTTATTTAATTTCCTTGCATTTTTCCAACATCTGAATGAGAAAACGTTTCATTAACTTACTCACCTTAACAATGTCGTATTTGGGTTTGCGGTTTGTTTGTTTTCCTAGCAAGAGACATCTTGTTTGTAGAAACCCTCCAGACAGTTACATTGTGGAAATGCCAGTTGCAGTGGTATGAATTCCAAGTTTTCCAGATAGTAAAAACCCCCAACTTAGTAGTAATATCAGGTTTATGCTGTTATTTACTTGTAACATAAAATGAAAGACTCGGATGTCTGCCTCCACTGTGCCAGCTCCATTCAGACCTCCACTTACGCTTCTTTATTAGTCTGAACAAAGTAAATGCTCACACGATAAAGCCCACAGGAGCAAGTCTGTTAAACACATTTCTTGTAGGTGAATCAGAGAAGACACCCGAGTCTTGGGCGCTTGTTCTCTGAAGAGATTTTGCTAATTCGAGTTCCTACCCTGAGCACATCCTTCCGCAGAGTAATTCCCGCAGACGCGTGGTGGGGACGAGCGATCACCGCTTGTGAGAGGGGAGCATTTACGTGGAGCGCCGCACGGAAACGCCGGGGTGATTTGCAGTATCTCAAGCCACGTGAGGTCTCTGCTCCTCGCTGGCGTCCTTCTGTCCTCTCCCCTTCCCACAATTATCTCAGGAAGAAGCAAGGTTTGTGCGACACTTCCCTTTCCTCAGCTTCACAGCTGCTTTTTTTTAGATGCAAATACACTCTCAGGTCACACGTCAAGGTTTTCGTACCTATCCAAGTATCTCGATTTCATTTTGCTTTCGCTGCCTTTTAAGGCTAAATCCTTCACAACCACGAAGGCAGGGCCAGCACCGAACGGCACAAATAAGGAAACCGGTTATTCTTTCCGAGGAAGAGAAAAATGCGACTTGGGTGAGTTTTCACAGCCGTTAGTCTGAAGTTGGCCACATGCTCCCACTTGATATTTCTCACTGCTGATCCAAATCCAGCTCCGAAATGCCGGGGCTGGCTCCCACCGTGACCCGGCAGCCCGGCAGCTGCCTGCACCGGCTGTCCAGGCACCGCACACCCGCGTGCCCACGCGTGCCCACGTGCCGAGGAATCTCAGCTATTTCGTTACGGATGGGGAGCTGCTGCGCAGAACGGGATAAACGCTGCCGAAAGCCCTCGATCACCACCAAGAGCAGCGGGAACGCAAGTATCAGTATTTGAGGCAATGGCTGTGGCACGTTAGCAGACGCTCAGTTTTATTGAGCGGGGGAGCGTATAAAGGTCTACAAATGAACTCTTTCATCCTGTGCCAACTTTCCCTGTCTCCTGCCTTTTGGTTTTAAAAGCTGCAGATCTGTTCCCGACTCTCAGAGCTACGAGGCGGGCTCCACCTCAGGCAAAGCTGGGCGCCCCGTTCAGCCGCTGCCCGGCCGGTTGACGCCAGGACAGACGGACAGACACGCACGCCACAAAGGACACAGTTCGTGAGGGCTGGCAAAAGATAAAATATTATTGAAACTGAAAATAATTTAGACTTTACTCTAAAGAAACATCGATTAACGACATTAAAACACAGCAATATACAGTTTTCTTAGGAAATATAATGATGCGAGACATTCTTGATGGAAAGCCCAGAGACTGTAACGGAGCCCTACATACATCAGCGGAACAGGTACCTACTGGCCAACCCCCCTCTTGTACAAACATCCTGGCAAGGCAATTCCGACTTCATCACCTCTGAGTGCCTGCATACGGCTTTTATGCTTAACCGTGAAGGTTTTCATGGAATTGGTAACGAGCCGTATTTGCGTAGCATATTTGTGTGGACCCTCCAGCCCTTATGCGAGTCTGCCGTCCACCCTCCCTCACACGCGGAGCGAGACCCCCAGTTTGCTTGCCCACAGCGAGCCTGCGCTCCCAGTGCTCCCAGTCACAGCCCAGTTCCCAGCCCTGGCCTGCCAACTGGCCGCCCCTGGTTTGGAAGGGGAGGGACGGAGCGGGGGGTCGGTCTCCAAAGTCCATCAGTCCCTGACGGCCTCTTCCGAATGTGCCCAACGGGCCGTTGTCACCCCGCCTGGGGAGCTGCCCTGAAGTCAACCAGCTTAACTTGCTGGGGCCAGCAGACACGGCCGTCACGATATCAGACTCAAACCGGTGTCTCCAGTAAAATGATTTTGACTGCCAAAATCTGACTTCCAATTTAATATCTCCTATGTAGAAAATGGAAATACACCAAAAAAGAAACACGGTAGAAAGTGCCAAAAAGAAAAATTCCTCCGGAACCTTTGCTACTTATTGAGGGGCCGGTGGGGCGCGGGCGTGAGTTCAGTCCTTAGCGAGATGGCGGGCGGTATCCGCTTTAGGGAAGGGGCGACTCCTCAGCCAGCCAGCGCTTTAGAACAAGCTCGCTCGCGTCATTTCTTTCGTGACCGCGGTACAAGCGGTGCTTTACGGTGACCGCTGGTAATCCTTACAGAACAAAACGAGCCACTGACAGAAGAACACCTGCCAAAAGGGAGTGAGTTTTGCTGTCCTGCTTCCCAGCCGTGTTCCCGCTGTGGTTTTTGAGGCGTCTCCCCCTCCAGCGGCACGCGCAGCCGTCCGCCGGGCTGGGTCGCAGAGAGGGGGACGGGCAGAGCTGCGGCGTTTCTGCGACAGCAGAGTAAGCGGCTGAGCCGTCGCGGGTATAAATTTGAGCAAATTACGAATAAATAAAAAGAAGGAATCAATACAGTGTTTCTATATGCATAAACAGCCACGTGCTTTAAAACAGCATGCATCAGCTGGCGCGTGTACAATCAGTGTTGGTTCCCGCTATTTTCTTAGGCTATGAAAGATTTTCTGTGCTGTTAAAGAATTCGCTTCATTGTTGCTGACCGTTCTGATGAAAAATTCACTTGGCACCCCTCGCTCTGGAGCCGGCGTGTGGGCAGGCCATCCCCGGAGGTGTTTGAAAGCCTGACGGGACCAGGTCCTGAACAGCCCAGTCGGACGTTGAGGTTAGCTCGCTCTGGGCGGAAGGTTGGACTGGATGGTCCCCAGCAGTCCTTTCCAACTTGATTTTTCCCCGTGATTCTGCAGTTATGACACGACGCTGCCTGGCCATCGGGTGAAGGGTTTAGCTTTCTGCCACAATTGGCTGAACGCTGGATATGTCTGTCTTTGCAGAGTTCCTCTGGGAGGATGCCCTGGCCTTCTGGCAGGCGTTGCCTCTTTTATAATGGCAGTTCTCAACCCAGGCGTGCCTGAAAGGGGGGGAGATGTCCTGCAGAGCGTGACCCTGGGCTGCACTCCTTCGCCGGCACGCGCACAGCAAGGACTTCAACTCAGATCTAAAGCTCTCATTCAGCCAACAGTAAATGAAGGGGTTGTAGCAAGTGCTGCTCATGGCAAACCAGTGAAAAGCAAAGTAC
This sequence comes from Grus americana, assembly GCF_028858705.1. NCBI lineage: Eukaryota > Metazoa > Chordata > Aves > Gruiformes > Gruidae > Grus > Grus americana. Next base: position 412,563 of record NC_072863.1, on the reverse strand, counting down.
AGAGCGTTGCTACTGTGGATGGCCCTACAGGAGATCAACACCACGTAGCAGTTCAGCGGGAACCAGCATACTGCAAACACGATCACCACCACCATCAGCATCTTCAACGTCATCTTCTTTTTCCGTTGATGGGCGTAGTATTGCTCCATGGTGAGGTCCCCGATGGCATTTCTCAGCCAGAGCTTCTTGGCCACCATGGTATACGTGATGGAGATCACAAGCAAGGGCAGGACATATAAGAGAACAAAAGTAGTCAAGTCCAAATACTTCCAGAAAAGATCAGCAGGAGGAGGGAAGCTGGGGAGACAAACCATTCGTATCGTTCTGTTTCTGAAGATCAAAGAGAGAAAGCACTGTCAGTTCCACAACCAGATGCGCACAATACCTGGAGGACAAACATCCGACGTTCTTAGTTTCAGTACGGGTACAGACAGCGGAACTCATTCAGTAACATGGGCAAGTGCCACTTTCAGTGGAAAAGCTTGCTTTAAGTTTGACCTTTGGCCCCAGTGAAGATATGCTAACACATTCCCAGAAAAAGAAAAAAATAATCCATATTGACACCTGTGCCCTCTAACGGTGAGCACCACCTCTCTTCTGTGCCCGTCTGAAACTACAGGGCTGAATCTCTGAGGCAAAGCCAGCTAACAAAAAGTCTGAAAGCAACGCCGTTGATTGTCATTGTCCTTTCATGAGGAACACACCGCCTGGTCAAAGAGAAGGAAGACTTCTCTGTTTCACCATACTTTCTTTGTTAATAACACAGATTGAGAGATGTGTGCCTTAGAATCTGTGGGGCTTTGATTAAGCTGCATATGTCATATTAAAAAAAAAAAAAAAGAAAGAAAAAAAGCAGAGTGTCAATGTCTTACCCGATATAAAATCTTGTCAAAGTCTGATAAATGGCATGAGGCAGTGAGAAGCAGCTGGCCATGACCCAGATGATAATGATGCAAATCCCTCCTTTCACCATGGACATGCGCGGCTTGAGGGGGTGCATGATAACCTGCGGAGAACAACCAGTCCTGAGGATTTACAGTGCCTTCAACTGACAAAAACACACTGCAAGCTTTAGAGAGAAAGAACGCATCTTTGCTTTGTCCGTGTCCAGGAGCAAGCATTTCACACTGATCACTGAGTAAGAAGAAACAGCGTGCGTGCTTTCCGGGACAGCAAGGAACGCTCGGCACGGACGTTAAGTGTGGCACAATAGAGACGGCAGCCACGGGGCTCACCGCGTCTGGCACTTGGTGGACTCGCAGGACAGTGTGGCGAGGTGCTTGAGAACCACGACTGAATGTCACCCTTGGCCAGCGCAGCCCTAACAACCCTGACGTGTGTTCTCCTGTATTCACGGGTTACCCCGTGCAGTGCTGGCTACCGCACGGTGTGCTCCATGTGTGCTTGCTGCTGAGGAGGGCTACTCTGTCTGACGATGTCTTGGTCACTCCTTGAGCCTCACGTTGCAGTTCCAAGCTCTGCAGCAGCTCTCCGTCCCTCCAGTGTTAAAAGGCAGAAAGGAAAGACTCATCGTGCAGGACCGCAGAGAGCATAAAGGGCCGTAAAACGCAAGGAGTTGTGCAAGCATGAAGTGTTACTGCTGGCCCAGCGCCCGGAGCGGAGAAACACGCTCAGTGTCACCATCGGCTTGACTTCAGAGATCATGATGGTTAGATATCTGTTGAGCTACATGCACTATGGATGATTATATTAGGCAGTGAAAGAATAATTAAAAATAGATCTATCATGTCATCCAAATGATCTCTTGGCTGATGAAGTCTTTGGTATTTTATGCATGCCTTTTCTAGTCTCATTATAAATATCTACTTAATCAAGCTTCTACAGCTCCCCTGGAGCATCTGTCTGCTCCGGTACCTCTCAGGACTAGCAATATTTTTAGAGGCAAGTGTTGATTTCTGTATGCTCAGTGACATCTCCTTACTTCTATTTTTACCTCCTTGGGCCATACTAGCTAATTCCAGTTCTGAGGAACCTACTCCACTGGATTTAAAGGCAGTTATTGTGTTTGCCCCTAATTAAACAAACACTTCTTTGCCATGCCTTGCAATCAACCCAGAATCTACCAATTAAAATCTATCGTTATCAAAACGCTTTGCTTTCAAGAGCTGCAGTGTTGCACATAGAATGGGCAGGCTACCAAACTTTTTGTGGTAAAAAAGACAGAAATGGATGATCTATGCTCTGGCAGTCACTGTAATTTTCTGACACCAGATGGAGCACATCCCAGATGATCAGAGTGGAACCCGTTCTTGTTTTGCACTTCATCTAGCCGTGTCATTTATCACGTGAAATTGCTCTTCAGTAGCAACCGTTTCTGTGACTCCAGCACTGCAAGAAGAATACAGTCTGCCTGCGAGCGCACCTTGCAGGATCTGCTCTGCCAGTGCACAGCGTTTGTCAGCTGAAGCAAAAAATCCAGACTGCATTATACTGCAAGGAAACCCTTCGGTTTGCACTCATCGCTTGACCTGTAAGGTTTTCCTGGTTGGTATTTGCAAAAAAAGTATCAGGGTAGGAGGAGGAGAGGAGAATTTCTTACCTTGGACTGAACGTGCCAACATAGTTCTCACTACTTCCAGTCTTAGGCATCCCAAAATAATGAGAGGAGCCTAAAAGCTGTTAAGACTCTTCATAAATAAATGCTGAGATAATGCACTGGCTCGCTGGGGTTTGAACTTCAGCATGCGTTCCTGCCATGCTCCACAGAGTGGCCGAGGTGGGCAGGGACCCCCGGAGATCATCTAGTCCCGCTCCCCGTGCAAAGCGGGGCCAGCTGGCGCAGGCTGCCAGGCCTCTTTCGGGCTGGGTTTTGGGCACCTCCAAGGACAGAGACCCCACAACCTCTCTGGGCAGCCTGTTCCAGCGTTTCATCACCCTCGCGGCAAAAAAACCCGTGGATCTTAGCGCACCGCCCTGAAAGCTAGAATCCTCCCCTCCGTTCCTTGATTCCCAAGACAATGCAGATTTCCCGGTACTGGGATTTGAAGGGGAAAAAAAACTATGTACTTAGCTCCTTATTTTCTAGCAAATGCAGCGGTGCCGTGTGTCACATACCTGATGCCGATCCAGAGCGATGGCAGCAAGGGTCAGCACAGACACATGCACGGAGCAGTACTGAACAAACCGGCTGATGTGACACATCAGCTTTCCAAAAACCCAGGTACTGCTTACAAACCGCACCTGAAGGACAGAGAAAATTGGATTAAAACAGTGTCCGTTGTCTGAAGAGTAGCACATAGGCTTCCCCAGAGCATGGTAAGGAAGAAATGCTTTAATATCGTTTCCTTATGTTTTGTAGGTGCATTATACTCAGTTTTCTGTGGAAACAGTGACTGTGCAAGAGGCTCTGAAAGAGAGGTGAGATTTGTTATACTGCGGAAACAAACCCTCCTGAGTAGCGCGTGTTTGCGTGCGCATGTATGCACGTAACGTGGCCCTTCTGGAACGCGTAAGGAAATCTTTGCTCGACTCCTTGATGAGGCTCCGCAGGGAAAATCAGTAGCTTGCCTCCTTAAAAACAGTTGCACGTTTGAATTTGCAGATGCTGAAATTTGCATGGGTTCAAAACTTAGTGAGATAATTTCACGGAAGAAGATACCACTGAGGGCACTGAAGTAGCGAGATAACACCTCTGGGTTAGGGGCTGCCATCTGCGGAGCACCCCTGCCTACCTGCCCTGCGTCCGCACCCTCCTGGGGTGTGCAGCCACCAGCCACGCTCACAGGCAGGACGTGGAGCTGGGCGCCAGGGTCTTGCTCGCACGCTGATCCCTAAGCCCGACTCCCCTCTTGTCACGTCGCGTGAGATGCGCCGACAGGAATTTCAGAGGCGTCAGTTAGGTTACGCAGAGTGGGAAACGCTACCCTGCGCGTGAAAAAGCAACTCGCACTCCACGGGCTGGGTTGCCTTCCTCCCCGATCTGAGCTCTGCGGGTACGGGAGCCCTCTCCACGGGCGCGTGAAATCCAGCCGACGGGGACGGGGGAGGCGGGGGGGTCGAAGCCTCCCCGAGACCGCGGCGGCAAGGGCAGCACGGCGTTCCTTGTGAGTTCCCCGAGAGGCGCTGCTTATTGTGGCTTTTCCGCAGAGGGGATTATTCCAGATAACAGTTGTTGTCTCGCTACCTTGTTATTCCTAACAGCGCGACATTTATTCCAAATTAACGCAACTCAATCTGGAAGCAGATCAAGCTAATTTGAAGTAAAGCACATTTACTACAAAACATCTGTCCGCACAGAAAATTAGTCAAGACTAGCTAATCTGTTTTCAGTTAATCTAATTAGCTTCCATATAGAGACCACTCTAGTAGCAAGGACGCTGTCACTGAATGTGTAGCGATGTGCTGTTCCTCTGAAGTTGCTGTAAAGCTCTTTCCTAAGAGAGATTACGGGGGTTTCGTTACTTGTGCCTCGTGTGCGACTGTTGCTGTCAAACACACAAGAGGGCACTATCCTTTGCCTGAACAGATTACGGGATGCAAATCCCATCAGAGCAAGGCAGAGAAATCCCACCAACGGAACAGGATCAGTTTAAGAAAAGGTGAATTCAGACTGATAATTCAGGAACTGCTTTTGGAAGGCAGAACACCACTACGGGCATCTCTGGGCAAGGACTGAAGCGGTACTTGGGATGCTTTCGAACCAGAAAAGCTATACAGAGAGTCCTGTTTGCACGTTGCTTATAGATTGTGACAGTGGGGCGAGAAATTAATCCGTTTAATTCTTCCCAACTCATTCTTTTAATATTTTTTTATGTCTTACACGTCACCGAGCCCTGCCTGCACGCGAGGGGGTGTCGGGGGGGGGGGGCACAGGGAGGCAAAAGGAGAGGGGAGGGAGCCAAAAAGAAACCATTAACCTGTTACCGGCCCATTCAGTACACGTGCACACAGCTGCCAGGCACACAGACACCCGCAAAACACGGACGAGGCGGATGCTCACCAGCGTGAAGGGGGTGTTCAGAATGGTGATCATCACGTCGGCAACGGCCAGGTTGACGATGAAGAGGCTGGTGGCAGAGTGCATCCTTTTGTTCTTGATCACCACGTGGCACACCAGGATGTTGCCGAAGAGAGAGATGCAGATGATCACGGAGTAGGCTACTATCAGCAGCGCCTTCACCGTCCGGCTCTGGGACTCACCCTCATACTTGGTCCCGCTGCCAAAGTCCCCCAGGTCCTCAAGGTCCAAATCAGTGTGGAAGAAGGATTGGTTAGGGAAGCCGTACAGCGCAGAGAAGAAGTTGGTCGCGTTGCGATTCTCCGCTCTCCAGAAGGGCTTGGAGATGTACTGCAAAGGGAACCACGTGTGCCTGCTCATGGCTCGGGAAGCAAAGCTCCAGCGCTGTCCGTGTGCCCGGCCAGGCTGCATGATCCTCTCTGCCCTCCTTCCAGGCAGCTCAGGTGCTAAAGTCAGCGGTTGCCGGAGGGAACGCGCACGCTTGCATTTTAAAAATGTGCCCCGTGGTTGCAAACTGCATCAAAGAGTTGATAAATGGGTCCTTCTTCCTGTGCTGGGTACACGAGAGCTTTGCTCCAGGGACGCTCCAGCTGCTGTCCTTTTTCAGTCCCAGAGGTCCTACATACAGGAGCCGATTCGGATGCTGAAATATCAGAGATCCCCAAACACTTTCCCTCTGCACCTAGGAAGAAATCCTAGTGAATATTTCCTTTTGGACACCGTTCTGCTTCTCTCCCGCAACTTCTCCTTGGAAATCTGCTTTATGGGTTTTCCATCAGTCCTTCATCCATCAGGTCTCTGTTTCCCAAGTGCTTCAGAGCTGGTCAGAATCAAACCAGCAAGGGCTGCCTTTCCCGTTTCCTTCCAGCCTCAAAGCATCTCTGAGCTATAGACTGAAGCAGCTTTGCTCAGAGGCTGAGCGGTCCCTGCTTTCCCTGCGATATATACAGCCTGCCGGCTGACACACCGCATGTGAAATAGCCAATAGTGTATCTCTTCCCAGTTTCTCCTGAGGTGCACTGCAAGCACACGCACAGACGGTGGGAGAGTCTGACATGTGCAGATCTAGCAGAGCAGCAAAATACAGAGAGAACGGATGTGTCCTGATCTTCCCTGCCTCCCCTCTCCTCCTCCTCCTCCTCTCGGGGTACCCAGCACAACAGCTACATGGGGTGAAGCACCTTTACTAATTTGCAGCATCTTTCTTTCTCTCCCTTCCAGAGTTTTAGCAGACAGCGAGCAGCCGAGGATTTCTGCCTCCCGAGAGCCCCCGGCTTTGTGCCTGGCACCGTCCCCTTCTCGCTCTCCTGCGGCACAGAGGACAGTCTAACAAGCAAAACGCAACCTGAAAACAAGAACAGAAGTTTCAGGGTGCTGCTGGGTGGCCAGGGAGACTCCTGCCACAGCTCGGCCCTCCGGCACTGAGCCAGGAGGGGGGAGAGCAGGAGCCAACAGCAGCGACATGGGTGGAAATCCCTTCTGCTTTGCAGACACGCTCGTTTGCAGAGCGGCCTCAGGCGCCAAGCTCAGAACCTCACAGGCGAGAGCCCTTCTGCGCTGCCCTCCCGCAGCGGCCCCCCGCGCCGGGGGCGGGCAGAGGGGGAACGGGCAAAAGTGGGGGCCTGGAGCAAAAGTCACCTTCCCTTTTCTGACAGGGTCGGCATCCCAGCATTCGTTTGGCAGCACAGGATGTCTTTTGCCATGAGCGCGTTTGTCCTGTGTGTCTCCAGAGACGCCACTCTCCGCCCTTCCTCAGCATCCCCAGACCCCCACAGCCCCCCTGCGTGTGTGCGTACACATACACACGCATGCCCTGACACGCGTGGCTCCGGGGCGGGCAAGCGCAGGGGCGTTGCAGAGGCTGCGGAAACACGCAGGGCTTCATCCTCGAGCTCCTTCGCTGCGTGGTTACAGGGTGCTTGTTTGCCAGTGTCCCCCCTCACGTCTGTGCCGCGCATTCGAAGGAGGACTTGGCAGAACAGCATTTAGATGCGCACGCATAAACCGATTGCCGTGCAAAGCCCCGTGTGCCAAAGGCACGCTATGCTCACGCTACAGTGCTTTGCAGAACTGATCGATTCTGTCAAAGGTTCAAACGCTTAAGCAATCGCGTGCTGTTTTGCTGCGGTTATTACCCACTTACAAACATCCTGAGCTGCTTCCAGCAGACTTCAGCGTTCGTCTCTCAGAACGCTTGTGCTGGCTCCTCCAAGTCAGACAGAGAAAGCAAGGGAGAAACGTACCTTTTCAAACGCATCCGTCTGAACTGCACACAGTCAACCTTTGTTTCCGTAGAAGATTTTTGGCTTTCTCACTTTGACACTACTTGAGTACAAAATTTTTGAAAATTTTTCATTTTCATGAGGTTATTTAGCATTTTCTTTTTTTGGTGCTTTTTTGTGTCAAAAAGAAATGTCAAACTGCTGAAATTTCAATTGAGGTGAAGATTCACGTTCTGAATATATGTAATGCAGACTAAGTGTTGCTGAGGACCAAAGAAATCAGAGCTGTACCATAAAAATTCGGATCGTGGTTTGGTCGGTAGCCTAGCAAATCTGAATACCAAAGAATCAGAGCACTTACTTTAAAAAAAGTTGCCGTTGCTCGGGGAGGCCAAGTCAGCAGGCAGAGATGAGCCACTGGACTTGGTGGGTTCATGGTACCTTTCCAGGTCTTGCCTGCAGGGACTTTTTCCTGTCTGAGAAAGATAAATCCGGTAATTCAGCAGTCAGTTTCACTGCACGGTATGTAAAAGTGTCCAGGGTCAAGGTGCTCACTCTTGCACCTTAATTTAAGCTCATTTTAAATAAATGGCTTCTAAAGACATGATTCATCTTCGTTCCTGAACAGTACTTAGCGATGAGCCAAATCGTCGTAGCGATGGAGTCTCTCTCCCCAGGCTGCGTTACCACAGCCTTAGAAGGTATACGCATTAAAATGCTTCTTCCTGTCTGCTCCCACGAAGATGTAAAGAAAGGGCGTTCGTTACTGGAGCACTGAGCTTGCCAGGCTGAATAAAATTGTCCCTGCAGGTAATTATATTCATATTTATGAGGTACGTAAAGACCTCATAAGAGGGCATGGGAGAAATACTGCGAATACGAGGCCATTACGTTAAACATTTCTCCTAAGGCAGAAGTTTCTGTCATGCTCCAAGGGTGCGTTTTTCAGCTCCGTGCCTGCGTCTCGGTCCGTCCTTCCCCAAGCTCCGATGCTGGTGCCGAGCACAGGTCTCCCACCAGCAGGGAAAGGTCGTGAGAGCTGCTCAAGAAAAACACTGCTCCGAAGCTGCTCCCACTTTTGAGCCGTTTCTGCTTCAGAAGACGCAAAGGAGACCCAGAGAGCAACCCGCAGGGAAACCGGCCGTGCCCCCAGGAGCATCCTCCGTCCTCCCAGGCCGGGGTCCGCGAGGGACCGCGCCGCAGGAAGGAGGGGGAGCACAAATTACGGCAAAACCTAAACCGAAGTCATCTGGTGCAATAATGAGATTTCTGGCTTGAAAAAGAAACTGTCTCTGCTGTGCCATTCAGAGATGAAAGCAGCTGGAGCAGACGGGAAGTTTCAGTGTTTGAGCCTTGTCCAGAGGGAGGAAATTCAACAACTAAAATTCCCGAGTCTAAATGAGGAAAAATCCATTCAGCGTGCCTCTTGCATCAGGCAGCTATTTGAAAGATTCCTGTTCCCCAGAGAAGACACGGTTTTGATAAGTAACAGCAACGAGAGCTGTATATCAACCCCTAAATTTTTTTCTTTCATTCAAAAGCTGTGTTATAAATAAGAGTTTGGACAGTCCTTGAAAACCATGATCTGGGAACTTTTTCTTTTTTTAGATTTGCTTTAATGCACTGAGGACGCTGTATTCCTCTTCATTTGTGATGATTAGTACTGCTTTAGTGACGCAGAAAATGTGGGATGAACAGACACAGAACTCTTGCAGGACATTTCATGGACACGATACTAAGACTTAATAAATAAACCATGTTTAGCAGTAACGGAGAGGATACACCCGTAATGGATTAAATAAAGCAGCTCCGTAATTCAGACAGATGCTAACAATTAAAAATCACAAATATATTTAACTTAGGCATTGTTTACTGCGCAGAACAGCTTAATGTCATGACAATAGTAAAGCCTACCGTAGACTGCGCCTGACGGCAGGGAAAAGCAGGTTTGGCTTCTGGGGAGGAAGAGATCTGCTCGGCCCACAGCACTTGGCAACACGAGTTTTGTCTGTGTCTTCCTTCACCCCCACTACTCACCACAGGCTTTCTCTTGCATTCCCCCCTCGACACGAGAGCGCCGTTGCAGATATAATCCAGCTTTTACAAAACGTTTTAATTTACTGAGAGCGGACTTTTAGGCAAAATCATAAAATTCGCCACTCTGAAATAACAACAGCTGCTAACATTTAAATTAGAAGCATTCCCTGACAACCAACTCATTCTATATCTGGTTGATGGCAATAAAACTGACGGGCGTGTTTGGTGCAGATAAGGTTTGTTTCGAGAGTCTAGTAAGTCTGCAGTTTGACCTTCACATTGTGAACACTGAACGATTCGGTGCAGCCCAGACGCGGAAGCCCCTTCCGCCAAGCGCAGCACCCCGCGTCTCTTGTCAAAGGGAATAAATCCAGGCCCAAACAGGACCCCCGGAGGTGCGACCTGCAAACGATCACACACCCTACCTGACACCTGCCAAACCGTCTCGGCACCCAATTAACGCCACGTTTAACGACGTGGGCGCTGAACTAAAGCTCTGCAATCGTTTAGCATCGGCGAGGGAGCCGCTGGCAACGTCTCTGGCTCTCAGGACTACAGACGGGCAGTCTGGAGCCGGGGGCTGTGGAGAAGGTGGACTCTGACCCGCAGAGCCACGTCCTCTCCAGGCGGAGGAACGCTGCCCCGGAGAAGGGCAGCCTAACAAGCAACGTCAGAAAATCCGGAGGAGAGGTGCTCTCGAGAAGGGAAAGGGTTGTAACTGCAGAGGAGAACGGAGAGCATCGCGCTTCAGGGCTGCCGTCGCCTGCGGTAACGGGCCATTACCCACGGCCAGTGCCAGCAGCACCAAGGACTGCTCAGACCAAATAAGCGTCGCAGGTGAACGACTTTGTTCTCTGACATCAGCGACCTGCAGTAAAGAATTTTGGTAGGCAACCCCTTACGGTATTTCTCCTTTGGCTCATGTTCTCTCAGCCCCCACTCTTAGAGTGAAAGGTGTTTACTCATTGTTTTTACTAATTCTCCCTTAAATACACCGAAATAAGTGACTACAGTTCTGCCCTCCCACTTTTCATGCTCCTGGCACTCTGCTAGCTTCAGCGTGACCCGGGCACGGCACGAGACGTTCACATGCAGGGACAGCCCGTCGGTATCGGCCTGCGACTCAAAGTTTGGATGTCCGCAAAACCAAGGAAAGTGATTCAAGACCGTTGAGCCATTTGGGCCCCCACGTCTGAGGGAGGGAGCGACCCGGAGGTAAAGCCCTGTAGCTCTCCCAGCGACCTGCTCTTCCGACTATGGGATTGTCCAACGGGAGAAGCCAAACCCTAGCTCAGCGTGTGAGCGCACAGACTCCTTTCCCCAAATCCTTATGCCCCTTTACTCCCTCCGGGACACCGAGCAGGCCACTTGGGAAAAAGACCCTCCAAGGTGGGGACTTACTGCAGAACAGCCTTCTCCAAGAGCTCACGCTGAGTCGCTGCAAATCCGCTGCAAAACTTTCCTCCCGGCTAATAGGGGTGACAGGGGGAAGGACGAGTTTCTTTGCACTACCTTTAAATGCCTGTGAAATTGCCAGTTCCTTCTATTGCCAGGCTTCTCGATGGGTTTAGATGGGGAAGAGTCCTTTATGAAGAGAACACGTTATACAGAACGAGCTCCAAAGGAAAAGCAAACCCTATTCCAGCCAATTATCTTGAATTGAAACGGGATTCTGATTGTGCGAACAACGAGCTGAGCGGAGCCGGGTGTTACGTCCTGGCTCGCACCCGGCTGAGCTCCCAGGAAAGATGAACTGCTCCCTTCACATTCATTTGCATCTGCTCTCTCACCAGGTTTTGCCTCCACATTGCCGAGAATTACAACACGCTCCAAACGCTCCTAGTTGTGGCCGAGGGCCAATTTCAGCCTACAAATCCTACGTGTCACCTGGAGAGATCATCATCTTCCCTTTGGCCCGGACCGGAGACGCGATGCAGGCTGCGCAGCTGGTGCTTTCAGCACGGGCGGTTCGCTGGGGGCAGGCGGCCGCCCTCGCTCGGCCGGCACCGCAGGGACGCTGCCGCTGCACCTGCAGCCCTTGTGCGAGGGCAAGGCTGCGGCAGTTTATCCCCGCTTACCTCTGCGGAGAAGCGGCATCGGTAAACAAAGAGGTAAATGAATCGTGTAGCGAGAAGATGCTCAGCCAGAAAGGGAGTGGGTGGAGCAGAGTTTATTTAGTCATGCCAAAGTAAACATCACTAATTACTTTCAGGTCCTCCTTGAAGTACTGTGATTTCTTTTCGGTGGAATAGATTGCCTTTGAGGTATACAGACACTACAGAGTTTTAGTGTCTTTTCATCACAGAGGAAAAATAAATAATTCCTCTTTGTAGGGAAAAATGTGAAAGAAAGGTGCTGGGAACGGACTGTCTATCTGCCAAGTTACTTCATTAAATCTGTCTGAAACAGTACTTGAGCTTTTATTCTCACAGCTTTCCTGGGAGGCAGTGAAATACAATTCCCCTTCTGCAGACAGACGACAGGGACGGGTGATCAGGCGACCCAGGACACCGATGCTTGAGTTAGGAGCCGAAAATGACGACTTTGGGTATGCTGGACCAGGCTTTCTGGAGTGCAGACTGACGTACGAGCATCCTGTAAAGACATCCACAGAGAAGTGGTGGCAAGGTGAGGAACTGCACGACCTGGTGATCCAAATGCTGTACTATCATGGATGGGATTTTGCAAACGTAACTGAAAGGAGCCACGCACAGCACCCCACATGCTTATCCTGAAACACCTACAGTACCCAGTTCTGCAGCCTGGAAACAGCACCAATCTTTCTGATATTTTGTGCCAAGAGACCTTTGAGTATGCTTCCTACTTACCTTTCGCAACAGCCATTTAATTCAGCACAACCCTTTGACGTTTAGGAGGAGTGTGACCCTTTGCCACCCAGAGCCTCCCTGCGAGCGCATTCCCCGCGGGCCGTCAGAGCTGGACCACGGCCGCTCTCCATCCTCAGAGGGGCCAAACCCTCCAGCGCCCGCTCCCCTCGGTCACTCGCAGCCTTCCTCATCGCGGCAGGGCTACTGGTGAAAGCAAAAGTCTCTCTGTTGAATTTCTTCTCGGAGGAGTTTGTGTTTGTACCAGCTCACTTGTTCAGGGGTCTTTGGAGAAGGGGATGTGTGTAACTTAGCACGTTTTATTGCCATAAACACCCTTGCACTAGATATCCAGCACCATTTCTGAGAGGGGACTCAGCTCCGAGGAACCCCCTTCTGCTCCTTTTCTGGAGCCCAGTCTTGGTCAGATGCGTGCCCCTTGCCTGGAGAGGGGGAGAACTTCCCAAATCAAGAGTGGGAGTCAGCTCTGGCCAACCGCCTCGATAAAGCTCGGTACGAATGTACCTGACAGGCTTTCCATGACTTCTCTAATGTATCTGCAATTATTTCTAATTCAGTGTGCCAGACATACAGCAGAGATCAGCTGTAGTACATATAGGTCATCCACAGCAAAATGCTCCAGTGGATTATAGGCACATAATTCTAAGCAGTGAGAAAGTACCAAATTATATTCTAAAATTTCATGTTATTTCCTATTTCCTGTGACTATCAAATGGCTGTAAAGTAAAAACAAGGTAAAGTAACAGAGGGACACGCTGTCAGTTCAGGACATGACATTCGACATGTGCTAATCCAGGAGACTTGCTCTTGACGAGGAAGATTTGATTGATATAGCAGGGACAAGACGTACAGAGGAGGCAATCGCCGGCAAGGCGACGTGGCAGCTGCTGATCACAGTCCGTCAGGAGGTGGAAACGAGCGTTACCAGGTCCGGGTAACGCTGTGGGTTGTTCCCCGTGCAGAGGATTCAATAGCAGGAGAACAAGCCAGACAGGCTGCTCTGGAGCCAAGTCCCACTGGCAGAGGTAGGCGAGTGGCTGCGGAAGCTTCTGTCCTGCCTTTTTTTCCCTTAGTTTGAAGGAAACGCCTCTGGGAGCGGGGGAAGATGCACTAGGCTAAAAACTGCTCTGAAGTCGCTGAAAAGTAACCAAAAAACCTGCTAATCTCATTTTACTAGTAGCTACAAATGTGCAAGTGGGAACCGAGAGCCCGGCTCCTTGATTAAGTCACGCAGAAGATAAAATATTATTTGAAAGGAAAAGTGAGATAGCCTTGAAAGGCTTCTGAAGGCAGGGATGAGACGAGCCTTGAAATACACAGTTGCAAGGCCCCTCCTTGAACAATAGCTTGCTTTTTCAGCAAGCGAGCAGAGAACAGGTAGTGTTCTGCAGGTTATAGTCATGTTCTGAAAATACTTGTTTTTCACTGAAAACCTGAATGGAAGCCAGGACATAAATGTAATCAATGCCAATCTGGGGTTTTAGCTGTGGACAATAAACTTTACCCCATTTAATTAAATAATTTAAAAAAAACCCTTTTTTTTCCTTAGGAAGCCAATATTTCTCTACAAAACCAAAGTTTTCAGCTTCAGACTCTCGGGCCAGACTGCGGTCACTGAGCTTTGCTGCCAGCTCAGGAGGCTCTTGCTACGGAGCTGGAGGCAGCAGATGGCTTCGGGGGCACAGCCCTGTGCAGGGAGCCCATCTTTCAGGGCAGAAAGTCACAGCAGAACAACAGCGAAGCAGAAAACGGCCTCGTCTGAGGCACACGGAGTCAGCTCTGGAAGAAGCTCACGCTGCGACAGCGTTCCTTACCTTCACCTGACCAGTGCTCGTCTGATCTGCAGCATCCTTTTACGTCTCCTCCAGCCCAGGCCTCTTCCATCTTCATAATATCCACAGTCTCTTTCAAGGACTCTTACTCATTCTGGGATTTTTTTTTTTTTTTTCCTCCCAAGTATCTCAGTGCTTCAGGGGCTAAGTTTTTGAAACACTGACGACTATTCCAGCTTGGGTTAGTTTGCATTCATGTTATGAAGAACATTTCTTGCATTCAGTCCCTTCTCTTTTCAACTGCACTGCATTCAACTCTGCTCCAAGAAAAGCAGAATTAGCTAATGCTTTATTTTCTCTCCTTAACATGACCACCACATTCCCAGCTGCACTCACTAAAATTCCTGGCTTTCAAGGAAAAAAAAAAAAAAATTCTACATCTACCATTTCCTTTAAAGGCTAGATGCTGCATTCACAGTCCTGAGTGATCTATGAACCCCCACACCTCTTTTCAACATCCAGAAATTCAGGGACGGAGGCACCACACGGTCCAGAAGGCAAACCTCACCCCTGCAAACCGGCGTTCGGAGATGAGGGCACTGGCGGCAGGACGAGCCCTTTCCCGAGAGGGACATCTCCGACTCTGCTCCACACGGCTCGCTGGCAAGCGGCAAGCTTTACATCCATGTTTTTTACTTCGGCGCTCAAAAACCGAGCGCCAAGCAAGGGCCTGTTAGCTGGAGAAAAAACTGGCAGGATGACTCCGCAAGCGCCCTTCTGCCTGCCCCGGCAGCGGGGGGGGCAGCTGGTTTTTAAGGGGTTGTTGACCACCTCCCAGCTAAGTTTGAGCACCTATCACCCTCCGCCTAAGCATCTCTTTACAGATATGTAAGCCAATTGCGGGAATCAAAATAAAACCCACAGCTTCGCTTCTGCACCTGAGCAAAGCTTTATGTTTTTTAACAACCCATTTCTCACACCGATCCATTTCGGAGTGCAGCCCAACCGTAGCTGCATCAGCTGCACAAAAAACCACGTTAATACGGTACAAGAATGAGCTGAAACCTCCTGAAATTGCATTGTTATGTAAAATTACACAGCTGCTACCTTCTCTCTGCAATATCCTAGCTTTCTTCTTCCTTGCCTCTGGGAGCTTGCTGCCTCTTTTGCCTCATTTGGGGCAAAGCCAGGCGGGTCGCATTAGCGGCTAGCTCAGAGAAACCAAGTTAGGGAAAGCTGAAACGCAGAGCCTGAAACACATTTGCTCAGTTCTGGCCCTGGGTGCTACGGCAGGACGCGTTCTCAGAGCTGTTCTCCCTGGGCGGGAGCAGGCATTTCCCACACGACTTGGGGGGCAGGAGCCGGCAGCCCCCCGCTCGTCCCGCAGCCCCAACCAGGCAGTTCCCATCCCGAACCACCTGGGCCAGAAGCCCGCAGGGACCCGAGGAGGAACCCGATGCGTGCGTGGGAGCAGGAGCGGGGACGCAGGAGCGAGCCAGCCCAGGAGTTAGCTGGTGCCTGCTGCAGTGCGCGGAGCCCTCTGCCCACCGCTGGGCATTTCTGCGGTCCCTCCGCCATCGCCTCCATCCATCTCAAACTTTTCCCTTTAAAGCCTTTCTTGAAACTCTCTTAATTCCAAGTAACTGGTATCTTGAAGTTCTTGGCGATACAGCAAATCGCTAGTGATCAGCAGAGTAGAAGGGATTGTCTCGTTTTTCTCCGCAGCACGCACATATTCAAGAGGAGTTACTTGGAAGTGAGTGAAAGAACAACAGATAAGCACCCGTGCTTACCTATTTCTGTGCAACGTGATCTACAAGAGCGAGTGGGGAAAAAAATATCCCAGAGGCTCCCTTGTACCTTGACCAGCTAAAATAAGTAAGTGACAGGAAGAACATCTTCATGTTGTGTTCCCTGTGAATCAGGAGACAGCTCAGCAAGACCATTAGCAAGCTCTGAACTATTCACTGTCCTGGAAGTAACTAATGTAACAATAAAGGCAAAAATGTTCCGAGAGATAAATAAAGCCGTTCTTTTTCTTTATCAGGATGTTTTAAAAGGCTAAGGACTGAGTCACTGAAGACAGCAGTCCATTGGTGCAGGGAAGCACACGGTAGGGAAAGAAGAAAGTGACCGAGTCAAACTATCCTGAAGGTTTTGCTTTGTGATGCAGTCTGACAAGACCTCATATGCCTCCAGAAAGCATTTTTTAAGATAGCGTCATTCATTTCTTTAATGCCAGTGAACTTCAAACAGGAATGATGGCCACTGGAGCTGCAGTCATCATCATCACAACCAATTTCCTACAAAGACTACAATTGTGTCTAGGAATTCATGAGGCTCTCAGCTTGGGAGAAAGGCTTGAAAGGAGGGCACTGCAGAAAAAGAAATAAAGTTTGAGATTGTATTATATCTTTCCTAACAGTCAGAATTTAAAGAGAAATATAAAAATCTCTGGGAGAGTTCCTCTGTGGGAGGTTTCCCACACACACTACGCCTTCCTATGTTTTCTCCTTCTTGCTGCTGGTTACTTAATTTAAGGAACTTATTTTCAGGTTGACTGTCTCAGGCATTAAACACCCGCAGACGCTTCTTTGAGGGTCTACATTCCATTTGTTCATCAACGGATCATACAGCAATCGCAGCTGTCCTGCAATCAGCAGGCAGAGATTTTGGGGAGCCCGATAATCCAAGTTACAGCTGTTTCTCCCCATTCACTGTTTGACTCATTACAACTTTGCAGGCCTGTGGTGACTTTGGAGTCGGTACACGAGGTGATTGAGGGGGGAACAAGAGCAGAGCTGGCCAAGGTCACAAGGCACTCACCTTCCAGAGAGGCTCCCAGGCGCCGGGTCTCTGCAAGCTCATGGAAGAGAGAGGAACTTGCTTTCAAACAAACAGGAACCACGTGCTTTTACTCTGAAGGAACGCTCCCACAGCCCGAGCACTTGAGGAGCTGCTTGCCACCAAGCAAGGCTCCTTTGATAAAATTGCCAGCTAATTATTCATCTCCCTAAAACAAGCACCTGGGACTCTGCTTAATGCCTTAGACCAAGAACAGCTGTGACTGTGTTAACGGCAGCACAAGCTGCAGTCCTACCAACAACAAGGTGGGTTTGGGAAGGCAGAGCACCCTGCCCGCAGCCTGGGAGCCGCTCAGAGGAGCGCCGGGTCTGCCTCGCGGGGCACTGCCGGGATGCTGCCACGGAGCTGGGCGCCCGGGCGTCCCGCTGTAACGCGGCGCTGCTGCTGGCACCAGGAGGTGGTCAGTAGAAGGAGGGTCACCTGGAGGGAGGTGGTTTATGTACTCACCCTCCTGTATGGCTTTCCTTTAGCTCAGCTGAGTGGAAGATGTCATTTGGGAGCACAAGTCTAGTTTAAGTGGTATCTCAGCAGCTCAAAAGGTGCTGACCAAAGACTAAGCCGAAATACAGACAGATGCACCTGATTTCACAAAAGTAGCTTAGAGGCAAAAACTGTTATTCCCGTCTTTAGCTCTAATCCTGAGCCCTTTGAAATGAACGACATTCTTATTGTCTATGTGTTCCTAAAATTTCCCAGAATTTATCCCCATGAAAGAACAAAAATAATAATCTGTTTAGGAACAGGATGTCTCGTTTCATACACTCAAAAAACCAGCACCTCTAACACTGGCCAAAAAAGGTTTTATGTGGCTGGCCACACCAGGGTGTATCTGATTTGCACGTAAATCTTACCTCCAGAAGGTATTATGAATTTGTAATTATAGACAATCTGAAGCAAAGTAGCCCTGGGTTACATCCAAACTTCTCCCAAGCTGGGCAGAGGGTTCTGTGCCTGGCAGTGTTTTAAACCCCTTCAGCCAACTTAACAGGATAATGCTCAACCAACCTTCAGAGTCTCGAATGGAAGAGGCTATTAGCGCAAAGTTATTATTACCAGCAACAGCATCTTAAGTTGCTGAACTTCAGATGCTAGTACAGAACGTCTCCATAATTAAATATCGGCTCTTTCTGAGTCATATTGGAAAATCTGCTGTGAGTCAACATGAAGCAAAACAACAAGCCCTGCAAACAAAGGATGCCTTTTTATCCCACGATCCGTGGCTGTGCCTTGACATGTGTTGGGCAGTACGCTTCTGGAGCAAACGCGAAGCAGCTAGAATGGCTGGAAGGTACGGCAGTAATAATCATAAGCAGCTGGCCAAGTTTTCAAGAACATTGAGAAGATCTCTGTGTATGTGAAAAAAAATAATCAAAGAAAGTACTTCTGTATAAACATTTGGTTAAGGATTTGTTTGTTTTAGTGCCTTTTTGCTACAGAACAAGCAGGCCAAGTGAAGACACCACCAGCCCTGAATTTCTTGCCTCCCCCTTGGTCAGTCTGTTACTAATTAGCATCTCGGACAATAATGATTTTTTTCTCTGTTTTCCACGCAGCCAGATTCTCAGAGCTGAAACACGGGGCTCGGGAGGTGTGCTGACGTCTGTGCTGAATGCTTTGACGTTCTCGGCGCGTGAGGACTATCAGCACAAACCAAGATGTTTTGATAGCGCGTTGGGAAGGTCTGGGGAGGGGTTACCCAGGACTGGTGACTGACCGTGCCCCCCGCCAGACCTAGAAGACTCCTCAGGAGTAGGTCAAGCACCAAGCCACGATGGTGGGTGAGGAATCTGGCTTTCCCGAGCCGCTCATTGGTGTCCGATCGCTTTCTAGGAGTCTTTATTTTATGTTTTGAAGGGGAATCCTTGGTTTTCTCCGCGCATGGCTTGTTAGAAGTTTCGGGTTCTTGCATCCGGTAGCTCACGACATCTTGCCAGCAGACAACAGAGCAGGTCACCATGTGGGTGTCTCATGGAGGCAGGAGATAAATTAAAATCACTCGTTAGGAGAAGTTTACCTGGAAGCCACAGGGACAAAGTGCAATTTGTATTCCTGACTGCAGCTCCTCCGGGACTGTCCTTCCCTTCCGCAGCCCCTGCAGACTCTCCCTCCGTTACTTCTCTACGTTCTGCCTCTCTGAACCGTGCTCCGCAGACTTAGCTGGTCGCATCTTGCCACAGCCAACTGACTGTTGCTGTAACGCATAACGAGGGAATGCCAGGGAGGAGCTCACTCAGCAGCACAGAACCATTATTTCTGTATCTTCGTAGTGGTTTAGCACCAAAGTGCCAAATGCTACAGGTGGATGACCTACCGAAAAGATTCTTTTTTATCATATAAAGCAAACAAGAATCTCACAGAAGCCCAGGGGAGTTCTGACACCCCCAGGATCGTGGTAGGGACATCACTGTTGCCTTTCCATTCCACAGGATGAAATTTATTTTCCATTGCCTTAAGGCAAAGCATACAGGAACCCCTGACTCTCCTCCATTCAGTTCAGTAATTGATATATTTTTAGCCTACAGAAAGCAGGGCAGTCACCTTCGCCTTGCGGTCTAGGAACAGACCCCAGCAAGGTGCAGGTGAACACAGGTAAACCCTCAGGGGGTCTTCATCAGACTCCACCTCCCCCAGTCTGCTCCCCCCCCGCGTCTCGGGCACAACCTCCTGAGTGAGCTTTCAGTCGCTATTTTGGGCAGAGCGTTCCGGTCCGTAGCTGCTTTCCTAGGAGGTGCGCACGGGCTGCTTTGTGCAAGTGAGATGGGTCTGGGTAGGCTTTCGCGTTAGGATTGGTTTTCAGGTAATGGAGCAGAAATTTCTAACTCCATGGTTACCTTTTTGGCAGCAAGTATTTCGTACGCTTACAGTCTTACCGTCAAGCAGCATGAAATCTCAGCCGCTGCCAGAGCCTGGAAGCCTGCGCAGCGCTTGTTAGAACACGTGCTTTGCCATCCCAGCCCGATCACGCAGCAGCGCCTGGAACTGGCATGGGCTGAGCAGAGAGGAGCGAGCCTCGGAAGCCGTTGCTTTTCGAACTTCTTTTAAAAGACTTTTTAACAGCAAAGAAAGCGCATAGCTTGTTGCGTAGCTCTTAGCAAAAGGAATTATTTTTTACACGCTCATTTGCAGTCAGCCATGGGCTGAAATGGCTGAGAACAAACTGCAGGTTCCCCGGCTTCTCTGAACATTTATGAACGACACTGGTTTCTGCATTAAGGACTCTAAAAGCAGCTGCCAGAATAAATATGTATGGCTTCCAGGTGAGCTGACGAACTCTCATTGTGTTTGCAAAGCAGCGAGGAACACGTGAGAAAAATGCCTAATTATCCCCGCTGTACTGCGGGATGGAGACAAAAAACGGGTGAGTGAATAAACCTGGGGCTTCATCAATCCAATCTAGACTTAAAACTTTCAATTTAAGTAACAGCTAGATAAGGACTGAGAGCTTAGCCATCAAGAGGCCACAAATTATCTACTTTTCAGACATGGGAAAGAGACTCCATGTCAGCAATTGTTTCAGAGCTGTTAGAGGAACTAGTCTTGTAGGCGGAAGGTGGTTCTTTTTTACAGAATTTACTTGGTTCCTCCAGAGCAGTGTTCATGGCATAAATCACCAACCCTGGTTTCTCTGAACATGTGCTTTAATAACTTGCTGGACACCATGAGAGCACACGTGCACGTCCTGCTCCATCAAAATCACCATCCGCTCTACTGACTCCAGACCCTCTCAGTTGTCTGGAAGCGTCCGGTCACGAATAGGCACCTAACGCATAATTGAGGTGAGTCTCATCTTCCCCTGATTAACAATAGAGACTTCCCGAATATTTTCAAGATCCAGATGTGGCACTGTCATGGCAACACACTTTTAAAACAAACATGCTATTTCTCTAAGATTCACAATTTAGAGAGAAGAGGCAGTAAGCCTTGACATTGCAAACGACCCAAAGAACCAGCTCGCCGGGAGCGCGTAGAGCATCAGGAGACCGTGGGAGAGGCAGTCAGTGACGCAGATCCTGGTGGGTACGCAGGGATGGAACCCATAAAGCAGCTGCTGATACGAAGCAGTGCTGAGGCAGTGAGGTTAGAGGGAGTTGGTTAAATAAAGTAGAAAGCAGCCTAAGAGAAAAGGATTAATAGGAAACTCATAATGGACCATGCTTGCATAACTAAAGAGCTGCCAGAGATCACAGACCAACTGTAGTAGTTGTTTGGCTCGGGACACAAGTATTTGATGATTACTGAATTATTGTTTGCAAGACTGATTGAATATAGGCAAAATCTGAGAAGGTGTTTGGTTTGATGAGGTTTTATTTGGGCAAAATTGAATGAGAAGAATTTTAAATCTTGGTTCCATTTCACCTGACTATTCAAAATCCACCAAATTATGATACGGTTTTTGCACCAGCAATACTGACGTTCCCCTGGGTAAGAATGAAATGGCTGGCTCTAACACAGCACGAAACACCAGCATCACCTATTTCTATTTAAATTAGGAAATAAAGGTGGTGGTCTTCCCTGTGAGGGTGCTGAGGCCCTGGCACAGGGTGCCCAGAGAAGCTGTGGCTGCCCCTGGCTCCCTGGCAGTGTTCAAGGCCAGGCTGGATGGGGCTTTGGGCAAGCTGGGCTAGTGGAGGGTGTCCCTGCCCACGGCAGGGGTGTGGAACTGGGTGGGCTGGGAGGTCCCTGCCCACCCAAACCATCCTGGGATTCTAAACTAGTAGCAATTTATTCCGGAAGCCTTGTGTAAGCTCCTTATAGTCCCTTAGGTTATAGCACGTAGGCATCAACCATTATTTTAACCACACTGGTGCCCCTGGGCATTTCCACCCATCGCGTTACCGTGGCTGAGCTGAATCATTCAAGACTCCTTTCCCCAGCACCCCCCCACTTCTGTTGTGAGCCTTGTAACCAGTCTTCAGGCTTTTAACAGGATTGAACACCATGACTTACCCTGACAGTGATTTATCCAAGTTTCTCAAAGAGATAAAAGACGTGGCCTTGTCTCCCATCCCGAATCACTGCTGACAGTGATTGGATGCTATGATGGATGATCAGCCTTTGGGGAATTTGCTGGCTAATGAAACACTGCAATCAGTTTTATCAAACCTTTGTACAGCTTCACCCAAGGGAAATCACATAACTCAGCCATGACACCAGCAGCAGCTTTCCCAGAAGGTTTCCTTTAAAGCAACAGTAAAACCTGGTATTTATGCATCTACAATTTGCAATCTCACAGTGAACCCTCCAGCCTGCGGGTCCCATCCATTCTAGGAAGAGAACAGCACCCACGAGGAAGCCATTTCTGACCTATGCACCTGGAATATTGACAAAGGCGTAAGAGTCGTGACTACAATACCCAGAGGTTGATTCATCACACACTGGGCTTCTCAGGCCGGCAATTAGCAGCGCCGAGGGACCCTGGCCGGTTCTTCCAGCCTAATTCCTGAAACACCTCCAAGCTGAGGATGTCTAAAGGCTGCGGAGAGAAAACCAAGAGCCACGAGCTATTCCGACACCGGACACACAGATCTTCAGACAGAGTGCGGATGGGTAGGGAGGTGTTGGGAGGAGCGTGGGCTCACCGGGAAGGGGCAGCCCTTGTGCTCAGACGACAGCTTCGCTTCAGGATGCTCCTTGGCACCTCCCAGAGGCTGCCTTGGTTTTGTGCCAAGGGCTGCAGAAAGGGGCAAACTCAAAACCAAGTCGTGGTAGGCTCTAGTCCTAGCCCAACCAGTTTACTACCTCCTTCACCTTGAGTAATTTTCAGGTATGAAAACAGACAACTGTATTCCTCCTGCCTTACGGTTTATTTATATGGCTAGCATTTTTAATAATGGATGTGCTTACTCTGTAAGTTTCAGATGACAGGAGGGATTAGCGACATCTCCCGAAATGCAAAAAGGTAAGAGACAGTGGGAAGAACTTGTGTCAAGACTTTAGTGACATCTATTCTTGGAATAGTTTCAGTCATACCTTGTAAAAAAATCAAATGAAACATTCCTGTAGCATCAAAACATCTTGTAAACTGAAGGGATAATTTCCATTTTCCATTGTGAACACCTTTTGAAAGAGTTCATAGTTTTGACATACATCTCCCTCAGGTTTTCAGAAATCAGAGTGGAATGCCTGTTTCAGTTTTACTGAAGCAAAACCTTTCAGTCAAGAAATGTGCATTGGCTTTTTTTTGTGAAATAAAAAGAGATTACATCTTAAAAGCATGACATACATGCCTTGAGAAATGGAAAATGCTCAACGCCTGCTCAGCTCTACATGGACTGCACATGTAAGAGCACGGCAAGACCTTTGTGCAGGACAGGAGATTCTCCACCAGCCACGGGGCTGGCAGAGGACGACGAGGACCCTCCTGGGGGTCTGTTGAAATACAACCATTTCAACAAGATGCTGTGCCTTGGGCCAGTGTAAAAGTGTACATGTGTCCGTAAGCATCTGTACACAGATTTACAGGCATGGTGTTGAACACCTAAGCCAAAGCGCAGATTAAATGAAACAGCAGCTCTCCCCCCAAGCAGAATGATTTCTTTTGCAGTGACAAAAGGAAGCAGAATTTTCTGGGGTCACATGCCAGTTGTAATCTACTGAACTGTATACTCACAAAGTATCGATGGAAGAAGGTTGAAGAATGTCTCAGTTCAAGGCAGCACTAACAAGTTCCTCTAGGCAAGCCAGAGCACCGCGGTGCGTACAGGTAAACGTGATCCAGCTAACGGGCCACCGCTTCAAACCCTCCTTCCTGTGACACTGGGGGGGTTCTGCTGTTTAACAAGTTGAGACTCTGTAAATTGGACTAGTTGCAATCCTTATGCTCAGCCTTGTTCGACAGAGTAGGTTTTGAAAAGCCCACCCCAATCGAACTGTAAATCACTCAGCCCACTACCCCCCAGCCACGGTGACAGCAGAGATCTGCGAAATCACTGATGGGTAAACACCAAACCTGGAGCAACTGAAGCTACAAGAGGGGCCCCACACCAGCAGCCTCTTCCACGCTAGGTTTGACTTAGGAGCTTTCTGCATTTTGCACCGACAAGCGGGGAAGGAGGCTCCTTCCTGCGGCACGGCCGTTTTGGACCCAGCCGCCGGCGCCAGGAGCCCGCGGGCAGGCAGGGACGCACCGTGCTCTCTTGGCACCCTGAGCTTTGGTTTCCTCTTGTTTCTCACAACGCGAGTCAGCCTGAGCAAAAGCAGATGGCTGTTCTTTGCTTACCTCTAAAGAGAAAGCTTTCATTTGATGAAAATAACCCCTGAATGTGTAAAATAAGGATCTGATAGGAAGGTTCTACAGGCAGGGTTTTCTGTAAGCTCCTTACAGGGACAGATTCCCAACTTCCCACTACATCAACGTCCTTCTGTATGCAAGGATAAGACATAATTTCTTTGTTATTCCTGATGACACCGAATAACAGAGAGCACTTCTCTCCCGCGCCCATCAGACACGCTGCCAGCAGCATCAGCGTTGCACGTATTCAACTGTCCCTTACGCAGCAGGATTTTTGCCCGTACCTCTTCCTCTAGGGCTCATCGAGGACAGGTGACTTGATCTCTCCCGTCCTTCTCACAGTTTAAGAACGCGGAATGAATCCTGTCTCTCAAGAACAGCAAAGGATATGAGGTTTATAAAGAACGCCTGCTGAGTAATAGATTTACTTTCCCCAAAACAGGAGCAAATTAACAAAAAAAAATTGATTTCCAAGACAGACTGTCTTTGAATTTTAACACCAAAAATGCTAATTTCCAGTAATGGCTGTTTCATCAATCACATGCCCAGTCCTGCTGTTCTCACATTGCCGGAATAGTCTGTGACTAAATCAATCAATTGTTTCTGAGACTAATGCTTTGGCAAGTTTGGTACCTTGTGTATGCGTATTGGCTTGTTCCTCTCTTCCATACAGACAGAAGCTGGAGACGAGCTTTTACCTCTACTCGCACCCATCCTCTGATTGCGGTCTTGCAGATCACCTTGTTTTGGCAAGGCTGTGCTTGAATTCCTTTCCCCAGACAGTATATATGCACATAGCTCCGGACTTACAGTCACTCCTACAATTTGCTGTGCCAACACAATTATAACCACTGTAAACAGCCCACACGGTGATTACATATAACAAAGCAAGCTGCGTGTTAAGCCACACATTATTTAATTCAGAACTAAAGACTGCATTACACCTGAAAGACATTCAAATCCTTTTGCTGACAGTTACTACTGTTAGTCTTTTTTTATGGTGTGCCTCAGGTTAATTTGATGTCAGTTTTTGCATTTTGAGGAAAAACAACAAAAAACAATCAAGACAGCGTTTCATACTTCACGCGCACATCCAAAAGGCACCCTGCTTTTGACTCGCGCATCTCTCACATCCCTGGGATGAGTGGGAGTACAAAGGAATGTCAGCTGAACACAGGCTCAGCCCTGACGTGGAGCGAGGACGCGATTGTCTGTCTGCTGAAGTAACATGGCTGTGATTGTGCCCGTTGCGGAGCAAGGCGACAGCACTAGTAACGGGATTTTCATCTCAGCCCGGCTGCAAACACCCAGCTGCTGCCATGTAAACGAGTAACTCGGGTGACTGCAAAGCTAAGACAGCCTGGAAGAGCGTGGGTAACTTTACATAGGTGAGTGATCATCTAGGTAAACTTCTGAAGAGTTTATCACACCTAATTGGGGACTAGGAAGGGTCACATTAGACCTGCAGACAAGGAGTGAACACAATAGGAAAGATTAGCTGCTTCTTACATTTATCCCATACGAAAGCCGAGAGACCAGTTCTTCCATGAAGATAAACCTGTTCTGGCCTCTTAGTGGCAGCATGGCTGAAAGTGGAGTGGACTTTTTGTTTTAAGCTTCCTATAGCATTTAACTATCTAAAAGCATGTATATGTGTATTTCTACCCTTCTGCCCCTATGAGCCGAGCCATGCTAATGGATTACACGAGCACCTCTAATCGCAGCGTGCATTACTGCGAACCATTTATCTTGAACCGCTACAGAACAGAGTTATACCTTAGCCAGTTTATTTTGCACTGGCAAAAGCAGCAGGAGCACTCTCATGATCTACTGCCTCAGCTCAGCACGAGAGCTGTCGCCATCCCCGCGTCTCCCCGTGGAGCAGCGGTGCTGAGACCCTGCTCCTGCCCACCTTGCTGTCTGCCTTCTTGAGCAGGGGACTCCTTGGTAGCCACACGTGCACCAGGGATAAGCACAAACAAGAGGCTGTAGGATGCTCAGACAGAGGGCTTGCTGCCAAAGCAAACACACATTTGTTCGCAGGCTCCAGCTCAGTCACCAGAACTGTGAAACATCATCTCCTCCTCGTACGCCCACCGGCTGGGAGAGCCAGCTTCTGATTAGAGGCAGTTGTGAAGTCGCTGATAAACTGTTCTTCGTCACAGTTTGTTGCAACAGAAAGTTTCAGCAAAATGATCTGTTTTGTCCAAAGCCTTCCCTTGAGTTTTCTCGGTCTGGGGTGGAATTGCTTATCAGAGGACGCAGTCCTCTCCAAAACAGCCACACTCCGCTGGGGTGTGGGCTCAAGAGCGCCCTGGCTACTCACGCTGGAAGAGAGAGAGACCTCTGCCAGTGAGGCTACACTTGGCCCAAAAAACACATTACACTGCAGGAATTTTGGCAGCCTGCTGTTTAAGGCACACGTGCAAACCTAGAGACCCAGCTCCAGCTGCATGCTGCCCCGCTTTGGAGCCAGCACCCAAAGCCGGGTCTGCTCCCAGCCCGCTTCGTGCCCTGGCTGAAGAACTGAAGAAAGGGCAACCTCCCTCTTCCTGCTTTCTTGAAGCAAGCAGATACATTTGCACTAACTTCTTTGTCTCACTGTGGGCTGAGAATGTTTTTGATCTACTTGTTCCACAAGCCAAAAGGGAACAGCCCTCCACCCCCCAAAAAAAAAAATAATAAAAAGGGTTTCCTGCTTGGTTCTTACTTCTGATGACATACATCGCTTCTAAAATTCACCTAGGACTGCTGGGCTTGTAAACCTCTGGTTTGCAACAACAGCTGAGCCAGGGTTGACAGTGAGCAGAGTGCCCATGTTCAGAGCATTCAACAGCCCTCCAGCTCCTCACCAGGCTTAATGAAGTGTAATGAAAGGAAATTAATGAGCTTTGTCTCCACTGCCAAAGGAAAGGGCGGGTGGAAATACGCAGGGACCCAATATGAATTGAGCATGATTAAGTATGTTATAGCTACTGTTCTAAATAAAATGGTGCTGTTATACCTAAATAGCCTACAGCAGTCCCTTGTCATTACAGCCATTTAGCTGGCTCTGCTTTAATTGCCTCTGAAAGCCAGCCAGAAAGGATTTCTTTTACGCCCTTACCAATTTAAAACCAGGGGCAGAAATATGTAAGCACTAACCTGCATCCATTTAGATAATGGGGATTGGGTGGGTGAGCCAGGAAGATAGATATTTTATAGGGAACCGCTTGGCACTTGACACGCAGGGCGACGCGACTGTGATGTGCGCGGGCACGGCCGCGCTGGAGGACGGCTGCCACAGCCTGCGGGTGGGCTGCAGAGCTGGGCTTAGTCCCGGGCTACGCCACCCACCCGCACAGCGTGGCTCCTGGCAGGCAGCTGTCGCTGTGAGAGCGGGTGCCAGGAGGTGCCCGACCCCAACCCAAAGGCACCGCCATGCCCCTGTCCCCTCCGGGCTCCGAGCAGGCTCCCCCAGCACCTCTCCCCATGGGGGCTGTCATTAGCAGCTGAGAGTTCAGCAGACAGCAACGCTCCACGAGCATTTATTTATCAGGGCTGGCCTCTGCATCTCTAACCCCAGTCATTCTGGGCTATCTAAAAGGCAAGGGTCCCCTCGTTACGGCGAGCGTTCCCTATCTCGGGCTGCACTACCTCATGCTCCTCGGGCTGCGGCTTATTGGCTCCACGCTGCTCAGTTCCACCGGCACTTTAGCTTTCTCCTTCACCGTTGCCACATTTGCCTGGACAAAACTGCCGTTGCACCACGACGGAGGAAGCACTCCTCGACATTTTCTGTCCCAAGCATAAACTCCAGCTCGCACAGGACTGAGTCTTTAGCTTGGCTCACAGCAGTAACGTGGCAACAGCTCAACTCTGGAGTAACTTCAGTAAAATGTATTTGAAAGAGAGAGCAAAGCACATCACAGAAGAGCACAGCATCCTTGTCCGTGTTGCACAAGGAGCTGTACAGGTGCTGAGGCACAGCCCTTCACGCGCAGACTGAGAACTGCGACGCAGGGAATTCACCAGGACGCTCCGCAGTGCTCGGAAAAGCTTCTCCCAGCACAAGACGCCAGGTGCCCGATATCAGAGCCCGTTGCCCAGGGTGCTGAGAGCAGCAGGATGCGTCGCAGCAGGGCTGACGGTGAGGCACAGCCGTTGTCATGGGCCTTGATGGAGCTCTCAGACACTGTGACATGTACTGTCCTGAATTTGCATCTATCCAATTACTCATCACAAAACAGCAATCCAAATCTAAATTAAGATTTTTTTCTTCTGTATTCTTCTTTGATTCACAAAAATGCAAAGATTACCTTCCTCCTTCAGATTAACTACTTTAAAGGCTCACAGTTTCCTGGGAGATAATTCCCAACTCAGCTCTGGCAATGGAGCAAGACTGGAATCTGGCCTAAGTTCGTCAGCTGGGAAAGACCACCAAGTGGAGTTGTTCTGGAGAGAAGAAAATAGGGAAAATGTCTCCTCTCTTTTTTTGGGGAAGAGGAGTATTTTAGAAGGACCTTGTTACTCATGTTACTTGTCTTCAGTCAGTTGTCAGATCTGGACGGACTTTTTCTTTACAGAGTACTGAGGAGAATACATGAGGAGGTCACAGCTCCAACTCTCCCTCCTTAGCTCCTAGAAGTCTAGCATACAATGGAAATGATCCCCCAAAATCTTTGCTGTGGACAACGATCCAGCCTCTGCTCCAAGCACACAGCCAGAATTCATACATGGCTTTTATAGCCCCGAAGTCTTTTGAGACACGAGTTTGAATCCATCATCCAGGATGGACCTCCGATTGCGTCGTAACCTCTTTTGTCTCTCGAGATAGATGACCACTCCCAGGAGGAGGCAGGCGACCAGGAAGAGCACCGTTCCTATAATGGCTAGGGCAAGGACTGTGGCCTCTATCTGCCCTTGAGCCAACTTAGCTCCAAAAAGCCGGATCTTCTCGGACTCATCCTTATCCTCGGATGGCAACTCTGAGAGGCAAATAGAAAGACAGTTCCAATGAGAGCCAGAAACACAACTGAAAGGTTCTGAGAAACATAAAAAGGAGCAAAAGAAAGACCCAATGCAGTCAAAGCAAGTCAAAGGAGACGGACCCTCATCCCTGAGGTCACACAGAAATTTGAGAACGAGTGGTTCTTTCCCTAATCCACTCCACCCCAGGACCTCACCACATGCCACAGCTATTCAGCCCAATCAGCTAACCATTGCTGTCCCCCTTCACGAGGGAGGTGAGCTGAGGTTGCGTGGGGACCCAGTGACTGGGCTAGGAACATACGGTCAGAGATGAGAACGAGCATCCAGAGCGGGGCTGCCGCGAGCTCCCCAGCCTGCTCCAAGCTCCCCCTGCACGTGGCTGCTGTCCTAACCACCGCTTCTCAGAGCGCACTTGCTCAGTCATGCCGGTGGCGAGTCACTTAAGATCCTGAGCGCTCTGTGCTTCCACGCAGAGGCAGCAGAAACCTTTTCAGAAAGGTAATGGGTAACAACTGTTGATCAAGGTTTTTGCCTGGTGAGCACACACAGGCTGATGCCCAAGTATGGTATAAAACCAAATTATTTAATACTGTCACTACTGCTCTGACACATTTCCTACTCCTCTTTACACCCATTTTGAGTGAGGAGAACATTGTTGGAAAGGAAATAGCTGAAAGATCAGTAGAGAAAGACTGAAGAGTTTAGGTAGACATCTGTATTTTCAGCTGGTCTGAGCTGGCTCTGAAGTCAGTTCAGCTGGATTTATTCACAGCAGCTGAAAAGTGGAGTTGTGGAGAAAGCTGAAAAATTGGGGAAAGAAATCACCACCATAAACTATTCACACTTTTACCCCAGAAAATTTTAAAGGGATCTTATCTACTACTCCCCTTCTACCTGGTGCTGCTCAACCAAATGTCTTCTCATCTGTTCTTTAAAACACCTGGAAGACCCAGGGCACGTGCTTAGGCTCTTCTGGTCTGTTTTTCCCCCCAACAAAAGGCAGACGTGCTTGTCTGCGTGCTGACTCGGTCCTTTCAGCTAGTAATGGTGACTGTGAAAGTTCCCTAAGTCACAGTCATTGACAGTCCAAGAAGGCAAGACAACTCATCTACGACGCCCCTTGGGTTTTGATTGAAAGGGGTAAGACAAATCACCTCCTTTGCAACACCCTCCTTTAAAACCCTTTGAAACTTTGCCAGTTTCTAAGCTTGCACTCTCCTCTGAAGAGGAATCCATACGTAACAAGTACAACAGGATGCGAGGCCACTAAACTTTTTCACCTAGCGTGATCAAACAAGCCTAACAAGCCTTATTTTTATCACGAGAGCACAGACACTCGGAGCACAGATAAACAACCCAGCCTGGAACCCTCCCTGTCATCCAGCAGCAGCCAGGCCTCCGCCGGACAGAGGAGAGGCTGTAAGCGGTGTTGGTGCTCCTCCCTTCTCCTCCTACAGACCTACATCTCCGCACTGATCAGAGACCTCCCTTCCTCCTCCGCCTCGCACACACACCGTAGTTAGCAGTGCAACACACACCGTACCTGGACTGTAGTTTATGACTTCAAGCGCCGGCTCTGAAAAGAAACAACAAGAGGGTGAGTGTTGGGCTGAACACGTAGAGGTCCAGAACACGGCACGTTTGGCAAGGACCAGATCCAGAAGCAGTACAGTCTTCCAGGGCTTGCAGGTTCTCTCTTCTCCTGTCAGTGTTTTCCCTCTCCGCATCACACCAAGAGTGTTTTTGTATTACCTCCTTCAAAGGCAGACCCACTCCCGCCACGCAGCCCGTTACGGCCTTGGAAAGCAAGGCGCAATCAAAGTCTGTGTGGTGGGCTGACCCCGGCTGGCAGGGCCACTCACTCACCCCCCAGCGGGATGGGAGAGGGAATCGGAAGGGTAAAAGTGAGGAAAAAACCCCCTTGTGGTTTGAGATCAAGACAATTTAATAAGTGAAGGGGAGGAAAAAAAAAAAAAAAAGAAAAAACCCCAAGTGATGCAAAAGCAATCACTCACCACCAGCACACCGATGCCCAGCAACAGCTACTTTGGAAAGACTCGCCCCCGTTTTTATTGCTGAGCATGATATTACGTGGCATGGAACATCCCTTGGTCAATTTGGGTCAGCTGTCCCTGCTGTGTCCCTTCCCTGCCTCTTGCCCACCCCAACCTACTGAGTGAGAAACAGAAGACCTTGACGCTGTGCAAGCACCGTTCAGCAACAGCTAAAACATCGGTGTGCTATCAGTTCTGGTTTGGTAACAATCTGAAACACAGCACTGTATGGGCTACTATGAAGAAAATTAGCTGCATCGCAGCCAAACCCAGTACAGAGTGTCACCCACTTTCCAATGTTTCCCGGTGAAACGAGAAGCTTTAGGATGTGCGTTTAGATCAGAGGTAATATTCTTAGTAAGAACAATTACTAGGTGATGGCTGAGCATTGCTTCTCAGACACAAGCTAAAATAAAACTCACAATAACAATGTAGGCAACGTAAACCCCAGAAACCATTCTGTTAATTCCAGCTGCAGGTATTACCATATGCAAAGGGAACATCTTAAATTAATAGTACTTAAGTAATTATCTGCTCAATTAACTGGCTGTTTATGGTATCTAAAAGAGTTCTAAGCATGATGCAAACACTCAGAATTTAGCAACAGCAGTAGAAAGTGCCGACATGTTTTACGGTAACAATCAGTGGTAACTCCCTACCTGATCTGGGTAAGACTTGGAAGAGGATCTCCATACCAGCATGAATATGATCAGACACATGACAGTGAAGCAGCCATGTCCCAGGGTTCCCAACCAACATCTCCACCATTTCAAAGGTCCCAGGGAACAGATCCACAACATCTGCTCTGTAGCTTTTGCCATTCTGTCAAGGGAAGGGAGGCTGTTAGCGTGCAGTGCTCTGCACATCTTTTCAGTGCTACTAGTTTTTAAAAGCTCAAAAAGATTTCAAAGAGCAGCTCCAGGGCTGTAGCTGGGAAAGCAAATGCAGTCTGGTAAAGTCTAATCCTAAGAAGGGTTAGCTAGGCACATCAGCACAATGAGGATGCTCAGTGAGTCAGATTTGGATGTGTAAAATCACATCCCTTTCCTAGTTGGGTGAAGTTGCTGTGAAGTCATTCAGGAAGTTCAAGTCCATCGGAGTAACGCAAAAGTGATGATGTCAGTGGTCAGTCTCTGCTTTATCATCAGCAGGACGTTCTTACCTTGTATATGAAGGTCTCGGCATGAAAATGGACTGTGTGGACATCAATCTCCTGACCCATTCCCAGCAGGTACCAGTTCACCCACTCACCCTGGAACATGGTCAGTCCAGGCAAGTTCGCGTAGAGCCTCCCATTGATGGCTGTGCAGTAAATAACATACAGAGAGAGAAGAAACGGCTGTTATTGAAATGGCAAAGATGCTGAACCATCTCAGAGGAAGAACATGCATGGCAAGTTAGATGCTACAAAGCTCACAGAGCAACCAGCGCACCAGCAGTTAGTGTCTTCCATACAACAGTCCCCCAAAAGGTTGGCAGTCTCTCTCCAGCTCAACTACTTATCCCCTCTGTTAACAGACAGGAAAAGCAAAGTGACTTGCATCCAAGGCCATGCTGTAGCTCAGCTCAAATAAATCTCAAAAACTACCTCTTGCTGAAAACCTGCTGTCAGCCAGCAGAGGCAGCTGTATCTAGAAGTCAAGCTGTGTAAAAATGGCCTTCTTAGCCCAACGCTAGGGAAATACGTATATATCTGTATACACACAAACCTCTGAACAATTTACTTGCTGAACAATGAAAACAAATTCTGCCAACAGGCAACCCTGCCATTCTGTGTCTCACGCTGGCTGTACACATTACGTGCTGATCATTTGTAAAATTGCTACATGGCAGGACTTTATTTCATAGTTAGCACAGCAAGAAGGAATATTGCTTTGACTGCAAATGCAGGAAAGGGACTGAAACAGTGAGTGAACAGTGAGCTGCATGCGATGGCACACGTGGAAACTTTCATGCTCAGATGGCAACAAAGGGAATAAGATGGAAAGAGACATGATCTGAGGATAGGAACACCGATGTTTCACTCCCAGATCTGCCACAGGTACCTTCTGTAGCCCAAAACAAGCATTCAACTTCAGTGAGCTGGTTTTGCTAGCTGTAATTATTGCATTAACAATTATAGCAATGGAGGTTCTTTATATCATCTGTACAACGACAGTAGTAATGATGGTACGTAATACAACTCTTCACTATTACTATCGCCACAACTGCCAAAAGAATTGTTTTGCTGAGAGTACTTTAGATAGATCCAGATATAACATGGAGAGAAACTGTCATAAATAACATGTTAATTTAGAAAAATGTGTTCATCCTACTATGGTAGAAATGGCTCAGTTGTTTTAGCCGATTACCAAAAAGCTATGTATTGCAGCCACATAGCCTGGTCAATTAATTTGAAGTCTAACATATTCTAACAGTCCTGAGACAAACAGAACAAAATCAGTCTGACAAGTTAAAATCAAATGTGAAATTATTTTCTGTCCCAAGTCACTTGGACACATCAGAGATTCACCTCTCTGGCCCATATCTTGCTATTCCTCCTGACAAGGACAACCGTAACGAGTAGCCTTCATTATAGATCAAAGATTTGTGCCATATATGTGCTGCAGTACTGAGAATAACAGACAGTTTAACTCTGTCTGGCAACAGAAAAGGATGAGGGCATTCACTAGGAGTCGGGCTCTTGGCGTTTGGGTGGCTGACTAAGAGACTGCAGAGTCAACATCAACCTCGCACAGATGGTAACGGGCGCTCAGGTGCCTAACAGGCATTACCGTGCATTTTGTTGCTTTCCACAAATTTGTCATCCAGCAGGTTGATCTCCTTGTGATTTCCCTTACTGTAACGTTCCACATTCTCCTCCAAGTACCATGACTCGTTTTCATCAAAAACCAGGAACAGTAGAGCAAACTCCCTCTTTACATCCTTCCTGATCCCATCAGACTGCAGTGCCCCTCTCCGGCAGATCTTCAGGGGTCCGATCAGACCGCTGTACATATCCTAATCAGAACAAAGGAGAAAACCTCTGAGGCAAGGATCTTCTCACCCTCTCTTTCGTGCACGGTTCTTTGCCTTTCAGCAACCGTATCTTCTGTTCCCTGCATCGCCCCACTTAAAACAAATGGTGCTGCTGTGTAAGTACTCTCATTGGTGAACATCAGCCACCAAAGCATAAGAACAGAGACTATACGTGCTCTTACAAATGCAAATCCAAAAGTCATAAATATGAATGGTATCAAAATATTCTCCACTCTGACTGCAAAAGCATCTGCAACTTGAGATAAAAAGGCAATGATCTCCGGGTTGAACGTGATGGTTTATTGTAGGATCCTCCAGGTTGTTTCGCAGTGAAATCAGTGCTATGACGATTAATCCTAGCAATGCTCAAATCTTCCTGCTTTATCCATGAGGCCTAATTTTGGACAATTTCTCCCTTTCCAGATTAGCCCTATGGCTCTCACCAATAGAAGCCATGACTGACTGGGAGATGTTCTCCTATCTTGCAAATAACTGAAGGAAGGTTAGCGTCAAGGAGACAATGGAATCATTTTATGAAGGTTTGTATTAGGAAAAAAAAAGGACAAACATCAGGACAAAAGTTGGAGGATTTCCTCTCCCAGGAGAACGCTGGACATGTCACCAGGTGGTTGTTCTATCTCTCAGCTGGGTCAATCCCTAATTTGTATCCAGCTCACAGGTTTTGGGTTTTTTTTTTTTCCAAAGGGGGTGAAAAATTTGTCTATCTGGGCTTTTCTGTTTCTAACTTCCGTTTTACCTTTACTGGGTCCACCATGGAGTAGTAGATCCAAGGAACACAGGCCGAATCGTTTGGCCCTGGACCAGATCTCTCGGGAACTTCCCATCGGTATGTCACAATGTCGCCTGAGGGACAGAGAAGCACCGTTAACATCAGCGTCATACACCCACTCGCCGGTTTGCTGAGCAGCACGCAGAGCAAAACAAAAAACGAAGATCCTGTCTCCGAAGTGCAAATTCAGTTCTGAGTTTGTCAGACATTGCGCACTCCTTCCCCAAACACCGAAAAGCAGGATGGAAGCTCCCGTCTCACGAGCAGAACAGAGGGTCGCAGGGTGCACACGCTCTCTGGTATCAGCACAACTCATCTGCCACCTTTGAGACTAGACCTGACCAAGGAAATTCCACCTCTCCACTGCAGATGGAGCTTGAAATGATCTTTCCTTTCTTTGAAGTATATTTATGATGGTCATTCAAATTAGTTTTTAAAGTCGCTATTTCGCATATTAGCAATACATTTCAGAAAGGCGGGGCCCAACTAAAAACCTGTTTGTTGCTTGGACAGTCTGCGCAAGTTGAAGGGGACCAAAAATTACACAAATTGACATCTGGACCATGAAACAAACTGGTGATTTCATTCAGCGTCCTGGCAAGCGGTTGTGCACTTCTCCCATTTCATACTATTTTCATACCACTGTGCCCATCACAGGAGGTATAGGTCCCGAAGGGGCAGGCTCCCCCCGTCATGGGCCATCAGCCCAGGGCTACCAAGGACTGAGCGAGCTGTGAACCACCATCACCTTTCTCCTTCCCGCAGACAGACCACACTCAGCGGGGAGACACGGCTGCAGACAGAAAAGTTTGTGCTACGCTGATCCTAGAAGTCAGAGCAGAACATGAACTCCACAGGCTGCCATTCCCACACAAATGGTATCACAATAACGGGGTGAACGTGCAAGACCAGTTAGCGTTCAGTTCCAGTTCTCTACCATAAGAAAGGAAGCACATCTAAGCCTACTTAAGGAAACCAGCCTAGCTATAGGCTAAAATTACCTTCGTAAGCCCATACAGGAACATGACTTGAGACCACAGTGACTTACCAGGGTTTGCTACTTGCGGCTGTCCCGTCTCCCTTTCCAGCACCCCGTGAGCATGAATGGAGTAGGGTCGTGTGGCATTGTTCTTAAACACGATGTTGAGAATATCTCCCACTTCCGCCCACAGAAAAGGACCTTGAGATAGGAAGAACGTACTCTGAGACTAGCAAAAACTGTCAACGTATCTCCTGAGGATATTCCCACCTCTCTCTCATCATCTCCCCAGAGATATTCCCTTATAATATTTATAATGTTCCTCTCCCTCTTCTCTACCTTCTCTCTACCTCCCAAAAAAGAGAATTGGAGTAAGCAATTCGAGTAAGTCTTAGAAAACCGGACTGTGATTTTCACAATGAGGGGAATGAAGGTTGTTGTGCATTTTAATTGTGCCCAGTACAACTAAGGCTGGATTTCTGAACACTGCTATGTTAAATTTCACATCATCTTGATCATGTGTTGCTGCTGGTTTCAAAAAAACGTGGCGATATTCAATTTGGCTTGACAGTGTCACAGATCAGAGCTGCAGCCTATTTGGAACGGCACATACTGCCTCAGCCTTGCTGCTCTGGCACTTACAGTCCTGGGTTCATCGCAGAGCTGTCTCTCCACAGACTTCCATCCGTCACTGTAATGTGCTCCTCCACTTCAAGGCCTGCCTGCTTTTGCCCCAAAAGCATTTCTCTCACAGCTACAGACTTTCACCTACATCTCTCAGCCCGGTCTCTGGAAGTCGGCAGTTATTTCTGCTCTACAGTCAGAGAAATGCAGGCGTGAAAAATGCCTTGCCTAAGACATGAGAGAAAGCTGGTGCAAAGGCAGGCAGGAGAACCCGGCCTTCTCTACTACAAACTGCATTCAGGACCCTCTTTACTGCTGTCCCCAAGGCTGGCAGACCTGGATAGGAGACAGTCTGAATAGCAGATGCCTAAACATCTAGGAGGCCTTCAGACTGCAGTCCTTAGCCACTGAAGCTCTAGAGTCCAAGTCTCATCGCTGCGTGAGCGGAAGATGTACCCTCCGCACGTTTCCTCACCTAGTATCCCTAGGTGTTCGTCACCGTTCATCCTGGCCTTGGGGGTCCGGAAAGTCCCGTCGGTGTACTCCCTGTAAACTGCTTTCTTGTACCTGGAGCCGAGCAGTCCATTCTCGTTGCTCAAAAATATATCGGCGTAGCTGAGAAATGCAGAATGAGTGCTGAGATACCAAACAGCTCATGAGGAATAAACAGGTACTTTGTGGCAGGGGGTTCACTAGTTGAGTGGGTTTCCCAGAGACCTGCTTTGACCGCAGAGGCGGGCGCAGTGACGCAGGAGGCCGCGGCTCCCCTCAGCAGCACCACCAGCGGCACACGCACCATGGCACAAGATACCTGAACGGGCTTTGCCAAGGTCTACTGAGAAACTTTGCCAAAGGCTTCCCCAGAAGGGCTCTACCTCTCCGCAGAATGGTTGTGCCGTTCCCTCTCCCAGCTTCGGTCAGGCGCGTAGTCCCACACCACCTCCTCTGCCATGATGTAATGTGTCCGCACCCCTTTGTACTGCGGGGCAGGAGCAGGATCCCTTTTTCCACACTTGGAAACGGAGTAGCGCTCCCTCATCCCAGCCCGATAATGACTGCTCGTCTGGCAGTAGATCTCAAAAATCCCTGAGGGAGGCAGCACAAACAAGGAAATCAGCCACTGTTAAAGATCCCAGGAAACAGCTGCTTCCCATGCAGAGTTTGTGACGTGGCCGACATCGGTATGCGTGGTGTTGTATCTGTGTGTTTGTTTAGGGAGCCTGGTTGCCACGGGCCGAGATTAAAAGGGGTTGTTAGAGAAACCAGGCAGGAATGGCACAAAGTCCTACACACAAATCATCTCAGAAGGCTTTCTCACACAATAACCAGCTTATTAGATGTGAAGAAACCAATACAGTGACATAACTGCTACCGCTGCTGAGACACTGGTTAAGTAAAAGATCTAGCCTGCGAATGCCAAAGGGGAGGAGATAAACCGGCAGCCGGGGCCATCACATCGTGTGAGGGAGGCACGGTATTGCGTGCCTGTCCTGCAAACTGGGAAGACTGGGGTCTGTCGTAAACATGACTCTCCACAAGCCGCAGACAGGGGAGCCAAGTGCTGGCAACTCTCTGCTGCTTTATTCTGAAAGACATGTTTGCATGCTTCTATGGGTCACAGGCAGCAGCGTCCATCAGGGCTGTTACTACAAATATTTAACAGGAAGCGTCAGCCTAGAGAATCAGTCTGGGACAAGATCCCGTATCTCCTGCTGTTCTCCAGAATCAGATGCAAAGACAGGAGCTGTGGCTTCATAAATGGGACCAAACAGGATTCTAAAGCACAGCTCACCCTGTAACACCTAAGAGTTTACACTGTGCTACAGAATCAGGAGCAAACACTACAACGGGAGACTTTTCCTGCTGCTAAGTCAGACGTGCAGGCGCTTACCGTTGTTATCAGGTTGCATGAAGGCAGTAGCAAACGTGTGGGGGAACAAATTGGTTGAATCTCTCCGCATCCCGTTCATCTGCAGCGTGTTTCCCTGAAACACAGCTCCATGTACATCCGCTTCGCTGCCCAAGCCCAGCAGATGCCAGGACACATTGTCTCCTTCACACACATTCAGCCCGGGCAAGTTACCAAACATAAGTCCATTGATGGCTGCAAGGGGGAAAACAGGTAACTCTGCAGGTAGGCATCAGCCAAGAGATTAATTTTGTGCTGCATGCAGAACAGCATCAGGCCATACCATACATCCTGTTTGATTCCTTGAAGCCATCGTCCTGTTCCACAGAAGTCTCTTCCATCCTCAAATAGTACTTTATGTTTGCATTTAAATACCAGCTGAGGTTCTCGTCAAACACGCTGAAGAGAAGGTAAAATTCTTTGTCGATCCCTTTCTAAGGTAGAATCATAATGATGGCTGTTAATTTTTAGAATGCACCAGTTAACTATCCTTACAGTTAAAGCTGTTTTGCCTGGCTCTCATGTTCCCCTTTATCTTAAAACTGGGCTCACTGGGGGCCAGGGCTCCGTCCCTTTACTCATGTTGCATATTCCTCTTCTGTTCCACGAGAGGCACAACTTCTGGATTTTCCGTGACATTTCACATGAGTAAAGTGATCAAAATTCAGCCACGGATATGAAGTCATTGCCGCCTTCCCCCACCATTCCTACGTTTAGGTGTAGGTTTCACCGCCTGTCCAAATCAGAGCAGAGATCAGAGCCCAGCCCACAAGGCAGGCTGATGACGGCGTTCCACCCCTCCTTTCTCCTAACCACAAGCCTGGACTGGGGATTTTTTTTTTTTTCTTACCCTAAATCCTTGAAAATGTTCGTTCTCCTAAGAAACACATTCCAAAGCATGGTGTGTTCCCCCAATAAAAGAACATCCTCGGTGTTGTCCACATTCTCATTCTGACATCAGCTTCCCCAGGAAGACACCCTGCAGCGATGGCTAAGCGATTCCCAGCCGGGTGCATGAGGAGTGGCTGTGCACCGGTCCCAATCAAACATTCATTAAAGGGCTGCCTAAGATTGTGGAGCCAGAATTGCTGCCCCAGGTGATTTTCCCTCGTCCTACCTTTCCAAACAAGTCAGTCTGTTCTGTTTACACCCTTTCAATACCTGCAAAAGTTTCATCATTACCACAGCTCCCTCACAGTGGGCTGTACACATTCACGACCCTCTCTGCTCAGAAGATTCCCATTTCCACCCTGTGTAACACGCTGATCTCCTCCTAATTCGGGTGCCTCGTGCCACTGCTGAAAGCGCAGAAAGCGAACTCCTCCGGGAGGCTCTCGCGGCAGCCGCTCTCAGGCCGGGCAGACACTCCCCGACCTACACCCAGGGTAGGCAGGACGGCACTAGGTTGTTTTTCAGCCGACTACTGTTTTTCAGAGTAAGGCTCTGCTAATCTGCCTTGCATTTCCCTGGTACATTAATTTACTGCCTTCCCTAGACTTACTGCCATGAGTAGATTATCCCTGAGAG
This sequence comes from Grus americana, assembly GCF_028858705.1. Taxonomy (NCBI): domain Eukaryota; kingdom Metazoa; phylum Chordata; class Aves; order Gruiformes; family Gruidae; genus Grus; species Grus americana. The sequence continues at coordinate 372,740 of NC_072863.1, read as the reverse complement.
AGACTCCAAGAGGAAGCTCTGGTCACCCCCCAGATTTTAGCTCTCTTTCATCAAAAGCAGAAAGACTGACACGTGAATTTTCACATGCTTTTTTGTAGTCAGCTCTGCTTGAAAATGAACTGATCTTGCAGCAGAAATGAGGCTCACCCAAACCGCGGAGTATTGTATCACTCAAGCAAACCACTTGTAAGTGAAAATGTCTTTTCAATGTTTCTGAGACTGTAATGAATATTCCACATGCCTCTGAAAGCAGGCTGCTCTGCAAGCCTTAGGACAAAAGCCACCTATAGTCACATCCAAAGCACAGTTGTTCAGCCAAGTTTGTCTATTAGTTTTAAAGCAGAGCTCAGAAACTGTTCCAAGGGCAGCCCCTGGGCGCCCAGAACGCTAGCAATTCCTCCGTGAGGCCTGGGACCCGCCATCCCGACATTAACATGCCTCGTGGCTTGGATCCGACTCTCCTGGACTCACGCTGCTGTATGTTTGTTTTCATTATGTTCCTTAATGTTTGGCTGACGCTTCCATTCCCTACAAGAAAACAACCTGGTAAGAGCACGGCAGGGAAAACCCCTTTTACCTGTTTGTTGTTGTCATCCAAAGCGCCTGCCTTGCAGATGACCAGAGGCCCTACTAAGCCTGAACTGGAGTCTTTGATGGGATTCACAGCCGAGCTGTACATCCAGGTGAGGCAGGGAGGGTCGCTGGACGTGGGCCCAACGTGCTTCGGCACAGTCCAGCGGTACGTAAAGTTGTGCAGCGGCGCAACAGAAATCCCATTCTGGGACAGACCTTTAAAACAGAGAGCGGCATGGTTATTCCCAAGGTCCCAGTACGATCTTGGTTACGTCTCCTCACCAGCTACATTCACACTGGGCTTTACTTCAGTCACGTCACTAAAATACCCGGCATCTCCGAGGTGTGACGTGGGCGAGTTCATAAGGCACGCGGGGAGGTGCCCTCAGTACTGTGCAAATTCCCCCTGGTGCCATGGCAGAGATGGGCATGGTGACGGGAAGTAACGAAGCGGATCCAGCTGCGTCTGGGGAGATGACTGCTGGAAACATGTGGTTATCTAAGCTGGAGTGCACTGGGTATGTTCCTCTGCTCATGGGGTCTTGAACAGCTAGAAATGGTCTGAGCTCTGGTTTGCAATTTTCATCTGAAAAATAGCACCTCCGGAACTGTACTCGCTCCAGTACCCTCCCTGGGCACCAGTTCAGTGGAAAGTGTCCTCCAGCAAGGCCTCGGGCAGGCTCAGAGGACCAGGCTGGATTCCACCCAGTAGGACATCCAGTCCTTCCTGGCTGCAGAAACTCGCTGACACAGAGGAGGTACGGGCTGCAGAGCTCCACCACCAGCATTAACATTGAATTACTCAAGAAAAGGGAGCCACAAACCATCATGGTAGTACATCCCTTCCCATGCCTTCCCATAGGACACTCCGTGAGGCTGGATGCTGAAAGGCCAGGAGGCTTTGTTAACGAACGTCACCAGAATGGTGTCTCCAACTTCAGCTTTGATCACTGGACCTACACAAATAGCAGAGAGAACATGTCAGCAGAGCAACTCCCCACACGACCAGGCAAACCAAAGCAGCCAGGGCCACCTCTCACCCAGGCTGAGGGGAGCAGAAGATGCAGAAGAAAGGTGGACGACCCCAGGCGTCGGCACCACCTAAGACCGTTCAAGCTCTGACAGCAGGAGCACGGGGCTGACAAGAATTATCTGAATTCTTCATCACAAGACAACCTGGATAGGCTACCCACAGCGCCTGGTGAGCACATGGGACTTTGGGAAAGCCCACGGGGGGCAGCAGGAGCCAGCTGCAGAGTGAGGAACTGCGGGGTGCCCACGGCTGGTGTGCCCAACAGCCCCACGAAGAATAGCGACAGTGCTAACAACCGACCACCCAGCCTTCCCCAGAGCACGGCTGCCTGTATTTTAGGGCAGGAACAGGCAGCATGAGCCACCGGTGCATGCTCGTGCGGTGTGGGTTGTCCACGCCGCACCACATCACGTTTAGCAGCTCCCTGTTCTGGGGCTCGGTCCCTCCTGGCCCCGTGTCTCTTCTAGACATCCCAACCACTTTACCAAGTCTGCTTTAGTCAGTTCAAATGAGTTCACTTAACTCCCCCCACAGATGCCACTTCTTTACCTGACCAGGGATTTTCATCAACTAATCCTTCAGTGTTTTTAGTTTACCAGTTAAAAAAATACCTGTAATTTCTTTCCACAAAGTCATATCCAGGTTTTCCCTCGGTCACTTGTCTTTCCATTGGCACATGGCTGTTGCTGGTAATGCTAACCCTCTTTTTTCCCTGGTTCCCAAGGCCTAGCAAGATGCTGTCAGCTCCTGACAGTTACGCTGCACCTCTCCTATGCATAACTCCACCATTTCGCTTTTATTCAGCTGCTTATATGTCTTTTTTGCCTCTCTCTCCACTATTCCCTTCCCTCCTCCCAGTCTGTATGTTACTCCATGTGCTCTCTCCTTCCGTGGCCTCTGCTGCAATTGCCGTTGCTAATTTCTGGTGTCATCAGATTATTAGTCACTGCTGATGCAGGAAGCTGGACCACACCTATGTGCTTCTACCACGTACATCACAGCCTTCATGCACAATTCGTTTGCCTCTGCAGACTCCCTGTTTTCTTCTCTCACCTTCACCACCCTCACTGTTACCTGGCTATAACAGAGAGCGCCCACTTGGGAGAGGAAGGTCTCTGAGAAAGCGGGGTTTGCAGCACGCCTTGGAGACGCTCGGTCAGAAACACATAACCGGAGGCTGTTACTGTGACCTCTTTAGCTCTAGGTACGACGACTATACCGTGCCCCTCAGCCCTTACTACTAACCTCTGAAGACTGCCTGGCAGAAAAGCAATTCCACCTATTCTGCCATTCCACATCCTAGGTCTGTTCCCCTTGCTCTTAGGTGTAGCTGCTGTGAAACTCCTCCTCTGTTCCGCTCACTGCGCCACGAAACGAGAGGACAGCTACAGCCCACCGGTGCTCCCGACATCAGCATCGTTCTCACTGGCGCTGAGAGAGGATTTGTGCTGCTGGATGATTCCTACCGAGTATCCCAAGGTGTTTCTCCTCTTCCGATGGCTGCTTTTCCTCACGGAAGCTCTCATCAGTATATTCCACATACTTTGCCTTCCAATAGACTCCTCCAATTCGGTAGGGGCTGCGCTTGAAAAACTGCTCTGCAGGGCTAAATGCAAAGAGCAAATGTCAGGTCATTTCTACGAAAACCAGTCCTGTTGTTCTCCTGCTCCCTCCCCGGGTCCCTCTGGCAGCGCCTGCAGCATCTGCAGCTTTTCAGACCTGGAACAAGCACCGATTGTCTCTGTGAAGCCTTTTTGTCCTACAGACTCATCTACCTGCTGCTCAGGGAGCACCTCTGGCACGCAGCCCTCTCCCAGCTGAAGCAGCCGGGTTCGGTGGCACAGGTCTGAACAGCATCTCTACACAAGACGTGCAGAAGAGGGCAGCGAACAAAACTGTAGTGCAGTAAATAAAAAAGCAGTGCTAAAACAGAGTTCTTCAGAGGCCAGGACACAGCCTAGGGGACAACTGCAATCATAACTGGAAAAAAAAAAATTACACAGCAGCTGTGAAGAGATTTATTTCCTCCGCCACCACCCTCTCCAAGCACAGACAGACAACATGCCCTGCAGGACAGGCAGCTCAGCTACAAGGTCAGCTCACAGGTCTAAGGAGCTTTCGGTTCTAAGGTCTGCAAGAGAGTTGCTGCGTGGCTTTGGATAAATCATTAACCGCTTCACATTTCTACTTCTCCATGTGAAAGAGGTATATCCTCTCCAACGGCTTCCCAGGGAAGGGAATGGAGGGGGAAGAATGTCTTTGTTTCAGTTAGCCAAAGTCTGAACGGGAAACCGCTCACCAACTGCTATCACAGCCATCTGACATGTGGGATGGAAGGCTCTCATCGGGGTCACTGCATCTGATTTCCTAGAAATTGCTTGCTGCAGCAAGGCTACGCTGAAGCGTATCTGCAGGCTAGCTCTGCCACCCTGTGTCTGCTGCAAGATGAGCTTTCTTAATAGTTCCTCAAATATAGGGATCTGTTCCCAGGCCAGGCACAGCAAGCAGAAGTGAAGCCCACAGACAGATGTGGCAGCCCACGCCCGACATAAGCGGGGACTCTTGGCATCTGTGGGTCAGGCTATGAAATAGCATACTTCCAGGTGAAGTCTCCGAGGTACCGACTACTGCTCTCGGTACGGTCTAGCTACAGCAGCCTACATTTCCACATGGGGTGATCTGCCTTCCCAGGAAATGCATTCCACGTGAATTGCAGGCACTTATTTTGATAAGAAATTCCACGTTCCCCTTAGCAGCCTCCCCGACACAGACCCGTGACCTCCACGCACTGCCCTAGCCCATCAGCCGCTCGCTTACCTGCCTGCCTCACTCAGCTGTTTCCCACTGCTTTGGTCGCGCCCTGAAGGTCCGTAGTCCCACTGCACCTCCTTTGCAGCTATGTAGTATTTCCGAACTCTCCCTTCCAGGGTGGATGCTGGAGCTTGCTGAGAACAGTGCCTGACTTCATAGAGTGCTGCCATCCCAGCTGTCCAAGACACGGTGGAGGACACACGTCCTTAACCTCTCTCAGCCAGTTTGACCGGGCGATGAACACAATCCCGCCTCCCTACCACCAACTGGCCATTCCTCCCCTGTTGCCCCAAAAGGCACGTGGCTGGGAGAAGGTGACTAGGTGGTTCCCACCAGCAAGAAGTTTTTTGCGTGAGCAGAGCTTCTTACCTTTGATATCGGATGCTATGGAAGTATGGTCAGAGGGCGAACAGAGCCTTCTGCCATCCTCAGACGTACCATGCAAGTGCCTCTTCTCGGGGCTAGAGCTCTTAAGGCACTGCCTCATCTTAGCTTTCAGCTGTACCAAACTTATTGTCTTCACCACTGATCAACATGGAACATCATACAGTGGTATAAATCATCTCCAGTAAGTCTGGCCTGCACATTAATAATCAATCCATCCCAATTTATACGGGACAAAGAATCACCCCATTCACCTACGGACGTTTCTAGCGCGAAAGCCTCCCAAGGAAGGCACTGTCCCCTACGCCACGCTGTACATCACAGAACCACACTAGGAGAAAAAAGGAAGGCCGCAGAGCGCAGGACGTAGCCCAGCGTCCTCTGCCTTACCTTGTATGTGATCATTGATCTGACAGCTCAGCAGCCATTTCCCAGGGTTACTGGGGATCATGTCTGCTGTAACAAAAGTGGCTGGGAAGAGGCTGGCCACATCTGTTCTGTGGCCTCGAATATTGAGCGTTTCTCCATGGAAGTAGGCTGTATGAACATCAATTTCATTGCCCATCCCGAAGAGGTGCCATGAAACGTAATCCCCAGCACACATCGTCACCTCAGGGAGGTTCCCAAACACATAACCATTAATAGCTGCAAAACCAAGCAAGTCAAAAATCAGACATTAGAAAAGGGGCCGTCAGAGCTCCTGCCCGCAGGTCACAGTACAGACATGTTTGGAGGACGGACCTAACCAGGACTCATCCTCCTCCTCTTGTTCTGGGAAGCCCAGCTCCACAAGTCATTCCTAACATGAAGTGTATTCAAAGTCTCCAAACAACTAACAGCAGCTCACTCGAGTCAAAGATTACATCAAAATAACCCTTCTTTTTTCTGGAGTTGTTGCATCGTCCCTGCGTTACTGTTTGCTTAGCACATGATCTCAGAGCTCGCTGTCTCCTTTCTCCTCTACCCACACCATGGCATACAACAGCGGGAAGCGCATTTCAAGATACCAGCGCACTGACACCCCTGGAGTGTATGGGCAAGGTCAGTGGCTTCACAAAGGTGACACTGACCATGCATTTTGTTGCTCTCTTTGAATTCCTCATCGTCTTTGTCTACGGAGCCCGGATCTGTGCAGAATGACACTATGTTCTCATCCAGGTACCAGCTTAGGTTCTCGTCCACCACACTGAACATCAGAAAGAAATCGACGTCCACATCCTGGCGTCTTTGAGAACCGCCAGTCAGTATTCCTAGGGTGAAAGGAAAGATGAATGAATACATGCAGAAAAGCAGACATCAGTCAAGGGATTAAAACACCAACAGAGGAGTAACTCTGTATCACACAAATTAGAGACAGAGGCTTTCCCCACCATCCTAGCACAGCTCATCGCAGAGTTCTACCGATCTCACTCTCTTTGACTATATCCCCGCCAGCACGTTTCTCACGCCCAGGCAGCTCTGCCACTGCATGGCTGAACTGCGACACCTTCAGCGTTCTTACTCCTGCTGAAATCAAACAGGCCCTGGTTTTTTTTAATACACAAACTAGGCCCTGGACAAGATTTCTGCATTCAACATGGATTCAAACAGCGCTCTCAGACCAACAGGCTTACAAGCTCACCTGCCCCGCCACTAAGAGAAAGACACCGTGATGACCAGAACCCAGCTAGAACACACACACTGTCTTCTCCAGTCACGCTGCGTTTTCCCATGAAGCTGGGACCTGCCCACTGGAGTATCTTCTCATCCTGTCTTTGTTCAAGTCATCAAAAAATCTTCACAGTATGAAACTACAGCCCTCAGCTGCCTTCTCTTGGAGATTTTACCTTTTTTGCACGTAAGCAATGGCCCAATTAACCCAGATGCAATGTCCTTTGGCGCATCAACATGAGAGTGGTAGATCCAGGTCAAGCAGTTTGGGTCATCAGCAGTTGGACTGTGATCTTCAGGGACAGTCCAAGTATAGGTGTAATTCCCTCCTGGGAAAACAGCATCATCCTTCTTCTGATCCTGGGGGGACATATCGGGATACAGGGATCCTAGAACAATTGAGCAATCACAACATCCATTCAAGAAGAGCAGAGACGTCCACACATGTAACCTTATATTGAGCCGCTCTCGCTCAGCAGAGCGCTGCGCATATATACTTGGGTAGCAGATTTCAAAGTGCGACTCACCATCCCAAGGCCAAAACAGTGTTTAATCATCATTCTCTCAAAGAGAAACTGAGGCATAGAGCCACTGTAAGGCAGCTTGCCCAGTAAACGGGTCAGCAGTCAGAAAGATGATTCCCATTCTGCCTGTTGCTGCTCTGCCTTCAGCTCTGCAACGTGCCACAGTCAGCCTCTCTACAATCTCTAGGGCTGCTTCAAACAGCAGCTCTTTGGTCTCATACGTCACCATTCTCGTCAACTCCCTCAAGCTCATCACACCCACGGCTCTCACGCTACAGCACTTCAAACAACGAATGTAACTCTTTTCCTTCTGCACCACTCTCCCACTAGCAAGCTTTGGAAGTTCTTCTAAAATCAAGAAATCTGGGCTGTGTACTATAATGCCCAGGTCAGGAAGCTACTCCCAGACCCATGAACCTGCTAACCCAGCATCAGGTGGCTTCACTGAACACCTAGGGGCAGTTGCTTTCCAGCAATACAGCTTTGGGTGACCCAGCCTGTGCCTTACAGACATCTCTCCTCAGTGCATACTCCTAAGTGAGAAAAATCTGCCTCCTTCATGGCAGTGGCTCATTTACCTTCAGAGTCCTTGTTGTAGAAAACACCGTGAGGATGGATTGTATATGGTCGACTAGCAAAATTTTTTAGGTGCACTTTAATGGTATCCCCCACTTCCGCTCGGATGACGGGCCCGAGGAACCCCAGCCAGCCAGGTTTGGGAATCTCAGTGGTGTACGTGGAGTCTGTGTATTGCTTATAGACAGATTTCTTGTACGTGCTTCCCACCCTGTCTTTGCCAGGCTGGAGGAACATTGAGGCCTTGCTGTTAAATTCAGAAAAGGGAGAGGCACCGTGAGTCATTGTACAAAACAGCTAGTCGGTAACACAGCAGAATGACTATGACATGCAGATTTCCTAGGAAAGCCCGAAAGCTTTGGCGTTACAGAGGACGCTTGTGCTCTACGCCACCCGTGACCTTCCTCCTCCCACACCTCTGACTGCTGCGACACGGCTAACAGCCGGCTTGAGAAACAGGCAGCGCTGGCCGTTAGCCTGGTCTGCTTTCTGTGCGCGTGAAACAACGGGGGACATCAGCACGTTAACAGCTCGGTGAGCCTGGGACCAGAGCCACCAGTACGGTCAGACGCCTGCCGCCACGCACGGCCACGGCCTCGTGCCCAGCTCCTCGCGAACGGACACAAAGTGCAAACGAGGAACGGGAAGGGTGGTGCTTCTCTGACAACCACGTGTGAGTGGCGCAGGGAAGACCAGAGCCCTTCTCATGCCTGCTTCAACTTCACTGGGCTTCTAGAAACTCACTGCAATGCCTTCATGGCAGCTAAATCACAAGGGGGGGGCAGGGGGAAATCTCCTGAGCTCTCTGGCCAAAATTCAGTCTAAAAGATTAATTTCTACTGAACAGATTCTGAATTACTCGTGGAACGGCAGACAAGTCAGGCAGGTACGTACCCAGCACGTAGCCAGCCTCCAGAGCTAAAACCTCATACAGGTACTAAAGTTCAACTCATGAGTGTATTTGCTCTTTATGGCTATTTCTTAGTAGATAAGAGGTGAATCATGGTCCAGGCATTATCGGGACTGGCCTAAATGAGAACTGAGGTTACTCCACACCCCCGTCTTAGTCACCCCGCAGTAACAGAAGCAGCCCTGAAGTACAGGCAAACTCTAACGTGTACCGCCAGAAGATGAACAGTCGAGACTGAAGGGCTGGGCTCTAGCTATACAACCTAGAGCTCGTCCCTTTGCAAAGTCATCCCTGCAGCCACCGTTAGCAAAGAGTTTATACATAATTCATACTTCTTTTTGCAGATCTGCCCCTTTCCCCCCCCACATAGTCCATTTCTTCCCAACAAAAAAATAATTCTTCAAGCATTTTACTACCTCTATCATTCATATCAGTATCACATCCTTTTCTTATTGCTAGCAATTTGGTTTCTGCAATCATTGTACAAATAAGTCCTGTTAGCTAATTGTTTGCAGTGACAGAACAGTTTTTAAATTGCTTTTAAGTTTAATTGCCTTGAATTTCATTTCCTTCTCTTCGTGTATTATGAAAGAAAGCAAACAAAGCCCACAGCACTCGTTATCTCTGCAGGAGTCAGAGATAATATCTTTATTAATCCTAAATTTTGGGGGGTTTCCTTTTCTGAGAACTAATTTAAGTCTATTCAGCATCTCCAGACAACACTTTTCTACACTAAACTGACAGACCTTGATGGTTTCTGTGAACCCCTCCTATTCCTGCTGTGCTGTTTCCGAAAGATACATATAAACCCAAGTGTTATTTACTATGGAGGGCTAAATGACAGACCAGGTCAAGAAATACAGGTTATTTGCCATAGAAAGGAGGGCACAGGAAAGTAAAAAAGTTTAAAAAGGTGTGGAAGGCTATGGGGGGGGGGGAGTTTGGCATTTTGAACACTGAAACCAAACCCTCTTTTTGCAGTGACTCAAAGTAATTATTGCAGTTTCAAGACTTACTTTTGCAACAAAAACATTTTTCAAAAAACCCCTAAAATTTCATGCAGGAAGTTCCATTAATTCTAAGGCTTGAAATTCCATTTAAAGAAAAAAAAGCCGGCTCTGTGAAGTCATTTACATCAGGGTGAAAAGTCATCATGCTTCAGGATACAAAAGCTGATCACCAGCTGGAACTAAGGAAACTGCAACCCCAGGGCAGAGCATTGCCCAATCTGTTCTCTGACAGAGTGTTTGTACTTCCCTCCAGTGTACGGGCACTGGATGCTCCATTAAACTGACCGTTCGTTTTCCCACTGATACAGTTTCTATGTTCCTACCATAAAAAAAGTTAACCATTAAGCTCATAAAGATCAGACATCTATCAGATCGTGTCTCTTGCTTGCTTAGATGTCCCAGAATACTTGCATGTAATTACTCATAAAATTACTAATTTAAGCCGGTACCAGACTAAGTTCTTATAGAACTAAACATACAGGTTATGTGCAACATCTTGGTTCGCGAGTATGTTCTTTCCTGTTGGAGCATAGTTCCAGTCCACCTCGCGTATCCCCAGGTAATAAACTCGGGTGACACCTCCAGCAAACGTGGGTGATAGCATGTGGATGTAAAGCAGCAACAACCAAAACAATCCCATCGTAGCCCGGGGTGAAGGCTCTTTTGGAGGTGACACCTATTTGGGAGAAAAGAAAAACAAAGGTAATGAAACAGAAGCAGAATACAAGCACGTGGTTTGAAGGTACTGGACATGGTTGGAGAGGGTATGAATAAATCAGGTAGAAGTCCTGTTGGGATCATTATTCAAATATCCAGGAAGGAGGTCGCTCCCATAACAAAATTAACGCACGAGGCAGATAGAGATTATGCCTTGCTAATCAGTCCCCGACACCAAAAAAGCTTCTCTTTTAACAGTTTGATTAACGTTTTTTGTGTCTGTAGTTCTCTTCCAAATGCTTTGTTCCACAGTGTTGAGAAAACACTGCTAATTCAGTAAGCTTTCACACAGCAGGAGACAAGCAGATTCAGAAAAGGCACCTGTAAATCCTCCACGCTGCGTAACTGCCTTCTCCGGGCAGCAGGGTCCTGAGCAGAAAGTGCCGCGTGCACTGGAAATTCCAGTGACTGGTTCTTCATCACCGCTGATGCCCCAAATCATCTTACAGGACCACATACAAAGCTCAGGGAAATAATCCCAAGCAATTATCTTTACATTTTAAACTGTTGCCAAGATCTCTCTATTCTACTAATCTGCCTGAGGAAGTACGACTTAGTCACTGTGAAGTAATTTTAAAGTTTAATTTCTTTAAAGATTGCTCTTAAAGAGCGGTTCTCTGTAATCCAGGGAGCACATCTCAAACTGGCTGCACAAGGCTTTTTGCTTACTCTAGTTCCATCAAATATTTTCCCCGTGATCACAAAGGAAGGAGCTTACTCCTAAAACTTCCAGTCAACACCAGGCTCAGTGTGAATAAGCACCAGATATACTCTGTGAAGAGATCTAGGGCAAGTTGCAGAAATTGTCTGAAATCATCAAAATACAATTTTGTGAATAGAAATTCAAAGAACTACCTGTATGAAAGAGCAACTGATGCAATATGGGACAGCAGAATTAAACCAAAGGATGAGAAAATAACTTAGGGTTAAAATGGATGACAAACTAAATAAAAGCCCACATGAAAATGCTTAAGAAGGATCTCATGCAGTGATATAATTAACAAAGCCAGATGTAACCAATAATCAAACTGCCATCTAAAATACACATCCAGCTCTTGAGATGCAGAGAGAAACAGAAAGCCAGCGAACTGGTAGAATGGGACCTAGCAAGAAAGCTTAAAGGCATCAGTTTTCTTTAACTGCAAAAAGAAGGGCATGGTGACACAACACCATGTCAAACACAGAAAGGTTTTTTTACAAAGACGTTGTCATTATTCATTCTCCCCTGTCTTTGCGAGTAGCAACATGAATATATCAGGTTTATTTGCAGCAAAGCCGGATATTCTGTAAGCGTTCAGCTAGCACAGCATCACACCCAAACAGCCTTCCCAGAGAAGCTGCAAAATCTCTCACCCCATCGGTACCCAACAAGCGGGATTCAACCCCAGCACGCAGCAATGAACCAGAGACCTTCCCAACCTTTATTTCTGATTTCCAAACATACCAGACTAACCTCAGAAGCTAATGATAATCAAGCATTACAGATTCCAACAGTCATTAAATTGAGAAAACAACTCTCAGCCTGGAAAAGCCTTCCTTCCCTTCTTTCTCAAAAAGGGGCGCAGGGATCTCTCTCGCCCCTCGCAGCGGTGACAGCAACGGGGAAAGAGGAAGCCGGCGGCGCCAGCCCTCAGCCCAAACCCTCCCGTCCTGGCGGCACACGCCCTGCTGGGAAGGGCAAGGGGATGCTTTTGACTCAGCTGAAGAAGTGGACTTCTCGTCAACGCGGGTCAAAGTACGCAGGAGCAGCTTTCCGGGAGACGGGGTGGCCGTCCTAGAGCACCGCGAGCCGCTGAGCACGGGCAGTCAGCGTGGGCTAATCCTTATGTCCTCTTAGGCTAACGCTCTTTGCAAGCAAGATCAAACCCTAGGAAAGGGCAAAGCTTAGACTTTATACCAAGGGTGAACAGCGACTCTCAAAGCTGGTTGGGAAAACTGCCTACCGAGACAAACCCCCGCTGCGTCAGCCCACCATTTCTACACGGCAGAGTCCCCGCTCACCACACGAAAGCTCCGCGCTGCGGCATCAGCAAACTTATCAGATAAATCTGACTCAATCAGAAGTCGCGGCAGCCTAAATGCCTTGTGAACGTGCTCTGGCGTTGACAAAATCAAGGACAACGTCTTTGGGACAGCCTTACCGGGGCTTTACAAAAGTCCCATCCGGATGTCAGGCTGGAATTTGATCACGACATTGCACGTTCCTCCGAGGCAGTTTTCGGGAACAGCAGAACACCACCACTCAGTGAGGATTCAGCAGGCTAGACTGATTCTGTTCTCACATTCTCTTTACAGCGACTAACCGCCCTTCAGTTACTCTACTAGTGCAAGGCAAAGGAAACCAACAGCCTTAAATTCTTTTCAAAAAAATTAGTTTTTCTTTGAAATACATGCCTTAAGACAAAAAAAAACCCCCACAAAACCCAAGCCCAAACCAACCCAAGCCCTTTATTACATTCATCCCTGAACCTGGATCCTTTACAGCAGGATCCTTACTCCCAAGACTTCCATTAATAGCAGAGGATTTGCAAATAAACACAAAATCAGATTTCAGCCTATCTGGTAGCCAGCCAGCTTCCACTGTAGCAAGGCCCACGGGCTGAGCGCAGGGCTCCGTCCCGACACCTGCCTGCAGGGAAACCGCTGCCCAGGACAGAGCGGAGAAGCGCTAGAGGGACGCAGGGAACCCTCCCGCCCCTTACTTGCGGAGCGGGGCCGGCCGCGGGCTCTGCTGGACGGGCGAGAGCGTCAGCTGGGGCTCATCTCCCGCGGCGGGAGCCTGCCGAGTGACGGCGCACAGGCGCCCGCGGGGACAAAGTCTGGGCTGTAAAAAGGGGCGCTGGCCGCCTCCCGCGGGCGGGCCGAGCCCCGGCCCCAGCCCCAGCCCCAGGCCCAGGCCCAGGCCCCGGCCCAGGCCCCGGCCCAGGCCCCGCCGGCAGCACCGCCCGCCCGCCCCGCAGGCACAACCCCGCCGGACCGCGCTCCCCGGCCCCGCGGCTCCCGCACCCCCCGCCGCACACCTGCGGGCCGCGCCCCGCGACGCTCCGGCCGCGCACACACGGACCCGGGCCGCCCCCGGCCGGGGCCCCGCCACGGCTCGCACCTGCCCGCCCCGGGAACGCGGGGCCGGAGCTGCGGCACGTGGGCGCCGGCACCTACCTACCCGCCTACCCACCCACCCACCTACCTGCCGGGCGGGGCGGGAGGCGGCGGGAGGCGGCGGGACACGGCCCCGGCCCCGGCCCCGAGCCCTCCCCGGGGACACGCCGGGCGCGGTGGGGCGGGGCGGCCCCTTTAAAGGCGCCCAGTGATGTCACGGGGCCGCGCGCCGCGCTCCCTCGGGGGCACAACAAGAGTCACGCTCGCAGCCGCGGGGCGGGGCGGGGCCAGGCGGCGCCCGCCAATGAGCGGGCTCCCCGGGCGGGAGGCAACGCCCCGCGCAGCGTCACGGCCGCCGTTGGCGGCCCCGCCCTCCCCGGCCCGTTGCACGAGAGCGCGGCCCGGCCCGAGGATGCGGGAAGGGTCGGCGCTGCCCGGCGCCCCCGGCGCCGCCCCGGTGCCCGGCTTCCTGGCCAAGCTCTGGGCGCTGGTGGAGGACCCGCAGAGCGACGACGTCATCTGCTGGAGCAGGGTGAGGGCGGCCCGCGGGGCCTCGGCCCGGCCGGGCAGCGCCGTCCCGCGGGGCGGGGAGTCGGGGCCGGCAGCGAGGGGCGATGGGCCCGGGCGCGGCACGAAGCGGGCGGCGGGTCTTGTGTCCCGCGGGGAGCCGGCGGGGTCCGTGCGCCCCCGGCCCTGGGCAGCGGCCGCCCCCGAGGCAGGCTGGCGCAGGGGGCCGCGATGTGGCCTGGCGCCCGCGCCGCAGCCGGGAGGGCCCGGGGAGGGGGGAGAGGAGAGAAACGGGCACGCGTGGAAGCGCGTCTGCTGGCGGCGGGGGCGCGGGGCAGCGGCGGTGCCCGGCGGTGCCCGGCCGTGCCCGGTTGCGGGGATGCCGCTGCCCCTGCGCTGCCCACGCGTGACGGCTCGGAGCGATCTGGCATCGCGCGGCAGAGCACGTCCGAGTTCCGACACCTCAAACGGCGTGAGGTTAGCTCAAGGTGGTGACGCTCGGTAGAAAAAACCCCCACTTTGAGGAGTAGTTAGCTTTTAATGTCTTCTCCCTGAGATCAGGAAGATAGGCCCCGTGGGTCCCGCACGCCCTCAGGCACAGGGCGTTAGCACGGCTCGTCAGACATCTGACACAAACACGGCGTTTATTTTTCTCCTCTGTCATTTTTTAAACCCGTAGGGTGTTCTCCACTTTTTTTTTCTCTCCCCCCCCCCCCCCCCCCAGGTTTGGCCTTTCCAAAGACAAAAAGAAACACAACATAATGTTTTTGCTCTCTGTGTGAACAGCATAAAAATGATACAAAGACCTGCCCGGTTTCCAGAAGTTTGAACTTGAGAGTACGCTAAATCTGAAACTACTTGTGTCACGGTTACCCTTCTTCACTGCTGGGTTGCGTTGTCTGAACTTTCAAGTAACTCCGCGATGTTGGTTATTTTTAGTGGTGACATAGAACGTGCAATGGAAGAACCTCGTCAGGAGCTGGGCAACTCTATCGAGGGCGATAAAAGCCCTCTAGTGGCATGAGCTCCATCGTGCTGGAGCGGCGGTGGTGTTTCCTGTGGGTGAAGACAGCAGCAGAGACGTGGGGTGTTAGAACGATTTTTCTTTAGATTGAGATTAAAACTCCAGGGCTTTAAAAAAATCGCCCATTCAGTAGGAGTGCTCACGTAACTCTCTTCTTCGGATTCAGACTTTCTAGTGCAGCCACAAGTACTCACAGTCACTCACAGGGACGATTCCCGTTGCCGAGTGTTTTGCCCTTCCCTGTTGTTGGAACTGTCTCTGTTGATTTGTGGTCCTCACTTTGAAAAATTGTGTTTGTTCTCTAACTGTTACTTGTGCTTATTTCCTAGAATGGCGAGAACTTCTGCATTCTGGATGAGCAGAGGTTTGCCAAGGAGCTACTCCCCAAGTACTTCAAACACAACAATATCTCCAGCTTCATACGACAGCTTAACATGTGTAAGCATCAGCTGTCCTTATGTATTCTTTCTGCCAAATTCATTGCTACTTGACATCAATTTGAATTTCTTTAAACAAACCAATTGACTTGGCAGGTCTTTTATTCCTGAAAACCCGAATTCTGGTCTTGAGCTTATTTTGCAAAAGAAAAGAATGGCTTAGTCTTTGTTTTCTGTTTCAGCTCTGAGTCCTGTTGAGCAACGACATTGTTTCATGCGCTGGTACCAAAAGCTTGGGTAGAGTTCACTGGGCTCCAGTGGCGGTGTTAGTGGTAACAGCAAGTTTATGCATACCTAGAGGAACAGAGGTCGTATCTACACCCGTGCATCTAGTATATGGAAAAAATTGCCTGGATCGTGCTGTTGCCTGCATTGCTGTGTTGAAATAAGATTAGCCACACTGATGGGTCAAGCTGGACTAAGCTTCTCGTTATGTTTTCTGTGCTTGACTTGTTAGCATCATGTAGCATCCGTTATATAACGCGTGTACAACTCGTACAGGCACAGAAGCTGGAGCGAGGCGGTAATTCAAAGATGCGGTACGATGTCTGCAACACACAGGAGAAATCGCTGTTTTGTGGTAGATAGCTTATGGGCTGAGTGAAGGCACGCACTGCATAGAAGATGGCCGTGTTACTTAGAATTTCCATTTGGGTTAAGGGGGGAACTCTCCGTGCTTGCCCGGTAGGTTTGCCCGGGCTCTCTAGCTGATGCCTATTTAAATTTCGTCAGACATGAGAGAGAAAGCATATGTTTAGCATCCTGACGCAGGGTGGATGCTGCTGTTTGTGTCAAGTATCGAGACTCCGTCACTTGAGTGTCAAAGGATAATGCAAACAAACAATTGTTAGTTGCCTTGTAGCAAGGATAAATGTTAAAATGCAAATATTCCTATGAAGATGTGCACTGCGATGGCAGCCTCCTTTTCCTGCTGGACCTATCCTAGCTTTGAGTAAAGTTTTCTGATGACAGCGCTGTTGGGGCGCAGTGAAACTGGAATACATTAGCTATGTTAAAAACTTGAACAAGGAGAGGTGTGGATTGGTCTGTCAACTGCATTTTGCATCTAGCCTGCGGTACCTGGGGCAGTGATGGAAATATAGCTGGCAGTGTCTTATTTCATGCAGGCGCTCTGGTTTGGAGAAAGCACTCTGCATGCATGTGTTTGCATAGGCTGAGAAATAATTTCCTTACTTGATTCTGTAGATCCTAGTGGTACATGACAGTATTTGTTTTGATACGTAGCTGTCTGGGATTATAGGCATGAAAGGGAAGGTGCATCATACTGCTGCTTCCGCTGGGACAAGATTTTATTCAAGATGTCCTAATAAATCTCATTTCTCACTAACTTCTGTGATTATTTGGACATCACTATCTTGCCTGCAGACACATGTGCTGTTGTACAGCCTGCAAGGTCATTTGATGGTATTGTGGACCCATTCTCTAGCTGTGAAGATCAGAGCAGTCAAGTCATTGAGCACCAAAGAAAAGCTACTTTGGCGGTTGTGCGTAGTTTCTGCTTCCAATAACTGTAGTGCTGTAGGTATTTCAGTAGCCTTGGGGTTTTCTTTAGCTGTGTGTAGTAACAGTCAGCTTTGCACTGAAAGAAATGACTTTGTTGATCCCTCTCTACAGATGGTTTCAGGAAGGTGATTGCTCTGGAGAATGGTATGATTACAGCAGAGAAAAGCTCAGTCATTGAATTCCAGCACGCTTTCTTCAAGCAAGGGAAGGCACATTTACTGGAAAACATCAAGCGCAAGGTATAGTTTAACCGTGTATTTACTTTGCTTTTTTTTGTTATGGAAAGCAGCTTATCAAGAGCATGTCTGGGGGTTTCAAACACTTCACAGCCAACAAATTACATGTGAACCAAGGTCGTGCATCAGCAAAGCCTTCGTAACTCCCTCCTGAATGCCAGGCTAATGCTTGGCTTGGCCTCCTCATGCCAGCTCTTGGATGAAGGGCACCCTGCTGTTGTTTAGCAGTGCACTGGAGTAGGACCGCAGTCTTTGTGGCTGTCAACCTAGAGCCCCTTTTCCACAGAGTTCACATACCCGATTACAGCTTACCGTGGTCTTCAATTCTGCCAGCATAGCAGGGTTGGAAAGAGGCACAAAGTGGAAGAAGTAAAAGAAAATACATTCCCATTTGGTAATAATTGAAAATTAGCAAGGGCATCGGTAATCAGTTCATTTGGGCGAGTTTCATAAATTGCATTGTTCCTCCAAAACTATGTTGCCACTGAGCTACATCTTTATTGGCGCTTCCAGG
This sequence comes from Grus americana, assembly GCF_028858705.1. Lineage (NCBI taxonomy): Eukaryota > Metazoa > Chordata > Aves > Gruiformes > Gruidae > Grus > Grus americana. The sequence goes on along the minus strand of NC_072863.1, from coordinate 355,211 downwards.
TTTTCTTTTGTTCATTCAGGCCTTGTCTGACCTGTTTCTGCACAGATATTTATCCTCTATTGGCACATTACAGCCCATAATATCCTGGTTGCCAGAGAAAGAGAGTGTCATGATACATCATGTTGACATGTGAACTGCAGAATCTTTTCTTTAGAATGTCGTAATGTGGTAGCTACATTGCCCAAGTTAATAAAAGCCCAGGGCAGGCTTGAGAATCACAATTGCGTTTTGATTGATTCTTCACGAAGATGTCTCCGCTCAGAACCACAATTGATTAAATATAGTCGTGCAGTTGCTTCTCTGACTCAGGCCTGTGCTCCTCCCAGATGCTGTAATCACTGGCTTGTCTTGGCTTGCACACCGTGCTTGCTGGTATGCTGGGGCAGTCAGCTGATGACGTTCTGTATGGCACCATGCATCCCAGGCGTGTTGCACTGGGTGGAGTATTCTAGATGGAAAGACAAAAGCTCTAGTTAGTGCCAAGGACATTCATATGAAACTATTTATTAATAGGTCAGTGAAACACATTCTTTGTTGCACAGGAAATGTTAGTGATCTTTTGCAAAATATCCATTAGTTCTTCTTGCTCTTTTACTGTCTCGAATGGAGTCGTATTTCAGTACTTGCCATAAACGGCGTTTCAAGCCTTTAAGAGGAATGCAGGTTTGAATGCAGGACTTCCTTTATTTGCTCCCTTTTACTGTTAGCTCTGCTGGCGTGCTTCAGTCTCAGCACCCTTATTACCTGGTTGGAGGCTCTGAAGAGAGCAATTGCTTGGCCCTTTTGTAGAGGCAGGCTGACTGCATTTGAAATTTCCATCTGCTACCTGCATCTTTTGGGTGTCTTACCCACAGAGAGGTGGTACGCTGAAGAGAAATCAGACGGCCATGAATTTCAGCTCATGTACCTTAGCGTACGGTATTATCCGCAACAAATAGCAAAGCTTCTAAAGATGTAGACAGAGGCAGGCCATTCAGTCCGTCCTTTGTAACACTGGATTATGTTAAGAAAGCGGTTAGTTATTTCTGTGGAGCGCTTGCATAACACTCATGTTCTGTTTCATCGTGAAGTGATGGGATGTTATTTTATAACACTGTAGCTCCATTTCTGACTATCCCATTCTCCTTTGAAAAAAAAGGATCTGTGAGCCAACCTGCATGGAAGTTATCTAGCACTTCCCAGATGATTTCACCTCCCTCTTGGAATTTAGTAGAATAATAAGAATAATCATAGCATGCTGTAGGTTGGAAGGGACATCTGGTGGTTATCTGGTGCAACTCCATTTGCTTCAATTATATGGTCAGTATTTGGCTAAATGATATTTAAAATGATGCCCACAAAACCTGGACATCTCATTCAGAAGTGTGATGCATCAGACCTACCTTTTTCAAAATCCTGAATCGTATATCAGCCATCAATGTCACCACTGCAGAGAGAGTTGCTGAAGGAATTGGAAAATTTTTAATATGGAAGTTTGAGGAGGAAAGAGTGAGCTTTTTGCTTTCTGATGACTCTTCCACTATCGTTTGAAGAGGTGGCATTCATGGATGCCAGAAAAGCAGTTTGGACTCTTACTTTCTGGAGACACGTCTCCATAATTTTGGAACGTCACTGAGCAGAGAGGTAATAGAGGAAACAGCAGTATCGGAACCTGCAATCGAAACTTCATTGAAATTTGTTTCTCCTGTGCTGGCAGATTTACCCACACCTAAAGGGAATATGATCATCTCGTTCTTACTCCACTATCAATTGAGTTTTGGTTTTGGCTGGTGTCTTACTCTTTGACACTAGAGGGCAAGCTGCCACCAGACCTGTCAGAGAACCCCCTAGAGATGGCCATTTCCAATGAGTGGTAGGTTTCTAGCATGAATTACAATGGTGAAGCTATTGCCAACACATGCAAAGTGCTAATCTCCTGTTTTCATTGACATCTTGGGTTTTTTCATATGGTTGAGACTGGCCCAAGGACTATCATCTATAGCAGTTGCAGTGTTTTGTGATCCATGAGAATTATAGTGTTACCTAATCTTCTACTGGAGTTTGTACCTGTTCTTCCACAGACTGACTACACTGTTCCTGTAGAAGGCACTATGCAAGGCACTGTTTGTAGTAAAGCATGTGTAATCTGGTCCTGTTTTAGGTATCTGCAGTAAGAACTGAGGATCTCAAAGTCTGTACAGAGGATTTGCACAAAGTGCTCTCTGAAGTCCAGGAAATGAGAGAGCAGCAGAACAACATGGATGTCAGACTGGCTAACATGAAGAGGTAGACGCCGTCTGTTTCAGAGGCACTTACACATTGAATGTTGCTTATATCTAATGGAGCTTGACTCTAAATGTGGGTTTCATTTGAACTGGAAACAGGTGAAGCTGTATTTTTTTTTTTTTTTTCCCCTACGAATCCCCATTCACCCCACACAACATTCTAAATCTTGCTTGTTTTCGTAATTCAGTAACAGACCAGAGATTAAGACTGGGAGTTTGTTGACTGCCTTCAGATTTCATTTTGGTTGCCATCATCTGTCATAGTTGTTTAGGGCAATCAAAGCATTTCCTTTTCTAAACACAAAACAGGGTTAGATGCAGTGAGGGAGACAGAATTAGTGTTTGGTTTACTTTCTAATTGGAAGTGGACTTTGCACGTCCTCATCTCTGTTCCCTCAGATCCTTTTTGTGTAGGCGCTGGCAATTCATTCAGATCATTGGTACGCAAGCAGGTATCAACCAAAGTTCAAGAGATACCTCCACTCACTCTGTTCCTTTGAAGAAACCCAAACAAACAAACAAAACCACCTCAAACACAAACATCAAACCTGTTCTGAGGTGGTCTGTGTTACAATCGACCTGTTTCCAAACACCAAGTCTTTATTCTAAGGCTTTGGGGCTTTGAAGGAATACCCGAGATCAAGATTATTGGCGGAGCAGCAGAGGGTGAGAATGTCCTTATTGGTTTGGTCCTGCCTGATGGAAAATGGAGTTAATGTAGCCCAGAGTTTATACTAGTGGATTGGATTAACCGATTGTTAGTTATCCACGGAAAGAATGTTGCCATTGGTCCTGCAAGGTACTGTGAAAGTTTGAAAGCTGTAAAACTAAAGCGTCTAAAGTAAACTCTGTTCATCCTCTGTCTTCTGATTTATTCTGCATTGCAGAGAAAATAAGGCCCTGTGGAAAGAAGTGGCAGTTCTAAGGCAGAAGCACAGTCAACAACAGAAGCTGCTGTCTAAGGTACCATTGCAGCATCTTCAGTGCTACCATCCTTATTCCTGCCTCTGTGATACTTGACGGCATTCTTTGCTTATGTAGAATGACAAATGACACAGAGCTGAACAGGCTATATTAATACAGCATAAAGAAAATGTTCACAGTTCCTGAGCGTCCCAGAAGTAGCACAGCAAAGAACCACGAGCAAAATGCTAAGGAAAGGTCTTAGTAAAAAGGATTTCAATGTGTTTGAAGTCTCAGTGAATCTTATTTGGAGAGAAAGCAGTAAATCAAGCTGACCTGGGTAAATGTGGGGCTGGAGGCAGTGCATGGTAACAGGAGCCTAAACCAAGAGATGGCAGGCACATGGAATGGAGTCTGGGCAAGATCTTGGACCAAGACAGACTTAGACCACTGAAGAAGTCAACTTGGAACCCAGAAACTATAGGAGCTTCTGCACTGGAATACATTTTTCTCTGGTTTATCCCTCAGCTGTTTCTGGTCTGGAATCCTCTAATGACTTGTGGTGTTATATTACGCTTTAAAAAAAACAAAGCCAACAAAAAAAACCCAAACCTGTCCAAGTGGGATAATTTTTCAATGCCATTTGTAACTATAATTTTGGTTTTTAAGACATGAACACAAATGGATATTTAATTTACCTGTTAATTTCAATTGCATAACTACATAATTTTGTAGTAAAGTCTGAATGAATAATTTGATGTTAGGATTGTTATGCTAACCACTTGGTTTTGGTTTTTTGTTTTTCCTTTTTAGATTCTTCAATTTATCCTAAGTTTGATGCGAGGAAATTATATTGTTGGGGTCAAAAGAAAAAGGTAATTACTGGATAGGTCACAAATCAGTGTCAGACATGAATTATAGGGATAAATCAGCTTCTAGAAGCAAGATACTTCTCTTAAAGTGAAAAGAATATTGTTACCGCTTGAATTTTTTATTCAAACTTGGGAAAGCTGATGGAAGTTGAATAAAGCATGAAATAGAGACTTCCTCTTCTCTATCACTAAAAAAAAAAAAAAAGGGTGGGAAGAGAATACACTTTAAGTCTCGAAGAGCGTGGTTATCAGAAATGGTAACTCTTTTTTTGAAACATGCAAGTGTGACTGACTTATTACAAAACAAAAAGCGTGTTTAGAATGCAGTACACTTAAGAAAAAACATTTCCAAAAGCCAGTTTTCTTAGGAGTGGAAGAATGATAGTTCTTAACCGCTACTGCACGTTTGGCATCGTTACAGCTTTTTGCTGCGGAACTATACCCTAAAGCTGTATTTTGTCTCAGGTCTTTAACGGATGCCGCAGGTGCTTCACCTTCCAAATACAGCCGTCAGTATGTTCGCATACCCGTGGAGAGTGGCCAAGCAGTAAGTCCTCCCAGGGAAAGAGACAGTGGGTTGGACAGGATGATATATACAGTGACCTCACAGTCTTCCTTACAACTGTTAATACTCTAATCTTACAAAAAATGCACTCCATTTTGAAATGGGCAGCTTTAAAGCATTGCTATGTAAAATCATGCAAGTCTAGTCATAGATAAAGTCTGAACAGGAAATAGAAGCTGCAAAAAGAATGGAGCTTCAACGTCAAAAAGAAGTCAGACCTTTTGCTTTACTCATTCAGTTTGCTGTATCCTGCAGATGGCTTTTTCTGAACATAATGCAGATGATGAGGATGGAAATGGTACGGGTCTCATCATTCGAGATATCACCGATACCCTGGAAAATGCCACCGATGGTCTCCTTGCTGTGGCACACACAAGTGGCAGAGCCAGGTACAGTTAGAGAAGATGTGGAAGTATTTATGCTTAGGTTGTTAACCAGGTAGTTGTGTTAATGTAAGTCATCCATGTGAATTCTGGGAAACAGCCTCTCTGAATTTTTGACTCTGTTTTGGCATGACAGGCCTGTTTGTAGGCTGACTTCTTTACAGCATGTGGCATTGGTCATGGTCAGCAAAGCTTTTGAAGAGCTCGTGTCTCTTCAGGAGCGCCTGAAGGCCTATCAAGCTGGTTGACACTTGAAGTTTAATTTGCTGAGGCTTTTCTGTCTAATCAACAAATAAGCACATACTTAACAACCTTTTTGACTGAGCAGGGACCTGAATGCATATATAGTTTACTAATAAACAAACCAAAATGTGTGTAGGTTACTAGTAAACCTAGATTTATAGTTTTATCTTTAGTTTCAGTACTGTTCTGCCTAATACTATGCTAAGCGTAACTGAAGGGAAGGCTTTCTTTTGTGTGGCCTCAGATCCTTGTGAAAACCCATGTAGTTGTTAGCATCCAGAGTGAAATAGGGACCAGTTTGGAATCCTTTATTTCCTGAGACACTACGTTATGAGTTTCCCTCCTGCCTGGTGTCCATGTACTATTATGCCACCTTTGGTCGGGCAAAATGGGGTGTTTTGCTCCAATAGATGCTATCTGTATAAGCTGTCGTAAGAGATTTTTCATCAGCCTTTAGGAAGGCACTTTACTTCTCTTTCTAAAGACCAGTTGGTTATTGGAACCCTTGACTGGCATGACCTTATCAGGTATTAAGATTTGAGATACTAAACTCGCAATGAGTGGCAATACAACTGGTGAATTCTCCTGTGTGTTGTTTCTCTTCGGGACACATTTTAGAGAGACACAGGCAGCGCTGGATCCTGGGTTACCTCTTTGTCAAGTATCGCAGCCCAATGAATTAAATTGTGCAGAACCAATCCCACCAGTTCTTATGAACGATGCCAACAAATCCAGTGAAATAGGAAACGTTGCTGTGGAACTCCATACTGCGCAACCTAATGCTCCAGACGACCCCGTGTCAGTGATTGACTCCATCCTGAACGAGAACAACTCTGGAAACCAAAATGATCCCTTGCTGGACAGGTATTAACTTGTTTCTGGGAACTGTTACGCTGTCGTCATCTTGTGAGATCTTGTCAAAGTTTTAGAGGATGTGTTTAGCAGAACGTCGTGAATTAGCTTTTCAAATGTCATTGCTGAACTGAATTTTCTGCCCCTTTGTTAGTAGGTCCTCAAAAACGTTAGCATCATACGCTAAAAGCAGGGCAAGTTCATCTGTTATGTCTCTAATAATGAGCGTGCCTGTCTTCTGATGTGTCAGTGAGGTCAGTCTGTTACATCAGCGCTTGTGGCGCCAGCTACTGCCGAGTGCTGCTGAACAGCAGATCGAGGGTAGTGATTTCAGGAGGGCACCACGTGCTGCTTTGTTTCTGAGAACTGGATACAGATTTGTATCTGTGGTGGCCTGATGTTGTTTCGCTGTCGCTTCCTTTCTTTGCCCTTCATTTGTGCAAAGGCTCGTTTCCCTTGCGCGTTGTCAGACCAGACTCACACCTGGGATCGAAGTCGCGCAGGCTGCGGGCTCACCCCCAGCAGTGCTGCTGCTTCAGCACTTCCCAGTTCTGCACGGGCCCCTGAGCTCTATCAGTGCCGTCGTCTGTGTGGCCGCAGGGCGAGCTGGATCAAGGAACAAACGTTAGTTCTTTCTCCTGACCGCTCTTCTGCTGCAGTTGACTTCAGATAGGAAGTACGGGGTGGTGCGTCGCAGCAGTCAGCGTAATCTGAAGGCCCTGTTCTGTCTCACCTCATTGGCACTGCAGATGTGGAGCAGTGCCCTGGGACTGTCTCTCGCTGGTAGCGAAGTGTTCCAGCACAAGAGGTGGCCTGCAGCACGGTGAGAAGTTCCGTACTGGTGCCGTGCGTGCAGCTTCCTTTCCACTTCGTTCGCTGTCCCTTGTGTCCTGCCCTCTGTCCTTGGAAACGCGTACAATCTGCCAACAATCTCATGATTCAAAGTGGGTAGTGTTCCTTCAGATCCAGATTATTTCCAGCCCTTTGCTTATCATTTATTGTCCCCAGGTGAAAGCCATCAGCCCTTAGTTTAAGCAGATATTGGTATATTGGCTGGGAGGCGAGAACATTCAAAAGATACTAAAATGAAGGAGGAAGTAGGTGCAGAAGGAGGAACTGCTTTTTGATATCATTAAACTTGCTGTTCAGACAGTCTTCCTTATACCTGTCCTCCAAAGGGTTGGACCGTGACGAGCGATACAGGAACACAGTTTCATTCATTTGGCAATAAGCTGTTCTGGTTTGTGAGCAACCTGCCTTCTGGTGCAAAAGAACGCCCTAACTGCCGACTGTTTCTTACAGTACTGTATCACTTTGTCTTTTTAGAGAAGAAATTCAGGATTTTCTCAATTGCATCGATGCCAGCCTTGAAGAACTTCAAGCAATGCTATCTGGGAAGCAGTATAACTTTGGTTCTGAAGCTTTCAGTGATGTGAGTGTCTCTTCACTTTTTCTGATTTCTGAAAAATACTGATTAGGTTGTATAATGAAATTTTACTGGTTTATTCCATGTTGTAATGGGCAAGCGGGGGGAAAATCCTGAAAAGCAAATAGTTGTGGATAGAATCATACATAGGCATTCTAGGAGTCTAACAATGTACAAGGTAACATTGAGAGCTTTTTCGGTTCACGTAGTATTTCTGTTATACATAACTCGAGGGGCGAAGGGGAGCGGAGAGAGGAGAGGAGGAAAAAATTGGACTCGGTTCTCCTTCTCAAGCCTTTGTCACATATCATCACATCCTGATTGTGCGTTTGATTATGCATTACGATATGAAATGAAACTCGGCCATATACCTGGAATCACTGGGAGATACGATGTCCTTTTCTCCTCCTGTGACCTCAGTTTACGGCCACAGGTTGGAAGTATATTGCTGTAGGCCAGCGGAGGAGCCACCTTCCCTGTGCTGCAGTGGATGGAGTGGTGTGCTGGATCCTGCTGTCCTTTCAAGAGCTCGCTGAAGTTTTCTTTTAAGAACCTTATTATATAACATATGGTCTGGTTTTATTTTCAGACACTTAATCCTGAGCTGCCAGCCCTGGATATGAGCTTGATGGAAAATTCCCCATGTATGGAAAATGTAAGAGTAAGATTTGTTTCTATGATGGGGAGGGTTAACATGATGTTGAGAGCTAAATTTTGACTGATGCAGTTTGAGGGTAGGGACTGGGTCGATGGCGCAGGATGAAACTGCCATTTTATCTAGTCCCGCTGATTTAATGTTTTCAGTTATCACTGCTGGCATATATGAATTTAAGAGGGTTCTCAAGATAATTTCAAGTCTTACGTTCTCAGCTGCAGTAATGCAATCAGTGAACTGATTGAAACGCCACTTTGCTTTGAATAACATGTTCTTTGCTTTCTGAATACACCTGAGAACATAAGGAACAGTGAAACAAACTGGTGTCTGTTGAATCAGCTGTCTGTATTGAGGGATTTTTTTTATTCCTATCTATTACTTCTGTACCTTCTGTTTGGAATGAGGAGGCTACAATATCTTGTCTTTTTTTGGTCTAAGTGTGTGAGAACAGTTTCTTGGCTTATTTCTCTTAGCCTCAGGGTTTCCCATGATGTCTTTTAGCCAAGTAATAACTAGGTCTGTGGTTATAGTTCAGATGAGATTGTGTCTTCAGTCCGTCTGAAGGTGGAAGGAAAAGTACTAAATGAAAAATATAATTCAATATACTGTATTTATTCTGAACGTGGCTGTATGGAATTTCCTCAGAGGACATACAAAAGTTCAGTGCAAATTTACTTCTCTTGGTCCGGTTCCTAAAATTGACTCATCTTAAAAAAAACCCTTGCAAGTGTAATTTATTTTGCAGTCCTGAAATAATATTTAGGCTAAGACTTCCCAGTCACCTCCCACAATTGAGGTGAAATGCAGCTGTGTTCAAGCAGTGCTTGCAAAACTTAATTATATTGATGAAACCATGTTTAACAGTGTTATTCCAACAAGACAGACTATAAGAAAGCTTCTGGTTTGGAAGGTATAAATATTTGCTAGCCAGAAGCTTCTTTGGCTTTAAGTGAAGTTTGTCTGTGTTTCACCACGGCTGCTTCTGAGTATTCCTGTTTGCTGTTCCTCGTGTGCAACAACGGGCTCGTCGGTCAACCGTTTCATTTCTCCTGCCTCCTGCTTTCACCTTCCATTTTGTTAACCAGTCATGAAGACTTGGATGTTGTCGTCGTTAAGCATTCTGTCTTACTCTCTGTCCATTTTGCTTCAGATTGCAAACTTGGCAGAGAGCACTGAAGATCTGGGAGCGACCGAGAGAGAAACAGCAGGAAGCAAAGGTGGGAAGGAAGGAACGCTGAGAGCTGTGACAGTTCCAAACTCTTCCAAAACTGTACTGAAATGGAATTTTTGTAGCCTGTAATAGGGTTTATCTCCTTCTTTGGTGTGGGCTTAAAATTTTTGTGAAGACTGGGATGTTTCACTGATCTTGATGAAGCTGTGCCTCAATCTTAAGAGGCCCCATCCTATGCCCTATGTTGGCGTTAACCGTTTCCTTTTTCTTATACATGATAGAGTGCCACAATAGGGATCAAAACTGCAAATGTCCTTGTGGAAGTATCTCCTGTATGGGCTACGACCCCCACAAATGCAGTGCTGCTCATTTTACTGCTTCAGCGCTGCCATTGCATGCCATATGCGTTAGGGGCTTGAAGTGTGCTTCAGGTATTGATCTTAACAGACACAAGAGCCTTAGCTCCCCTCTTGCAGCTGTGGATATAGTCTGTCAGAGCTCAGCTGCATGGTTTTCTTTAGTGAACCAAGTTTTGAAGCAGCCTCTCCAGTTTTCCTTGTCTTGAATAAGAGCCTTTGCTTCTGTGACACAGGAGCCTGGAGTTTAAACTGTTTGTTTTCCCTCAGATATGCAGCTGATACAGTACAGGGCCAATCCTCTGCTTTCATTATTTGAAGAACTACCTTCAAGTGAAGCTGCAGGGAAGATAGAGGATCCGAAAGACCTTCTGCTGCCTTCCCTGGAGGAGAAACCTGCTCTTCATCCTCCATCAGGTAGTGGAACTGTCTTGCCAGTAGCAGCTCCAGGAAGCCAGGCTGAGCCTCCGGATGCTCTGGGAATGGGTGATCCACCTCTCCTCTCGGAAGATGGGAATGGAGAGTATAAACTGTTTCCACTCTTGCTCCTCAGTCCTGTTGCTAACTTCATAGAAGAGGCCTCTGAGATAGAAACTTCTTGAACTGGCTTAGTGATGTGAAAGAGACCACGAAGAAATGGGTCAGCAAGAAGTTTCACCTCTCTCCTCACCTGCTTCCTGGGTGTCATGTTCCGTATAGACACAAGAAAGTTCTCTTTCCACAAGCAATGACCACATCTGGAAAAACTGAAAACAAGCTCAAAACAAGAGCTGGTGGGAATGAAGGTACTGGGCAGAGGGGAAGAACAACCTCCCTGTAAACATACCGCAACGTATTCTGTAACTTTTTATCCTATATCCTTATTGCAAGAGGAAATCTGTTTGTATCCTGTTTGTAAAGTTTGGCTGGGTTTTGTTGTTGTTATTATTTTGGCTTTTTTAATTAGCTGGATAGTAATGTGGTGTGTAATATTTTAAACATGGGTTTTACTCTTTCTGAGAGCCTGTTTCAGTAAGTGGCTTGTCTACTGTTTGAAATTAAGATTTTTTTTTTAATTTTGTTTTTAATTTGAGATATTATTTGATAGTTTGTGGCTACAATTGTTTGCATCTGCTTTAGATCACTTTCGTACTCCTAGATTTGCTCCTAGGTACAGGGAACATTTTTCCTATGGAAAATTACATTTTAACTGTGGAATATTACTTTTTAACATGCTAACACACATCCATTGCCACGGATTGTAGGTGTTGTGGTAGGAAGTGCTTGCCACCCTGCATAATGCTGATTTCTCATGCACATTGCATGGCAGTTCTTCTAGGGTAACTTGCACCTTGCTCACAGGTCGTGTGTCCTCAGAAATTTTGAGTAGAACTGATTCACATCCAGCAAAGTCCAGCAGCTGCCCTCAAAATGAGGGAGGAAAAAGGAGTCGTGGGGTAACTTGCATTGACACAGGACATCACCTTAAGATTTCTCATCTGCTTGCAGTAGCTACTTGTTTACCTGACCCTATATAAACACTGGACTTCTTCCTGCATTTTCTGCTTGTGGAATCTTCAAGCTAAATTAACTAGATGCATTTGAGTCCTTTGACAGCGAATGACAAAAACTGGTGTCTGCTTAATCAAAAAATCTTTCCCCAAAATTCCTTTCTTCACTGTTTTCTGGACCACTTTGAGCAGCTGTAACGTAGACATCAGCCCCACTGCCAGCGGAACAGCGAGTTCTCCTTCACTGATACCCAGTTTGTAGCAGGCTGCCACTAGCCCACACAAACCTGAAATTTGCTGTAGTGCTACAAAACTGTTGAGCCTAGAAGAGGCCTGGAGGCAGGTGGAAAACCAGTTGTATAATATCACGTGATATTTCCTTCCTGCGCAATTACTTGAAATTTTTTTTCAGTTTTAGGGATTCAGGCTACCTACAGGCTTTGTTCTCTCTGAACTTCCTGAACTAATAAGTTTTGAGTTCTTTTACATTCAAGAGTCGAAGGTAATTTGATATTCTGAAGCCTACTAGATAATAATGCATTGTATCTGTGCTGGCCTTACTTTGTTGGATTCGTGCTTCATTGTCAAATCTTTTGAGTTTCAGAGGAGGATCTTGCTACTGAGTATGTGTACATGTGCAATGCCTTCACAGTGTCATTTTATCCCCGTGCTTCTGTAACTGTTCTTTACCCCGTGACCCTTCACGTTTGTATCTTTTGAATTGCCTTTTGTCAAGTACGTCTTATTCTAGCCTTTTCTAGCCTTTCTTCTGCTTACTTCTTGAGACAAAGGGCTGAATAGTCTCAAGTTTTTGTGAGCTAAAGGGAGAGGGAGAAATGAGTGAATTGCGTATCTGTCCTGGGTTCTGGGGTTTGTTTGTTTGTTCGTTTTGTGGTTTTGGTTTTTTTATTTCTTCCCAAAGGCCTCAATTTTGCCAAGAGTGAAACAGTAAAAACCAGAGTTTTCTTCTGTGCTGTTTTGACAACGCAGCGCAGACAATGATGTTCTCTGAGAGGCTGATCTTCTGTAATTCTAACTTGTTCAGGAAGTGACTGAAGTGTAGTTCCTGTTATACATTACTGTCATGTTCTTCCATCCTGGAGTCCTCTGATCTCAGTGCGTCTCACCATCAGATATTTGATCTGATTGCATAATAGGTTTTTTAATACACTTTCTCTCTTAAGAAGTTAAGAAACCAAGGCTTAAGAAAACTGTAAATAAAAAACTGGTGCATCTGTGTCTGGTTTATGAACTGTTCTAGGAAAAGTGTTTGTTTATGCAAGTTTCCTAACAAAGATTGCAATGGAAAGGGGAAGGCCAAATAGCAAGAAAAACCCACATGCTGAAGTAATTAAACTCAAGACTTACAAAACCATTACTGTGTTTCTTGTACATTCTTTCTGCTGCATTCCTGTGTGTGCCAATACTTCCCAAACCTGTTTACTGAATTTTCTAGAAGAGAGAGCTGTAACGCGCTCTGGGGCATCTCATCGTGCAGTTGCTGCTGGTTCAGAAAGAACTGAACTGCGAAGGTTAGCCTGGCACCTCTTTCAGAGCTGTCAGCCTGAGAAAGAAGGAAGTTTAGGTTTATTATTAGCCCGTATTGAACATACCGTGGAACCAAAGCTTGTGGGAACGGGACTGACCGCCACTGGCAGCGTGGGGCCAGGCATTTATTCATCGCCCATACAAAGAGCACCGCCGTGCCCCAGGGTCAGCAGAACAAACGCTACTGCTGTTCCAAAGGAGCAAGTATCCTTCAATCCCCTTACGTTACTGAGAGGAGCAGAGGTATCCTCTGAGTAATATAAGATGTTTGTGTAAATACAAATCAACTGAAGTGAATCCATGGGAAGTGAAAGGGAGAGTGAGATGAAAGGCGGGACGAAAACGATTAGGACAAAGTTAATGGCAAACTCTGGATGCCCTCAGCTGCGCTGCCACGGTGTGGGAACCGTCCGTCCCCTCCAACAGCCTGGAGCAGGCGGGGGGCTCTGCCGAAGCCCTGGAGGATGAATGGCATTGAGGTGGTAAGAGTCCAGAAGTTTGGGGGATACTCAGTTCCTCTGTTACCTATTGAAAATAAGATGAACAAAAGCTTTTCCTTAGTAATCTTTGTTCACAGAACTGGAGTATTTACCTTCATAGGAGCACCCAATATACTGGCTCACCTTTTCCTCCCCTTCCATTTTCCCATCTCCCTCTATTTTCTCTATAATAAACAGACAAACTCTACACTTCAGCTTAAATCAGCAGTCAGTATATTTATGCATAGGCACTTACCATCTTCTCTTTCCTTTAAAAGAAAGGTGTTAGTGCCTTAAGATCATGTGTCGTACAGGGTTAACTCAGATTTGCTAGACTACGGCTGTTAAGGTTGGTTATCAGGTCTGAGTATCGTCTAATACTTATCTATGCCTTCTTCCTTTAACGTTACCTTCATTCTGACTTCTAGATTCATTCTGTTAGTTACATGTTTGTTTAAAAAAGAAAAAACATTACTGAAGCCAGCAATTCTATTCTAGAGCCATTGTCCTGTTTTCTCCCCTGTTTTTTGCCAGTAGGCTTCAACCATGGTCTGTGATTCCCCCTCTCTCGCACAGAGACAGTGTGAGAAGTTGCCCAGGGTCCCTGTTGCTGGTTCACAGCTTGTGGTCCCGCGTTGCAGGATCCCAGCCTCAGCCTCGGACCTGCAGCTACGACCGCAGCTGCCCCCGGGCTGGCAGCGCACCCCTCGGCTCTTTCGTCAGCTCTTGCTGCTGGGGTACCCGCGCCTGCTCTTCCAGATCTCGCAGTCTTTTGTAACTCGCTGCCTGCTCAAAACTTCCCAGCGCTCTCTGGAAAGCGCGTTAACGACAGCCAACTGCCATGTAAATTCTGCTGGGTGTTTTTTACCACCCTTTCCTTTTCCTTTTGGAGACGAGTTAGTATTTCAGCTGAGATGGGCCGCTCGGATTACTCTGTCCCTGTGTGCCAGCTCACAGGGCGGTCACTCGGCCCAAACGCTGTGCACAGCTGGACACCCGTCCTGTCCTTGCCTCCCTCTCCTTTCCCAAAAAGCCATTTCTCACGGGGGCTCTGCCAGCCACGCCAGCGCTCTTTATAGACTCCAGTAAGAAAGGCCCTCAGCTCCATAAGGTATCCATTAAAATACCATTTGCTGGAGATGACACTGGAAGGAAACAGGGAATAGCGTCGGTAACCTTAGCATCAGGCAGACCTCTGGTCCGGGCATGGCGTACTACGCAGAGCCCGTGCCGAGGTTAACTGTGGGCTTTACAGATTTCCCTAGAAGTAAAGAACTCTATTCATCATTTCCACTGCCAAGAAAAAGGATGTTTATATGAAAACGTGCTGCTCCACTTCAAGACAAGGACAAGGACAGGGACACGGCAGTGGTGTCATCGCTGGGAGCCGCGGGCAGACGGCTCTGTTAGGCTCAGCCAGGCAAGGCTGTCCGCAGCCAAGCGATGCCGGCACACGCAGCGGTGTGTGGCAGCGGGTCACTAGCCCCGTGTGTACGACGGCCTGCTGGTTAGGAATGCTATGCCGCTGCAACTTGATGTGTAACACGTCTGCGTTACCCGTGACCACAGTTGCTTCACTATAACGCAAGTTTCCTTCCTCCTCCAGCATCGACGTGCACAGCTGCTGCTTTAACTTCCTGGGTTTAGTGCTGTGTCACAGCACCCGGGACGGAAAAGTTGCTTTTCCTTGACTTCCATGTGCTGAGAATTTACAGAACACACCCAGACACGGCAAGCACAGTGGCAGAAAGTGAAGAGTGCCCCTCACTCGCACGCTCCTTTCACAATGTTTCCATCCTGCCCCAGACTAGTGCTCCCCGCACAGACCGTGTCAGCCCCGCCACCCGTTTTTCATCTCATGCTGCTGTGCGCTGGCTAACACAGAGCTTTCCAGAACACAAGCACATCTCACGTTGAGCCGTCTCTCCTGCACCGAATGATGCCACCTCATCCAGCCCACGGTCAGAATGTTTTGCTGTCTCCTAAAACAAGATTGCCATTTTGAACAGTAGTATCCGTGTTACGATGGTTCCGCAAAGCAGAAGCACGAGATCGCCACCGAGGGACATCTCAGCATGCGGGTGTCTGCACTTGCATCGTTTGAAGGATAAGAGATTTCTCCTGCCACTGCCCCCCCAACCGAAAACATAAATGTAAATATAAATATATAAATAAAGATATACGTAGATACATGTCTCTCTTTTTTTGTCAGGCAGATTGAGTTTTACCTTCCTGGTTGGTAAGTACCCTGCCAGCGGTCAGTTCCCTTAAAGCTTAGCCCAAGTCAGTTTAGGCTTCTGCCCTCCTGTCCAGCCAGCCGTGTTCCCCAGGAAGGAGTTTCATTAATTTGAACTTAACATGTTCTTTTCTCTTCCTTTTTTGAACCAAGAAGTATGCGAACACTGCAACCCACGCTTCTCCCTATCCCAGTGACTGCAGATTGGAGTTGCATCTCACGGAAAATTTCTGACGGAGGAATACGGGGCTGCAGGGGAGGAGCATGTGAAATCAGGTCCCAAAATCTCCTGAATCTCTGTTGAACCTTTTTCTCAGCTTTATCAAATAGGATATTTTGAGAAGCATTTAGACCTTACGCTGGTTAGACGTCCTCTTTAATTACAGGTATAACTGCAAATATAGTAGATGGTAAGAAATCCATTGAACAGATGATTCTCCAGGCCGAGACTGATAAACAACCACAAGGACATAGAGATTTTCTAATCAAATACAGGCATGGAAATTGTGTATAGTAAAAACATCAGCTTCAGGGAAACAGAGATCAGAATGTTATAACCTGAAAGAACCAAATTCAAATTCACACCAATGAGATCGTCATATGCACATATGCTTTTAAGCACCACTGTTTTGCAGAATGAACCACCATGACTCTAAAATCAGAATATCAGCAATCACAATGAAAGCAAAGACCTCAAAAGAAAAGGAACAAGATAATATCAGAGCTCCCAGGGCTGTGTAGACAAATCTCCTGGTTTTAATGTTAAATTACATAACAGCCTAATGAAGCTGCCTTATGAATGACAACGTAGGTGGAGCTGTCTTTAGGCCATGCGTAAGACTCTTAGGACCATTTCTTTCCCCATATCACCACTACTTCAGGACCAGGTATGCAGCACTGGTATCCTGTACTGTGCTTCTCCAAACGCAAACGCTGTCTCACTATCATTGAAGGAGGGTTGTACTTTAGAGTACGGTCTAGGATTTTGTTGACTGCGTTTAATTATTCTGGTTACTTGTATTTGAGGACTGGATGTTGGATTTGGATGTAACAATAGCGAAGTGCTCATATCGGTTCAGCTGAACACAGTGAAGCAGGTGAGATTTCTGTCATTAGGACGTAAGAAAAACTAAGAGCTGCAGAAGAGGGGAAAAGGCATGTAAAGCCTCTTGAAGATAATGTTTCAGTAGAGAACAGACACTTCTCCTAGATGGGTCTAGTGCTCAATTTCTTAATAATACAGATTAATGATAGCTAATATTACCTTGAATTAATAATAACACATCTCGTTACAGTTAAGAAGTCACGATTTCATAGTCTCAAAGATTTTCTACTTTGATAAGTTCCTTTTTTTTCTCTCTCTAGGCATATAATTGTTTACCTGTTTCCAAAGTAGTCTACAGGGAAATGCAGGTGCATATGGCCCTAATCCATGTTTTTAATTGAATGCAATTAATCAATTCAACCAAGCAGCTAAATTGCTCTGTGAGGAAGGAGGATCAATCTGTCATGTAGAGTGGGGTAGTCAAACCAGGTGCCTGCAGCTCTTGGAAATTATTTGTTTTCAGTTTTGTATACCTAAATTCTCTGCCTCTTAAATGGGATATGATGGTATAGAATAGAACACTGCAGTTGGAAGGGACCTACGATGATCATCTGTCTCACACTGGTATTGTAAAGATTTAGGGTGTTTCGTTAATCTTAATTTGAAACACAGTGGTGAGCTCCATAGAAAAGCTGGTAAGCAAATGAAGAGTAAGGACCTTGGCTGTTTTGCTCTTTAAGAGTACTCCCTCAGATCTTCTTGTATGTAACATGTACGGTAACATTTATTATATAGAAAGCAATGCAAGGAGGAAAAGAGGCAGAAATTGGTGTTTAGGGATAAAAGGAAACAAAGGAAATTTTCTTTTTATTTAAAGTTGAATTAAAAAACAGAAGGGGGAAAAAAGCCTACTCAGCAGGAAATATGAAATAAGAGTAGAAGTAATTCCTAAACTTTCCTCTTTTCACCTTCCCTTAGAACTTCTGGTCTGCCCACACCTCTGACAGTCATCACTGAGACACGGGTTTTTTTTTTCTGAAAAAGAGGAAGGAAAAACCATCAGCAACTGTCCTGGGTTCTTGATAACAAAGTAAGCGAAGAAAGGGAAGTGTTCCTGATTTACTCCCAGACTTGGAGAGAGCAGGTTTGTTCTACTCGAGAGGGAGAAGCTGCAGCCCTGGGAAGGATGGGAATGCTGGTGAGAGCAGCCGTGTTCATGAGTCCTCTTCTCTTCTGCAACGGTGAGTGTATGGAAAGGTCTCCTGCTTGGGAAAGTTCCTTCCCTGGCACTGGCATGTCTGTGTACAGGGGTGGTTCTGTTTTGGCAACAGAAATATGGCAAAAAGGCCAATATCTTTGCATGCTGCTGGCTCAGTGTTCAGTTGTTTCAAATCAAGTGGCTGTGGAGTGCAGCGGTGCATGGTGGCTATGGCAATGCTGCCCACGTACCTGGGGTACGCAGATCCCACCTACATTGTGACGGTTATTTCACGGAGCGCGGCGAGCAGCTCAGCACGAAGACTCTGGTTAGCTCTCGTGTTCCCAGGAAAGGGGAGGCTTGGAAACCAGGAGAAAAGGGTAAATGAGTGTCTATGGAAGCATAGGCTCAGTCCTAAGAGTAACAAAAATGTACTGGGACAGTCAACTGACTTCATTTTTATAGGAAAAGTTAAAGAGCTTTAGACTTCTTTGATCCATTAGTTGCTTAAATTCGGCTCAGTCCGAAAAAGCAGCATCTTTCAGAAGAGCAAATGGGCAGCGGGTGAGAAAAAAAAACGGTAAAACCTGTGGTTCGCTGTAAGTGCGCGGTGCTTTCCAGGAAAGCCCCGAGAGTGACATCGCGTGGCGGGGGCAGACTCCAGCTGTGGCCGGGGAGCTGTGCAGCTCAGGCTTGAGACAAACTCCTTCCCTCAGGTCTAAATCATCCGCTAATTCCAATGCCATGCTCTGCCAGGTGTTCAGTGGCTTGCAGGTAAGCACCAGGTAGAGCATGGGAGCTGAACCACACACGTGGCATGTGTCAGTGCCCCAGGCATTCAGCTGTCTCCCTTCTGTCTTCCTCCTGCCACGTTGCTTTTTTGTTAGCCCGTTCCTGAACGGACCCTCCCTCAGCATCTACACTGACTGCCTGTGCTTTTCATTCGGCGGATTCCTCTTGCTGATGCTCTCACCACCGCTTCGTCACCCAGGAGCTGCCTTCACCGTGATTGCTTTTTTTAAATTATCTTTAACCATTCTTCCTGCAGCTTTTCTGGTCCTGACTGGCCCCAATGAGATCAAAGGCATATGGAGGGGATCTACCGCCTTGCCATGTGCCTACGTGCCTGCGGAGGACTTTGTGCAGCAAACGCTCACGTGGACTGTGGTACACGACCAGAGCTCTGGCACCGTCTTTCGGAGGGATGACTCTGGCGACCACACTCTCCTGTCCGAGTACAGGGGCAGGGTCAGCATCCCGAAGGAAGTCCCAGGGAACGTGTCTCTCCACATCCTGAACCTGGAGATCTCTGACAGGGGAGCCTACACTTGCCAGGTCACCTGGAGAGCCAGCAACAACAGCCTGGTAACAAAAGAGATGACCACTAAACTGGAGGTTGTTAAAGGTAAACCTGAGAACAAAGCTGTGCAGGAGTGGAAGGCTTGGCTCGGGAAGGCTTTTAGGAATTGAATAGACCAGGTAGGCAGCGACCGCCCGCTTCCGATGCAGGAGCATTTTACTGAGCGGTGTCAGACTCCAGCAAGAAGCAGCAGATAGGTCAGAAAGAGGAATTCTGCCCAGAATACTGTGCCCTGCGGTTCGGGGTAGGGGGAGGATTTGTGGCATCTCGCTTACCAGTTTGTCCCTGGCTCTGCCTGTGCCCGATGGCTCGATGTTTGCAAAGGGACGCGCACCAGAGGGGAAGTCCCTGGGATATCGCATTGCTTTTCTTTGACCAAACTTCATCAGCACGTGCCCGACCTCCCTTTGCCTGGGCAGTGGTGGTTTATAGAGGAATGGAGACGACATCAACCCAGCAGAGCAGGTCCTCGTGCAGGAGGTGCAATGGGTGGAATAGCTGATACAGGCACAGCTAAGCCAAGCTTAACCTGTGCAGAGAGGTGACGTGAGAGCGGTGCCCTCTTCCTCCGGGGAAAGCCCTGAAAGCCAGAGCGTGAACTGCCATGGGGGGAGGAGGAGGAACCTTCCCCACACAACCAGGGCCAGCGTGACCTGGGCCCCATCTGCTTTGTCTTCCAGTTGCAGCGACCAAGCCCGTCATCAGGGCCGGCGAGCCAGGGCTGATGGTCCCGGCAGGAGCCAGGGCCAGCCTGACCTGTGTGGCCAGCGGGTCCCCCCCCATCAGCTACCGCTGGTTCAGGAGCGCCCCGGGAGGGAAAGCCCTGCTCCTGAGCAGCCAGGCCGAGCTGGCGTGGGACAGCCTGCGGCCCTCCGACGCCGGGAAGTACTACTGTGAGGCAGAAAACAGGGTTGGGGCCGGGGCTGTGCAGCGGAGCGACGCCGTTGAGCTGACGGTGAGAGGTGAGTCCCAGAGGCACAGCTGGATGGAAAACATCTGGAGTCCTGTGCTGGAACGGAACGAGGTTCCTACTTCCCTTCCTTGAAAGAAGGCAAAAAGCCTTGGCCTTCTGCTCTCTGAAGCACTTCTCATCACTGTCTCTGGCTTTCATACCCTTTTTTATTTCCTGTATTCAATTTCCTTCCTCCTCTTTAGAGGAACTGCTCTTTTCTGATGCAAAGGAGATTTTGTATTTAAAGCACATATTCATTCCTCTTTGGCTTTTTTGAAATTCTTGCTGGCTGTGTGATGCTGCCCGTTGCAGTTTAGCAAGTTTAGATGAAGAATGAATACTTTGAGTATGAGAAACATATGAGTGGTAATTCAGTAGGTGAAAGCATCAAACTGGCCTCAAACTGCTCCTTATGATTATGCTCGGTGTGTCGGGACAACACGCTGCACTTGATGTACGCTCTGTGCTCTGACGTATCCAGGCGTGCAAGATGGTGCACGATGGATGCCTCGTGGAAGACCTGCTACTTTCCTTGGCTGGTAACTCGGTCATCACAGCCGTGAAGCCTGTGATCGCAGAGCCGAGCACAGATACCACACAGTGACCTTTGAAAGAGGCAAAGCCTGCTGAGCTCCCGGGGGAACGAAGGTTATGGCTGAAGTGACGTGTTGTTTTTCATAGCAGTCGCACGTAAGAGCGTGCAGCAAGGGAACAGGAATTAACGATGGCCATGCTTGTTAACGCTGCGAGCACGCGGTCGCTGTCTGTCCTCTGAATGGTGGCTGGTTCCTCGTGGCCTCATCCTGCCAGTGGAGAAGTTCTGTATCGCAGCAGCATCGCAGACACGGTCAGACCCCTGTGTGAGCCTCTCTCTCTTGCAGATCCGCCCATGACAACGGTGGCCTCTCGGAGGGATGTGGGAACCTTGGGGAGAGACTGGCCAACCACAGGTCGGGGTAACAGCCACTGACAGCAAGGACGAGGAGTCAGGGGAGGGTTAGCAGTGGATTTTGTTGCTGGGGAATACAGTCCTGCCAGTACTGTATTTTAGTCCATACGCCTCAGTTGTTAATCCAGATGTTTCTGAACATACAACATCCTCCTTCCCTCAGTCTCCAGTCTGCAGAGGGCTCTGAGCCTGCTCTTAGGGAGGTTGTGTGTCTGTGTGAGAAACTCTGTATGTCTCTTAGGGCTGCTAGAAATACCATTTCCTAACTTGCAGACCATATAGGACGTTCTGGGTTCTGTTCTTTTTTTTAAAGGGTTTTTCTTTTTTTGCTTGTTTTCTGGTCTTGAATGAAAGCTGCTGGAGTGGGAGGCAGAGCTAGTATCTCTAGTGGCAGACACAAGTGATGCGAAAGCTGCTTCAGACCTGGCTGGAAACAGTCTACCTTACCAAGGACAGATTTTTTGAGGGAAGGCTTGCGATTTCCAGTTTGATTTTGTGGCGTGTGGGAATTCAGACCTGAGCTAGAGTAGGTCTGCTTGTGGAAACTTTGTATTTTGGGGTTATGTTTCATTTGAATTTATAGTGCCCCACCAATCGCACCGCAGGCTGTGGGAATCGGCATCAGTGACCAGAAGCTAAGGGAAGATGTTGACAATTGTTGGCTATTCTTACAGAAAAACCCCAAACGGAGCTGGTGTTCAGAGATACCTCGGTAATCTCTTGGACTCCACGGGGCTTCACCACTTTTACAGATGTGTGTGTACAGACATACATAGAGTGTGTGTATGTATGTAGTCTGTGTATACGTAGTATATATAGTATCTATCTAGTGTGTTAATATAGTACTATACATACTCTCTGTATATCATAGTATATATATAGTACTCACTTCTAGGGTTTGCCTATTTTCACTGCTTTGTGAAGGTGATGGAGACGTTCTCTTTTGATCCTACAGCTACAATCCCAGATCTCCTGGTGCTAAAGTGAGGATTGGAAATGCACTGGGAGCCTTTCACTCCTGTTTGTTTTGCAGATCTGCCCGCAACAGTAGTGACTTCTGAGGATGGTGCGGGATATCCAGAAAAGAATTATACAACTCAGAGTAAGTGGAGAGCAAAACAAAGCTAAGAAGGGGATTAGGGACCCAAACTGGCCGTTCAGTAGTCAGCACCTTCAGCCTCAAAAATAGTGTTCTGCCCTTTGGCTGCAAATTGTATTAATGGCTGTTCTCAAGGGACCTAGATGATTCATGGGGACTCTTTAAAAAACAACTCTGGATGGGTTTTTTTTGGGGGGGGGGGGGGGGGGAGAAAGCTTTCATAGTTGGAGCATACAGAGTGGTTGCGGTGTTCCTGAACAGTAGTCCATTTTGATCTTTTCTTTGAGCGTCAAAGCTGGAACAGCAGGAAAGCCTCGGTGTGCAATTCAAGCAGATCTTCTACACCTGCTCTAGCTTTGCAGTGCCGTGGTAGGTTTAGGCATGTTTCAAATACAACTGAGCGGTACCCTTGAATGAAAAGCTGAGACCCTTTATTTCCTGACGTGTAGTGCAACCGTTACGCTGGCTCACAGCCTTGGTTAGCCTCAGCATTAAGAGACTCTGCCAGTTGTCTTTATGGCTGCAGTCCCTCAGCGAGATGTACGCGTGGCAAGCCTGGCTCTCACGGCCAGGTGTGCAAGGCGCTGTCAGGACGGGGACCAGCAGGGACAGGCACGTGTAGTACAGCTCCACGTGCCCACCACAGGGCTGGCTGCTGTCGTCCTCAGGGACGTGGTCAGCATCATGTAACTGCTGCTGTGACCCAGGAGGGCTTCTCTGTTTGAATGTCTCCTGCTGTATTGTTCTAGATTTCCAGAGGACTCAGCTGTCCCTATACCTGGTCATCCTGATTGCTGTGGTTTGCGGTGCTGTGGTTTTCCTCATCATCTTTCTTATCGTTTGCATCAGAAAGCCCAAAGATGGTGAGCAGAACGTTCTGGAAAACTTGGAATGTGTTGTGCACGCCCAGCTTGGTTTTACCTCTGAGGGTTTTTGGGGATGGGGCTGGCACTCTGCTCACAGCTACCCGTAGCAGCTCTGGCACCTGCATCGTACAGGCAGTCATGGATCAAAACAGGTGGTGGAAGACCTGAAGAGGCAGAGAAGCCCCTTTCTCCTCAGGGAAAGCCAGCTGCAGCAGCTGGGGAGAGCAGCATTCATCCCCATGCCGGGTCCAGGGGATCTCGGTCTCTGCCCCCTGGGCCATCCCGCTGCCCTCTGCTCTGCCGCGGGTGTTTCCCTCTGCTCCCCACGGACACCCGTGGCTCTCAAACTTACTGCTCGACCGAGTTTGTTGATCAGATCTTCTAAGGTAGCTGGTGACGAGTTAATCTTGTCCTGCTACTTTCAAATACCTGTTTGCACCAGCTGCTGTTTAGTATTTCCCTTAGTACCTGGAGGAAAAGGGGTCATCATTAATTCTCCCTGTTCAATATGGATTAATTTCCTTTCTAGTCTTCAGACATAGGATATATTTACTGAATTCTTCTGTCTTTTCTGCACTAATACTAGAAAACTCCTGACCAAACGGTTTCTTAGAGTCTCACTAATAACGCTGGGCAGTGTACAGAGAACACACTGGGGGTTTGGTTTGGGGTTTTTTAATACTGATGGCCGTAGTTTTCTCCTTGTCCCTTTGTTTCTTTTAATTACCTGTCTGCAACTTCTGCAACTCTGTGCTGCAATTAATAATAATTATTATCAAATACTCCTTTTGCCTTTTCTTTTTAAAGGAATCCAGAATAACCTCTTTCTAAATTGTTCTTTACTGAACTTCTAATGAAGAGGAAAATTGTGAGAACTGGGAACTTCCAGTTTCTAAACTCAACTTTACCTTTGACATTGGGCCAGTTATTTTGACCCAGTTGTGCTACAGCTGGGATATGGGTTGTTTTCATTTTCTCGGACTCAGTCCTGGGAATAGGAGTCATCACCCACCTAGCATGATCTCTAAGGTTCCTATTTTTAGTCTGTCTTCAGAAGTTGCTTTCTTATATGAAGAAGAGACATAGTAGAAATTCTTTTTTGAGAATATAAATGTAAATTATTGACACACATTTCTGATTATTCTTTTCCAGCTCACGTCTATGAAGTAAAATTGTGAGTATAACCCTTTATTTGACATATTGATGAGTATTTGGGGACTGTATCAGAGCGAAAAGAAAACAGTGCTACTTAGCTGTCAAGATGAAAAGCCTCTTAAGCAGCATGGATGAAGAGCTTCAAAGTTAGCTCAGTAGTACATTGTACTGATGATCTGTGGGCTTTCCACATCAACACATAATGTAGGAAGAAAGATCTTTTCCTTTGCAATATTAGAATCATAAAAATGAGCAAAAGTGCTTTATTAACTCCTCAGGCCAATGAGGCCTATTGACGATCATTGCCAAGGATAAACTCCCAATGTTTTCTCAAATGCAAAGAACACAAATTCCCCTTCTAGAGAGCTAAGGCTCCCGATGCACAGATTATACTCTGATTTATCCATGAAATATCCTTGGCTGAACTTGCCTCTTTTAATCATAGCTGTGGCAGGAAGTTATAGCTATTTTTAAACTTGGATTTCAGCATCCTGAGCTACTTGTAACCTATGGCAGCTATACTGAAAAGCCTAGTAATCCAATTAAAACATACGAGGAGAATCACTTATCTAGACATAAAGTGCCGATGACTTGAGTGCCATGGTAGAACATGCCAGCAGTGATTGCCCCGGTGCTGTGCTTCCTAAGCACTTTATAAAGCAGCATTTTCAGTAACAGTTGAACCCTGAGCTACTGAACAAATGGTGTGATGGCATTTCTCCTCAGAGGATTTACCTTTGTTTTAAAGATATTAGGTATCATCAGCCCACATCCACCATGTGGCTTCATTCAGTTCACCATTTACCATTCCTCCACCACTTTATATATATAAACCTTGCAAAGAGCAGTTGTCTGGTTGTGCTATTCCAAGAAATGGTGGCAATCCTTGTGCTGCTTACATACCTTTTGCTGTCTCTGAAACTCTCCCTGGACTGGAGGCACTGCTGCTATAATGTTCAAGGTTCTCGTGCCGCCTGGAAGCAAAGGACAAGATTCTCTCTTTCGGAATACTGTCATAATCCAATGGTTCAGATTTACATGGGTTTGAATCAGACCAAAATCTTGCTCAAAATCTTGATGGCTGGGACATGCTTTGTCTACTCTGGTTTCAATTCTTCTTTCATATTGTATTTTGATTTCAGGCATAACTCGAGAGCAGCAGCTTCAAGGCATGAAAGTACGGGTCATTATGAGGAACCCATCTCCTCCACTGAAAACAACTATGCAATGGAGCCCATGAAAAAAAAAACATGTGAAGAAATAAATACAAAAAAGAATGAATATGAATGTGTTGGAAACACCCAGGAATCAGAATATGAAGTAGGGGACACTGTATGAGAACCAACAGTGCTCTACAGGTAGCAGTCCTGAAGAGTACCTTCATCCAGGCAAAATTTATCTTCCTATTCACCTTTGCCTCTGAAAAATAGGTTGGACAAGCAGTTTTTGCTCCTCCACAATTTGTGGAGCCTTAATCTCTGCAGTGAAAATGCAAACCTCTTTAGGAACTTCAGTTACAGACTGCTGTATAGATCTGATTTTGCTTTTCTTGGTTCCCTTTCACCACCTCTGTAGAAGAAAGCCCTTTGAAAGCTAGGGTATGCAGGTCCCAGGCCAAGAGCACTGTGCTAAACTTACTGCTTTATGTGACCAAAAGGATCTGTGTTCACAGCCTTCGTGTGGTCGGAGTAGAACCAGCACTGAGGGTTGCTCAACATCCCCATCATCTTTGGGTAAGAAGTGCAGAATGAGGCTGGCCTGGGATTCCGCGTTTCTCCTCCCACCCGCCTGAAGTGCTGCACAGGTGATAGAAAATCCTTTTAAATGTGAGACAGCCCTTGAAGAAACACTGAATAGCTGCTCATCCCGTGCTATGAAAACCCAGGGTACGCAGAGGTCCAATGGGAAATTAGAGGAATGAACGATATAAAAGTTCATCAAAATTCACAAACCGTCAGGCACACCTTACAGGTGCTTATGAGTGACCTTATACTTTCTCCCTGAATTTCCTGTACCACAAGTTTTATTTCTTTTTGTTAAGAATGTACTTAAAAATCAGGGGCTGGGAAACCTTGATTTCAAAATGGAAAGGGAACAAACAGCAGCTTTCGTTGGTGATGATGTCTTGGAAAAAATTGTCAACATGTACATGCAGCTTACTGCAAATGTGGAGAAGCAAATGAAAATCATTAAACTTCAGGACTGCAAAGCTAGTAGATTTTGTTCTACTTCTCCTTTTTTGCCTATAAAGGTGGATGTGCATGAATATCTGTGTGTGCCCAGGAATTACGCTCCTAGGAGCATATTAGGTCCCTCCGCTTGAAAGCGGAGGAATTATTGTGAATCCGCTAGAGTTTGGGATGTATGTCGGATGTTGCGTCAGGTGATGTTTGGAGGCTCTAGTCAGCCGCAGTTTAGGGAACACAAGATGCAGAGAACAGAGTTGCTGCTAGTCCAATTTGAGCTTCAGAGCTAACCAAGTGAGACGTTTAAGATGTGAAAGAAAGTAAGTTCTATTGTGAAGAGTGTAAAAAGCCAGCGAAGTCTGAGTCTTTCTTCCTAAGCAGGAAGCTGAGTAGGGGAGGAAAACCGTTGCAATAATATTGCAACGCACACAGTTATCACTGAAAGGGTTTTCCAAAGAACAACAGAAAAACCATGACTGGATAGTGTGTTAATATGATAACAAATCAACAGTGTTGAAATTTTCTGGGAAACCGTCATGTTTTCTTAGCCTTTCCATGCTAGGTGAGGTTGCAGTTTTTGGAGCCCTGCAGTAATGTTCGTTCTTTAAAAATGTTTGGTTGTTTTTCTGTTTGTTTGGGTTTTTTTTTTTTTTTTAAAAAAAAGCACATGTGTGTGCATGTGTTTGGTAGGGAGGGGGTGGGAAGGGAATGTCACTGTTACTGGACAGCAGTCCACTCCTCTGAGCTCCATCCCAGAAACAAACTTACTGCCATGTGAATAAGGGGCTCCAGTGCTTTATGGAGCAACTGGAAAGCAGAGGTACTCCAAAGTGAAGTGACAGGGTGAACATCTGAGCAAAGAGGTGGGCGTGATGTGCTGCTTGGAGAATGGGGAGAAAAAAGCTTGTCCTTTCTGTAAGCGCTGCAATGGGTACAGCCATCCAGACCAGTAGACTTGGCTCTTCAGGAGAGAGCTGAGCTCTGCATGAACAAAAGAACAGCAACGTGGCTGCACCACGAGCTCTTCCCTCCCTGTCTGCATTTCCACCACTGCTGGTCTTGACCTAGCTGGGAAAGACCCTCTGTGCTCTGCTAGGCTGAGGCAGTTATTTTAAGCAATGTCACCCCTGCTACCAGCTCCCTCTGGAGTTAGCTTGCTTTCCTTTCTCCTTTCATCCTTGTTTTCAGAGAGAAATTGTGGATTTTGCACTAGAGGATGAAATGCCCCTAGAGGTTCTGTGGAAGTTGAAGTGCCATCAGTCAGACAGACACCCTATGTGTCAGTAAGTGCGCTGGGTTCGCAAGGGGTGTTTTCTCAGGTGGGAGTGTGGTAATGCTCGATACACTCGGGGTACCTCAACACGGCTACCCAAACGGGGACTTGGCTCCCGTGCTACCAAAACCAGAGTTCAACCAGCCTTCATGGAGCCAGTAAAGGAGGAACTGGGAAGATCTCAAAGAGGAAGCATTGTGGTAGCAGTGAGGCTACCAAAAGCATCAGTAGCTGGTGAGTGTGATAACTGCAGGTAAAGGTAAAATCTGTATTGCTCCAATAGCTGAATTTGTGAAGCCCATCTGCGGCACCAAGTAGGAAACGAATACTCAGATGACATCATCTATATGGGTCCCTTTCTTAATGCTAGGAAGTATTTACAAGGATTTGGCCAAGATAATGGATAACCCAGAACTGATGTCATTGACTTGGGAATTCCTGGGAAGGGAAGTTAATTTTCAGAAAGAGCACTTGTACTTGTGTCACGCAGGTCTTGAAGGAGATGCTTGTTTACTCTAAGTTTCTGCTTCTTTAGGTGCAACAAAGGATGTTTTCATGACCGTCTGTACGATTTTCTGGTATATGTGAGAGAACTGCAGTGTATGTGACAATACATACAACTAGCTGCTGTGGGACACCCAGAAAGTAATTAGTAAACCACAGTCTGTTTAGCCAAATTTGTAAATTGGCTACGGCTGGACCAAATAAGAATGTCTCATGTCTTACAGTGAAAATTGCCTTTTTTTTTCCTGAGTGCAGATGGTTCAAAAAGGGCACTTTGAGACCTCTCTTCAGTTACGTACTTCATGGTTTGCTCAAAGCTTGGTACTGAATTTCACCCCCTTGCAGGCTGAAAATCTTATTTCATCACCAGGAGAATTGTAGCAAACTTCTCTAGCCTCTGGCAGACTATGTCAAAACATGAGTGTAAGATGCAGCCTCTGCAGAGCTGGTCCTGACCAGTAGGGTCTGAGGTCCCATACGCACTCATTTTTGGGGAAACAGGCACTTTCCTGCGCCACTTCTAATTAGCCTGAGATGTAGTAGCAGAAATCGCAGATCAAAGAGTCATACTGGTCACTTTGCTTGAGCTGTGGTACTCGAAGAAATGATGCTTGAACGTGTGCTGTGTCCAGTATGTGGAAGGAAGGTGGGGGGAAAGGCTGCAGGGTGCCCTACCCGCCTGACACTGCAGGGGAGAAAGCAACAGATTCGATCCAAAGCAGAGACACTGAAATACATATACTTCATCATAATAAACCAGGTAACTAGTCAGAGCATCTGAGGCATTAAAGGCTTTTTCTTCATGTGTTCAGATGCAAAACTATGAGGTGTCCCTCTGCTAAGAAATGGGCTGACTATGTGACTCAGGGAGGATAAAACTAGCAGCTACATCTCTGTCCCAGGGAGAGAAAGATGTCATCTACATCACGTTTGAGGAACTACAGTTCCTTGTGTTTGTTTTATCTAAATAGCCTTTTTTATTCTGTAGAATTACAGCTTCAGGAAGTCTTGGGTGTCTGGTTCAGAAAGTAGTCAGATCAGCAGTTTTAGCTTGGGTTTTCAGCTTGTTCTGGGGCATGTTCCCTAAAATCCAGCTTCCTTTAAAGTCTTTTGCATAGTTTGTTGGGACAAGATTCTATCACCAGTCATGGGGCAGGGTGTGCAAAAGGTTGGGTTTAAAATCACGTCTCTGAAAATGGACCCATATGCACTCTTTCAGTGACATTGCTTGAATTTTAACAAGTGCTTGTTTGTTTTCTTGCTTGCTTTTAGGCAGGACTCAAACATAGCTAATGGCTTCTTGGTGGCAGAGTGGGCAGCATGAGCTGCCACCACACTGGTAGCTTCAGTAAAGAAGTCAGGAAGAAAATGCAGCAAAAATGAAGTTTCCACCGCACCAGCAAGGATATGCTCTGCAAGAACGGGTGGTGCTGCTGCCTCCATTGTCTTCCTCAGCCGGAGGACAGTGGGTGGGATCTCTTAGCCTGGAACCTCGTATGAATCTGTGGCACCAGCTCTTGCCACACCACATTCAGCTTTTTGCTCCAGGCTGCCCATGCTTGCCACAGGCAAGTTTTACTGCAGCAATACGCAGAGCTCAGCTGAAATCACATTCAGCAAGCCATCCGAGTGCAGACGTGCCTCCACCCGAAGCCTGAAATGAGACCTGCGCAGTTCTCATCAGTTTACTGACTTTGGGAAAATGAAGACGGTCTCCAGTTTTCATTGCTCTGTGCAGAGAGGGAACAAGCCATCACTGACAAATGGCAGCACTTCCAGAGAGTGGGCTGAGCTCTGCTGCAACGTTAACACTTCAGCTAAAGCACACAGACACCTGCCGTGGCGGAACGTAGCTGTGGCAAAACTCCACCGATTACCTTTCCCTCCCAGCTCCAACAGAAAATGACTCCCTTCAGACACGTCTGCCTCCTGCTCAAAGACACTATTCTCCTGGTGCGGTTGGTAAAACTATATGCTGAGGCACGTCTATTGAATAAATGCCGAAAAGTTGCTTTAGTGAATAATTAAAAGCCTATAACGGAATTCATTAGGTTAGTAGATTTGATTTTATACATTTCTTATCTTCTGTAGTTCCTTCCCCTTTTGGTAACAACCAGCAGGCATGTGTTAATCCTGTGCGTAATACCTATCCATAGCTTTTGGATGCACTTTTAAAGGTACCCCTACAGAGCACACCCGGAATGTCCCTCTGTCACCAGTCATAAGTCACATCCTCAGAATCACCGCGTGTGCCTGCGCAGCATGAAACGTGATGACTTTTGCCCATGAAATGGTCTATTGCAGCAGAAGTGTGTGCCAAGGTAGTCTGTGATGCAGTGAAAATGAGAGCGCCAGGCGGTGAGCACCATCACCGGTAGACAGTAAAAGCTCGTGTGGCATTAAATGCAGGTGACTCTAGCTTGTTAACCTTTCATTCCCCGTGGCCCTGGTAGGGATAACTGCACCTGTAGCTGCACTGCAATAGTTTCTGGGAAGCTCATAGAAAATGGAGCTTTTGCAGGGAAATTCCTATTATAGTAAAAAAAAAAACCCCATCCTGCTCTTTACTACCTTTTCTCTGCACGTTTTCTGCTAGAAAAAAGCATCAAAAGTAGCATCCTAAGTTTTCTGGTCTAAAAGGCTCAGACTGTTTGGCAAAGAAACTAGGGCTGGTTGTCTTCCTCACTCAGGTCACAGAGCGACCTACTCTGAAGGTGAACGGGGTGACCCTCAGAGACACTCTCGCTGCGGAAGGTAGTACATGCGTCTGGTGGAAGAGCTGGGTACCGTCAGCAGAAGACACTAAAGAAATGGAATTGACCATCAACGGGCTGGTCTCTGCCCCGTGCTCCTGCTCAGCGTTAGGTGAGTCAGTGCACCCAGACCTCTGCTTTTCCATCTCTGGATGCCCAGTTTTGAGCCCTCACAGTACAATGGAGAGAGATGCTGAGCACTCTGATGAACAATATCATCACACACAAGTCAGAGGGAACTGAATTCATGCTTCACGAGCAGTCTCAAGTTTGCTTTCCCTTGTTACCAAGTGCTGGTCATCACAAAGTTCTTTCACTGTGAAGTGAATGCAAATGTGGAAGAAAAGAAAGGGGGAAAAAAAAAAAAAGAAAAAAGAAACACACAGTTATGAAGCATAGTAAAAAAGAGCACTAGTCAGAGAAGTCAAGAGAATGGTAAGAGAAGTGGGTGGGGACAGGGGGATATGAAGTGGAACTGGAAAGATCGTTATAATCTTTGCCCATCCTTTACCCTTCACCTAAGTCAGCAGTGAAATGGACTCGTGATATTTCAGAAAGAGGATCCTAGATGACAAAGGACAGAAGAAAGGGAAGTGTTCTTCACTTGCCTTCTGGGCCCAGGAGTGTGGGGGTCTCACCAGGGAAAGGAGGACGGACCTGCAGTTCCGGGAGAATGGGAGTGGTTGTGCGGATAGTGGCGTTTGTGATGCCTTTCATCGGCTGCAACGGTGAGTGAACGCTTGCATGTATAAGAACAAAAATTAGAGTACTAAGAGGGTAGGGAAAATCTTTTGAATTACAGTGTCTTAATTTTTTAAAATTGTCAAGTGTAGAAAGTCTTTAGTTTCTTGCACAAAAAACAGCCTGAGAGTTCACAGGTCCTTTGGTATCGGATACATGAAGGTGCTTTTATGAGTGGAGCAAATGGGGCAGTCTTGGGCAAAAGGTCAGCTCCCATGCCCCAAAGCAACGACAAACCAGGATTGTTCAGGACCCTTGGAGAGGACCTGCTCTGGTGTTTTAGCTTCCAAAACAGCCTTTGTGAAGCTGGAATATGCATTCTCCTAGAATTTAATAATGCATCACTGTTGTTCTGCTAGCATGGTCCTGGGAAGAAGAGCTGTAATTGTGAGACTAGATGTGGGCATACACGATTCCCCTCGGTCCCTCCTGATCTGCTGACTCTCTAGGTTGCATGAGGAGAGGTGACAGGGGAATCTTTGCTTTGATTCATACGCCCGTGAGGCATGTGTGCTACTCCCTGGGCAGAGGAAGTTTTGGGGAAACAGGAGAAAGGTGCTTTAACAAGTTGCGTACAGAAACACAGAATTGCTCCTGACAGTTAGAAAAACAGGTTGAAGTATGTTCCCCGTTTCACCATAAAAAGCAGCTTTGCAGATTTCTGGGATCTGCCTCTCAAGCAGCTAATTGTGAGTTAATGCAGCTGGACATAACCAGTGCCTTTCTGGGGAGGAGGGGAAAGGGGGAGCGGGTAAGGGGGTATGGGTAGAGGTGAGCCAAGTCCAGCTAAATTCAGGTAATTTGTTACTTACAAGAAGCACTTCCCAGAGGAGCTGTGGTCTCAGTGGGCAGACAGCTGGAGAGACTGGGAGAATGAGACGGGGACCATAAAATCCACCCCCTCGTCTCCTGTGCCCACTTGAGTGCTTGGCAGAGCGCTTATCTGGTTGAAGCAGCTATGATCCAAGAAATCTGGGTCAGATCTGAAGATCTCTAAGGCTAAATCAAAAAGATGGGGTTTGGTCCACCATTCCTGTTCTAGGTCCAGTACTTCAGAACAGATCCCTAACGGCCAGCCTGCATGGCACTTCCGTGCCACCAGGACAGCTGGTGCTGGCAGGCTAGCAAGGAAGATGCTCAACTGTTTTAGAAAATGGGCCAGAATATGAGAGGGTTTGGGGGTTTTTTCCCCCCCGTTATCACACATTATAGATAATACAAATCCCTCTGATCAGTCTTCTAACTTCTAACATAGCCCTTCAGGTTTTCACCTGGTCCAGCTCTATTTCCCTCCAGTGGGAGAATTCACATCGTTTGTCTGGAAGACTACATCCCCATTAAAGAAGTGTTACTGGGAGGAAATACTTCTTTTAAAAATGCTGTCTCAGGTATTTTTATTTTGCAGAGTTTCTCCCATTCCTTCCAGTCAGCTCTCATTTGGAGTCATCTCTGCTGATGTTGAAATTGGTCACATACAGAGTGCAGCTGCTCCGCAGAGAATCAGTGGATGTTGGCAGCTATTTCATGGCACACAGCAATGTAAAGCAATACAGGAGAGATGTTTAAACAAAATTGTGTCCAGATGAGTACACTGGATAGCAAACAGATTGAACTTGAGTGCACCAAATGCCTTGAGGGTATTTCTGAGCAGTTTTCTAAATAACTTCCACCCTTCTTAGTTTTTCTTGGTGGGAGTCTGTGAAAAGAGGAAGAGGAGAAATGGAAAACCTTTAAAAACTGATACATCAAGGAGCTGTGCTTGACTGGGATGTGAGATTTGAAGAACGGAGCTGTGCCTGCCCTCCGAAAGTCATCTGGTAAAGGAAAACCAAAGCTCCATGTCAGAAATAAGCTTCCGCTATGCTCAGCCCCAGTGGTCCCCTTGGTCGTCCCTGTGGACACAGATCCACAGACGCTTGCTTCCTCCCCGCTGGCACCTCCTGTCAGCTCTGGGACAGGCTGTTGCACAGACAAGTACTTCTCCCCACACAGCTGTACTGCTGGCTCCTCTGAGCACCAGGGACATTGCATAAAACTATAGTGACGTTAACAAAGGCAAACATGTTGCATTCATTGTTAATTGCAGTAAACTTGCTTTGTTCATCCTTCCTCCCATATAGAAGGTAGAAGTCAACACTGCAAGTGGTGTTGTCAGAGCATCCCGTGGCAGCAGGGAGAGGCCGTTGCTGTTTGACTCATCCCGTGCAAGCGTAAGCAGAAAGCCAAGCAGCAGAAGTAGGGTGTAAAGGCTGGGGCTAGAGAGCGGGAATAAAAGATGCTCCTTAAGCTCTCGTGAAGACTGTAGCTGTGACGCTGCCACCAGGAGCAGGATTTGTGCCTCTCTGTACCAAGAAGGAATTGAGAACTGGCAAGTGTCCAGAGAGAAACAATAAAAATAGCCATGAGGTCAAAGCAACTGCTCACTTCCCTATGCTCAGGGAGGTGGGGACAGGCCCTGGTTTAGCTGGCTGTGGTCTACAGCACATCTAAGATGTGGCCGCATGTTGGCTTCCACCGCCTAGTGATTCCTGTCTATCTTAAGGACGTTATCCTCTTCTGCCGCGTTCTTATTTCTTCCCTTCAACTGTTGTTCCCTGCAGCCCTCCTGGATCTGTCTGGTGTCCACCAGGTCAAGGGCACATGGATGGAATCCACCACTTTACCATGTACCTACACGCCCTCAGAAGGTTTCACACAGCAAACGCTCATCTGGCGTGTGGAGCGAGACTATACCACCTCTACCATCTTCCGGAGGGACGACTCTGGTGACCACGTCTTGTTGTCTCAGTTCCGAAACCGGGTCAGCGTCCCAAAGCGCAGCCCAGGGGATGTCTCACTCCTAATTGAGAACCTTGAAATCACCGACAGTGGACACTACACCTGTCAAGTCATCTGGAGGTCTAAAAATAACAGCTTGATAACAAAGGAGTCGACCACTACGGTTAAAGTCGTCAAAGGTAAATCCAGCAATAGAGCCCTGCTCTTGCGTAAACCAGCCTAATCCACAGAGCATGTAGGAGAAGCAGCTGGTGGCAACAGTCTTTCACACCATGCTGCCTACCCACATTCAGACTGGGTGTTGAGGCATCCTCCTCCCTTGCTTGTCTTAGCCCTTCTTCTCCACTCGTGGAGGTGTAGGGGTGGACCAGGGAAGGGGCATCAGTTAGTACACACCCCAATCGGCATCTCCCGATGGGCCGCTTGACCTCACGGTGCTTGAGATAACATCCAGATCTGGTTTTGGTTTTGTGCAGGTAGCCAGCGTCTCTGTGGTTCTCGTAGCAAGCGGGTGTTGTACTAGCCAAATCTGCCTCCTCCCCTTCCTGAGCATCCTCAGTGTGAGCTAGAAAGAACCGTCTGTCTGCGGGGGGGGGCACCCACTCAACAGAGCAGGACTTGTGTGATATGGCAGTAGCAATGGTGACACAGCTGGTGTAAACCTGGCTTTAGGAACAGGTGGACTGAGCTTAACCTGTGCAGAGAGGTGACGTGAGAGCGGTGCCCTCTTCCTCCGGGGAAAGCCCTGAAAGCCAGAGCGTGAACTGCCGTGGGGGGAGGAGGAGGAACCTTCCCCACACAACCAGGGCCAGCGTGACCTGGGCCCCATCTGCTTTGTCTTCCAGTTGCAGCGACCAAGCCCGTCATCAGGGCCGGCGAGCCGGGGCTGACGGTCCCGGCAGGAGCCAGGGCCAGCCTGACCTGTGTGGCCAGCGGGTCCCCCCCCATCAGCTACCGCTGGTTCAGGAGCGCCCCGGGAGGGAAAGCCCTGCTCCTGAGCAGCCAGGCCGAGCTGGCGTGGGACAGCCTGCGGCCCTCCGACGCCGGGAAGTACTACTGTGAGGCAGAAAACAGGGTTGGGGCCGGGGCTGTGCAGCGGAGCGACGCCGTTGAGCTGACGGTGAGAGGTGAGTCCCCAGCCTAGAGCCCCTCATCTCCGCTGCGCAAGTCTGGCGGATCATAGCGGGATCAGACACGTAACCCTGAACGTGAATTGTGTCTTGATTACCACCCAGAGAGGAAACCACAGGGGCCGGCACCCTCCCTGCTTCAGAGCGTGCCTGATGATGGCAGGGTCAGGAAAACGTCCCCCGTGTCCCTCTGGGACCAGGACTGGGCACGATGGCGGACTGGCTCCTGCCCTTTGCATGCCTTGCTCTTACCTGGCTTCTACTGCAGACAGGGCGTGGGGGAAGCGGCCTGACCACTGGTCTCTCCCACAGAGCCCCCAGGCACGCAGCAGCCAAGCCCTGGGACCGACAGGCGCAGCAGACCCCTGCTCACCCCCCGAGGCGATGTGCCCCAGCGAGCGCCCACAGGTAAGTGACCTGGGCCGCAGGGGAAGGGCTGCAAACCCCTGGTGCTCTGAGTGACCGAGAAGGTGAGTGAGACAAATCCACTTGCCGCTCCTTTTGGGCTGCAGATCCTCTTTGCAGTTGTGATAGAAACAGCCCACCCTCTCCCCTGGGCGCAGGTGCTCAGCTGTGGGTTGCTGGGTCAGAGCCCCCCAGGGCAACAGCAGAGCCAGTGCTAGAGGGACCACGGCCTGGGAAACCAGGGGGTGGCACAGCTTCGGAGGTCACCTGGGGCGAGAAACCTGGCTCAGGGCTCCATACATCAGGGAGCTTTAAGGTGCAGCTGCCCATGAGCGAACCACCCCAGACCAGCCAGGGAGTCACCATAGGAGAGATGAAGCGAGAAAGTCCTGTGGAAACCTGGATGAGTCCCAGTGAGGCAAAGCTGAAGTGTTTCCTGGCCGTGCCGTAGCCAGCCACAAAGTGCTGGTGCCTAGAGATGCACCGCGTGGGCCAGGGCTGCCAGGGACCCCTGGGGCGATGGCTGGGGAGCGGGTGACGCGAGTGCCACATGCTGCCCGCAAGCCTACTGGCAGAATGCACGCAGATGACACATCGGGGATAAAAATCTGGTTTGTCAATCTGAGTGGGCGCAATGGGTGTTTCCTTTCCATCCACCTCAGATGTGCTAGCCTAAGAGAAAGCTGCGTGCCCATCAAAGCAGGGCAGGCAGCTTCAGGGCAGCAGTTATGTCCCACCCAGGAGAGATGTGCTGGTGACCCCCCAGCCCTGGGCAGCCGGACGGGCTCGACAGTCAGCGGAGAACGCTGCCTGCCCCGCTGCTGCTTTGCAGAGCAAACCCAGCCCTCCCAGCGCCACAGGGCAGCTCTGAGAAGGGTTACAATGCATCCACTCATTTGCTTTGGCAGAGCTGCCGGCAGCAACGCTAGTCTCCAGGAGGGATGCTGTTTCGAACGAGCCTCCCGTTGCCACAGGTGAGTGGAGTTTCACACTGGAAGATGCAAGATTTGCGCTGGCAAGGGCAGGTCGATGAACGCTGTCCGTAGACCAAACACCAAACCTGGCCGCTGCAGGGAACAAATCCCTGGCCTGTCGAACATGGGGCTTTCTCCAGGCAGGGCGCTGCCCATCCGCAGCCCTGCCTGAGCGTGTGTGTTGCCTGAAGCCCGCGTTGTGTTTCTGCCTGGAAGGGGCTGCAGACGCTAACGCTGACCTGAGCCCGGCCTTCGCGCTTTGGCTGGCGTTTGGCTGCAGTTGCCGGTTTCGTTCGGTTTCGAGCCCTGTAAAAGCGTGTTTCACCGCGCTCCCCCACCCCGTGGCTCTGCCGGGGCCGGGCGGGCGCGGGGGCTCGGCCTGGCGCAGCCCGGGCCGGGTGTCCCCCACCGCCGCCGTCCCAGCGCTGTCGCCTCTGCCCGCAGGTTCCCCGCGGGTGCCCCCGCACCTCTACGCGCTGGCGGCCATGCCGGGGGTCGCCGCGCTCGGGGGGCTCCTGGCCCTGCTGCTGCGCCGGCGGCGGAACAAGGCGGGTGAGCGGCGGGACGGGGCCGGGGCCGGGGCCGGGGCCGGGGCGGGGGCGGCGGGAAACCCGGCCCGCGGGGGGGACGGGCGGTAGAGGGCAGCCCTGCTCCGAGGGGGCGGGCGGGAGGCGCGGCGCTGGCCACGGCTCCATCCCCGACATCACCCCCCTCGCCCCCCCTCGCCCCCCCTCGCCCCCCCTCACCCCCCCTCACCCCCCCTCATCCCCCTCACCCCCATCCCCTGGCCCCAGGTGGTCCCTTCTCGGGACAGCAGGGTGAGAGGGTTATTCCTGAAGGTGGGAATACCTGGAAGCAGCTGGCGGGTTTTTCTGTGACGTATAAAACATGTTGATGCACATCTTCAATTATTCTTTTTTTTTTTTTTCCAGAACCTCTCTATGAAGTTGTTTTGTGAGTACCATGTTTCATCTGGGATATTAAGAAGACTCTGAGGGCATCGTACTGATGTCTGTTTCAGAAAAGCCTCTTTGCTCAGTGAAAAGCCAAAGATTTCTTTGACTTGCAGGGGGAGGATCTGAATACCTCGACAGTCCGTTTAGTCAGTGGCATGAGGACATTTTAGTGCAGGAGGTAGCAAGAAGGAGTCTGTTCTTTAATATGTTAGAATGAGAGAAAGATATTCTGGGTCCTTCGCTCTGCCTTGCAGATGCCATGGGGAAACCGTTCTCTAGTAAATTCCCACCATTATTTCACAATGCAAAGGACAGGAATTCTCAGCTCTCCCCTTGAGATAAGTTCCATCTATACATACCTTTCTCTTTAAGAAGCACGTCCCGTGCTTATCCAAGTATTATTTTGTGCAAATCCTATTTGCTTACAATTATACAAACATATCTTCTGCCCTGTCCTAATCTCAACCTTTAATCCCTTCATACTACTTTCCTATTCAGAGACATACCCTGGCCATCTGTAGCCTCACACATTGCCATTTTCCCAGTTATTACTGGTAGTTATTTTCTAAAGGCTAGCCTATGAGCTGGTAAGTCTTTTGAGGAAAATGTGATAATGCCATGAGAGTTTATGGTACCAATGCTAGCTGGATTTTGCTTCTTTTTGTGTGTGTAATTCTTCTAATGTTACCTTCTAGTGTCTTTCAGAGCCTCCCAGGCCCTCCCTAGATTAATATAAATTTTGCTGTTCCACAGATTATGTGGTAGATCTTGCCTTTGACTAAGATGTAAATCAAAGGACTTCTGATTTAGTCATCCTTCTCAATAGTGTCTCTCTGTCGTTTCAGCCGTAGCACTACAGGTGTCACAGGATTGGAAACTGATGTGGAGGTCCCTGTTAAGTGCCTACACAAGGAGACAGATTCTGAGACTGAAACATCCAATCACATTTTCACCATGAAAGACAACGGCCATGACAGCATATGCATGAGGAAAAGTCCTGAATATGAGAACCTTGTGAATGCAATGGAATCAGAATATGAAATAGAAAAAAATTAGTAGAGTACCAGCTTTTCCACACCGCTTTCTTTAACCCAGGGGAACTGCATAACCTTCTTGGGATTTGGCAAATGAGGCCCTGCCTGTTGGTGCAGAAACCCTCAGACAAGTGGTTACCTACCTGCTTTTATAGAGCAAATAATTTCTGAACAGCCTGAAGGACCAAGGTGAGGAGGAGAGGATCTGAAGAAGTGGAAACACAAACATCTTTAGCCTGCAAATCAAGGTGTAGCTGGGTGGAACGCTGCTAGCCAATAACACCGGCAAGGTGTGCTCTCAAGTGCATGTTCACCTGTTAGGACATCCCAGACTGCAAGGATGTCCTCTGGCTTTTACAGCTCAACAAATACTGGTTGTACATCCTGCTTGTCCTTGAGTCTTTTTTTGTTAGAGCATGGTGAAGGGACTGCAGAGGACAGGGTGATGCCCAGGAATGTAATTTTTGCTGTCAGACCGGAGCTCATTGATAGAGGAAGAGGGAATGTGCCTGTAGGTGATGAGCCTCCTAACTGCCACCCTCTGGTTTTCTCGTGGAAAAGCAGAATCGGTGCTAAAGGAAATGCTAGCATTTTATTTTTACAGTGTGGGGCCAGAGGCATAATCAAATAGAGAGAAATTTGAGGCATTTGGAATCATGATTGAGCAAGGGACCTCTCTGGATGCAGCAGACTGACAC
Source organism: Grus americana (assembly GCF_028858705.1). NCBI lineage: Eukaryota > Metazoa > Chordata > Aves > Gruiformes > Gruidae > Grus > Grus americana. Next base: position 315,712 of record NC_072863.1, on the reverse strand, counting down.
TGATTCACTCCATAGGACATGAGTCAATCTGTCTGATTACAGCAGAGATATTAATGCTGACCTGTGTGATGGGGATGCTCTGAGGACTCATGTTCATCAAATGCCTTGAAAAGTGCTTGATTAGTGTAATGTATTTTCTTGCCCAGGGCAAATACAAAAGGCTTCAAAGGATTTTGTTGCAGATGAATTCTGACTTCCTTGGTTTTCACCATCCAGTACTGTCATTTTTCTGTTGCTTGCAAATTTATGCTTTTTCTCAGTCTTCTGATTTAATTCTGCAGAACAGACAGGGGTACGGTCATGGCCACGGTTTGACTTGGAAGTTTGACTTGTGTTTCCCTTTTAAAGAGGAGAGGACAGGAAGGGGGCATCAAGTCAGCCCACACCAAACTCCTCGCGTGACTACACCTCACCACAGCCCTGAAAGCGAGTTGGCAGTGTCACGGTGCTGCCTCCATGCGCAAAGTCACAAACCTGCAGCCGCCTGCTACTGCAGTGAGAGCCCAGTAAGTCACAGTGCTCCAAACAGTGACGGCCAAGGCCTGGAGTCAGTGGAAAAACTCTAATTTCAGTGAGTTGGTTAGAAGCATCAATGCTTGAGCTGGGCACATTTAGGGCTGAAAGTTTGCCATTAGCACCTTCCAGATGCTTCAGCTAGTTCTATTTCTTTTTTAGGAATTTATCACTCACAGCAGGGTGTAAAGTTTTATGCTACCAAATTGCTGTCAGAGATTAGGACTCTGAGGATGCTTAATACTGAGGCTTCCTCCACTGCCGGTGGAAGGCTACAGCCTGCTCAAGAGCCTGAGAAGAGAGCTCATCTAAACGGTATTACAAACTGATTTAGCTCAGGAGTTAAAATCCTTGACTTTAACTTTTTTAAAAGAAGTTACTTAAAAAAAATGTTCTGCAGCTCCCTATATATTGGCTCTCAGGGACTCAAATCAAATATTCTCTTCCAAGTGGAAAATAGCTCAGTGGCCAACCTGGACGACAGCTGAGCATGCCATGGCTGCAGCCTCGCAGGAAGGTGACGGCTGCGTGGGCTCCGCAGGGCTGACAGGAGCACACGAAGCCTTATGAGTGCGCTGCTACCCCAGTGAATTAATGCCTGCTCCGCTGAGTCTGATCCCAGGGAGCCATGGTGAGGAAAGGTAGCTCTACGTGCTGGATTTCCTATCCACTTTCTGAGCACAGATAAGCTAGGAGGACAGGACACAGAGCAAGGCGTCAACATTCTTGGAATGTGCATTTTGGCTTCTCCTCTTTGCCAGGTGGTTCCTGAGCTACAAGGACATACTTTGCATTGCCGAGGTCTTCCTCTCAAGCAGGAGGGCCAAACTGTACGGTCTGTAATGCAAAACCCATCCCTTTCATTAACCCTGGATTTTGTGTGGTCCTAATGAGGAGCCCCCAGACTGTCAGCCCTGTGCTAATGGGTTGTGCGGGCTTTGCTGTGAGGTGTGCAGTCTGTCACTGCTGCTTAAACCCACCCCAGGGCATTCCTGGATCTCTGGAAAAAATAAATAAAACAGAAGAAAAGTTCCTTTTTACACAAGCAGCAAGGCTGCTGTTCCTGCTTTCAGCTGGTGTGTTTTCTGCAATACACTCTGTTACTCAACAGCCTGGTTTGCTTCCTCACTGGTAATTGCATCTTACATGTACTGGTGCTGCTGGGGTGCTCTGCCCTCCCTGTCTGTCGGAGACCTCCAGGCAGCGTCCCTCTGTCCTACAGGCCTGCAGGCAGGGCAAGGCAGGGAGGGGGGATGCCAGCTGGCCGTACCACAGCAAAGTTAAGGGAGAGTTACTGACTTTTATTAAATCAGCAGCCGGAGGAGCAGGGGGAAGCAGATGAGCTCTGGGTTATGCAAGCCCTCCTTCTTGGCACTGATTTAGACCCACATGGCTTTTGTCTCTGCTGCCGTGGATCTTCCCTGCCCAGGTCAGCAGCCTAATAGCAGGTTCACATGGCTTTTCATGGCCTGAGCGCTGGGAAGAAGAGCCTCGCTTTTACCTTTAGTGCTCTGAATTACAGTGACACTTCTTCAGGACATCAGGTGATTATCAGGCAAGATCAGGGAGAAAAGTCTCCTGCCTGTATGGTGGTTTCATAAACGCGGCACTGGACACGCAGGGACGGTTGTGCTGCAGTGCCAGGCTGCTGCGCTTCCCGGGGCAGGCAGGCAGTGGCCGGCAGAGCCTGCCCGTCCTGGCAGGGGTTATGGCAGTGCCGGGCCCCGCTCCAAGCACTGGTCTCTTAGTTTGTATATCGGTGCTGCGCTCCCAGACCTGGCCAGCTCCCCCGTCCCAGCTGGAGAGGAGGGGAGCTGTGCCCTGCCCCAGGGCGAGAAGCGTGGGGGCCATTAGAAATGCGTGTGAGGGTCTCGTGCTTTGCACCTGGGGTGGGGTAAGTCACCCCACGCAGCAGCGTGTTTGCTGTAGCGAGTGCGTACATCCCTTGGAGACGCCAGGCTGGAGCAGCCGCTGCTGGTGTCAGCGGTCTCGGGGTGGTGCAGAACAACAGAAATGAGGGGAATGGGGAGCTGCGGCTGTGCTCGTGCATGGCAGAAGTGTGTGGTGCAAGGTCAATGCTATGTGGGAAGGGAACTGAAAACTTCTCAGCTTCCCCATCTTCACCTCAGCAGATCCAGGCCCAAAACACAGGATATAGAGCTCTCTTTTTTTTTCCCCCCAAGTGCCATCCTTGTTAATTTTCAATTAGCCTAGTGTTTTATGCAAGATTTCCTGCCATTGTAAGCTCCCTGCTCCAAGTTCCCTCATTGACTATGTAACACCATGATTTTTCCAACTTCTGATTCCTCCCAGCACTGATCTGCTCTGAGGAGGTCCGGGCAGCTTCCTCAGAAGACCTGAAGCCTGGGAGAAGCTGCAGAGGAAGAAGGCAATAGGAGGTAAGACAGGGGTAGCAGATGCCCCAGCTGGAGCAGACACTATGTACCTCACGTTGTCACTGCCTCTAGTTTGGGCAGCAAAATGGCTTTGGTCGGAAGCAGCAGGGCAGTGAAAACACAACAGGCCTCTCTCCAGTGCCGAGGCTCGTGTTTCTCCCTATGCAGCAAGCGTGTGATTATTTTTTTTATTTACATTTTTGGCATGTTTGGTAGTAAAGCCTGTTGGAACCAGAACGCTTTTCTTCTGAAAGTCACAGAGGGCTTGCTGTGTTGTATCACCATCGAACAAGAGAACTTCTCCTTTCCTTGTGCCGGTCACTCACCCAGTGACATGACTCATCTGCTGAGCGCCAGCTCTGCTCCAGCAGAGAGAGGAAACCTCAGCTTCCGCTCCGAAACTACGCTGCCTCCAAAAAAACCGCACTGTTTCTAGTGGCCAGCACAATGTCATGAGACTTGCAGCTCCCATTGCTTCAGAGCAACCGAAGTGCAGGCACAACGGAGGAGGAGACCTGTTGGCTTTCACACTTGTGGGGTTTGCGCTGGCCTTCAGAGCCCCTCTGACCCTGCCGTTCCCAACAGGGAGAGGGGAGAGGAAGTCTCAGAGAAATTTGTCCCACCGTAATTTGGTATTTGTTCTTGTAAGAGAGGAAGGGGTTAACTTTCTTCCCCTTCCCCCCAGCCATCTAGAAGGAACTGGGGGCTGGGAGAGGGGGTGGGTGTGTTTGTTTTAGTTAAAAAGCAGAGGGGCAAACTCTACTGAAAGTAAAAACTGGAAATGCATGCAAAAATGATGAAGAGCATACATGAGCACTTGGCTAGCTGTGGTGCAGAAGAGTTTAGGTCTGTTGAAACCTTGAGGTCTGTGATGGCAGAAAGGGTTGGGGTTGACACAGCTGTCTGCTACATTAAGGATCCACTGGGGACAAAACAAACCCTGAAATAACAGACTTTGTTCTCTTTTGAAGCTGCTCTCACTGATAAAGATCAGAGTGATGCCTGTGACTCATGAGTAGGTGCTCGAGAGAGACCACGGGAGTGTGAGTCACAAGGAGTAGGACCGTGTTTGTCCAGAAGTGCACAACAAGCCCTATTGATAGGCCCTATTCAAAAAGCAGAACACAATTTGCTTAGGCAATGACATACATTCATTGGTCCCAGCTTTGTACAGATTCCAACTTCTTCAAAATATTTAGCAGGAAATAGCTGCAACAAAAAGCCCAAAAGCTTAGTATTAAATTTTATCAATATTCTCAGATATGGCAAAAGTTGCTGGTGGTACTGTCCTAAAACAAGTCAGTAGGGTCTTGGGATTTTTTTTTTTTCCTAGTTTCTGAATTTTCAATGTTAATTGCTTTCAAAGAGTTTGCTTTGTCAAACTGGGCTGGACACTCCCCCTCTGTCATTCCCCCCCCCCCACCCTGAGATATCTCCAGCTGCAGATCTGATATGCTAAAAGTCACTTTAACTAAATAGCAGAAATGTAAGAAAAGCATTAGGCAACCTTGCTGCAATTGCTGACTAGGAATAACCATCCGAGAACAAGGAGTCTTTTCCAAACAACAAGGCTTCGAGGAGACGTGACGGACTCCATGGTCTAATTTTTCACTGGCTAGTGGGTCAGAGGGAAGTTAATCAGCAGCCTCGTTACTTTGTACTCCAACTTCAAATAAAAAAAAAAAGATTCCACATCCAAAGAAAAGATTCTGTATTATGGATAATGCTGCCCATACCCGTGATGGTGTGATTATAGTTGCCAGAATCTTTGTTAACCGAGCAGCATTATTAATTAACAGCTGGCTAGTGAATGCTGTGGAAGGGAACAGCATTGTCCTTGGCTGCAAAGGCTAAGGAGCCAGGGCCCAATTCTGTGCCCTCACAATGCAGAGGAACTGTACCAGCACCACTTCTGTGCAGATTTGCCGTTAGGAGGACTACCCTGACAGGCGCTGCCGAAGTTGGGGTGGAAGCCTGACAGCACAGGATCAGAGCCAAGCATTCAGTAATGATGGGACGGGTTGCTCAATACCTCGCTGGGTTTTCGGAGAGGAGCAGAATACAGACAGGAAGGCTCCTGCCTGAGAGGGAGGAAGGAGCCGGTCCCCTCGGTGTGCCATCGTGATGCTCAGCAAATGCCTCACTTGGGGTATTTGACAAACTGACACTCTGCACACTGAGTGTCGAACTCAGCTTGTCAAATACACGCAGTGCTGCACTGCGGCTCTCGGTGGGGGTCGCAGACGTCTTCACTGGGGTGCCATCCTGGGCAAATGGAGAGGGAAAAGAAGGGCTGAAGCTGCTGTTAACTTCAGAGGCTTTTTCCAGTTAGCAAAAAAACATCATTATCCCTCCCGTATTTCCCCTTCCCAATGCTGTTCTTTGGCTGAGAGCCACGCAAGCAGACGCTTTCTGCTGAGGAGTATGTCCACTATATTAATTCAAAGGCTGAAGCTCTGTGAAACTGCAAAAGATGCTGAGAGCTCCAGACTAACCTTCTGCCTTAGCTATACGGCTGCATTGGTAGCTTGAAATATTGACAAAATGTCCATGCAAACACTCAGCCATGCCATTTGGGTACAGCATCATGAAGACCAATGTCTCTCTAGACGCACAAAGTCTAGACAAAGACCCAGAGAACATATTGCAGGGGAGCAGTTTTACATTGGACAGAGTAAGGGCATGATAATCTAACAGACTTTTCACAGCTTTCATTTTTAACCTCCTAAATTTAAACAGGTTGTTCAGACCTTTCACATTTAATTCCTTCTGTTTGGGTCCCTGTGGTAATTTTGCACTTAAGCAGTCAGACATGCCTAAGTGTCCTTGTATTGTAAGGTACTTCAGCTGAGTGCCTAACTCTAGATATGTGAATACTTCAGTTGTAACCAATCTGACAGATCCCAAAGAACATGGGATGGGGCCTCTGTATTTAACACAGATTGATGGCTCTGTGCGTGCCAAAGACGAAATTTCTACTGGCAGGAATAGGCTCAGGGGTTTACTTCTTATTGTACCATTGATGGCTAAAATCTTTTTTTTTTTTATAAGCTAGACCTAAGATCTGAAGAGGCAAAACCTTTCTGAAAAAGAGGTACAACTCTGCCCCTGGGCATACACGTGGGGGTTGATCATTGACTCTGTTGGAGGCAAGGTCAGCTGCCAGCACTGGCTCTAAGTCCGATGCTATACGTGCTCGCTTTTGCAACAAAAAGCAGCCACAGCAGCCTCTTGTCCCCGCAGACTGCAGTCCCCATCTCTGCCTGCCAGCAGGAAGCTGCTCTGTTAGGCAGAATCGCTGTAAGGACTGCGATGCTAAATGAAAACCAAACTGCCACGTAGGGAAACAATGAGCTGCTTCAGGAATGAAGTGAAACTTTCTCTTCCCTTGTCAAACTACCCCCCTTCTGCTTCATTTCCAGCACATAGAAGAAGCCTCTCCAGCAATAAATGGAGGTCTCCACCCCCGTACACTGCCATAATCCAGCCTTTAAGGGTGAACATACACCACACACACACGCTATTCCTTGTGCAAAGACCAAAAAATGCCGCTGGTTCCCCTATTCTTCTAACAAGAGTATGCATCAAATGCAGAAATGCACTTAAAAGAAAATTAACTAATTAAACATACACAAGAGAAGATATTACTAAGTATGACTGTGCTCTGTGTCCTTCTCGGATGTTGACCGTTCAGAATTTGAATCTAAAAACAGATTTGAAATTCTGATACTGTGCGACTCTCCCAGAAAAATTTATCATGGCTCCTAAACCACACGTGTTCTGCATAACACTATTTTAATGTCATTCGTATTCTCTGCAGGCCAGGCCCAGACATAGCCGAGTTTTAAACGTGGTGCTTTTAGCTTCCTTCCTAGTCCCCTGATTTTAATTTCACATGACCAGCAGCACCAGTTTCTGAGAAAGCAGCTGTGCTATTTTTAGTATCAAAATGAAAAACAAAACTGGATATGTTAATTGTATCTTGGAAGGTAGACTATTAAATATACAAAAGTAGAATTCAGCTGAGGTATATTAACAGCATCCTCCAGTGGGCAATTTATTAACGCTTTTCTGTCTTGAACTTCTGGGACTCTATTTTTATACAGTTGATCCTAGGATCTGATCTAATATTACATACATAGAAATATCCCTGGAAAGGGCAAAGTTTTTTCAATGTGAAAGCACAAAATTAAAAAATGGTAATGTCAAATACATATTCTTTATACATGGTCTGAAACCAACAGAGAGCGCAATAAGATTTAACAGCAAGAGAACAGCTTTAAAGATAAAATCAGTTTCTAGACTGGGTTACTACAAAGGCTTTGCAATTCTTACATTCCCTGGCCTTTGGTGAGATGTAGATAGTGAACAGTTCTTTGTTCTCGCTCCTAATTCAGAATGAATTTCAACCATTGCAGATAAACGAAGTATGTTGCAATGGATAAAAGAAACATGTATTTCATGAGCATTAGAAAAACGTGTTAATAAGCTGATGTAAGATTAGCCTAGCAAAAGGCATACTGGTTTAAGCACAAATAAAATTGATTTCTGTTATCTCTCTCAAGCTCTTGCACCACTGCAGCAATACTCCGCAGTACAAAGCAGCCAGGCACCGGCCGCTGGAGAGGGATGCCAAGCTGTCTTTGAGGACCTGGGCCTTGCATGTGTTTTTTTCACCCTTGTGCAAATGTTTTAATGCAGCCAAGGCTCTGGGTTAACATTTCTTAAACCAAAATACTTTGATCTGTGGGTTTTAGCAACAGACCAGTCATAAAACCGCCTGGGTCCTTGTCTCAAGTCTGTCTCTCAGTGCAGTTGCTCAAATTACTCTTCTTCCACTTCAAACTCTGCTGTACCATGAAAAGTAAAAGTTTTTTTAAGAAGCTCTGAATAGTTTGCATAGTTGTTGCTGATGCTAATAAAGCAGGGATGAGCTCTTTTTGCCTGAAAACGATTTTCAGTGAGAATTGGACACCACACCCTAATGAGAGCACAGGGTTAAAAGAAAAATGAACCTGTCGTCCCCAAAAGGACTCTCAGCCACATCAAAGTGTGATGGGGAGGCTGCACGAAGAAAGACTGAGCAGGCTTTTCAGCAGGTATCAGTGACCAGACTTCCCTCAACTTCAATGCTGATTTCTAAAAGTGGAAGACCTGGCCTTGAGAGGGAAAAAAAAAAAAAAAAAAAAAGATGACAGCACTGCTTCTGCAATTGCAGCTTAAAATAATCCCCCATTGTGGCTTTTTGACGGGAAAAACAGCGACTTGAAAGCAACAGATAAGAGAAGGGTACACAGTGGAGATAATTCTATCAGCAGATGGGAATGGAGCTTGCTACCCCGCCCCATAATGATATCTGATCTGAATGGATTTGTCATTGTCAGAGCTTCTGGTTTCAAGCTGAAGTGGGCATTTCCAAGTAAAAGCTCATTGTTACAAAACAGACTGAGCAATCAACTGCATACTCTGAGAGGAAAACAGAAATAATTCTTCTTCCTGCATTCTTCAGTCAGTCCCTTATCGAAGTTGCACGGAGTCCCCCTCCAAGCTGCATGTCATCTCTCAGGTATTTTTACAGGGCTGCCAGACTGCTCTGCGACTTGCGATGAAAATAAATGAAAAGTAAAATTATTGGATAGACTTGACTCTAAACCTAATAACCTACTAAGTGTGGCTGCATGGTTTTCACGTGCTGAGTAGCAGTGCCCCAAGATGCAGGCTGCAGCCATTTCAGGACATGCACTGGACTTCAACTGGAATCAAGGCCGTCTCTGTTTTCCACTTAGTGAACCCCGAATTGCAGCCTGGGAGGAAAGCAAGAATTCCCACTGATCTACGGGCAACAGGGTCTGCTGAACCCCTGCCCATCAGTAACCTCGGGGCGTGCTTCTCCTAGGAGCTGGAAGCCTTCATTGTAAGAAAGCCAAACTCAAATGAGGCTTCGCTCATGGCAGACTCCCACTGGATGCCAACCTGCTCCATATAGGATCCTCCTTTGCTCCCAGCCCTGCAGCTGACACTGCTGGGAGCTTTGCCTGATAAATTTTGGAATATTTGTCTCAGTAAGGTCAATCTCATCTATGAGGTGGGCTCCAGCAAAGCCTGGAGCTGCAGCCCAAAGTGCTCGCTTCATCGCAGGCAAGTCGGGCTGCATACCCAAGCACAGTCCTCTGTTGCACGTCTGCTGACTTGGATGAGACAGTTAATGCCACAGAACCAGAGAAAGAGGCCAAATGGTGCAGCCAGTTAATTAATAACTCCTGCTCCTTTCCTGTCAGGTGCCAAGGCAGCTCCGTGGCTGCCTGCTGTGCTGCAGGGAGCAAGTCCAGGCTAAGGATGCTAACGAGGCCACGCTCCACTTTCCAAGAGGGCTCTTGTAAGCAAAAAGGGAGCCTTCTCAGTGGCATACAAATTACTTGTTCCCCAGCACGAGCTGTGCAGCTGCAGTGCAGGGCAACAGCTTTTGTGACACCCTTGTCCCTGCCCTCATTAAAACCAGGAGGTGTCAGGCAGGAGGTGATGCCCTCTCCCTCCAGCTCTAGAGCAACTGGGAGGTCCCTTGCCACCTCACCCCAGGCTTCCAGCTGTCTTTGGGCTGCAGCTCACTGGGCAGTGTGGTGAGCGGCTGCCCTGTACTAAGGAAAGCTCCTGGAAACCGTGATCCAGCAGGTACAGCAGTTGTCCCAGCTTTGGAGAGGATCTAGGTGAGAGAGAACCTGAAGTGCTTCAGTGATGACTGTCCCCAAGCAACTGTGGGAAGCATAAAACCAGCCACGTGTTCCCACTGCCACCATCCGTGCTGCCCTCTCATCCCAACAACGCAGCCCTGTGTACGCTGAGTTTTTTTCCTCGTTTTTGTCGTAAGACTAAAAGCAACTCCTCCTTGCTCAGCCCAAGCCGGATGTCCCCTCTGCTCCCCCAGCACCGCTGACCGCTCGCCTGCGCAGACCCACGCTCCCCCCAAACGCCGCCCTCCCCTCTGCCCTGCACCGCGAGGAAACACCAACGCCGCGCAGGTGCCCTCGTTTTGCACGGTCTCCAGAGGCACGCAGCTGGCGATGGTGGAGTCACCCCCATCCTGACACAGGGGTGCAGGCCCCGAATCCTGAGGCGATTTTCCCAGAGCGCCCAGGCACAAACCATCCCCTCGTGGCAGGCAGCCGTTCAGGGCAGAAACTTGCCCCACGGGAGGGTCCGGAGGACGGGCCAACGCCGCTGAGCAAACCTCCAGGACCAGGCAGATCTGCTCTGGCGGCTGAGGCTGGGGACACTCAAAAGCCAGATCCAGATTCCTGGGCCGGCTGTATGGGGCAGAGAGGCAAGGTGCTGGCCGCCATCCTGGCTGCCCCGCGGCTGGGGGCACGGAGCCCGTCGCACGCGCAAGGCGCTGTTCCAACAGCCGGCAAACACTTCAGCGAGGAGGTTGTGGGTTTCGCAACGGCTGTGGGAACAGCTCACGAGGCTGGGAACCAGAAATGCTGCAATCGGCACCTCATGGCTCACCAAAAAGCACCTGGGAAGGGCCCGATAAACCCCCCATTGCCTGGAGGCCCCAGCCGCACACCCTCCTGCAGCCCCCGCACTCACCTGAGCACTGCGGCCCCCGCCCCAGCATGCCGGACTCTGCCCCCATGGCTGCTCGCCCCCCAACGCCCAAGGGGAGGAAAGAGGGGTGCGCGGTGAACCTTCGTCTGCTGTCCTGAAGTCATCGGGACAGCAAGAAAAGGAGCTGAAGAGTGCGCTTGTGCCCAGCTGGGACACCGTCTCTCCCTGGTAAAACCCTCCTCCATCCCACAACTTCCCCTGCTCTTTGTGCGCTGTCTCATCTATGACTAATTTAGATCAAAATCTCCCTACTGCCAGCAACTCATCTGCAGCATCTGCACGCCTGTGAGCTGGGGGGAGCACACGCACGTGCAGCCCGCTACCAAGTAGGGCTACGTACACATCGCTATCGCTATTAATTGTCATTCATCCTCATCAATGAATCATGGCTGGAGGGCAGCGCTCCCTGGCTGGGACCCGCAGCATTCGCATCCCCTAGCCTACCCTTACCAAAGTACACCCGGCCCAACACCCCCGCTTTTCCCCTGAAGGGAGATACCTCTTCTGGCTCAGGCAGACTTGCTCCCAATGCCAAGGGGAGGCCGTTAAACCCAAGCTGGCTTCAGTGCCCCCAAAGATCAAGGTGTAACATGGCGTAGGAGGACAGCTTTCTGCGTCGCAGGTTTCAGTGTCCCAGCCCCCACGGTCCTTTGCGACCTCCTGGGGGAGAAACAGGAGGTCACCCCGAAGGACCGATCCTCCCCGTCCCCAGCCACCCCTTCCGCCAGGCAGGACAGGGAGCTGGGCACCTACCGTGCTGAGCCAGCCTGGCCCGTGGCGGGCAGTGCCGGTGGCGTGCGGCTGGCACGGCGCAGGGCCGGCACCGGGGGCCGTGCAGGAGGAGCGCGGTGGGGGCACAGCCCAGGCACACAGCTCGTTTTTGAAGGGGCCGCTCCTCCTTCGAGAGGAAGCTGCGAATGGGGAAGATAAGGCTGAGGTTAGATAACAGGAAATGTCTGGATGTGAGTGACAACACATCCAGGTTGTGAAAGCAGCTCTCCCCATCCTGCTACCAGGGCGCAAAGCCCACGAGTGGGGTGAGAGGCGGCTGGGGGAGGGCAAGCACCACACACCTTCGCCCAGTGCAACCATGTCACCTCAGCGGGCCCGGGCCACACGGAGCTGGCGGCTGCCCTCCTCCAGCCCCAGCTGAAGGCGGCACAGGGCAGATCGCTGGGGAAGCCGCACCGGCGGTCCCAAGTCGGGCCACCTCATGGCCACCTGGCCCGCAGCAGTCAAGCCTCGTGCCCTCGGCCGCGCAGGACCAGAGGAGCCTTGAGGAGTGCCAAATCAGACAGCCGTGGAGGCAGAGACCGCCAGAAAGGCTTTGTCTTGGGAGACAGGCTCGTTCCTGTGCTCTGCCCAGAGCTGCTCTTACCCCTCGGCTGTGTAAGGAGCAGGGACCAGGGCTCTGCTAGAAGAGTAAGCCGACTTTCCAGCCCATGCAGGCAGTTTTATTCCAAAAGGTTCCCCACAGGGCTCATCTCTCTTTTGAACGCACGGATGCGGGCAGCAATGCCTCTGTTCCTCTGTCCACCGGCACTTGCGTGGGCAGACAGGCTTCACTGACCCGGTCACAGCGCCTGACGGAAGAGCTGGCGCTGGTCTCCACTCCTGACGCTGGTCTCCACTCCTGACGCTGCCAGTCCCTCCGCACACCCGCAGTGTCAGCCGAGGTCCCCGTCTCTGGAGCAGCTCGACATCCACAGCGCCCGCGCAGAAAAGTAAACACCAGGGTTTTGTTTAGAGTTATAACCAAAGCAAGTTCCACGGTTTCTCATCTCCTGTCCTTTCCCGGACCGCCCGCCACGCAAGGTGCTCTAAGGTCATCTCTTGTGCTATTTTCCTCTGACCTGGCTGGGAGCAGGACTAGTCAACACAGCTCTGGAAATAGAGGCCAACGAGCTGCTTGTGCTCAAGCTAGCAGCACAACTCTGATGCAGAAGGCAAACCAATTCAAGCAAAAGCAGGAATTTTAGGGTGACATTCCTAGTCTCTCTAGGCCAGTATGGTGTATAGCATATTTTGTAAGGCCAGGACTCATTAAAAATAGATCACTCTATGTCTGCGTTACACCACACACATTTGTCATCAGCTAGCCATGCCAGTGCGATAGAGACTTCGGGATCCTTCCTGTAGGGCCAGTTTTCTCACTCCCAGCACCCTGCTGCTGCCCTTCCTTTCCAGTTTTTGCCTCTCAGGTTTTCCTTTCCCAGCCTCCCCACTGCTGCCCAACTCTGCAGCCAAACCGCACGGAGATCTGCTTGCTGCCTGGGCCTGCATTAATCCAGCAGCTTTCAGTTATGTTATCAGCATGCTTGGGCTGCAGCCACATATTGTATTTATTATGTTCCTGCAGCTTTGTCCAAACCTCTGATCTGGAAAACACTTATGCCTCCGAGTAACTATGCACACCGAGCTCCCTGGGAGTGCTTGCAAGTGACTCCTGAGCCTGCATGCAGACACTAGTGAGGCCAACCTTCCTGCTAAAAGCAAAATCTGGCCCTTGAGCCCAAGGGATAGTTAGATAATGAGGAATACAGTTACTGTCCAGTTCCTCTTTCCTCTGCCTGTGTTTTAAAATATACAATAAAAGAGGAATGGAAAGGTCTGGGTGGTTTGGTTTTGTTTTTACTTTGGTTTTAATTGGGGGAAAGAGGTAGGCTTGTTCATGTAGTTGGAGTAGTTTTTTTCTAGGCTTTCTTTTTCACTCTCTCTTTCTCCTACTTGTACCCAAAAGGCTTTGAAATGGGTGAACTTCCAGGTCAAGGTCTATGGGGGGAAAAAAAAATTAAAAAAAGGCAGACACTTTATTTCCTTTCTCTGTGGGGATGCAGCACAAAGAAAGTGCTGAGAAACAAAACATTTGGTCACTGTCATTGGAACACAAGTCAGTGTAGAATTAAAAAAAAAACAAAACAAGTGACACCCAAAGCAAATACCACTACATTTTGTAATTTCTAAAAGCCCAGACCTAAATTCGGATCCAAAATCCTCAGTTCACATCCATCTCTAGCAGAGATCTTCCCAATTATCTTCTCAAACAGAAACAGTTAACTATGCATCTCCCTTCATTTTCTGCTATGCAAACAGAAGTTTTGAACTAATCACTCCTTTTTGCTAGTTTCTACACCAAGTTTGCAACATGATTGATAAAATATCGTGGCTTATCTCTGATCTTGCTCACATGCCGTCTACATCTATAGGACTACCTGCACTTTACTGGCACTAGTGCTGATGCACAACAGTGTGGATCGGGATTGATTCAGGCCCCCAGGCAAAGAAACAAACTCAGAACTACAAATATGTGTGCAAAATGTATTGACTATTCAAATGCTTTCATTAGGAGAACAAGTGCAGTGTTGACATATTCCTCCAATAATTAAATTGCCCTGAATGAACTGCAAGATCAGCTTCATCTTCATGGCAAACATTCCCATACGGCTCTAAAGTTAACTGTCAAAATGCACTGCATTTGTTACTCAGGAGGTCAGAGCAGTTAATAAAAATTATCTTTTTTGGCCACCACATCTCAAAAACTAATCGTGAAAAACATCAAACTCAGATGTGCAAATGCAGGGTATTACACCTGCAGACAGACTGGCAGGTAAAAAGAGCCCTCGGGCAAAGGATCCCTGGCCTCCAAACTGCAGACTCCTGCAGATCAGGTCCTTTGGATCTCAGGATCCAAACTTTTGCAAGTTTGGTGATTTTGTCCTGCTCGTTTTTGTGTTATCTGGTAGCAAGCCTTGCAAGTCTGGGATCTGAGTCATACGGAAAAATGCTCCTTGGGTATTTCATGCTCCCCTTGGGTGGTGGCACAAATTATTATTGACTTTACATATCCAGAGCAAGAAACAGACTAATAAAAAAAAAAACCCCAAAACCAGTAATGAAACTGAATCACTGTGAAAAGAGGCAAGACCCTTGCACACTCAACAAAAAGGCCTAAGGGCATGTCTGCAAACCTCCCATTAGAAGCTGAGATTCTTCACTGTCAACCTGCGTTGAATTCCTTGCCTGCATCCCATGGCACTACCCAAACCAGCTAACTTAAAGCTTCTTTATGTGTACCAGCATGAGCTTCAGTCAACGACAACTTTCAAGCAAACCACAAACCTGCACCTCATTAACTGGGAGAGTGGGTGATCAAGTGTCTCCCTCCATCTAGGACACCCTGCTTTGCACCACACCCAATTGCTGCACAGTCCTATGGGCCAACATTGATGCCCAAGGTGGATGTTTCACAGCGAAGCTGATTTCCTCTATAGTTTGCAAATGTCACCGCACTACCCCACTCTGTGCAATAGCCTTGTAATTGCACTCAACATTTCCTAATCAAGCTAGTTTTTACAGTACGTTTGCAGCATGTAGCTCTGTGGCTTGCTCTGGGAAGAGGAAGAGAGGAGGTAGAAAAGCTGGGGGCATTACAGACTGCCAACAAATACTGTCTCAGAGGTTTCTGCGTACTGTTCCCCAAACCACAAAATTTTCTTGGAAAACAACTTGAAAAAAAGTGGCTAAAATGAGGCACACAGTCTATTTGATTAGCATGTAGTGAGTCCTATCGCACTGTAGTTTCAAGTTCCTGTACTTTTTACCTGCCATGGAGTAAGGCACGAAGGATTAGCAGGTTTGTGCTGGAGACAGACAAATTTGGGCTCATTCTACATCGGTGCTGCTCTGCACTGATTAATCCATACCAGCTCAGCCAAGGCCAGGGGAATGCAGAGTTTGGTCCATTGGTCAGCATACCTTCTCGGGATGCCAGGAGATTTTTCATTGAGACAGTTCATTGCAAAATATCTTCAAAGCTAACATACTCCTCTTGATGAAGGAATTAACGCTATGGAATTAAAACTATATGTTACTGTCAGGCCTGATTCCAGTCATCGGTGACTGTCTTTCATTTCGCTTTGCTCAGTCAACCCAGATCTGCCATCCAGCAGCATCCAGAATTGAGGCCATCAGTTTTGAAGCCACTGTATGAAGAGATGCAAATACAAATTATCCATACATCAAACTCAAAAATACCAAACCACTCTCCCTCAAGTTCTCCTCCCAGGTGAAGAATACTATTTACTCCTGCATTGGCTAACTGTTTTAACTACAGTTTTCAAATTCTTTTTCTCCATCCTTGGGTCTTGGAGAGCTTTCAGATTAAATCTCAAAGAGCCAATTGCTACCAGACTTTCTCCTGAGCTGTCTCTGTGAACAGCGGTTGCTGACTTGCCTTGCAGCACGGTGTCAGTGCCCCAGGCTCTGAAGAAGCCAGCAGCGAATCCTCCAGCAGTCAGCTCTAAACATCATCCTTGCAATTTGTCCAGATGTTGCTGAACTCTGACACTTCTCAGCGTTGCAAGTGCTGTTTGGGCGAAGCAGAGCGGTCCAGTGCGAGCCTAGCATGAACACACAGAGGGGAAAAACAGTACAAAGAGAGTCTTTCACGCGAGTGACAACATAGCAGAGTGAGGGGAGGAGGAAACAGGAGACCAGTAGCAGTCCTGAGCCCTACATCTGGAAGCATTCATGGTGCTGGACTCTCGAGGGAGCAAGATGGGGTGAGCGTTGTCACGGTTCCTCCTCTCCAGAGGATGGCTGATGAAGCCACAGCTTAGCCCTAGGCACTAAAAAAACCTACAGCAATGCAGCAAAGAATGGCAACTATTCCTTGAAGGCTGAGCTGTGCACGATGGAGTAACTCACTGGGGAGATCCTCCTGCAACCCTGGCCTTTAACCCCTGCAGCTGGGCACTGGGGAGGAATGTCCTCAGCCAGCAAGCTAGGTCAGAGACCTTGCATCCTCACCACCAGTCCGCCTGTGGACGTCAGACTTCATTGCTAGTCTGCCTGCTTGCTACTTCCTTCAGCAAAACACGCGCTCTGCTGAACCCCGCCTCACTGGCTAACCTGAGTTCTGAGTCGCGTGAACACCTTGTTTCCATTTCCACTCTTTACCTCATTCAGAAAAGAAAAAACAAATCAACAGACCACATGGACCTTCCAGTTTTGCTGTAAGTGGTATCTCTCTCCCTGCTCCCTTTTCAGGCGGGCACACAGCGGTGAGAGTCAGAGGCTGGACTCCAGCAAACGGAGGATGCTTCTGTTCGTGGTTGATTATGCATTTGTCACTTTTATTTTAGACCTCTGGTTAAGAAAAAAAGAGAGCGAGAAAAAAAGACACAAACCAGGAGGTTCAAAGCTGTTTTTCAGATGGACAGTGACAGATAAGAAAACCCCACTAACTGTCACAGTCCCTGAATGACCCAAAAGACATCCTGTACAGCATACCCTATTAACAATAATAGTACACAATGAATAATAGTAGTGTTAATATTGTAATTCTACAGAAGCAGAAAAACAGCATCAGCCAGAGGTCAAGTGGGTTCAGGTAGCTTGGGTTCATTCTTATTCCATCCTAATTAGCACATCTAGATTTTTATATGAGTAGAGGAAAACCAGACTTCCTTTTGTTTTCCCCAAGTCTGCCATCCCTGTTCAGTCGAGACCCGTTCACAGGTGCCGAGTGAGAATCACAACCTTGCCTAGAGGTTTTGCCTCAAAATAAGCTCATATTGCAGCCATCTATCTCCTTAATTCCAGCACAACACTGAAAAATAAAGCCATATTTTCCCATATTTGCTCCCTCACAGGATGATCTTTTCTCTTGCAGTAATCTTGTTATGTGGCTAGGCAAAGAGTAAAGTCTTATTCTGGGTGTGAAAGATTGATAGACTTTATCTCTCAAAGAAATTAGGAGCTATGGAGCTGCACTTTATTCACTGCCGATATCAATACAGTTACTACATACACATTATCCCTGAGAACAGAATCCAGCCCTGGAATGCTGGAAAGACAACCATAGATTCACTTTTTACTTTTTAATATCGGAAAGTTTTAACAAGCATTTAAGCTGTCAAAAAGACAGGACTGTGCTGATTCTTTTTCACAGACAACGAAGGCAGAGAATGATTGCACTTCTGATGCTAATCATTGTCTTTTACTGAACATGCTAAATTACTCTTCTCTGCATGTTACTTTCAGAAACCATGTATTAGCCAAGTTTCTCTGGTGCCAGTTTCTGGAGATCTTATGAAAGAACATCCTGGGTACAAAGCACTGCTGATTACTACATGGCATAGCAAGCAAAGGCCTGTGTTAAACTCACACACTCTTGCTCTGCAACTACGGTCTCCGAACTACACCAGGCTCTGTCCTGCATGGGAATGCATCAGAAAAAGCAGCTTTGCAGAGTGGCCTTCTGCAGTGGTGGTGGTCTCAGACTGCGCCCCGCCGTTGCTCAAGGGGCCATTGCTGGCAAAAGCTATTGGGAAAGTCAGGGAAGAAAAACACATCAGGCCTTTTCAGTCCGGAGATACCGCTTCTGAACAGCTCCTGAGTCACAGATAACTGGAGACTGAGGCTGCGCTAGAGAGATACCGGTTGCCCTGTTCTTCCATTCTTCCCTTGGCATCTGCTGCTGGTGAACCCCAAGTGATAGTGTGCCGGGTTGGCCGGCCCCTTGTCTGACCCCGGGCAGATGTTCTGCTCTTCGGTTAAGCCTCAGAAACAACATGGGAGCAACAGTACCAGGAATACCTATAATACCAAAATGGTGCGTTTATCAGCCCTGCGCTCCCACAGGCAGACACCGCAGCGTCGCCAAGATGTTAGCGTTTGCTGTTCTTGGACCCTTCGCTTTGGGCTTCCGGGAGGAGGCAGATGTGTAGCTTATCGCTCACCCCACTTTTAGCACGCAGAGGGCATTTCAACACTACTGTCTCTGCTTGCAGAGTCATTGTCATAGGGAAGTATGTGACCACTACGCGCAGCTCCCAGCTAGCGTGCTGTGTTGCTCAACACTGACAGTTGGGTTTACATCAGCCATCACCCTCTGTGGCAACGAAGTGCTTCCCCAAGACCAGAGCTACTCTTCAGCTGCAGAAACCATTGTAACAGAACAAAAGGGGTTTCGCTGTACAACGTACATCTGTCTCTCAGTCCATGAGGTATCACGCTGCCGGGCCTCCCTGTGACCACTGCATCAAACCTCTCCTGTTTGGACACAGAAGGTCTTTGCAGCCGTTGTCCCCAGTGGCCACCTCTCACAGCAGGATCACCTGCTTCATCAGACCCCTTCACAGTGGGACAAGAAGAGCCCAAACACAACTGTGTGGGTTGGTACAATTGCCAACAAGCTTTGTAAAAGAGGGAGCCCTGTTTTCCATAAGCATTGCCTTGACTGCCTGCAATGTTTCTCACCCTTCCCAACAGGAAAACTATACTTTGAAAGATCACAGTCCTCATAACCTGGGCAGCCCTTTCTCTTCTTCTGAGACTCTTAAGAGAGTATTCATTAAATCATATGCCTCCACGCTATAGCTGAACCAGGACAGAGCCATCAAACAGACAAGAATATCTCCAACATCCAGTATCTATTTCCAGCACATCTTCCCTCTTGTGATGGAGCTCTTGAGACATTCCAGGGCATTTTCCACTCCAGTGAAATTCCATCAGCATACCTCTTCCCACTGCAATGCTTCACATGATATTGCCTAGAGCAAGGGACACAGGCTGAAATGCCAGCATGTAGTAATTGGGGATTTCTCCCCCTTTCCCAGAGCAGCTGACCTGCCTGACATTCTTTACTCAGTCAGGTATGAATCAGAGACTCCTTCAGGCAAGAGCATGGAAAAATAAGAAAGGGAAGAGGTTTTATTGAACCTGTTGGCTT
This sequence comes from Grus americana, assembly GCF_028858705.1. Taxonomy (NCBI): domain Eukaryota; kingdom Metazoa; phylum Chordata; class Aves; order Gruiformes; family Gruidae; genus Grus; species Grus americana. The sequence continues at coordinate 296,464 of NC_072863.1, read as the reverse complement.
AATCTTATCCCAGGATGTGAATGCCAATGATCTTTGAAAACCCTCAGACTGAAGAGTTCAAACATATAAACAAACATCTCCTTTCAAAGCAGCTTATGGAACATCGCACAAATCCAACAAGGCACATAAAAAGTGTATTTTAAGCAGCACCCCAACTTTATCCAGACAGTGAACTTACACTTGGCACAGAGAGAGCCAAGAAATTGCCCATCAGAGCACATCACCTGAGCAAGGTATTAGTGTCAGAGCGCTGATTACCCTGCTGAGCAGGTTAAAATGCCAGCAGCAGCCAGACAGGCCTCTATAGGCTGCCTGCAGAGCAGATCAGAGGTCTTGATAGGGTCAGGGCTGTTCTCATGGCTTCCTGTCAAAAGCTGAGTAAATACAAATGTTGAGTCTTAAAATTGGAGCAGACAGGGTAACTTTGTGAGGCAGGGTCATTTTTCTAAGCAGGTACATTTCTAGCCTGATGGGTAGGCTTTGCAGATGTGTTCTCCAGCAAGGACAAAGCTGCTCTTGCAGTGTTGTAGAGGGGAAACCTCAGTGTAGAATTCAGCAGGGCCTAGAGATGGGCATGACTATTTTAAAAACTGTTCTGCTCTGTATCACTTCTATATGTTATATTAAGGTTTTACCTAAGGATTTGCAACTTTTTAGTAGATACAAAGCCAAGTTTAGGGTGGCTGATGAAAGGAAGGGGAGAGAAACAAAGCGCTTTGCACCAAAAGCCGCTGCTCTGTGCTCACGTTGCTTTCACCTCCTCTAGGACTGCGTCTGCATTATCCTCCACCCCTCTCCAGAGCCAAACCAATCTGCCCATTGCACATCCCAGTAACATAGCTGGTAAAACACACAGCGTCCTCAAGAGCCCGTCTTCAGCAGCGACCTTGCCCTCAGAGGTGGTCCGTGGAAGCCCTGAGGGAAAAGCACAGACGCTTTAGCCAAGACTAGAGGGCACGGAGAGGTGCCCAGGTCTGACCAGAGCCCGCAAAGCGGCTAAGGGAGGGGACGTCCAAGGCAGGCGCGTTCCTTGAAAGCTGGAGGAAGACTCTGACCCGAGCAGGTCCCCTCCAGGGGCTCAGCCTCCGCGCCCAGCTCCTGCGAGGCTCCGTCTTGCCCAGGCTGTTGCCGCTATATCCCCGTGGCCGAGACAAATCGCTGCGTGTGCGGCGGGAGCGAGTCCCACCAGGCGCAGAGACGCTCCGGAGCCCGCAGGGGGAAAGGACAGAGCAGCCCGCAGCCGCTCCCCGCCCCCGCAGCGCTGTTCAGGGGCCGGGCCGGCTCCTCCCCGCTCCCCCCCGCCTCACGGGGCCCAGGGCACAGCGCGTTTCTCCGCTCCCGGACGGCGCCAGGGCCCGGGCGGCACCGACAGCCCGAGGAAGCGGCCCCCGGCGATCACCGTCTGCCCCGGCGGCCACACCGCCCCGACCCCCCCCGGCCGCTCCGTCCTGCGCCCGCCCCGACCCCCCCCTCCCTCCACCGGGTGTCGCTGCCGCGCCGCTCCCCGCGCCCGGGGCGGCCGCTCCGCTGCAGCGCTCCCGCCGTCGGTGCGGGTGTCCCGGCGCTCGGCCCGGGGAGCGGGAGCGGCTTCCGGGTGTGGAGGAGCCCCTGCCCCGCGGCTGCCGAGGCTGAGGCCGCAGAGCCGGTGTCCGCGCTGGGGTCCGCCTGGCAAGCCTGCCCGGGGGATCCCTGGTCGCCCTTGCCGCTCCGCAGAGGGCCGGGCGGTTGTTTCCATGACGGGCGGTGCTGTGGAAACTGCATGGGAACATTCTTTGCAATCCTGGGCTTACAGTCTCTCCAGGGAAAGAGCTGCTGGTCAGAAAAATACAAGGAGGACTTTTCAGTCTGGGGGCCGGATTTTATTTTTAAAGCCCATGTAAAAATAATGCAAATAGTGATTTGTGCCTGCTTGCGGGCCCAGAAGACGGAGTGGTAGGGCAGCAGCAGAGACATTTTCCCAGGCAGCTTCGAGCAGTCCTGATGAATAACTGCAACTGAAGTCAAACCAGCACTACTGAATTCTTTGCCCTGGGAATCGCCTTCCTACCAGCTAAAATGTGACCTTTGGTATCATTACATCAGCTACAGCATTCTGCTAGGACCCGATGAAAAAAACCAAACACCATCACCCCCAAAAAACCCCAAAGAGATTCTGCTAATTACAGTAATCACAAGAACCTGGTTCTTGTCGACTCCAAACCAAGCAATGATCAAAACCATCACAGCCACTACTTGCCTCATCCCAGCCTTTTCCCTAAAGCAGTGCGCTTTCAGAGACCATCAGCAACAGTGTTCCCTGGGAGCAGAGGGAACGTCAGCAGAGGTGCTTGCAGCCGCCCGTGACGGGTCTGATGCCTGGTCACAGGGCACGTTGTGCCTCTCTCGGGATTGCCTTCTTGTTGAGCTTCTGCTGCCTCACCGAGCCACTGCAGAGGCGAGCAGGGGGTGGTTTTCCCAGGCCCACAGGCAGGCAGGCACTGCTTCCCTCAGCAGAAAAGTAGGGACACCAAGAAAGCAAACTTGCAGAAGCGAACCGTGTGTTCTTTTTGTGCAAGCGCTGTCTCTGGTACGCTGTGGCAGCAGTAATTGATTGCCTTCTTTAGGGACTGGAGACAGAGAAATTGGGAGGGCAGTAGGGGAGGAAACAGAAACCTTTCTGCTTCTTCTAGAAAACAGGCAAATACAGGCACTGCATCCAGGGAACGTAACCAGAGGTGGTCTCGCCTTATCAGCTTCTCGCGTAAACCCCTCCATGCTGCCGCCTTTGCCGTCTCTTTTGGTGTAAGGCCAGCGGCCTTGCTTTTCTAGAACTGTCCTTTCAACTTCTCTAGAATTGTACTTTACGTGATGTCCAAAGGTAGTCTATATTCCCCATCGCTGCCTTAATGGAAGACACGTGCAAGAATCCCCGTATGATTTTTGCACCTCAGGACCCAGAGATGCACACTCAACCTTCCCAACATACATTAGAGGTCAGAGGCAAGTGACAGCAAATAGACCATCTTCACACAGCCAGGTTCAGCAGCCACTCCGCAGGGACAAAGCAAATTTCCAACACACAGAGGCAGAGCAGCTTTGACTGTCAAGGCACAGAAATCAGCTCTACCACCTTTCCTCCACTGGCATAGCTTTGCATCCTTCAGCCTGACCCACGCAAAGGTCCTTCTCACTTTCTGGCAGTTACAGTCCCACAAGTTTTGCAGGTGTTTCCAGCTGAGATGAGCACCGTAACAAGTTTTATGCTACTAATGCCTCAAGACAGGGGAAACTTGGAGAACAAAAGGGATAGGTGAGCAAAAGACCACGCCACGCAGCCAGCGCTGGGCACGCAGATGAGGTGTCAGCTGCGGTTGGAGTGAGTACTCACCACTGGAATGTCCCGCAGGAAAGGGGCTGGGGCCGAGAGGATGTGAAAGGAGGTGAGGAACTGAGCTGACCCACGGGCTCCTCACATCCTGAGGCAGGGGAGAGCAGAGGCAGCGTTTGGCTCTATAAGTGCAAACAGGTGAGTTGGCTGGGCTGTAGAGAGTGATGGCAGCTGCAAATCACAGCGGAGCAGGGGCAAAAAGAGAGACATTATTAAGGACACCCGGGCTGAATCATCACGAGTATCTGCACTTCCCAGTGGGGATCAGTGTTCCCCTGCGCACATGGGGAGGAGAGTAAAGGGTACTGCAGATGAAATGGCAGTGCCTGTTCTGTAAGCTGCACGGCCACGCCAATGCACCTCGCTCCTCCAGCAGACCTGGAGCTCCCTGCTGAGCTGTGCAGGGCTCTGGCTCCCGCTCCGGGGGTCCCACAAGCTTTCCTGCTCACAGCTACCCAGAGGTCATTCATCCCTTCTGAGCAGCTCCCAAGTCACATTGTCAATGCTGCAATTTGTCAATGAAAACATGTTTTGTAATGTCATTTTCTCAGGGACTGAAACACTCTGTTTCTCTATTCAGGGCCACATTTTTTCACTTTAGTCAATCTTTTGGAGATCCATAAAAATATACATGCATACTGAATGAGGCATGGTCCTCCCCAAGTTTCCTTTCATTTATTTGATAAAGTGAAGAGGCTCTCCGGTTTCATTCCATATGTAACATTTTTCACTTGCAAAAACATGGGAAGAATAAAATAAATGCATATTTCGGATACTTCTTCCTTTCAGCTATTGGTTCTTAGCCTTTTGCATCATGTTCCCATGAGAAAATTAAAAAACATTTCTTATTTCACGTGACCTGAGAATTCGGGGGTTTTTTTGTCTTTTAAACCTTTTCTCACTTTATACAGACACACGCACAGTGCGACCGTAGCTTGAAAGCAAGTTTGTCTTCCCCTGTTTTTTTTAGTTCACATAAAAAAGATTGGAGGCATTTAACTTCTGACAAAATCCTGGCTTTGGCATCTCTCTTGAGCTTGCCACATGCTGAAAATGTTCGATTGGTTAGATCGCACTTGCCCTTGACCTGCCACTCTTGGTGGGTACCTGCCAGGCAGAACTGGCCATCGGCCTCTGTGCTAACGCACCGCTCTGCTCTCCCCCCCTCTGTGCAGCACAGCGGAGATGGATGCAGGGGCTGAAGCAGACACCGTGTCCGAAAGGGGCTTGAGTCCTCCGGGGCCCGAGAGGCCGGAGACGGGGCAGGAGCGGTGGTGGCCGTGGGACCTGCTGCGGGGGCGGCTGGGGCAGCCCTGCCAGCACTGCCCGGAGCCCAGCCTGGTGCCGCTGCCCACAACCTGTTCTCTGGCCCATCCGCTTAGAGAAGAGGTCCCGGGGACACTGTGGTGAAAACTCTTTCTGCCGGGAGAACTTGAAGGAGAAACACCCCTAAAACCTTCCGCTTTTCAGCTGTGGGCCGGGTTTAAATGTATTAGCAATAAAGTCTGACAAGTTCAGTAAAGGCTGCAGTGGCACAATGGGACTGCTTCCCATTTTCTTGCATTCCTAGCTGGCCCTTATCGGCCTTTGAAGGAGGGGTTTTCTTCCAAAAGAAAAGCTCCCTCCCTCCTAACCTGCCCATAGCGCTGCGCAGCAGCGCCCTGGGGAGCCCCGGATCGCGGAGTCGACCAGACAGCCTGGGTGCCCGCAGTCGGACGCGGTCCGGCCGGCGCAGCCCAGCGCTGACGGGCAGGAGGCGAGGTGCCGGCCATCCCGCCTCGCAGCCTGGAGGAGAGGAGGGAAGGCAGCACCTCCCCACCCAGCAGTCGCGTGTCTGCAGCACAGGGCTGCCCCGCGGAGCGGGCCACGGCACTTCCCATCGCGTTGCTTTCACCAGGACCAAACTCGGTTTCCGTGAGGAGCGCTCAGCTCTGCCGACAGCACGGGTCATGCGACAGGTCATTCCCTGAGCCCTGGGGTCAAACAGCGTGGATTTGGTTGTGCCCACATTACAAAGCTCTTGGTCCTCGGTCTCCAGCATGTGGAGGCCTTGTGGTCCTAAGGCATAAGCCTTAATTTTTAGTGCTTTTTTTTTTTTTTTCCCAGTTCAAAGCACATGAAAGAACACACATCCTGTGCTGCAATCCTTCAGAGCAGCGTTTTCATAGCACAAAACTGTACGCTTGCCCATGCTGCCTATTGGCAATGGTTCCTGATTTATGATATTGTCCAAACAATGTTCAGGCATCATTTTCAAAAGTATTGTCAGCAAAGGCTAAAATAGTGCCAGGGTGTGAGCTAGTGATTAAGCAGGACAGATGATCACTGGCCCAGTGCTTAAGCTCTCACACTGACAATGTTTTGTTCAGCGGTGTAGACATACCCTGGGAATCAACTGAAGCTGGAGGGACGTGATCTGGGAAGTATGTAGTTTATACACTGTTCTGCCAACTGGGACATCCCAGAGCATCAGGAAACCTTAGGCCTTCCTACACTGCTCTTTGTTTCTTCTTTTTCAGTGACCACCAGCTGCTATACCATGATTCAAGCACTGTAATATTTATATCCTCGTCTAAACCATCACAAAATCTGTTCTACTATGAAGGTTGTTTCAACAGAAAAGAGCAAGAACATGAGCGATGAAGTATTGCACGCTGTGTGAGGAGTTCAGGCAGGAACGGGATGTGGTGGACGTGCTAGGTCTGTGCCACCTGGAGAGCAGCAGGAGGAGGCTTTTCGCCAAGGAGAGTGACAGCATTCGAGCATCACAGGTAGCATCGGTGGCGCCTTGCTCAGGTACTGTGGATACTAAAGCAACTGGGATCAGGGCTGCATGTGATGATGAAATGGCTTTGAAGGGTGGCCTTGGTTGTTCTTCGAATGTCCAGTAAGCTACATTGCTCCCACTATTAATAGGGAACACAAATACCATGGGAGCACTGTTAGGATTGGGAAGGAATCATTGCTGATTATTCCTAAAATCCAGGGTGGTCCACATTAGTGGAAAAGTAGTTAAAAATATTTCAGGGTCATTAAGCAAAAAGAAAAAGCATTTAAGAACAAAGACTTTTTAATGTGTTTTGAAGGACATTAGAATCTTTTAAACAGCTCATTTTCTTCTCTTGAGCACAGCAGGAATTACTCACAGTCAGTAATTTATTCAATACAGTTCACCCTCTGAAAATTTTCTGTTCTGAACCTCCCCTTATTTTCTCTATTTGACTCACTGCTTAAAACTATTTGTTGTTCCAGTCTGAGAACACATCCTCCGCATGCAGTCACTTCGCAGGCAGCTCCCAGCTCAGATGCACCAGTCAGAACCTGACCTCCCTGGTGAATACACCTGGCTCCTACGGGGTGAGTCTGTTCCCAGTGAGATGGCCATTACCAAGGGAGTGCCTTTGCTGCTGCTGTTCTCTAATCTATTATTTGTTCTCAGCAAGCTTCGACATTAGTTCATGTTTTCTTAGATATTTCTACCAGTCAGTTCTTTGAGAGAATGTTCATGGAAAGTGAGGGCAGAAGAAAATCAGACTCTGTTTTATTTTTGAAAAGGGAGACCACAAAGAGATGTCTGTCCTCCGTGCATCTGTTTCAAGCCTCACATCTGGGGTGGGAAGATTCGTACAAGTGGAAAGGCACTTTGGCCCAGCATAAGTTGGTTCCCTGCAGCACATTCCCCAGATGCATACCAAGCCCAGATTAACATGATTTAAGTGGCAGGGCTTCCATCCCCTCACCTTGGGAAATGCTGCCAAGGTTTTACAGATCTTGCTGCTGGGACATTTTTCTAACTGGGTTTCAATCTTAAATGTCCTTTCGCACAGTTTCATCCCATTGGTTTCAGATACAGGCTAAAATTAAAAAGAACGACATGAAATGAAGCCAAGGGAAATGCATTGAGTCATGTTTGCAGGGCGCATTGAGAGAACAGGACAAAATGTCCTTGAGAGGACAAAGAAATTGATCGTTAATAATATATCTCATGGTGCAGACACCAAAGAATTTTTACAGCCGCTGTGAAGTCAGCGTGTTATGGTGTAGTTACAGTGCAGACCTGCAAAGTGAGCACAGGGATCAAGGTAGCTCAAGGTACGAGATTACGGAGTGTGTGTGTCTACATCCTGTGAAGCACGGAGCAGCCCCGAGTCCTGCAACCGCACAGTCAGAAGGTTTTCTCCAGCCCTCGGCACCCACACGGGGATCTTCTGGACCTGCTGGCTTGCTGGATGCACGCAGCAAGTGGGTAACCTTTAGGAGCAGGGCTCAAACTCAAGAGAAGTGCATTAATCTGACTCAAGTACCCTGTGCAACATGCTCTAGGTGTTCCTGCTCTAGCAGGGGGCTGAACTAGATGATCTCTAGAGGTCCATTCCAACCCCTACCAATCTGTGAATCTGTGAATCTGTGACAAACCTTTTCAATTTTATGAGAATTAAACAGTACAGAGGGAATTGCAGTGGTCATGTCTTTGAAAATGGATTACTGTTCTAAATCCTGGGTAGACAGAAACCTCTGACAGTAGCTGTGATCGTCCCACATACATTTGGCAAACAAAAGAGAGTTTTAAACTGTTTTAATCTTTCCTGCTTTTTGTAATAATCAAGTTCAGATGAGACTCATGCTGTGGACGGAAGGAACAGTCCAGGTCAGCAGACCCCAGCATCCGTAAGGAGAGAGCTAAGAAGATGGATACAGAGGAGAGATTTGACCAGGGTGATGAAAGATGATAAAAAAGGGAATACCAAAACTCAACAAAGACAAATTAAACAAAGTGGGAATTTCTCAGTGAGTGGAGCAGCAGCAAAGCAAAGTCAAAACATGCTGGGACATTGGACCAGTTCCGAACCCCAAACCATCTGAATCACTGCCAGGGGTTTCCTTTGACAGCTTCAGCTGCCGAGGGGGAAGAATCGGGCAGCGATTGCAGATGAGGAGATCCAGATACCCTTGCAGCAGGTACAGCACAGATGGCTGTGAGCTCCATATCTTTTAGGTAACACATTGGAGTCCTAATGGCAGCAACATGTATAACAAATGAGGTCACAGGACTAATATTATTACAACAAATTCCACAGGAATTAATCATGTTTGAGCCATAATGATAACAGAGTGTTGGTTAGCAAATTATCTCCCAAGCCTCCCATCCCTCTGGCATGCGTTCATAGGCCAGTTTCTTGGGATGGGGCATGGACTGTTTTCTTTCAAAAGAAAGCAAGCTATTCTTTCAAAAGCAGCAGACTCATTTAGTCTGATTGAGGTTTATTCTCAGGTAGGTCAGGCTTTTGTAGTGTAAGCCATTCCAAAACTGCATTATGATATATTTTTGTAAGGTTTCGTGTTGGGCTTTTTTCCTCCTTTCGATGCGAAATACTGTCAGGACCCTGGGAATGTCCCCCCACCAGCCTTCTGGCTTTGAGATAAATGTAATCTCTTTATAAAAACACACACTTACATAGATTACACCAGCCTGGTGCTGGATGTAGTGTTCGCCATAAATCACACCACCTCACTGCCATACCAAGTCTAAAACACAACAAAAGAAACATCTTGGTCAATGTCCATCTTAATTTTTGTTCTTCAACAGCAGGAAACTCAAGTGAAAGGTTTTAATTAGTCCTTGCACCAAAAAAAGCTTGTGAGATCTCCAGATAAAGGTTTTCCTGAATTAATAGACCACATAGATCAACATATGTCAATAAACAGAAACTCTTATGACCATGAGAGGGAAAACCTGTGCAGGCGGAGCTGCTCACATGCCTGCGTGTGTGATCAGTAGGTCTGGTAACGGCGCTGACCTCCAGCGTGCCCATCCTCCCTGGTGCTGGATGGCTGACAGGCTTTTACCAAAGGAATGAGAGAAATAAAAAGAAAGAGAATGAGAACTTTGACCAAGCTCCTGGAAATCAGAGCAGTTGTTAGCTGAATCGTACATCACGATGAAGGTTGAAGTCAGGTTAGTGGCAGTGAGTTATCCACGGGCTATTTTTCTCAATCCGGTCATCCCAGAATAGCCGCTGTGCTTCGGTTTCCAATACAAAAGCTGTCTCTGTTGCTCACATGTAGTAAGCAGGAAACCAGCAGGAAAGAGTGAAGATTCCACAAAAATTCCGCCTCTTCCTGTATTACTGGCTGCGCTGATGCTTTCTCTGCTGAGCTCTTGTTTGACTCCTGGGCACCCATCCAGATTCACCCTCTGGCAGGAGACAAAAAGTGCCGTTCATAGACTGAAAATTGGAGCTTCAGTCTTGAGACACCATTTGGCTGACAGATGTTTCTGCTCCTCTGTCTCCATCTTTTTTTCTCTCCTACTAATTCCTATCCTAGGAAGTGCGTGGCACTAGTGCAGACGGGAGGGGAAAAAAACCCACAAAAAATAAAAACATTTAAAAAGCCTTGGGACATGAATTCTTAATCAAGTACTGTAGGTCTGGTTGTGCCTGGAGGGGTGCGCCTGTACCTCTGGGTCTGGGTGGGAGTCTGCCTGCAGTGAATATTTCATCCAAATCAAAGGGCAGATGTTGCACAACGTCTCTCAACTCCCATTTCACAGAACAGGGAGCGTCAGCAGTCCAACGGTTCGCACAAATGTCGTCTTACAGAATTTGCGAAGCTGTGCCCCAGTCCTGCAATGAGCAGGGACACCTCTGCCTGTGCAGAGCTTGTCGCCGCTGTCAAGGCCTTTGACTTCAGACCAGCAATCTTAACGAGGGATGTGTGAGAGCAGGAGGTCAGTAAAGTATTGGGTAAAGCTCAGGAGGAATTCTGCTTTCTTAATTTCTTGAGAGGTTCAGATCTCATCTTATTTTTGCCCCCTTCAGTGGGTCACTGATGAATTAAACTAGCCCATAAAAAGGGAGCACAAAGCTCAGTACGTTTTGTCTTTTGACAAACTGACAGCTCTTTGACTGCTTTTCTACACCGAGTGAGGGATGTTAGCCCCCATCCTCTTGCTGACTCTCTCCCCTGTCCTCCACTGCTTCTCCCTGCCTCTAACCGACGACGCTCTCCTGGAGGAAAGACTGGCCACGTCGCTGCTCAGATAAAGGGAGCTGCTCACGAGGCACGTGAAATAACTCCTGGAGCAGTGCTCATAAAGAAGCTAAGGAATGAAGGTGATGTGTTGATAGCGAAGGTGCATCCTTTGCCACCCTGTGCTGGGATGAGCATATCAATAAGTGATATTTTACTTTCTCCGGAAGACTTTTAACTGCAGCTACAGCTTTGATGCAGTCCATCACCTGATCAAGTCAAACTGAAGCCAGCATGATCAGCCAATTTCTGCCTGCCTGATTATATAAAACATACGAGTGTTTGTCAGGTCCTCCTCTGCTGCACAGGTATAACCATGTACCTGTACCACAGCTAAGCAGAAACCGTCTCCTTCCACAGTTTGTGGAGACCCTTTTTATCAGCACTAAATACACGCACTGAAGCTACGCTGTGACCTAGTCAGCTTTCCCTATCAACATGAAAGAATAGTGTCAGGACACAGCCATACTTCAAAACTTGCTGCTGCCATTTGCTGGGATGGGTAGTAAACCAAGAGAGAGTGGCTTAGGAAACAGTCACCTTCATCAAGGGATACTAAAAGCTTGGCAGATAAGCAGGTCCTCTGAGCCTTTGATATTGAGTAAATTCAGGAGCAGGTTAGGTAAGTGCAATTGCTCATCACAGCCAACAGTGAAAACTATTTCATTGTTTAGAATAAAAGATAATTCATGAAGAGCTGTATTATAGCTCTGTCTTCTGCAAGAGATGTATTGGTTTACTTTTTTGGGTATGACTGGCTTCTCTACGTGAGACACGAGGCTAGAGTCTTGACCGGGGCAGAGCGAGGTGTTGAATGTGTTTGGATGGAGCAGGGCAGAGCGAGGTGTTGAATGTGTTTGGATGGAGCAGGGCGTGAAAATGAAGGGCTGTAGTTTGCCAAGCCGTGTTTCTAGGCCCTGAGGACCTCCTCCAGATCTCATGGTCCCTCCCATAGGCCCGAAGCTCTGCAAAGGGCACTGGGATAGGTAGGGCTTCTCAAGAGAAAGTGAATACTTTGAGCTGTTGTTTTCCTTCTTTCCTCCCCAAACAGCCAGTGGCACAGGATGGGGGTCCTCCAACTTCTGCAAGAATCAAAATAATTTTCAGTGGTATTTCAAAACAATGCCTTTTAAGGAGAAGAAATCCATGGCCAGCAAGCGGTGTACATGCATCAGCCACCCAAGAGCCTGAAATGGTTTCCACTGTCCAGATCTACAAAGCCACTGTGGAGTTATCACACAAGGTAGTGCTGGCAAGTCTGGGGCAATGAGAGCCAACACCCAGCAGAGCTCACCAACACCTAAGTTTTACCTTAACCCTACACAAATCTGTGCCTTTGGATGTGTGAGTGGTGCCACCATCCAGCTTCACGTAATGCACCTGCTACAAAAACAGACAAGACGTGAGAGGGGCACCTTTACTCTTTTGCAATGGTTTAATGATATAAATAAAAGTGTGAGGAAAGAAGGAAGAGAGATGTCTGCATCTGCAGCACGATGTCGGTGCTGCACTATGCCTGTGACCCAATGAGGTCCCCTCGTCCCTCCAGGTCCCCAAGGAGCCTCCCCTCCCCGTCAGGCTGTGACAGGCGTGCACCAACGCAAACAGCACATTTTCTTTGAGATAGTAAAACTGTAACCCCTCACATGAATGGCCAGAAATGTTGGGGTTTGCTACAATTCCCAAGGCGAGCGAGGCAATTCAAATGAACAGAGAGGGTGGCAAAGACAGAGGTCACCTCTTCCTCCTGCCGGGGTGCCGGGCGGCCGGCTTCCCCCAGCTCCCCTCTGCCCTTGCAGCAAGCCCCTGGGACGGCCAGCCCAGCAAGGCGCTGGGCACCCGGAGAAGGGTCGAAGCAAAGCGAGGAGGGGTTTGTCTCTTGGAGGCCCCCCGAGCACACCTCTCTGCCTGGATGACGAGAGAAAGGGAAGAGGAAGGAGGGAGAGGCTAGGACGGCGTACGGTCCCCAGCAGCCCCGCGCGGTTTCAGACCGCTCTGCTGCTGGGCTGCACACAGGCTCCATGCCGGGATCCTGCGAGGGGGAAGGAGATGAGCAGTGGAAACAGGAAATACAGCGGCGAATTCCCCTGCTCTGGGACAGGGAAATTGCTCCATTTAGGACCTGTCATTTATTTTTAACGTGGGCTCTTGGACTCACACACTGTTGTTACTGATCCTGCTAAAGGAGGGCGGAGGGGTTTCCTCGCAGCAAGGCATCTGTGTCGCGCTGGGCACAGGATGGGCTTGGGAGGTTTCTGATTCCAGGAATGTGACTTTCTATAGATCTTAATCCAGGAAATAAAATGACGTGGCTGACTTGTACGCTGAGATACTCACCATGCAGCCCTTGCGCACTAGGCAAAGAGTAACCAGCGGAGCACGGAGGCGGCACAGGCACGCACTCAGAGATACGAAGACTGGGGAGAAATTACCTATTTTGGTTGGAAGTCTACAGCTGAGACGAATGTGAAAATTGTGCAAAGGGGACATTATGCTAACTAGTAACCTAACAAATAAAACATCCTTATAGTGAGATGTAAGCTCCAAAGAGAAATAGCAAAAGCCTTTGTATTTTACCTGTGCATTTTTTTTTACACGATTGCAATCCCTAATCAATTCCAAATCTATCTCTCGGGCCCTTTAACCCTATGCTGGGTAAGTCCCTGGAGCACATTCTTAGAGAATACTGTACTTGTACTAGAACTGATTAAAACAACGGAAGCAAAAGGCTCAAAATACAAGTGTAGCGTACAATTTTTTTCAGGATTGGAAATAGTGGCCTTAGAGAAGTGATACATGTTTGTGCTTATACGCACACACGTGCCCAGCACGAAGGGAAAGCACATAAAAAGACAAAAATAGTGCAAAAGGCTTTAGATTGGTCTGGGACGGCTCCACTCCACCTTCTTTTGAGCTTATATGCAAATTGTTGAAGCAGCTTATCAACTTTAATATGCTCAGGGAGTTTGACAAAATCGTTGCCCTCTTTCAGCCTACTTTAATGATGAGTTAATTGCCCGTGATGAGACTTTGATTTTCTTGGAATGCCTTAGCCCTTTGTAATTTTCAGGTTCTGGCTTATTCACAGGCATTTTCATGAATAACTGCAGTCCTTGAGTAATAAAGGAAGACAATCCCACAAGGGAAACTGAGCTGCATATTTTCTATGTGTGCATGAGGTGCCTGTCAATTTTCTTCTTTCAGTCTTTAACTAGGTTTCATCTGCCCCTGTGGAAGTCAATCCAACAAGGTCAACACCCATTTTCTCTCCAAACTGTACCTCTACGTGGGATTTTTTTACTCAAGCAATGATGCAGCTGAACGGAAAATAATCGTGGACCCAGCAGTTTTCAACACTGAGCAAAGCCTATGCTGCCAGAGGAATCTAAACTGGACAGCTTGAGGGCCTGGGGCTTTGCAGCAAGGACTCTTTAAATTAGGAATGTGTAAAGACTTTCCTGTGGTTTGGCACATGGGAAGCATTCCATAAACGCATCACAGAAATTAAATATAGAACAGACCTGCTGATAGGTCTAATCCATTTTGCTTGGCTAGCACAGAATTGGTTCCTATGGGACAGTCTGTATTGTTTGCTCGAGAAAAGTTTAACATTTCCTAGGTGATGAAGCTTCCACCAATTCTTTTCAGGAAACAATTAACAGCCTTACACATCTCAGTGTCAAGAAATTTTTTCTGAGATTCTTCCTACTTTTTTTTTTTTTAATTTTATTTTTGCAACATACAGCTGCTAGACATGTCCTAGGGGACTGCTATAAACAATTTCCTTCCCACCTGAGTGCTTACACTTTCCAATTTTTCTGGTGTGCTGCATGAACTAGGCAAAGGACAGGATTATACATATTGTGATCTCCCAGTTCAATCCTTTTTTATTCCTTCACACAAGCTTTTCCCTTAAAATCCCCAAACAGCAAATTTTTCTTTTCTAGATCCTCCCTGGTTAGATCACTGCTTTTTCAGCAAAACGGTGAAACGGATGGATGAAAGTCTCACAAGCACAGGACACAGCATACGCTGTTCAGCGTTTAGCCTTCCTTAGAATGCGTGTGCTGCAGGAGCTTTTCATGGGCTGCAATATCCCACATGTTCCTGAGCTGTCAGTCATTCTGGCATTTATCTTCGACCACAAGTACAGTTTTCAGTATTGGAAAGTATGCCAAGGCTTTAGCAAGAGGAGCACAATCTCCTCTTCAGTACTTGTTTTGTTCAAGTTCAATGCATAATGTAGGTCTCATCTGGGTGTTTGTGGAAAGCTTACTCACGGCATTTAGCCACTCTTTAATTTGGCGCGGTGGATAAAAGCTAGCACTGTGCTGGCAGAAATGCTGGGTCTGGATCCAGAGGAGGAGCAGCAGTTAAGTGCCACAGCTGGAGAGAGCAGGTGAGCCAGGACCCGAGGTTACCACGCTGCTGACCAGGACCACGTTCCTTGGCGGGGCTTACGCTGAGGTAGCGTGGCAGCGTTTGCACGCGGCCGTGTGAGCCATCAGGACTGCAGCCAGAGCATGAATGAGTTAAGAATGGTTCTGGTGGAGAAATGCTCTGTTGGGGAGCACTTGGAAATTCTTACCATTCAGGGGAAGACTTTCCGAGACCTCAAAGACACTCTCGTTCATCTTTTTTCTCAAGACAGGGCACTTGTCCAGCTTCCCACTCGTACCATGCAAACTGAGATGTACTCCATTCTTTGTTAAGTGCTGTGATCTGCAAATTAAAAGTGCTATTTAATTTGGAAAATCAAATCATATTTGCATGTATGCAAATAAAATGCAAAAATGCTATTTGTGAGAAAATAATGTTAAGATTAAAAACACCACTAAAGGAAGTCTGTTGCCTTCTGTTCCCTCACCAAACGCAGGTGGGACAGTGAAAGTGATTATTCAGTTCCACTCAGGTCTGCTGGTGACAGGCGCTAAAGTACCGTGCAGTGACGTTAGATGAATTTGCCTTATGGGGAAGTTTTTATATCTTCCGAGAATGAACTTTGTCCTCTCCCTAAAAATTCTGCATGTCTGGCATCCCTTTCCATGGACAATTTGCAGGAAGGACCAAATGGGAATGAAGCAGGACTCACGGGACTGCCGTGCAGTGCAGCCCTGGCACCCAAATATTCAGATGTGTGACAAGTGATAAACGAGCCCAAGACTGACTGCAGCCAAGAACACGTATATTGAGTCTGTTTAACGTTTTCTGTGCCCTCCTTAC
The DNA here is from genome assembly GCF_028858705.1 of Grus americana. Lineage (NCBI taxonomy): Eukaryota > Metazoa > Chordata > Aves > Gruiformes > Gruidae > Grus > Grus americana. The sequence continues at coordinate 280,842 of NC_072863.1, read as the reverse complement.
TGATTTGTTTATATCTTTATTATGTGTACAGGAGAAGCTGAGGCTTCTCCAGCAGGATTCATGCCACTTCACTAGAAGTTTATAAACATTTTGACAGTTCTCATACAATTAAGTTTGGTTTTATATTCATATAGTGAACGACACTCGTATGTACTTTCAAGTGCTAAAGATTTATTAATTTTCCTTTGCGCTCGCTAGAAATGCAGTAGCAATTCCTAATCTGGCCAGATTGCTTTGGGCTCTGGAACAAAGTTTTTCTCTTTCACACAGATATTAAAACTGGATCAACCCTAAGCTGCAAAACTATATGCTCAACCTCTACCTTGACCTGTAGCGTAAGCCTTTCCAGCAGGAAGACAGTCCAAAATCATGGCTGCTATTGCATTCCCTCATTGCCGAGGGGTTTTTTTAATTATCCTTTTCTGTTTATTTATGTTTTTGATGAATGGAATCATAGTGGAATATGATTGATTCAACTGGAAAAGAAACTGCAGCCTCTGCAGACTGCACCTTTTCCTCTCACTCCTAGAGATGCTCCCTCCACGCTCCAAGCTCAGGAAACCTTGCTGGGGCTTTCATAGAAAAGGTCAGCACTGGGTGCTTCCCAGTAGCAAAGTCTGCAGGGTAAAAGGTAGTGAATGGCTGGTGGCCATAGTTCCCTCTTCCAGATGAAGCAGTGCATAACCTCCTGTCTCTTTTTTTTTTTTTTTTTTTAAAGCAGCAGCTAAGCAGTTGGATTTCATTCATGATTATGTTTTCTTCTGTTTTTTCTTTTCATTTTCTTCCTTTTCTATTTCAATTTCAGCAACATACTTCTCAAGTTCTTCAGGGTTTAGGATCTTCAGCGGCTGTTCTCACCTCATAACCGCCAGCTCAATGTTCTTCCCGCCAGACTGTAGGACTTCAAGAAGAGCCTTGATGACAAGTTTAATAGTTAGATCATCTGTTTTGATGGCTTGATGGTTGGACTTGTAGAGGATGATCGTAGAGGTCTTTTCCAACCTTAAAGTTTCTATGATTCTGTGATTTTTTTGAGGCTGATATTGATGTGAATCATCTTTCGAGCGAGCAGGTGAGTGCCATTTCCTCCAAGTGGCAGGTGAGGAAATATGCAGACAAATGCATTCCCCAAGGTCAGGTGCAAATCACAGGCAGGAACTGGAGAAGAACCCAGGATGCCTGCCTTTCTCAGGCAACCAGTGAGGACAAGGCAGTGCGATGTGCACCTTGTGCCTTCGCTGCCTGAAGCCTTGCCGTCTCAGGCTGTGTGCCATCGTTAACATAAATGCATCGTTAGCAGGCCCAGGCAGCCTGGAAATGGACGGTTTCTTCAGGAGAGCTTTGCAGAACTGACTCCTGTAAAACACGTTTCTCATGCATGTTTGGGAGCACGTGAAAAACTGCTCTCTGTCGCAGAGTGGGTACCTTGTCCTCAGAGGCATGTCGAAGCTGACAGCGTAACTGCGGGATGGTTCAGGCGGGATGGGATCCCACTGAGCCCCTTGTGAATAAGCTGCTCTGGCAGTCCTCTGCTGGGACGGGGCCTGGATATGGCCCTCACAGTCTTCCTGGAGGCTGTTGAGAGAGCAGAACCGGGAGGCAGAAAGCTGGGTCCAGCAGCGATGTGCAGATTCTCACATCCGCTCCCCAACACCATCCTGCTCGCATCCTCTCACCACAACCCCCACGTCCGTGTCGTTCTCCAAGTCCGTATTTCCTTCCATTGTTCCCCAGCAACTCCTTGGGCAATGCTGTCTCCCTTCCCAGCCTCATAGGCAGTCTTGGCCGTCCAGTGTGAAGTGATGGATGGGCTTTAAACAACAGAACAGAATAAACATTTGCTTCTCCTCAGAAGTTTCCCCCTCCCCAGTGCCCCACACCCATGCACATGATGCAGTCGGACATCTTTCTTCTCACGCCCATTGACGCAGGGGCAGAGGGTGGGAGGGTTCCAGAAAGATTCTCATGTCGTCTTGTCCCTTGAACAAATTGCGCTCCTGCTAGCGCTGCCAGCACAGCCCGGCTTAGCGCTGAGCTCCTGGGCTCTACTTTCCCCCTCCTCACCATTTCTTCCCAAGCATTAGATGCGAGCTGTTTGCCAAGGTGCTGAGCATCTCCAGCCAAAGTCCTAAAGGCCAAATGGAAGCTGAAGCTCTCAGAGTTTATTTCTCTTTTCTCCTCTCTTTTCCTGCTTTATCAGCAAACATCAGTTTGCCAGTGAAGACAGGCAGAAGGAATCAGCAATCCCGAGCAAACTAGGAGTACTTGTTCAAACCAAATGCCCCTAATATTTCCAGCAACCAAAGCCATCTGTATCAAATTTATTTAGCCAGAAAGCCTGAAAAACTGGGAGAAGTCAAAAGATGGTAATTTTTTTTTTTTTAATAGTTTCATTTCAATCTATCTAAGGTTGATCTGAAAAAAATAGAAACATTCAATAGGGTTTTTTGTTTGTTTTTAACTGTAAACAAACCAGAAGAAAAAGAAATTTAATTTGGTTTAATTTCATTTTGTTTCATTTCTGAAATGAATTGGCCTTGGTGCAAAAAAGTAAGAAAACAGAAACAAATATGTTACTGTTTTTGTAAATTTGTCATGGGAGCCACAAAAATCCATTGCTGAGATTGTTCTATTCGTAACTAATGTCTGTTAACTCTGCAGTGTCCCACAGCGATCCCATAAAATCCTTGGGAATATGGACAGCAGAAGCGCTGCTCATTCTATCCAAATGCTGTTGTGATGAGGCAAGGTGTCAACACGACCACCTTGCCACAAACTCAGCTACACTGCTCGTTAGCCCTGGGGTTCCTACCTGTCTGATAAGCATTCTCTGTGCCTCACGGTGCCCCAAGACTCGCACAGGAATAGACTTTTATCTCCTAACAGGACAATGGGACTCACCGTTCAAAGGGGGACGATGGCCATTGTTTACATGTGGGCACTTCTGCATCTTTGCAGACATCTTCCGGGGATTTCTGGCTTCTTGGAGAGCTCTCAAAGCTACTTCACCTTCGGAAGCGTGCAGGACAATGGTGTTAGAGGGTGAGATTAAAATCTGAGAACTCTTCCATGCTCTTTTACAGAGTGAGTGAAGTCACAGGCAAACTAGCAGGTTGTTGGAAGGAGATCAGGACTGTTTCTAAACATCAATCATTTTCCTACGAGGGGTTTTTACCACCCCAATAAGCGACTGTCCAAGGCAGGAGCCGGTTGCAGGAAACACTTTGATCCCACCTTGGCCAATCCGGTCCCCCGTGATGCTTCTAAGGGTTAGGCAGCTTTGCAAAACTCCTCCGCCCAATTCAAAGCCCCGTGACTAACTCTCCTGCATACGGCCCATTTCCTCAAAGCAGCAATCACAGGCTGCAGGCAGCAGACAAAACCTTCCGACAGGAGACTGGTCATGCCTGAGCGATGTCCTCAATACAACCAGTTCGGTGCAGCATGGTGGAAGGAGCGTTAACATGGGTGTGATACCCTGCCGAGGAATTCCAGTGTCGCTAAGTAATTATTTGTAATAACTGAGAGTAACAATTTCCATATGTAGGACCCAAAAACAAGAACTACAAGTCGGGAGATGCCTTCTCCAGCTTGTTAGATGAGAGCAGGATTTACATCTCCTCTAAAATAAGATCTAGCCTGTTTTCTATTCTGGTTTCCGTCACCCCACCAAAATAAAATCAGCTGAAGACAGATATGTCAGTGAGCAGAGCTGGAATTTTTGCTAGAGGTTTGGGGTGGGGAGGGGTTGGCACGGACTGAACTCTCGACACCATGATCATATTTTACCGATTAAGGAGCCTGGACAGATGCACCTTTCACTTCCAGTTTAGATGAAAACCTTGACTGTCTCCTCCAGGATGGCGAGTTTCACTGGGTGAGACTGGGAGGCCCCTGAGACGAGCCTCCCGCATGGTGGTCAGGCTTTTTCGGGACTGTCCAGAGCGTAGAAATTCAGAAAGGGACTGAAACAGGGGGTGGACACAAACTAAGAAAGCGGGACTGAGGGCTTACTAAGAACTTCCATCCAAAGAGGTCTGTGTGCTTCCCTGCACGGCGGATTGGGATTTTCCCTTACCCATCCCTCAGAGAGCTCCTTTGTCCTGCCGGGCAGAAGAAGCCAGGAAGGTGATGGTTAATGCCAATGAGGTTATTTAGCTGAATGGTGTCTTTTTTTTTTCTCCTCCACCTCCCATTCCCTCCCCCCCAGAGCCTCGCACACATACACATCCTGAAGCAAGAGGAAAGGAATTCCCTGTGCAGCCGGATGGCAGGACGGGGGCCAGGACCTCCGGTGACACCACAAGCTGGTGCGTCCTTCTCCCGCCATGCCCCCGCGCCAGCTCCACCTTCATCTCTCCCCAGTCGCACCGAGCGCCAGGTCACTGGGACCAGAGACACAGGCACAAATGTTTTTCTGTTCCTTGGTCCACAGCGTCATCGGGGCTGTAGCCGGCACAAATCCTCTGGCTCCCAGCCAGGCCACGGGGGTTTTTTTTCCCCCTCTCTCTGCCAAAGCAAATTGACTTCTGACACCTTCCCTTATGTTTTCATCCTTTAAAGGGTGGAAAGCTGAAAGCCTGGCTTCGCTGTATTCACATCCACGCCTTCTCTGTACTCTCCTGCCTGGATGTTAAATAAGCTCTTTCAGGGAGGACTGGGCACCTGGGTTACTAGTAGGGAGCTGCTCACAGGCAGGGCAGCATGCGGTGTGCACGTGCACACGTGTGTGTCTGTGTGCTGAGGACCACGGCTGAGCACACGTCAGGGGTGCCTTCCCTGCAGCCCAAGGAACACAGCACTGCCGTGGGAGCATGCCCCGTCTTCCCTTGCAACCGCCCCCCAGCATTTCAGCTCCTGGGCCCTAGCCACCCTGCTCGGTAAAGCGTGGTGGTAAATCCTTGACTCCTTCTCAAACGTGTACTGGTTTGGGCTGGGATAGAGTTAATTTTCGTCATAGTAGCTAGTATGGGGCTGTGTTTTGGATTTGTGCTGGAAACAGTGTTAATAACACAGGGATGTTTTCGTTCCTGCTGAGCAGTGCTTACACAGCCTCAAGGCCTCTTCTGCTTCTCACACCCCCCCACCAGCCAGTGGGCTGGGGGTGCACAAGGAGTTGGAGGGGACACGGCCAGGACAGCTGACCCCAACTGACCAAAGGGATATTCCATACATACGACGTCACGCTCAGCGTATAAAGCTGGGGGAAGAAGACAGAAGCGGGGGACATTCAGAGTGATGGCGTTTGTCTTCCCAAGTCACTTACACGTGACGGAGCCCTGCTTTCCTGGGGATGGCTGAACACCTGCCTGCCATGGGAAGTGGGGAATGAATCCCTTGGTTTGCTTTGCTTGTGCGCGTGGCTTTTGCTTTACCTATTAAACTGTCTTTATCTCAACCCACGAGTTTTCTCACTTTTACCCTTCTGATTCTCTCCTCCATCCCGCTGTAGGGGAGTGAGCGAGCGGCTGCGTGGGGCTCAGTTGCTGTCTGGGTTTAAACCTGACAGAACATTTGGTGAAAAGTACTGTTTGGGGCCTGGGTGCTGCCCTAGAACTTGCAAAAGTATCATGTGATCAGACTGAACCGAAGGCCCGTGTCACAAATGTCAAATGATTTGCTTCATTCTGACTTGCTGCGCTTATGCTTTTTGCTTCAACTGTGCTATTTTCCACTAGAATATTGTCACATTCCAGCCATTTGACATGCCCATAAAAACATCATTTTAGCCTTCTCAACTCATTAACCCTCTAGAATGTAAGCTGGCTGAATTCACAGGGTTAAGAGATCTAAAGGATGCTTTTTATCCCAGCCATCACTTACCTCCCTCTCCTGGATGAGACTGCTGGACAGCTGTGAAATTACTTTTTCACGGGCCACCATGCCTGCAGGTTTCCAGCTGGAATCAATGACAAAACTTGGAAATAAATCGCTGACTGCTTAGAGCAAGAGGATCAGGAAACCCAGCCCAGTTCTGAGCTAGAAAAACAACAGAAACAACCGCCACCAGCCACCACGCCACACACCTCTCACACCCGTGCACTTCCCACAGCCTCCGCGACTGTTCACGGGGTTGCACATTTGTTCTGCTGCTGCAGAACAGAAACGGTCCAGCTCAGTGCCATCTCAGACAGAAGATGAGATTGTTGGCTCTTGAGCAAGGAATGATCAGGGCTTTTAACATGTGGAAGGCTTGGGAGCTACAGGAGAGTCCTTCAAATAAGGACTCACCTGAGTCATTTAGCAACCCGGGGGACTTGTATGTCTCTTTCTGTCTTGCAGGCTACACTTGATTAGAAAATTTGTTGTAGGCTTGTACATAGCTTGCAGACCAGCAGCCCTATTACTACTTGTCTGATGTTCCACAATGGTGGTTGTTACTGATTGAAATTCAGGCTTGATGAATTTGTAATGAGCGTGCTGAGTAGCGATGGCTCGGTCAGCAGGGCCACGTGATGAATCTGCACATGCAAGAGCAGTTGACATTGGAAAGCATTTGGTGGTGGAGTTGAGCTTCAGAGACCATCCTTGGGTGATCATCTGTGTGAGGTGTTACAGGCATTGCAGCACACATGTTGTGAGTCATTAGGCACCGCTCTTAAAATGCTTCCTGGAAAAGCTCCTGCAGTACCCCAATCATTACTGGCAGCAGTCTGATGTCACAAAACATCTGGACCACATGAAAGACAGAGACCATCAATGGTGTCACTCCAAGAGTACACTGGACCATTGCAGCTTTATTCTGAGAGTCATTCACCAGCAGTGTGAACTTTCCCAGTTGGAAAAAAAACCCCACTGGCTATTGGGAGATGTGAAGGATGCCGATTAAGCAGTTATTGCTGCTAATACTAAGCAAGTTCATTTCCAGGACAACTTTTTCAACAGATTGAATACGCAAATGAGTAGTAAGAAAGCCTTTTGCCAAAACATTTAGACAAACATTTATTCAAACATTTTTAACTGTAAATTTTTGGCAGGACTGTTCTCTTTTAATTTTGTTTCTTTAGCTTCTAAACCAATAGCATTGAATCTCACTGTGCCCTTTCATGGGGGACAGAAGAACTCAAAAGGAAAGAAATATATCCCGAGATCTTAGCCCTATGGTAGATATGGGCATGATCATTAATCTCAGTCAGATTTTTTCCATAGCCCACATTTTCAGTCTTCAACACACACACAGACATGTCCTGACATATCCTTCCACTGCCATTGCTGCATGAGTGCCAGGAAGAGCCTTTGCATCTTCAGAGCTTATATAGTAATACATTACAAGTAACAAATTCCCTTTGTAAAATTGGGATGATAATACAGATCATTTCAAATAAATGTCGCACTACCTGTATCACAGGTACAGGCCAAGAAGGACTCTCTAGAAAGTGCTGCCTTTATATCTGCTTGGTGAACAGAACTTCATGATCTTTATCTGTCCCTGAATTTGAATATGCAAAAGTGTCTTTTGCTGTGTAAATAAGCTCACTAGCTGTCTGCCATTTCAAAGCGGTTTGCTTATCTATGGTGACGTGTCCACACCTGGTCCAGGTTTGAGGACCATATAGCTTTTTCTTAGGTAACTGATCTCCAGTGTCAGCACCGGCCATCCCACCCAACTCCCATACCGCATCGGTTTATGTAGACCTATGTCTCATGGTAGCAGCAAGAACTAGATGCTAGGAGGAAGGTGACTCGTCTGCATTGGCTATCTTTCCACCAGGGTCTGAGTGGTTTCCAATTCTTGTGATTGAGTTTTTTGTGGCAACCCAGCTATGATGGGCACGAATACAGACCCTGACTGACAAAGCCACATAGGCAATACCCGTGGAACCAATTGCACTCGTGCAGATGCATCAGTGTCACCATGCCAGCAATATACTGTAGTACAGCCTGTATAGCATCTACTCTTGGAGCACTTGGGCAGTAAAGATCAGGCTTCTCATGGAGATTAAATGGTCTGAAATTCTAGTACATCATAAAACATGGCCAAAAACTATAAATTGAATATTCTCTCTCCATGGGTCTTACTCCTAGGGAAACTTCAATAAGATTCAGATAAAAGAACCCAGCGGAGAACTATTTCATGCAGAGACACCTAATAGACATCCCACAGAGTTTGTCTTTTTTGAGTGGTAAAGGGGACCTAGTCCATTGCTCCTTAGAGACCTCAAATGTATTCTGAGCTTTGTTTTGTAGTAAAACAAAGCTTTTACTATAAACCCAAATATGTTAATTTTTTCTTAAGCTTTGGAAAAGTTTCAGCCAGCCTTTTCTAGAGTTTTTGTCATTTTAAGGTAATGAGTTTTCTACAGGTTTTAAAAACATGAGGACCTGGGTTGAACAGGGAGATCTTAATGTGTTCATTTCAGAAAAGGATAGGATCTTGTTCAACCCTTATTTGACATCATAGAAAACATAGCAGATTGTGACTGAAAAAGAAACAAGAATTCTCTTGCTCTGTGGATCATGGATCTTACTGTCCTTTAAAAAAAAAAAAGTATAACAATAGTTTACAGTCTCAGACAGGACCTCGTGCTTACAAGTGGATACCTTCTCCTACTTCCTTCACATTAGCAGAAACCTAATCTGCTTTATATACTCTAGCCAAACTCATGTTCTTGATCATAAACAGCAATTTTTTCCAAAAAGAATAAAAGAAAAGGATTGTCCATGAACTGATAGAACTCTGCCTCTTCTACTCCTCTTTATCTTCCATGATATTATGAGAGACCATCTCTTGTTTTATGCTTATGTAAAATTTAACGCTGTGGTATTATAACAATCCAATTAGTCGTAAACTGATTAGTAATAAAGGTGATGTCAAGACCAGACAGGATCATCTGACCATTTGTTCAGCTAACAAGGGCACAAAGGACCAAGTCCAACGCCCAATGGAAGGCAGCTGTGAGCATACATGCAGTCCAACGGACTTGACCTTAACCAACAAGTCCATTAGCTTTGCCATAACTGTAAGCAAGATGCGTATTATCAGATCCAATGCACAGATGACTAGAGCAGCACTCTGTGACAGACGAGTGCAAGAAAAGCGCCTTGCCAGAATCTGTTCTTCCTTTGTTTCTGGTACAACTTGTTCTATTACCAAAGCGGTAACTAGCAAGACATGCCTGAGCTGTGCACTGCTACGGTGAGGACATCTCATCCCAGTTTGTAACAAGTTCAGGGCCTAGAGGTGAAAGTGCCACGAAATATCAGAATGTGCCATCTGGCCTTGGAAACTGGGAAACAAAGAGCTTATAAATATGCAGGAACCTCCATGTGTTCCTGGGACCACATAGCAAGAAGACAGAGAAACTCAAACATGTATGGAGAGGAATGTCTCCCCTCCTCCCTTCGCATGTGCTTCACTCAGGATGTTTGTTCGAGAAGAAAGCCGCTTGAACAATAAAACCCATATGGCAGATGTTGAAAGGAAGTCTGGAGTCGAACACGCCAAAAGAAAAGTTTGAGACTAGTTCATCCCTATGATAAGATTACCCACTCAAATATGCACATCACAACATCCTTGTTAGGGGACCAAACTGATAATAGTAGCAGTGTGGTACTTGGTACTTTGAACTTTTCACCCAAGAATTGCAAAGCGCTTTACAATAAAGCCTGAATATACCTTTACATGAGATGGGAGGGGCTGTAAAGAGATAGCTTTGGGTATTTTGAGCATGAAAAACACAAAACGCCATTGCAGCACATCACAGAAAGCTCTAATTCACCTGGAAATGCTGCTTTTAATGAATCTTTATGGAATTATACCCAGTCAGACTCCAAGGCCAGTGGACTTGCATGTCTTTGCACTTAAAAAGCGAGCTCCTGTGACCTTTTCTAGCTATATTTTTAATACTAAAGATGATATTAAAAAATGGACATGAGTTCCCACTTTAATAAGCATTTCATTATTTATTCAGAATGGAACAGCTCTCAGCAAAGCTGAGAGGTCGTCCTAGATAAGGGACAATAGCCCCAGAGAAGCCTTTTGAAAACTGGGTTGAATCCCAGTGCCAGAGGGAGCTTTATCTGAAGATGGAGCTACTCCATGGCCAACTCCAGACCTTCACAAAGATGTGAGTGTGAAGAACTGGACAAAAAAGCTCGTGAGAGTCAAAAACTCTGCCGTGAGTTCTTGAAGTTTTCCTGCTGTTACTATGACCGGAAATGCTGTAAGAGCAACTTTTCTTAACGCTTCCTTTGTTCAGGGCTACATTTATTCACCTCTCAAATAATGGAGTGGGAAGGAAAGTGTTGTGGACCAAGTCTGGCAAGCCAGAAGTTGAAATGAGGTCTAGGCACTGGGAAGTTTTACATCTGAGTACCTGAAAATTTTCATCAAATTTTCATCAGATTCATTATTTTGGGCTGGACAAATGTTGGCCTCTCATCTGTCTGTGTGGGAAAAGTCCTTCCTAACAGGGTTTCTTTTAACATGTAACCCAAAAGTAATTAAGCTCCTAATTCATTAAACTTTGATTGAAGTTCTGGCAATGACAGTCCCTGGCAAGGACAGTCAGCAGTCTTAACTGGACTGGGGTTGTCAGGCATTTCCAGAAAACAGCATCGAGCATCTCTCAAAGTTCAGGACCCCTCCTCCTGCCCCTTCTGCCCTCCCCACCACCCACCAGCCCCTTTCCATCTTTCACTGCTGTAGACGGTTCAAAGAGATGTTAATGTCCCAGAAGTGATCCTGATGCCAAGTTTCTCTGTTAAAACCATCTCCAGGCAACAATCAGGTTTGCCACATGCCTATTGTCCTCATCACTCTCAGGCAGTCACAGCATATCAAGGATTGGGGCTGGTTTCGTTCCATGCCTTTTGCTCCTGCTGCTGCTGTCCCCAAGTTCTGGAAGGCCTGTAAACAAGGAAGGGAAGATGAAGGGCTGAGGAGGGGCGCATTTTTCTTTATCTCATCTGGCAGTTAATCCCTTGCCAAATGTATCAAGCCAAACGAGGAGGGGAAGAGTTTGGTGAGACAGACGTGGTGTTTTCAGATTCTGCAGCTTCCCTGCTGCACTTATTTCTCTTCTGTACTTCTGTAACAAGCTTGAGTGAGTGACTATGGCCCTGGATGAGGACTTAGCAGCAAGGGTTGTTACACTCCCACCCTTGGTCCCCAGTTTGTGTTTGGCTGGTCATGGGTGGACAGTGGTGGAGAGCCAAAAGCTGATGACTGGCACAGGAGCTCTTCATGGGGGAGTCCTGAGGGAAAGAGCTCAGAGACACTGCTGGAAATCCCTTCTAGTCCAGTATGGCCCTGTAGACTGCACCTTACCATAAGGCTCTGCGCCTCCGAATTTACTTTTTCTAAGGAAGAGATGGTGTATATGGGCAGTGTCCTGCTTATGGTCTTATTTCTGGGTTTTTTGTCATCTAGGCCCCCCGAGATTTGCTTTTTGGGGTCAGTTCCTTGGCTTGCACAAGATGGTGTTGCTTCTTTGACTGCACTGAAGCTGTTCTGCCTGTGACCTGTGTAACATAAGCTGGTAGTCTCAGATGGTCTCCCCCCCTCACTGGTCCTCTCCAGCCCTTTTGCTATCACCCTCAACATGGAGATCAAGTGCTTTACCACCTATGAAGACACTCCCATGTTGTTCTGTTCCCCTCTGCATTCATGCATTTTTGCAGACAAGGTAGATGTCACAGGAAAGCGTGTGCTGGAAAACTCGTTGTTGAAACTGCCTGTGCCAGATTTGTCCTGGCAAAGAGAGGGGCTTTGCGAACATTTTCGCAATCCTTGAGCAGCAAAGGACATCTCGCCACCACATCTCCCACGCCCGAGTGTGCCTCTTCCTCTGGGTGCACAGGCAGGAAGCAGTAGTCTATAAGCAGGAGCAATTTTGGGCAAAGACTTGGCTCTCCTGCGTTGTCTGTGTGGCTGCTCTCAGCAGGACTACTTCCACTCCCAATGTGTTATTGCAGTGAATAGACGGGAGATGGGTGGGGTTGCAGGGGTGGTATGGACAATAAAAGGAAATGCCTCTGCTCTGCATATGCTCTGGAGAGGGAGGGTGTCTGTGTGTCGGGCAAGAGGAGATGTTGTGCGAGACAGGGCATGGAGGGGAGGCGTCTGCATGAAAACCAGAGAAGAAAGTATTTGAGAGAGCGTGGATGGGTGGTGGCAAGGGAGTGGGAACAGGACGAAAGAGGCTGTGTATGGCTGTAAAAAGAGAGTCTGCTTGAAAAGGACCCGGAGCAGAGGGGGTGTGTGAGGGGATCGCAAAGGGGAGATGTGAGGCAGAACGTCTGTGGGTGGCACAGAGATGGATGCGGTGCCTGCACCACGCTACCAAACCAGACGCTGCATCCCACATGCTGTGACTGCCTTTTGCAATCCCATGGACTACACCGTTGGTTTACTCTGTTAACACTCTATATCCGGTGTTATATTTTCCAAAGCAGAAAAATTGTGGTATTACAGCCTGGGGTGGGTGCCAAAGTTCAGCAAGAGCTGTCCATCCTTTCAAACAAGTAAACATTGCACCTTTTCAAAGCACCCTTGAGCGAACAGAGAGACTCCAGAGTTGCTGTAGTGCTGGTGGTTTGAGGATCGTTATGGAACAACCTCTCCAGAAATGTTTCTCCTGATTTTTGAGTCAATGAGCCATTTTCTTCTTACCAAATGTATTCACATGTATCAGTGTTACCACAGGGAAAAACAAAAGCTTCCTCCTTCATTGCAGAAGCCTTCCAACCATACTCTTCCACATGACTTTGACACTTTGAAGTTCAAGGCTTTGTTTCTTCTAGTTTCAAAAAATAAAAAAATAAAAAAATTGGCTTTATTTGGTGACTGTCCTGGCCCACATGGCTTGGACCAGGATGCAGCTGACCCCCAACACCCTGGGGTGCTAATATCTGAGATTGGACCCCTCTCTAAGCCAGGTTCCTGAACAACAGTTCGCGCGTGCCTAGTAGATCAATAAATGAAATTAACTCATTTGAAGCCAAAATAGAAAAAAAGAATCAAGCTTGTTCATAAATATTCTGCAGACAGTAAATACATAGAAATAGTGACCTAGTAGGAGGCTGTACTCAAAATTCCAGAGGATCACGGTAATCTGATATTTACACTGACTTCATGAGTTTGGAGTCCTTCCGAAAAATCAGACCGCAGCATCACACATTTTGTCTTAGCCCCTGCATGCGATCTCCATGCCTAGCTGTTATGGCTCTGGTTTGCAAAGGGTTTCTGTTTGTTCCCTTGGTGGATTGTAATTGCCCTGGATCAGCTTCAAATAGGAGGGAAAATGTTAAAAAAACACAAAGGGATTGATTCTTCAAAGGTCCTGAACATTATGCCTAGGTGGTGATCTCATGGCAGCAATGACCTCAGAGGTGTGTTTGGCTTGGTTCAAATTCACAGAGCTGCCTCTTGCCAAAGACATTTTAAGTGGGCCAAAACCATCTGTAAACACAGCCGTCCAAAAACACATGCTGCATACAGTCACAAACACACATCATGTGTCTCACGTAAACTCACATATGCTCCTCATAGAAAATGCGGGGTCTGCAGTCACAGCAAACTGTCGTTGCTATTTATCATACAGCTCAGGTGCCCCAACACACAGCTCAAACATGGATGAGCTCAGAGCGCACAAGCTCATCAGATGTAACCTGTGCTGTGCAGTACAGCTGTCTTCTGTGTAGTTCATGGCCCTGGATCCCAGGTGGAGGGACTATTCCCAGGTTTTATTTCTCTTATTTCAGGTTAAAATCAGTCCTGAGTAAGCCATCTGAACTCCGCTGTGCTCCTCACAATTAATCCACTGCCAACAAGAAGGAAGGTGTTCCTGGGGGACCAGTTTTCCAGGTTGACCATAGATTCTGAGGTCCACAGGCCGTGCCCAGCTCATCTACTCCCACCTATCGTCAGACAGTATAGGAAAGAGAAACACATGCCGAAAGCTACATCTCTGTACTTACAGGTGGCTTATGTTAGTTGAGCAGGAGGCAAACCAAACTTGAAATTGAAATCCTAGTCCTCTTCAGACCAAATGGTGCTGCAACAGCCAGTCTTAGTATTTAATATTCATGCTGCAGTAAAGATTTCTGGCTCCATTCACTGTTTTGGCCCTGTTGTACCAAGCATGGCAGACACAGTAGTAACTAGTAAAACAGCTATGTTTGCATATTTCCAAGGTCACATTTACATACTTCTAAGCATGAACATGAACCAAAATGCTTGCTTTGTGCATCCCCAAATTGTGAGGAATGCAGATATCCAGATCTGTATTCCCCACCTGACTTCTGTGTTTGTAGCTCAGCAAGTTTGAAATGGCCGTACACTTGAGAGCACACAATCCTACAGAAGCCCAAACTGTCATCTAGTACCAATGGGAGAAATAGGACAAATGGTGAGGCTCAGAAAATGCAGTGTTCAGCAGAAACTAGATCTCCGGATGAGCACTAGGAGTTGATCCTGTAGATTCAGCGTGAAATATTGGCACAGCGTCACAGAACCATAGAATAATTTAGGTTGTTAGGAACCTCTGGAGGTCATCTAGTCCAGTCTGCCCCTCAAAGCAGATGCAGCTAGATCAGGTTGCTGAGGACCTTGTTCAGTCAAGCTTTGAATATCCCCAAGGAGGGAGACTCCACAAGCTCTTTGGGTAACCTTGTCTGTGTTCGATTTACCCTCACAGTGAAAAAAAAAACCACCCCTCTTTATATCTAATCAGAGTTTCGTGTTTGGCAGCTCGAATCTGTGGCCTGGCATCCTGCCACTCTGCAGCACTGAGAAGAGCCTGACTGCCTTCTCTATGCCCTCTCCTCAGAGATCACAACATTGAGGCAGTTCTGCCCCACAGGTGACAAAACACGGAACTGAAACTGCAGTAGTGTGAAAACAGCAAAGAGAGGAGCTGGAAGGAAGGTAATCAGAGCCGCAGAAGAATCTGATCCTAGAAGCTGGCAAAGAATGGAAGGAAAAGAATGGAAATCCTAGGGTTTTTTCTGAACATTGTGCTCCTTACAGCCATGACTATTCGATGGTGGTTGCTCAGAACTGCTCCCAGCAATGACTGCAAGGAAAGCACAGGTTGATCCCACAGGAGCCCTCAGTGCTGCGCCTGCCTGACATTCTTGGTGCTCAACACGTGCAATAAATCGTTTTCACAAGCTGCTGTGCATTCCTCTCCAAACACACACAGGATGCGCCAATCGCCTCTTCTTTCCCAAAGGCTAAATCATGTACGCAGGGCCAAGGCTGGAAGCTGGCAAGAAGAGCCCTGCCTGCGTGGGCAGAGTGCTACCATGGCAAAAGCTCCTACTCTCAAAAGCACATATTTTCCCATAAATGGCCAGTCACTAAGAACCAGTCACCATGAACTGATACAGGCATGGGGAGGAGCTCTAATGTCTATTAATGATGCGGGAGCAGCTCTGTGACAGGTTTGGAATGCAGGATAAAATTGTAGGTGGCTTCACAGCCACTGAAGTGCACACAGAGGGTGCTTGGGGCACTGCAGCCAGCACGTGGGGCTTGAGACTTCCACCTGCCCCGTGCCCCTGGAAGGATTTGGACCAACCGAACCACAGCCATCATCACCGGCACTGCTCTCTCTGTGTGCCGGTCCTGCTCACCAAGCCAATGTGCGCTGAGGCAGGGCAAATTAATTTGGGCCTCACCAGCTCTGGTGGGAACAGGAGCCCATGGGCACCACCGTGCTTCTCCCCCTGGGTAGGGAGCACAGAGCAGTTGGCGCAGCCTGGCCCCAGAGATCGTAGACCTCGGGGGGTTTCAAGAGCACTAGGTGCTGTGCCGGGAGCCGAGTGGCACTGTGCCTGGCGGGGCAGGGCCTCGCCAGCCAGGAGGGCGGCCAGGCCCAGCTGAGAGCCCTGGCCACGGGCAAGTGGGCAGTGAGGAGGTGGGTCAGCAGGTGGGCAGTGAGCAGGTCGGGCCAGGCTCAGGCCCAGGGACGGTGGCCAGGGTCAGCCCAGGGACCTCCAGGTGGTCCTCGGGGACAAGGCAGGTCCGAGGCCAGGCAGGGAGTCGGCCATAAGCTGGGGCTGGCGTCAGGACTGGCAGAGTCCCTGGCCGGCGCTGGAGCCCAGCACTCCTGCAGCTGGCTGGTGCCTGGGCTGAGGCGGGGGCCCTGGGCCCGTGGTGGCAGCGGAGGAGGCCCCAGGCGGGGCTGCTGGGGGCCACTATGGCCAGCTGGTGCCTGGCAGGCCCTGGCAGCGTACTCCTACTCAGGGAGACTGGAGGCTGGTTAACCACCCTCGCCGGGGACACCATGGGATGAGAACAGCCTGTGAAGGTATCAGGGAGTAATTCACAGGCGGTCAGCTTTGAGATCCTTCTTAGCACATGTAGGTTTGCAGCACCTCCCTGAATGTCCAGACAAGCAGTGCACACCTCTGACTCCAGCCTCTCTTGGGCACTGACGGCGTGTGATGGTATCCCCCAGATTAAACAAACCACCTTTAAGTAGGTAGAACATACTCTAACAACCATAGCAATTCCTTTCTAAACTATTTTAGAAAACGCATAGTTTTAATCACCTGTTTAAACTATTTTTCAAAAGCTCTAGTGCATAGTAAGTCTTGGAAAGGCTCCCTTAGCCTTCTATATTCAGCATATTTTCTCTCAAAGTGACACATATTTCAGTGTGCTATTATGGCAGATATCAGCCACCCCCAAGGTAAGGTTGCACAACAACATCCTCTGTCATCCCAAGTTTTCTTAGGACACTTCCACCGAGTATCTGACCTCACATTTCCTATGCTTGGTCTCTCTTAAGAGAGGTTGTTTTGTTTCGAAACTGTGAACAAAATCCCAGTAGGTACTTTCAAGTTCAAGGAGAGTGAAAAGAAACAAACCCGAACCCCCAGTGTGCAGTCCTCCCCTCTGTAAAAATATTGAGGCTGTACTTTTTTCAACAGTCCTCCAGCAAGGAGAGATGAAAGGCAGTGCTCAGGACCAGGTCTGGAAACAGGACTTAATCCAAGGCTACTAAATCTCTGGCTGCGATATATGTTACATTACCCTGAGACAGGAGGAGGGTGGAACCTGAAGTGCAATTATTACCAGTGCTTGAAAATTCCCCCTGAGTGTGCTTTGGGGCATCTGTTAGAGTTTTGTAATGGACCTTAACAAAGCTTTCTCTCCTCTGCCTTATAGGCCAAGTCCTTGCTGCTTCAGGGTTTCTGCTGGGATAGTTTGTATGAAGAAAACTTCAACATCAGCTTCACAAAGCAGAATCCTCAGAAGACCTATCCTTTATTCAGGAATCAAAGAAAGTCAGAGGTCTCCCAGCATCTAGGGAACCCCTGCATTTCAGCTGCACTCAATGAGAAACAGTGTGTGAGAAGAGAGTGCTGGAGAGATGCTCGTTTCAGTTGGGAATCAAGCCCACAGTTTTCATCTTTTATTCTACCTGAGATAAAGCAGTCACAATGTAAATAGACATATTCCTGCACTTTCAAACCAGCTTTGTGTCAAGCTATTTCCAGACAGGCAATAACAAGAACAGGCATGGGAAGAAAGCCTTCCTCATGCCATTACTATTAAAGATTTAAAGACCTGTTCTCCAGTTCTTTCCCTTTCCAGTCTTTTCAACATCTCTGCAAAACTGTTCAGAAAATACAGCTTGTCTAATCTGGTGGCTTTCTCCTCTGAGTCTGCAGGACTCTGAGTATGAAACAGAAGCAAGGCAAAACCTAATTAATCACGTTGCTTAAAATAACGGCCCAAATCTCACTGGGTTTACTCATGTGATTAATGTTTCATTGTAACAGAGGAACAGGGAGAAACCCACGAGTTATCCCACTGATTTCAGCAGGTCGTGGATTTTTGCATGGGTATTTCCAGCTACTGTTACAGCTAAATGAAGGTTTAACCACACTGGAACTGGCTAGTCCAGTGTACATGGAAATGCAAAAGATGAGATTCCAAAAGCAACACCACCTTGGCCAAATAGCACAAGTGAGGTGTTTTCTAATCCTGTTTGCTTGATTAACAGCATGGCAAGACACACTGCGTGTTTATATTGCAAGCAGGAGCACAACTCCAAGTTAAAGGTGGTTTTAAAAGATCTTTCTATTGTCTGATTGTGTTCACACTACGTAGAGGTAGGGGAGGGATGCCTGTGGGAGAACATTACATATGCTGTAGACACATTTTTCTCCTGGCTGTCATGGTTTAGCCCCAAAACTATGTGACACCCCACTCTAATGAATACTGGCCAAGCAGTGAAGGAACCTGTTGCTAATTGGGCAAAAAACCTTTCACAAAGCAGCAAGTCAGTCATGAGAGGTAAGGCTCATCAGGCTGAGAGTAAGAAAGGGCAATGACTGGAAACTGCATGGGAAATGCATACCTGAAGTGGTGGTTAAGAGGACGGTAGCAAGAAAGGCTGTTATAAAACTGACTTTTTGCCCTGAGGAAGGAAAGAAAAAGGAGTATCTGCCATTTGGAAACATATTCCTCTTAGTAGCCTTCATGCTCTTCAGACATGTCAAATCATTGTACAGACATCCTTATGGTATTTTCAGCCCTGAATGAAGCTACAGCAGACAAAGGAACCAGGCAAACAGGATGCCAGTGAGCCCTGCTAAAGGAAACACGATGTAAATCAGGGAGAGGAATATACAATGCCTATAGGATGTATTATTTCTATAGCAGGGGCCAGCTCAACCTTTGGCTTGAGAACAAGATCCAGCCTGGGCAACCATGTTAAATGACATTGTGTAGGGAGGATGTGATGGGCTAACCTTCCCGCATCAAAGGTTATCATCAAAATTCACGGCACAGGAACACAGACTTTCGTACAGATCTGATCCATGCCCCGGCTAACCTAATTTCCTGCTCTCAGCCATGACTTAACGCTTTAAGGGAAGGAGGAACTTCCCTGGGTTTCAGCTCACTGACGGTGCAGTGCCAGACATGGAAAAGTTGCTTAGCTGATCCCAGTGTTTGTTCATCTAATTAGGACCACTGGACATCAGTGCATTACAAAGGTAGGTAGCAATGTCAGCAGCATGGTAAATGCAACTGTGAGTCATGTGTTTCTGCAGCACTGTAGTATGGAAAGCAAACCCAGCCGCACAGTGAACGTATTTGTTGATCCTGTGTGTTGGCAGACTCTTTCAAATAGTTTATCTGCACTATCAAATAACAAGTCCAAAAAATTAAAACAAAATATTCCTATCTGTTGAGAAATTTACTTTTGTTCAGCACTGGCCTGTCTCTGCTTGAGTTGCTCATGTCAGACAGAGGCCTCGTCGCTGCTGCTCGTGCAACTGGGTCAAGGAGATCTGACAGCAGCAGAGCAAAGTTTTCAGCCACGTCCCATAAACAAGAGAAGTATCCCAAGCTCTTCCCTGCCTGCACAGGAGGGTAAGGACTGGACTGCACTATGTTTTGAAACAAATCCATAACCAACAAAGGAAACAGCTGCATTGGAATGAAATCCCTTGACTGAATCTTATTTTCTAATGTAGATGGGGCCAAAGGTGTGGAATTGGGTCCGCCTGAGATGATGCCTCCCATATGATAGTGTGTAGTTTGCATCTTTCCAAAGCACAATGATTTGGAATAACAGTTGTGAAGGAATTTATCTTGAATGCCCTTTTGAAAACAAATTCCCAATTGTTGGGGTTTTATTTTTGGGTTCTTTTTTTTTTAAGGACTCTTTCGAAACTTACTCTAAGGGCTACAATCAGAACAAGTTGGTTTTGATCTGTTCGCAAATGGCCTTCCCTGCTAGAAAAGGGTGTTCAGTGGAGCACTGACATTCAGTGCCCCTGTGAAAGACACCAGAGACCTAAAGACCATTGATGCTGTCAGATTTCCAAGACTGAATTCCTCCCTATAATATCCAGGCTTGCAGCCAATTTGGCTGGCTTGGAGCAGTTATATCTTTAAAAAACGCTTGATGCGTATTCACGTTTCAAAAAGGGAAAAAAACCCAACCAACATTGCAGAGTGATGCAGAAAGACAAGCGGATGATGGAGTGGAGCAACAAAGTCACAAGCAAAGAAAACCCAAGCAGAGATGATCTTCCTAAATTCCATATCAGTAATTCTGGTCCTTGGAGAGAGTGCCTCAGCATTTGTACCCTAGCATGATACAACTATTTCCTTTCTCCATATCTGATCCTCTGCATGGCTGCTCTGATACCATAAAACAAACTAGTTTGAGAAAACAGCAGGCTGTTTCTGAGCCCTTTCTTGTGAAGATTAACTGCTCTTTAGAAAGTGATCGTTTGTGGATGTTTCTTGCGCGGGAGGCAAAGGGGAGGAAAGAGGATCCTCTAAGTTTGCTTGAAAATTTAGGAGAAATGTTGCATTGGTTACTGACACATTTTGCTGATCTACAAAACACAGATATCCTGAAACCCTGTGCCCATGCAAGCTACCACTGGGAGTGTAATAAGCTTAGAGGCTCTAAAGCATTTTTAATTATTATAATATGTTATAATTTAATTAATATAGTGAGAGTGTTATTAAACTCAGAATTCACAGGAACTTGCAACTGCAAAGGAAATTTTTTCTGCGCACTAGATTAGGAAAGAGGTACTTTGGAAAGAAAAGCTGAAGATATTTTTACCTGGAGAGCTCCTTTGGAAAAGGCTGTGCCGTTTTACTTACAGTACTCTTGCTATAACCAGACAGTGGGCAGAGCCGTATCAGGATCACGGATCCACTTCACCAGACACGGAAAAATATGAACGAAAAGCACCAATAAGCTTTAGTATTGTTTGCAATCTTAAATTTGTCTGGCTTATTTATGCATTTTCACTTACAGGAAATGCCTCCTGAGGTCTTTCCCAGGAGAATGAGAGGTGATGGGGAGAGACTGTATGGTTTGTACTACTCCATGAATGTATGCTAGGGGGAAGGCTGGCTGGTTTATTCTGTCTATTTAAAGACAACCCACATAGGCATGGGGGGGAGCACGGCTATTATTTCATATTCCAAATTCTTATGTTCAAAAATATTTGTAAGGGTTGTTTAGAGACAGAGGAGATGTCACTACCAAAAAATCACAACTTTTCAAATCTTGTATGCATAGAGAAAACAAAGATCAGACCACAGTGTACCAGGTGGCAAATAAAGCATTCCTCATATTTCTTCATAGTTTTTAAAAATCACTTGACTTTCCAAGACAGTCTGTGTGACTGAGATGTGGTGTGCTTTTGTTTTTGAAATGCTTTAAGTACTTGTTTGCGGGACTGAACTTCTAATGTGAAAGAGATCAAAACGTCTTAGCATAGAGTACATTCTCCCCACGTAATGTATTCTTTTCAGCACATCTCCAGAGAGGATTTTATAGCACGGATATTTCTCAGAGAGACAGGACTGTGAAAGTATCCGCCCTCAGTACGCGTTTACCTTGGAATAGTCTCTCAAGTGGCTCCTTTCTCAACACAAATAGACTTCCCCCCAAAGACAGAATTTCCCTGCCATGCAGATAGAAAACTTTCTAAAGGAAACTTCCTCCACAACAACAACAAAAAAAAAGGGGGGGGGGGGGAGGAATACAGTTGGTCCCTATTGCTTTTCATGTCTTCTCAGTGATGAATGTCCCAGATACTTCAGCCTGTGAGACAGCCACCCAGGCAGATCCCACTTTCAGCAGTGCCAGTAATGGAGGACAGCAAGGAGTTTGGGCTCATCTCTGAGGGCATTTACATACCTCTCAACTCTGTTTATGGCGGCAAAACATTCCCAGGACAGGAGCTTTAAAAATCTTGGAGTGAGAACTTAACTGAGTGCCTACTGGCTTTAGCTGCCCAGTTACCCTTAACTTTCAGTGGGACTTAAACCCCTACTTAGTGGGCATTTTCAAAAAATTTCAGACCTGTACACTATAGCAACGCTAACAAATAACTTCATGATAAAATCTATCAGCACAATTGCCATTAACTGGCTTCCTTGTAGGAAGATCAAGGAAGAGGTCAAACAAATATTGTAAGGATGGCAAGCAAGCCTTTCCCAAAATTAGATAGCGACTTTCCTCCTAGGGTCAAGGATTAAAGGGGGATGACACAGGAGAAGCCCATGTATTTGATCTGCACTGTGAGTGCACGGCAAGTTCCCCTTGCAAGATCATCTGCCTGCTACCTTCCATGATGCAGGAAGAGTTGCTTAAAAATAATAATAATAATAAAAAAAGATTGAAAAAAAGAGATTAAGGTAAAAAACTTATAGTCAATAAGTGACAAAAAGTTCAAAGCAGATATTTATTAAGAGAAGAAGGATACAAAGGGGAACACCACAGGCTTTGTCAGGGCACACAAAAAGAGCTGAAGGATCTAGCAAAACTGGTGATAAATGATAGCTTCCCCCAAATATTCACCTCATACTAATTAGAAAGGAAAAAGCACAGGCTGACCTGGAAGTCTTTCCAAAACAAGAATCTGCATAACTAAATGTCTTTTCTCTTTTACTAATACTCCCTTTAGGACCTTCTGTGTTTCTTTTCCATCAGCTCTATCACAGCGCTGTGAACATGGCACATGTGCTTTCTTCACATAGCATGAAGGGCAAATGGGTACCAAGTTCTCTGTGAAAGGCACAGAAGAGTGGAAAGTTGGGTGACTGCCACAGCAGGTTATTTGTGAGCCCATGAAATGTGCTGTAATCATGGGTTTTGTCGATACAGGGGGAGTTGTAGGAATAATTTCAGAGAGGAATGTACCTTGTCAGTGCATGCTTTAATTGCTTTCCATAGTAATTTCTGTCCAGAAATCATGGTAGAATTATGGAATTAATGTACGGAACTTCTACCTGGCCAGGAACCCAAGGACGCTGAATAGCAGCAGCGCCTGGTTAATCTGGCAGCAGTGGCTCTGGCAGTATTTAGGTCCGTTTGTGTGAGCCATCAGGACTCCCAGCCCAGAGACAAGCCCCTCCTGGAGACATCATCATCGCAGACCCTTAGTCTTCCAATCCAGATGCCAGAGATCAGATGCCTTCCTTGAAAGTAGGAGCCCCACTCGCAAGGCCTCCAGCATCTGACCAGCTCCCAGATAACTGACCTGGTCTGTACTCACAGGGTCTCGAAAAAACAAGGTTTTCAGCTGAGAAGCTGAGCTGAGCTGCCTGGGCAGCAAACCGGTCCATGCCAAGGCCTTCCTGCAGTGGGCTTTTGCCTGAGTTCCATCAGAGGATTTGCCAGAACGAACAGGTTTCCCCCAAATGTGAACCATTCAGCTCTTTCCACTGGTGAAAAAAATAGTTCCATTGGAAAAAAATCTCTCAGCATTATTTTTGTCTTTGTATTGCAATGGATTGTAGTCAGAATTCTGAGTAGGTTCTGGTCTCTCCCCCACACAGCTGCAGTCCAGTCGGAGAAAAGATGCAGAAAAATGGGAAAGTTTGAAATGAAGTGAAAAAGCTGGAAGGAGGAAGAGTGAGGATCAGGAAAAGATCACAACATGTAGAGGAAATGGCTAGTTTGAGGTCCCAAATACCCTAGTGTGTACCACTCGGTCGTAACCAGAATCTTCCTCCCAAAGGAATGGAGGGACTGCTAAATTGGACAAGATTTTTTGGAGCTCTCTGTGGCAATGGATGTAAAGACTGATACAGGCATAGGCAAAGTGGGAAGGTGATCGCTTTTAGGAGAAGCTGGGAAACTGGGTGGGCACGTACATTGCTGATAGCTGGGGCAAGAGATCTGGAGGCGCAGGTGAAGGAAGGCAGCGGTGCGGGGAACTCTAGGATACCTTGTAGATTTACTTTCACGTCTTATTGCTCAGGTGCCCTGACTTGCAGGAACTCCTGCTTTCCAGAACAAGAGCGTGACTGTCAGTTCTTGGCTCTTTCACTGAGTTTGCCCAGAAAAGCCGTATTTTAGCGTGATTTTCTGGCTAGCTCTTTCCCCATACTTAGTCCTCGACTCTGCTCTTGGGCAATGCCCACCATGGAAAGTGAGGTTCTGCACCACGGGGGTGGTGAACAACTCTACTGAGCCCCCTTCCATGCCAGGTCCGCTTTGCTTCGTACCTTCCCAGCCTGCACCAACCGGTGCTTAAACCCTGCGCAGAAATGCTGATTTTCACCGAGCAGCTCCAGCCCTTTTCCCCCAGCACGGGTCCTTCTCCGTGCCCCTTCTCCCCGCAAAACTCGGGCAGACAGGGAGCGCTCCCAGGTGAGCAGCGGAGAGGCGCGTTCACCCCGCGCAGGATGAGCCTGGAACGCGCCATCACCCCCGCTCTGGCCGCCGGGTGGATTCCCCCCCCCCCGTGCCTTCCCAGGCGGAGCCGCTCGGGACGCAGCCCGGGCTGGAGGCGCCGGCACATCTCGCCGCCGAGGGCTGCCGCTGCCCTGCGACAGACCGGCTTGTTCCCCGGGGCACCCACGCCCCGGAGGGACGGGCTGGCGCCGACGGGGCACCCATGGGGTCTCCCGGCTCCACCGGCTCCGGCCGAGCGGCAGCGGGACGCGGCGCTCACCTTCCCCCCCCGCCCCCCCGGCGCCTCGCGGAGCCGCCGCCGCTCCCCGCCCGTGGTGCCGCCCCGCGCCGGGAGGGGGCGCCCCCGCCCGGCCCCGCCCAGCCCCGCGCCCAGCCAATGGCCGGCGCCGGGGGGAGCCGTCCCGCTCGCAGCGCCCCGCCCCGCCCGCCCGGGCCGGGCCGCCGGCCCCGACCCCGCACCGCGCCGAGCCCACTCTCCCCGGCCGCCGCCGCAGCGCCGGGACCGATCGCCGAGCCGCCGCCAACCATGCGCCGCGCCGCGCCTGGGCCGCGGGCATGACAACGCGGCCGCGCCCCGAGCTGCGCCGAGGGCTCCGCGCGGAGCCAGGCAAGTACCGCGGCGGCGCTGCTGCCCCTCCTCCCGGGGGGCTGCGTTGCGGGGAGGGGGTGTCTCCTGCTGGGCCCCCCGGGGCTGTGTTGCGGGGAGGGGGTGTCTCCTGCTGGGCCCCCCGGGCTGTGTTGTGGGGAGGGGGTGTCTCCTGCTGGGCCCCCCGGGGCTGTGTTGTGGGGAGGGGGTGTCTCCTGCTGGGCCCCCCGGGGCTGTGTTGTGGGGAGGGGGTGTCTCCTGCTGGGCCCCCCGGGGCTGTGTTGTGGGCAGGGGGTGTCTCCTGCTGGGCCCCCCGGGGCTGTGTTGTGGGCAGGGGGTGTCTCCTGCTGGCCCCCCGGGCTGTGTTGTGGGCAGGGGGTGTCTCCTGCTGGCCCCCCGGGCTGTGTTGTGGGCAGGGGGTGTCTCCTGCTGGCCCCCCGGGCTGTGTTGTGGGCAGGGGGTGTCGTCTGTCTGTTCGTGCCCTTCCCAGAGCCGCCCGCATGTCGCGGGCTCTCCCGCACGCTCTCCCGGAGGCGGCTGCGTGTCGGTGGCAGCGTCGCTCAGCTCCTGGCGCCGGGGAGGCCGGAGGGTCTGCGGGGCCGATCGGGAGGCGCTGGGCAAGCGCTGGGCAGAAGCCGCCGTCAGGCTGCGAGGAGGAGAAGGTGCCTGGTTTCCTCAGCCCGGCTGCGAAGGGGAAGGGAGGCGGGGGGAGGTGGGAGGGGGAGTTCATGGCGTGTGTCTGCAGGTGTGTGCGGGGCTGGGGACCCGCTTGGCTTCGGACTGGGCCAGAGGGGAAAAAATCTGCAGATCTCTGCGGCACGGGGTTCTGAGCGCTTCTCTGGTTGAGGCGTCTTCACGGAGTCGCTTTTCCAGAGTGGTGGCAGGATCGCGGTGCTTTTGCATCCCAGTGTTATTCCAGGAGACCTGTCGAGTGTGCGTTACTTTGCGTTCGTGTCAGGACACGGTGACGGGCAAAGCAGCCCTTCTGTCACTGCCCCCTATTTTTAGACTCGCCAGGAGAAACCGCGGTCTCCTCTGGAGTGAGCAAAGCGTGTGGCACTCGCTCCAGGAGAGCAGGGAGCGTGCTGCTGGGAAGAGATGCTCACTTTGGACTGAATGGCAGCAGCCCTTGGTGATCTTTTTAAATGCAACTGAACAAACAATAGGATATCATATTAGCATGGGATTAGCCTGAAATAATGGAAAATAAGAGGGAAAGCTGTAAACATTATTCAAAATGCCAGTTTGAAATTCTCAAACAAATCATCCAAAACAAACAGTAGCAGAGTGGAACTATTTTCTTTGCAGGGAGTTTCCACTGGAATAAATAGCAAGTGCTGTTAAAAAAATAATAAAAAATCTGCAACTATGGTTGCTTATAGTGCATGCCAGGGGCTGGAGGGTGCCCACAACCAGAGAGATCCTTGTCATCCAGCGTGATGTATTATTGCAGCTTTTGCTGCCAGTGCTTTAGAGATGCTTGCAGGCTTTACCTATGGGCCCTACCTAAGACCGAGGTGTCTGTTTTTCCCTTTCGCTTCCCATCTTCTTCTATATTTAGAACATCCTTTAACATTCTTTTTCCTAACCAGACCTCTGTCTGCCGATGCCTTTGTGTAACCCAAAGTGTTGCTGTGATGTGCCAACTCTACGTTACCTGCAGATATGGAAAATGAGGGTCTTTAACGCTATGTTCTTTGCCTCAACATCACAGCCGGTTGCTGGCTTGCAGAGCCAGAGCAGTAGGGCCGTGGAGACCTGCAGGATCATGGAGCTCCTACGTGGATTGTATTCCCTGGGGAACACAGAGCACCACCAGGCACTGCACCTCAGCCTTCCCAGTGATTTCTTCAAGGACCTGGTCATCAGTTTGTCTGGCACGACTTAATTAAGCGGCTGGTACTTGATGGGACATGTGTGAACGGCAGTGTTCTTGGGTCATGGGACAACTGCCCAACGACTTGCTGAGACCTGGCACAGCTCATGCCCAGCTGCAGGGAAGTTCCTGGGTGCATTTCCTGGGCCCCTGGGCTGGTGGTCTCCGGGGCACACCCAAAGAGAAGTAAAGCATTTAGTTCGTGAGCCAGAGAGAAAGTGGTCAGGAGGTCATTTTGATATGCGTAGACCTTTTAAACCTTCTCCCCAAGGTTTGCAACTGAACAGTTTTCTCAAAGATCTCACTTAGCTTGTTTGGGAAGCCTATTTATTGAACGCCCTCTAGTGATGTTTTAAAAATTAACATAGATTCCTTTCAAGAGGAAAACAAGTTTATTGGTTTAAAAAGATTTACATTTTCTGAGAATCAACTGCTTCAGAGAATCCCTATCAAACACAATACCACGCTTTGGATGGGTGCATAACCTAATTTTGGATAGGCGTCTCTAACCATGGAGACATAATGAGTCTCTGCCTCCCCTGCAAACTCTCAGTGGTGCTCAGTGAAGGTCTTTCCATCAACAGCACTGGACACAGTTCCTTCCTCTTGACCTGTCTTTAAGTGCTGCTGCACTTTAGGTTTTGGCTGAACCCACATGTAGATCACTTAACGCGACTCTGGTCTAGGTGAGCTTGGCATTCGCGGAAGGGACCATTTACGCTTCTTGGTGCTTCAGCTTTATTCATTATAATTCAGCTAGGCTGGCCCCAGAAATGGGAAGTGTGTGGCCTTGTCTTTGCAGCGGAACTAGGTCCAGGGGCCAGAGCTCTTTTAGATTGTAACCAGGGGATGTGACTCAAGCATCTGTGTAGTCAGACTGGTTTTACTTCATATGTATGGGAGATGTTGGAGAATGTACCACTGATACAGCTTCTCTTAATTAGCTGAAGATGTAGTGGACGTTTGTTCTTCATGACTAGCCACGAGGGATCTCAGATCCTTTCCTGCTTGTAATATGGAAGATTCTGGTTTGCAGCTCTGATGCAGAGATCCTTCTTGTGGATCCTTTCCTAGTCCCTCGTGGACAGCATTACACCAGCACACTGTACTCCACCTTCCCGCCTGCCGCAGGTTCACCACCCCTCTGCTGTCTTACCCTCTCGTGCCAGCACCCTCACAAACGCCCCCAGACTGCTTTGTTTGTTCTGTTCACCTTCATCCACGTATTACTCCTCCACCCTCGCCAGTGCCACCTTCACAGCAGGCAGCACCCTAGCAGATCCAAATACACGCATCTCCGAACACGCCTTCAGCAGCACCCAGCCAGTCCCGCTGTTACTCGCCACCTGTGTCTGGGCACAGCTACGTCGGACTGTGCCAGTCTCAAACAAACACCCCCAGCAGCACATCGCCCGTTTGCTCAGGAGACAGCCCGTGTCCTCTGGCTGGAAGTTGATGTGCAGAGGTCACTTGGAGTGGTACTAAGTAGGTGTGCGCCTGATCTGCATGGCTGGTTTCTCAGCTGAGGCAGGAAATCTGCCTTGCCAGCTCCCCACCTTTCTGTGTGCTGCTGGTTAGGACCTGGCATCTCCTCAGGATGTTCTCTTTGACCTGTCTGTGAAAGTGTCATCAATACGAGTACTTGTGTCTACGAGGGCAAATAGCAACTCTGATTAACAGCACCTCCTCCATTTCAGCCAGAGCTTGAGGCTGTGGCAGTCACTGTGATTTAAAAAAAACAAAAACAAACAAAAAACCCCCCACAAAACCAAACAACAGTAAACCCCACTTCTGTTCATCTTCCACTTCTCTGCATTTTCTCCTGAGCGATCTTTTAGAGCTGCGGGGAAAAAAGAGTGGCACGGGGAAGGGTGCGCATGGGGGCAGGGGATCAGCCCCTCTTTTCTGGGCTCCACAGTGCTGTCCTCCTCTTGCTCCCCTGAGAGCAAATGGCAGGACAGATAAGGACAGGAAAGTTTCCAAAACCTGGCGCCTATAGTTAGCCCCTCTGAAAACAGGTAGGGTGGAGTCTGGCTTGTGGCATGTGAGAGAGAAACTGAAGCAAAACAGGATGCTTTTGTGATTTAAAACTTATTTTTTGTAATTCCTACTGAAAGGCTTGTTTTGGTTTGGTTTCGAAGTTGCTTGCCATGTTTATTGGGAAGTTAATCAGCCAAAGAGCTTTGTGCATGTGTGTGTGTATGCAGATGTGGATGTGCACGCATGCTTGTGTCGGGACAGCAAATGAAGAGGCTGCTCTTCAACATCAGGACAATTTTCTACCTGAAAATCAATAAAACCGGTAGGGACTAACAGCTAAGTGATGGAAAATATAAGTTCCATCTATGTAACTCTTCCGGAAATCTTGCTGGACAATTGTTTTCTGCTCAAAATTGGAAATATTCAATCGAATTATAAAGTATTTATCAAGGACCCACAAAAATGCTCATGACTGGAGGTGTTAGTTTACACGTAAACATGTGTTAAACCAAGTAATGGGAAATGAGGTGTAAGGGGCAGATTAGGAAGCCTTTGGGGTCATCGGTACCCCGTAATGTGGCCCAGTTTCAGCTGATACAGTTTTCACTCTGGTTCCTGTAGAAGTTAAGGCAAAAAGGTAACACAGAAATACTGGGAGAAATGAAGGCAGGGAATAATATATAAGTCAGAATACTTGTCTCTAAATGAATCGTTTCTTGGAGTTTTCCACTGCCTGCCCCTTCAGGCTGCACCAGAAATAGAGGCGCAGAGTGACATCTCCGAGAGCCCCGAGGCCGCTTGCTGTCCCCACTGCCGGCGCGAGCTGGGCGCTCCCAGGAGAAGGTGCCACCTCTGTGTCGCGGTGCCGCCTTTCTGCCCCTCTGTCGACAGCAGAAACGCCAGCCTGTGCCCTCGCGTGGGATACAAAGAGTCGTTATGCTATCTAGCCTTCGTCCGATTCATTGGAGATGCTGCACCCGCTCTCACAGATCCCAGCCTCTGCAAAGCACTGGTGTTTTGTCACTGACTTCAGTGGAGCAAGACATTTTCTGCCTTAATCGTTTCTTCTCCTTGGCTCATCTATGAGTTTCTGCAGTAGCTTGCAGCAGTTGCTCCTATGGAATAATTATAACAGTCTTGTGTAAGGAACTTAATGTGAATAGTTTGATTCCACTGCTTATCTTTTTCCACCTCTTGTGCCATCAAAGGCGTGGGGCGTGTTCTAAGGCCACACGACTTGACTTGCATTGATTCATAGCAAGAGCTTCTTACTATAAGAATGTGCGTATTTCTCTGTTAGCCTCGCTTGGCAAGCCGTTCTCTGGCCTCCAGGTTATTTGATCTCTGAGCTCTTCATCCTCTATGATTAGCTTCTCTCCTCCCCTTTCTCAGCCCACTGGCAGCTCTTCAGGCTGTGTTTTCAGGCCCCTCCTTCACACCTTCTTTTTGACATGGGCTCAGCTCACATAATGCTGCTCCCGCCTGCCTTTCCATTCTTGACCTTTGCCCAGCTGCTCAGCGATGTCTCTCTCTTGGCCTCTGCCACTGTTCAACCCTTAATGTCTTCCTGCAACTCCAAAAACTGGCAAAAAAGTGCAATTGTTTAAGCCAAAGTCTACTTTTATTTGCCCAGCTCATGTAACTTTAGACCTGCGGCTCCGCTGAAATTCGCGATGTTTGGATCCTCATTTGAGGCTGGGATGCCTATTTTTCATTTCCATCAACTGCAAAATTCTGTGGGATTAAATCCTACAATTCGGCACAAACCTATCACGAGTTCTGAGGAGGAGTTGGACAGTGAATGTTACTAATAAGTGTATTACCCTTCCTGATGCGGACAGGCAGATGAGCAAGCAACAGAAAGCGGAAAATGCCTTTCATGGTGTGTGTGCTAGCAGAGGTGCTGTTGATTAACCCATTTTTCAGCCAGCCAGCTCCAAGAATGCCATTTAACAACTCCAAGTCTGTATAATGCTAACAGGATGCTTATAAGGCATAAAGGGATTGATGTTCAGCTCTAATGAAATCCAGATGCACAGAGCTGCCTCTTTGCAAGGTCTCTTCCATGGCCAAGCTGCAAATAAAATGATTTAATCGTTGTAAATAGATGAGAAACACCAGACTTGCAACATGCACTAGGTACTTAAACTCACAGGCACCAAAGCCTGCTGGCAGTTACCTGGTGGAGGGGACGGGGTCACCCACTGACCCTCTGCCTGCAACATCATTCGTAAGGTGGGAACTTGGGACCTTCCCTGGGGAGCACAGTTCGTGCCCATGTTTGCATCAGGGCTGGGGAAAGCTGACTTGGAAACAAACCTGCTTCCATCCCTAAGAGAAAGCCAAGGCAGGTGTAAAGGTGATGAGCGTCTGGCCGGTCTCTCTCAGCGGTGTGGTGGTGGACCACTGGCAACTTGGCAGCTTGCACTGGATGTGTGTCCAGGGAGAGGTGGGGATTCGTACCGCAGCATTCAAGTGGAGATGCACTGTCTGCTCAGT
Organism: Grus americana; assembly: GCF_028858705.1. Classification (NCBI taxonomy): domain Eukaryota; kingdom Metazoa; phylum Chordata; class Aves; order Gruiformes; family Gruidae; genus Grus; species Grus americana. The sequence continues at coordinate 249,758 of NC_072863.1, read as the reverse complement.
CGACATGAAGCGTTACTGCCTCATAAACTGTAGTTTACACTTTCTCTTCCTTGTGCAGTTTATATCTTCCTGTATCACCCACCGAGTGTGGGCACGGCGCGTTTCGTGCTCTGGTGGTTAATCTGGGCCCTAGCAGGGGTTGGACCAACACACTGAAGCTCAGAGGCCCTGTTTGGAAAGGCTGAAGTAATTCTGTAGCTGGGCAGACACAGCTGTCTATGAGTTTTTAATTTTTAATACGGCAGGAGGAGTTTCGAACCAAGAGGGGGGAAGAGAAGGGGCTTATTTTAAAGACACAAAGGAATGTGCTGCATTTTTCTGTTCCTCAGGTTTGGCTGCTCTGCAAGCTTTTCATTTTGCCAAGCTCAATTCAGTGAACTCTTTATTTGCATTTTTAAAGAAAGAGCAGGATTCTTGATTTTCTTTGGCCTTCGTGATGAATTTTTATACCGTGAGACCCAGCAAGTTCCCTTCTAATGTTATATATACATCCAACTTTATAACAGAAACTTCTACCCCGAAGTACCAGCCTGAATTAAGTGGTTTAAAGGGCTTTATAAAAGTGTGCCCTACTGCCTTCCCACGTGAGTCTTGTCGGAAGTCACCCCGTAGTAGTTTGACGCTATGCTCGTAATCAGAGCGTGCCACAGCTTGATGCTAGAGACTCTCTCTCTGTGTAGAGCTATGTAGAGATTTTCTTTAGAGCTGTAGAGGCAAGAATTCCTCGTGAGAGGTTCCTGGGGTAGCTTTCAGCGTTGGTTTTAGGGAAGGAATGGGTTGAGGAAAGAGTCCTACTATAAAGTTTTATCGAAACGTATAGCGGGAATTTGTTCCAGTGGGTTTTCACCAAGGCAATAAGCATTGCAGGAAAATCCCAACAGGCAGCAGCTGTTTGGTCTAATCCATTGTCAGCAAATATTTCAAATTTGCACAGCCCTGGACATCAGAATTGCAACCAAACTGTCGGGACCTCCGAGAAAAGGTGAAGAAATTTTACAAAGCAAGATTTTACTTTTCCCACCGCTTTTGGCCTCCTATGCTAGTACTGTAAGGGGGGAAGCGCTTCCTCTAGCAGCTCTTAGTTTCTCACCAGGCCAGAAGCGCAAAGTACAGAAGTATTTCTAAATCGACATCAATATTTATTGACCTCTTCAGTTTCCATCAGTTAGCAATTTTCTGTATTCTGCTGGCTACAGAGACTTGCATTTGTGTTCCTTAACTTTTTTCAAATTGATGTCAATGCAAAAAAGACTTTGTTCAAGTACATCCTTCAGATGTTCAGAGCCTGATCCTGTTGAAGGTGATGGCTAATAATCATCCTCACCAGCAGTAAGCATTTTTCTTGTAGTGCTTTTTTTTGTTATTGTCCCAGAATAGATGAACACACCCTCTCCTGTTGAACCTTCAGATTTGCAGAGAAGAGACCACCCGTGGATGTTTTCAGCAGCAGTTGGACATAGTTTTCACACATTCTGTCCACCAACGCTGTATCAGTGGGCTGAGGCTTGGAAATAGCAGGAGTTTTAAAATTCTTGTGTTTATCAGTTTTCTCCTCGCTGTCCGGTACCGGATGTCGCAGTGAGGAAGCACAGAGCTCCAGGTGGGCACCCGAGTGTTTACGGAGGCACAGCTAATGAACGGGAGCTCTGGCCTCGTCTTCCTGCTTAGAGTTTTTGGGGCCCTTTTTAGGTACCTGTCCTGCCGTTCGAGTGACAGTGGAGAGTTTCACTTTGCTTTCGGACCCTGGGCAGTGCTGTGTCACGGGACCAAACCCTCGTGCTCATCCCCAGGCACGGATGCTCCTGGTGCAGGACAGTGCCACGAGGGCAAGGCTGTGTTCAGCAGCCAGAAACAGACCCAAGCCTTGACAAATTCCAAGTGTCCGGATTTGGGGTCCAGCCCAGTGACACGTGAGAACATGGACCATTACATCAGAAAGATCCAGTTCAGGCGAGAAAACCTCTGGTGCTCCATGAGACAGCAGTCCGCTCTGTGCTTTGCAGCACATCCTCTCTCGTCGCCATCCGCCATCCCTGTTGCTCCAGACCCTGGAGGAAGGCAAGCCCTGCGGGCACAAGTAATCCATGGGAGCAGGGCAAAAAAAGTGGCATGGAACAGATTAGTGTGAGTGAAACTAATCCCCAGCCACCTCCGAGTGGAAAACCCACTCGGCCTTTGGCAGCCGAGAGCTGTTTCTCCCAGTCCCCCTTATATGGGACATTTTAAAATAAACCAGCAGGGCTGCATTTCTTGGAAGGAAAAGGAAATGTTTCAAAATGTGTCCTTGCAAACTGATTTACTGCCATCAGTCTCTGCGTATTTTAAGAAATGTTTGAGTTTGGTTGGAGACGGGTTTTAGCAGTAAGGGAGAGGGAAGCAATTAGTGAAACAAGACGGGAAGATGAACTTGTGTAAAACAGCTCGGATAAATATTTACAACCAAGTTTCTTAGCTCTGAGTTCACATTAAACCCTGCCCTGTCTCTCTGAAGGGACTCACATCCACAAATAAAATACCGGGTTGTGGCCACCCAACGTTATTTTACACTTCCTTCTCTGATTAATTAGGCTAATGATGGATCTTAAGGAATTCAAAGGGTTAAAGTGGTGGCAGGAGAGTTAAAGAGTCTCCTTAGCATTTGCAAGGAAATGTTAATGCTTTACCATATGCCCGTGCTGGCAAAATTCACTCCAAAGAGCTTGTAAAACAGCTGCGCTTTTTTTCCCTCTCTTCTGGGCACTGACTTTTCACCCTATGCACAGTGAAGTAGTGCGAACTATTAAAATATAAATGGACAGACACACGTGTCCTTACCTAACGTGAAGGAATATGGAAAAATGAGGGTGGATGGGTTGGAACAGGGTTGCATTAGCCAGAAAACAGAATGGACAGCCGGAGTCCCAGGGCGGCAGCAGGCCCAGGGCAGTTAGCGCAGCGTTAACCGGGCTGCGTGAGCAGTTAATACTGCTCCTTCCTAGGCGAGGCAAATCATCTGTGTTGTGGGAAAGCTTCTTGTAGCCCCCGATGGTAGCAGAGAGACCTGTTCCTTCTGACAGGTAGGTGATGGAAAATGTTTAGGTATCAAGAATTCCTGATAATATTCCATAAGATTTGATCTGCTCCAGTTCTGGCTGCTCACAGATGCTGTTGGTCTATGCTTTTGGATAAGCTCCTGGGGCAAGAACTGTCTGTCTTGTTTTCACAATGAAAATGTCGCAGTAGTGACTCCGGGGGAATATACCTTATGATTTGAGGAGAAAGGACACCTAGCTTAGACCTTTCCCGGAAGGAAGACCTAGCTTCCAAGCCTAGTTCTGCCACTGCTTTTCTGCATCGCTGTGGGCATGTTACTTAAATCTTCATTCTGAGCCTCAGTTTCTCCATTTTCCAAGCTGTCACTTCAAAGCTGGACTAAAGATGGATGGGATAAAAGTAAGGAAGGGAAGGGCTTGGCTGAATGACCGTGGTGTGTTTTAGAGCCCATCAGCTGGAAAATATCGTGGTGAAGCACAACAGTTACATAGAGGGAAAAGCAGAAAGTCACCTTGCTAAGGCCACCACTGTCTCGGAAACAGGCTGTGTCAGTCCTCTGGCAGCACGGGCAGCAGATCACGGTCCCGACAGAGCTCCTCAGCTGGCCACCTGCTCCTGGGCACGTACAGCGGTGGGCATTCCTCTAGACGCACGGGGTTTGCTTCTCTCCTCTTATTCACCTGCCCTGAAACGTCTCTAGAGCAGCCACAAAGGCCTCGCGTACCGCAGGGATGCTGGTGTGGCAGCCGTCTGGGGCTGGGAATGGGCTGGTGTCGCAGCACAGTGCGTGCAGCCGCTCCTACAGCTGCCAAAAGCGTTACTGTCCCTGGGATGAGAAACCCAGCGGCACAGCTGGCGGGTGAGCGCGGCGAGCTGGATGCCGTAGCCTGCTTCATCTTCTCCTGGCTATTCTGCGCAGCGGGAAAAGGCCCATCTGGTGCCTTGGGGCGGAATGTCTGACAGAGGGGTGAAGTTTGCCTGTAGAGCCTGACTCTGCTCGGAGACGGAGAGCGTGGAGCAGCTGCGGCTGTGGATAACGCTCATAGAGGTGCAGCAGGCCAGGCACCAAAACAGGCAAAATACACTTTTTGGTCTGGCTTCCTCTCAAAATGAGGCATTTGCTGTCACCATAAGGACGGGGAGGTGGTTGTACCCTGCCACCACCAGTTACATCTGAGCTGGTTGGCGGATTGCACCCAGGTGTGGGAGGGAGGGACGGAGGTGTCAGAGGCTGGGGATGTTCCTGTAGGTTTTGCAAAGGCAGCCAGCCGTGACACCTCTCAGCCCCACTGCAGGGAAGGACAATCCAGGCACCCTCCTCGACAGCAGATAATCCACAGGTAACAGAGCTCACAGCCTAGCCTGGGAAAGGCGTAATGCCAGGGTTACAACGGTGCAAAACCGCCGTGCTGCAGCACTGTCTGAGCTGGCCTCAGACCATCCCCACTGGGGAAAAAATGGGGTGAGAAGCAGAGGGACAGGCCAGCTTTTGGGGGAGAGGAGCAGACGTCCCCAGAGAGGAGGCTCAAGTGACATCAAGATCTGCTGGAGGTACATTTGCGGCCCCACGGTGGGGGGCTCTCTACTGCTGGAGCTTCACCAGCCAGGAGGAACCTGTGTGCAAGCGGTGGCTTGTGCCTCTCGGGCCTGTGGTGATGGGGGAGAGGATCAGCCCGTCCTTGGCCTTGAGCAGCGTTTGCCCTGCTGCTCTGTGCCAGATGAGCACTGCAAGGGGTAGCTTCGAAAGCTGGATCTGGCTCCGTGGGCAGCCCAAGTCCAGACTCAAGCTGAGGGGGAAGGCTTAGGTCTGCTGCCTTGCAGACCAAGGCAGAGACTCCAGCTGGCCAGGTAATGACCCATTTTACACAGTTCCCCCTCAAACAGTTAACTAGTGGTGAAGTTGTTACAGGAAATACTCCGAACGGCACAGGAAAAGCAACACGCTCAGCCCTCCACCCTGATATTTCATGTGCCTTCTGGCAAAGCCAGCACCTGCAGTGCTGGTCTCACGGTCTTAACGCACCCCGACTTGGGGGAAACTAAGCACAGGACAGGCATGGGAGATCCCTTAGGAAACCGGCTCCCCCTTCCTCTAATCAGTCCTTTCAAGAAGGTTTGCATCTCCTGAGTGTCTCACTGCCTGCATCTGCAGACTCGCTCCCTCGGCTACACGCCTTGCAGCACGTGGCGCAGGCACTACTAGTGCGTCTGCTCACATCGTTCCTGTCTTCTAAAGTCAAGAGGCACTGCACTTCTAGAGATTAAATTTTTAGGCATAGCATGATTTCTGGATGTCTTCTAAAGACATCTAATGCTTGAACAGCTCTGTTACTTAGCAAACCTTTCCAACTAGTGCTCTACCAGCTTAATTATTCCTGTTACTCTAGTAGCAGAGACACAAGGCTCCTGTACTAAAATAACTAATTCTATCCGTATTTCATGCTACAATTCTAGCTAGATATATTATGTTGCTGTAAAAGCAGTATATAAAACTTCCCCTGAGAGTTCAGTGCCCTTTCCCTACATTACATGAATGTAAAGCCACTGACTGTAGTGGATCAACATTGATTTACCCCAGCCGAGTACCTAAGTTGTTTGTGCTGGACTCTGCTCAGTCCTAGAGGTACTCAGCAAGGTCTGTGACAGCCCCCTGTCCTCCCATCTCCCCTCCACGTGTGCCTCTGGGACCGTCCTCGCTGCGAGCACCAGAGCGGGGGGGGTTTGCAGCCCACCACTCAAGGCCAGGTTCCCCTGGTGCTGGGTGGCCAGGGCAGCGGGAGGCAGGGCAGGTCTCGGGCTGGGGGTCCTGCGGGAAGCAGGTTCATACAGAGCACTTTTTTTGGAGGGCCCGCTCCATTTTGGACCCTTCTCTCCATCAGGTCATGCTGGCCTGCATGCCTGGCAGCAAGCTGGAAGGAAGCTGGTTAACAATGCCTCATCGTGATCACCATCACAGCAACAGATCTCTGCTATATATAGCGTCTTCCCCTGGCTGGGAACTGGGCAAAGATGGGGAAACCAGCGCAGGAGCCAAGTCACAGCCCAGGCTTTTGTCTTGGTCCGAGTACTCCAAACGGTCACCTTTTAAGGGACGCTCGGAGGAGAACTGGAGACGTTTTTATCTTATTCTGGGTGGCAAGCTGGGCAGGGAATCAAGGCTGAGAGGAAAACAAGTCGTCTTCCAAGGAGCTGGTGGCATGATGTAGGAAGGAGTGTAGCTTTCCAAGCCAGTATCACCCAAGGTCAGGCTGGCAGAGGGTGGCACAGCGCATCTGGATGAGATGCAGGGCAGGGAGGCATGGCTGAGGCACCCCCCGGTGAGGTGGCACTGAGTGCCCTGCAATGGATTTCCCCGTTCGGGGGCAGCGGGGAATGGCTGCGAGACAGCAGCTTGTGGAGCCCCGGCTAAAACCGCTACTGGTCGTGGGGTCACATCGAGTTTGTACGGTTCCTAGAGCGGCAGATGAAGTCTAGGAACAAGGGGAGAAGGAGACAGCAGCCGTGCAAGTGCGCTTTTCCCTAAACGCATTTTAAGTGCAAATGAGCATAAAATGGCAAGCCCAGTTGTTTTCAGTTCGTGTAACCTAATGCCTGATTTCCTTTCATGCAGTGAACAATTCCCCCCTCTCTTTGTCTCTCTCTATTTGGGTTTTCTAACTAGAAATGCAACTGCAGTCTGATGCAGGCACTTCGTAAGAGCATCCTGCGATCACACAAACGAGACATAACAGAGCAGGAGGCAGCAGCGTCTCTCATTAGCTCATTAAGATACTTCGGCAGGAATGCCGCTGCTAACATAAACTCATTATTGGATGGAAGAGCAGCAGCTGCTGTTTTCACATGGATGATCCATCCGAGCCCAAGCGATCGGTTAATTGTTTCTGTACTCTTAACTGGATTCTTAAGTATTTTTTTGAATGTTGCCCGAGAGCTAAATAACCATGTGCTACATTTATACAGTAACTTTTCCTCTGCCTTTACTGGGTTCAGCTGATTAATAGCAGTGATCAGCTATCTGCTCTGACACAACATACCAATACTGTGATGAGAGTATTCGTAGGAAGAGAGTGTTTCACAAGATCCATCCAAGAATTAGAATAATATTAGTGTAACTGGCTCTGAACAATCTGCAATGCTCCAACTAATCAAAGACATCGTGTCCCATGTTTTACTCTCTCTGTGCCTTTAGCAACGTAAGCCTCCCTGAGTGATCTGAACGTCAGCATGGAATGGACTCAGAGTCCACATTTATGAAATGTTTTATTTTTTTTTTACAGACTATATGATACCCTTTCACCATCTTCACAGCTAGAAAGTGGACTGTTTGTCTAACTTGGGGAGAATGATGCTGACAGCCCAATGTTCCTTGTAAGAGAGTAACAGAACGTGGCAGCTAAGAGCATCGGGAGAAGCAAATTTCCCTTGGAAGCGTGAGCTGGGTGCCTGCAGCTGCACTAGTGACACGGTGGTAGGGTCGCTCCGTTCAGTAGCATGCAGAGAACTCATGTGAAACATCAGTATGCTGAGAATAGGGGGAGACCTAAATTATCCCTCTCTCCCTGTATTTGATATTACTGCTTTTAACCCCTGCTGGGTACAGGGAAGCCAGTCCAGTGTCAGGTCTGAAGTGTGAAGTTGATCTCGTTTCCATATGATGGTTTGTAAAAAAAAAAAAAAAAAAAAAAATGCAGCTTTGGAACTCTTTAAATCCTGCTTGTGATGGCAAGGGTCGGTGCAGGGGCTCGTTAAACAACCACATAGGAAGGAACGGAGGGGGGAACGCTCAAGCTAAATTGAGAGCTTATTGGGGCAGCTGGACTTTTCCTTCGCAACACGTTAGACACTGATGGGTGAATGTCCCAGATCTGGAGTCACGTCTGAATTTTTGGACAATGTCCATCGCTATTTAGCAAGGGACAACATTAATAAAGCCAGCACACAATTCTCTCCGCGTCAGAAGAGAAGGGAGGGGATGGCTATCATCCTTGCCTCAGTAGAGAGCGTATGGGGTGGTGACAGGCTAACTGATCTTCCTTGCTGCGTGTTCAGTCCTTTGGAAGGACATTTCCACTACAGACTGCAGGGCAGTGTGGACATACCAGGCTAGCTTTAAACATGCTAGCTAGTCCCGTTTCTTGGCAGAGCCTCTGCAGGGTTTCATCCTACTCTTTCTACACTGCTACTTGTTTTCAGACTGACTTTGCAATCTCTTTTTCGGTGGTGACATACCTAATGGCCAAAGCAGAGCTACCCAGGAGCCTTCTTGTAGTTTATTTTTTTCCCTGGAAAATGCAGATTAATTGAAAACAAACGTTTTATCGAAACACACTCCTCTGGAAGAATCTTCCGGTGAAATAAAGGGAGGGCTCTGAAGGAACTCTTCCTGCCACACCGGATCCTAAAGCTTCCTGCCAGGCAAGTTTCCATTGGAAAATGTCCTCGATTCATGTCAGCTTACCCACCCAGCCCCATGGTCTGCAGCTTTGCAGCAGCCTTAATCATATGGATTAACCCAGAAATTGAGAGTCCTGTAGATCTGTCACATCTTACTGCGCAGGAGGTCCTGCATCCAGGCAGCCCTGGCCTTGCAGGTGGCCAAGCCAACCAGCTCCTTGGCTGTGTCTACCTCCCACGTTTGGTCTGGGAGCATCAGGGTGTCTGGTCCATGCCATCATAACCTACAGTCTTTCACATCATCGGCAGCTTGTGAGCGAGAGAGACGTGTTTCCCTGCTGCGTTGCACTGGCTAATGGAGATGAGTCTGACCAGGCAGGTTCCTGCTGCTGCTAGCGGCGTGCACCAGTCTTGTCAACTTGCAGTAGATGCTGAGGTCAAAGAAAGCACGTGGTGTTTTTGAAGACACAGTGCATCGATGTTCTGAAACAAATATTTTGATTTATGTTTTGCAGAAAAATTGCACTATTAAAAACATTTTTGTTTTCATTTCTGAATGTGAACTAAACCAAATAGCAGCATTCCAGTGCCACAGACATTGCAGGCTTTGACCAGCTATTGACAGAAGGAAAATCCACCCTGTTCTAAGCAGGTGTCATTATTTTTCAGCTCCATCCCACCTTAACTATCTGAAGACTAACATTCAAGTGCAGAGGTCAGTGTGGGGGGGGGGAAAACCCCACTCACGCTGGCCAGCTGAGCCGATAGTGTAGGCCATACATGGATTTGGAATGAGGGGCATTAGGCTCACAACCTCCCCAGTGCCAAGAAATACAGAGCTAAAATTGGCAGCTCTGAGATGAGTAATGCACAAACACAGTCCAGAGTGTTGCAAGTGTTCAAGCAAATGAGTATCTGTTTCCATGGCATCAAAACAGCTCAGAGATTATGCCGTGTCCCTTTGGCGGTTCTGATTCCAGCGCCTGGTTAATGTGAGCGGAGCTGACGTCCAGCAAAAGCACTCCCCGGCTTTAACATGGAGGAGCACAGCAAAGTCCTCCCTTCATCCAAAAGCGATGCCGTGGGGAAGGGTTGTGTGATGCTGCCAGCACCCGGGCTGTGGACCACCATCCGTCCCCTCCAAGCACTGCCAGCTCTGCCGTTGGGCAGAGGGTGAGGGGGCTGTGGCCACTCCAGGGAGCTCCTGCGTGCAACAGAGACCTTGTGGTGTTTCTTCTGTGTAGTGAGATGGGAGTGGTTTTTTGCAAGAAAACCATAAAACTGTAGACCTTAGAAACATGCAGGATTCAGAGCATGTTTTACATGGCACTGGAAGAACACTCAAGGTGTTAGGAGACTCTGTCCTTGTCCAGCAGCCTCTTAAGGAAACATCATTTACATGGGTAGCCCATACAAACCAACATTATTTAAAATGGGCTACACAACTAGGTTCTCCCAAGCAGGGAAGGAGGACATGAGCAACAGTCTTAGCTTACATGACTACTGAAACCAAAGGCAGAACAATTTATTATTCCTCTATTAAATATGCAAATGTTAACCATGAAATTATGCCAATTAGTTGTGTCCCGTTCCCTCAGTAAGACGCCACTCGTGTGATCTTGTGGCCATCATCTCAATGATGTCCTGCCAAGGATACTTGACTGGCTAGGGTCAAAAAGACTTTGGCTGAGGGCTTGGAAGGCAATTTTCTGGTTTGCTTAGAGTCCGTGTTTAGGATCAGAGAACTGGACCTCTGGCCAACTAATGATCTCAGCATTTATTTGGAAATAGCAAGTCTGGGGAATACCTTGTGTCCTGTAGTCACAGCATTTCACTGGAAACCCAAAGTTCTGTCTTTGTGAGACTTCCGTGGGTAGGCCAGTGCCTGCTGGAAGTGGTGGTAGTGAACAGGTCCTCATACCCCTCTGGAGAAGTGCAATGGGTGGGCAAACACAAGGCTTCTTGGAAGGCATTGCAGCCACCATTCAGATGCAATCCAAAACCATTCCTAATGGTCACGAGAAGAAATCCACCAGTACTGACTCTTGTATCTCCCCTGAAATTTGTTCGGAGTACAATGTCCTCCTGCACTACACTCACATCATGTATGTCATTGGTACTCCTTACCACGTTTTACCACAGAGGAGACTAGTTTTGGGGAGGCCAAAATGATTGCTTTGCCTACAGTAAGGTTGTTATGTGCCGTAGGATTCTTCGGCACAGAAGATACTATCACGTGCAAGGTTTTATTACAGTGCCATTGAAGATGTTACTACAACGCCCCTGGCACAAGGCTGCATCCGATCGCCCTGCGTGCCTGCCGTAGTCATTCAGGTAACCCTTGCAGCTGAAGCCTGCCCGGGTTTTGCACCAGGCAACCACACCCATCCTTTCTTCCTACCCTAAGATATTGCATGACCGATGCTTTGCTGTACTATGTTTTGTAGGAACATTTTATCCTATTAAGGCACCTCTGAAAGCCAGATGTTCTGTTTTAGTAGGGGCTCTCTTTTTTTAAAACAAACATCTTTGAGCTGATGTTATTTTTATTTAGTTCTCTCTGTGAAACTTCCGAAGACAGATCTTTGCTTGGCAAGGTCATATCAGGGAATGAGGAAGAAATTGTCGTCTGTCTGTCACTGCCTGCATATATACAGGTACACAAGGAGTCTACTTAGAGCGCTACTGGTGTTGCAAAGCGGAATATTCATATGTTAGGAAATTGCTTTATTAAGTTGCGCTTGCAGTCCCACTCCAACTTTGACTTACGTGATCGTATACTTTTTCGTCTGTGCTTTGGAGGGCTCTGCTGGACCTGGTCAGGCACAGATCAGGAGTCTGCGTTGTAGAAAGCTCTTGCCTGTCGAATTCCCCGGTCTGTTGTCGCAGAAGTCAAACGAAGTGGGACATGAGGAGGCGTGCGCCTTCCCTGGCAGCTGGACTCCTCACCAGACTCTGCCACAGATTTCCTTTCTCAAGTGCGGTAAATCGCTCCCACCAACTTTTGAAGTGGTCGCTAATGCCCTGTTCTTAATTTCTGGGATTCCTCGCATAAATCCCCGGAGACAGGCTTACAGCCATGCTGAGCGCCTGTAGCTGCAGCGAGAGTGAGCAGGAACGGTGCTTCAGACCAACCCCCTCAGCCAGCCGTCAGCTCAGAAAAATCAGGTCCCATGTGTTGAACACCAGGCACCCAGATTCACTGTAATCACTTTGTTCTTGGCCTTTCCATCAGTGAAATGAGGATAATACCTTCCTTATGTGGTTATAAGGTACTGAGCTGTAATAGCGTTGTGCACTCGGAGATGGGACTAGTGAGCTCACATGCGATGAATATTTCTGCGTTCAGCAGTTTGAGAAGTATACAGTTAAGTAAAGGAACACGCTCTCTCCGTAGGACCTCTCCTCAACCAGCAGTCCTGGTTTCTTTTATTCCATAGGATATTCCATGTTTTGATATGTCCAGAAGTCAAAAGATCAATAATTCTCAGCATACTCGACACTTCCTGCTACGTCAAGCTCTAATACAGGCGAATGCTGAAATTAGAAATGAGCCGTGGGACAGATTTTTCCCATGCTTACTAAGCGAGAGCCATGGCTATAAGGATTTCTCTCCCAGGATGAAATCTGTCATCTTTTTCCAGCACAAAATTCATTTAGCAAATAAAAGGAGACCTGTGACCTTTGTGTGTATATGTTGACTTGGATGGTTATCGTGTCTAACTCACGGGTCTCACCATTACAGTCACCTCATTTCTGTGTCATACAAGACTTGGTGGCTGTCACTGTTAAAAAAGATACAGGTATCTTGAGGTTACACTGCCTGGAGTGGGGCCTAATAACAGTCTAAATGCTGAATCTGTAAATCATGGAAAATGAAGATAAAGAAAAATCTATTAAGTAACCTCATCCATTCCTTCAGCCCATAAAATACAGCTCCCTGCAGTATTATACGCTGTTCATAGCTTTGTCCAGTTTTAAATTGGATTTCTATACCTTTCCTTACAAACTATTACATGTCATGAGTGTTAGGAAGTTTTTCCTGACCTTCGGCCTGTGGGTTTTTTCTCTGCTTAATTTCATGTCATTACTTTGAATTTTGGCTGTGAAAACTGGAAGCATTTCAAGTTAGGAAAGTTTTATGTGTCCCACATAAATGTGAGAGTTGACAAGTGTTTGAATAATAAGGAAGGGGAGGGAGGTGTCTGAAAGCACAGATCATGGCGCTCGGTGCTGAGATTTCATGAGTGTTAACTAGATAAAAAGAGAACTCGTAGAGTGCAAAGGGCAGATCTGCTTCCAAGGTGGCCAGGCTAACTAACTGGAATGTCTTTTTGTCTTGCAGAAGATGAAGCCCATCGTCCAAAGAAGACGATCTACCCCTTCTGCCATTACTAAAGCTCTCGGCAAGTCAAAGTACCATTCCAGGTAGAGGAAATACCTTTCTGACTCCTTTTTCCACCTCTCTGCCTATACAATTGAAATCAAACTGGTTTTCAAATTCATTTAACAGCGTTGAGGGCAATTTGTTTGTGGACGTATATGGAAGAGTTTCTTTTCTACTGGAATAGCATAGTGCTCAGCAATAAAAGCTGAGGGAAAGGAGGAGGATAGCGGGGACATTCACGTTACGGTGTTTGTCTCCCCAAGTAACCACTACACGTGCTGAGGCCCTGCTTCCCAGGCAAAGGCTGGACATCTGCCCGCTGATGGGAAGCAGTGCATGAATTGCTCTTTTTTTCCCATCTTATTTTCTCCCCCTGTCCTGTTGGAAGGGAGTGAGAGAGCAACGGGGTGAGGGTCTGGCAGTCAGCTCAGCTCAACCCACCACGCAAGGATAGCCGGTTATTTTCAATGCAGATAATATTCGGTCTAGATATTTGATGCCTGTTATATCCAAATATAAATACATCTGGACGATATTGCACGGTGCAGAGGCACCCAAGTAAAATCAGGTACCAGAAATGGTGTGTAAGTAAGTTTCTGTAGCGCATAAGTTTCTGTTGACACTTGTGTAGTTCAGCTCGGAGGGGTGTTCACAGCGCTGGCAGTGCAGACCTCACCAGCGAGGTCCAGAAAGCAGAGCTGGGACTGGCCGGTAGAGTGCCCTTCCTGCATCCCTTGCAGAGCCATCCCCTGCCATCAGGACATGAAGTGCTCTGTACAGTCCAAGCTGGACTGAATGGCAGAGCTTCCTGACAGCTCTCCTGGCTTTTCTCTCCTGCGCCCGGACCCCTGTCTGCCACTTGGCTTAGCAGACGTGAAGGCATGGGCCTGTTCAGAGCTTGCGTGGGGCATGTTGTCACCGTGCCGTGTCACGTTCAGTCACTAGGTAGGGAGAGGACCTGCTTTCCTGGTTGTCAGCCTGGAGTCTTTTCCCCAAATTCGCTTTCAGCTGGAAGCCCACGCTGCCTCCCTTCTGCCCAGTAGCGCAGCCAGTGCGGGGAGGCCAGTGTGCTCCTGCCAGGCGGGAGCAATGAGCCCCAGCTCACAGACACCAGGTCCCGGGGACTCCTCCTGAGATGCAGCGACCAGGTCGCTCATCCTCATACACTTGCTGCCTTGACACTGGGAGGCCACGTACCTCCTGAGGGAATAAGAGATTTTCCTTAAGTACATATATTTATGTCTGTACATATGTATACATATATACGTGTGTGTGTGTATTTTATGTATATGTATACCTATGTCCCCTATGCTTGCAAACAGCAGAAAAAACTCTATCCTCCCCCCTCTTGCTGGACTGCCAGTGAGACAAGCTTCCTCGCGTGGTTCGCACCGAACAGCCCGTGAGTGTTTGGCTGGTGGATTCATGGCTGCTTAGTCTGCCCTCTCACCCGCCACTGGCAGTGGTACGAGAAGCAGAAACAGAGATGCCCTAAGAAACGGAGGAGCCAATGCTGCAGGAAGGACAGACAGAAGCAGCCGCGGGAGAAAAGCTGCCCAGTGCAGACCAGTACGTGGGGACTCCTGTCCCAGCAGAGTGTGGCAGTGGGTGAGGAGCACAACTGGGAGGTGTCAGAGGACTGGGGTGCAGAGAGCCCCTGTGCGGGCCTGCCTCTGTTCTGCAAAGGCCCACTCATTTGGGAGAGAGCACAATCGTCCCCATCCCTCAGCTCTGACGGCGGTGAAGGGCTGTGGTTTAGTTTAGTTAACGGGAAGGAGGCGTAAGCTGTCCCCAGCCCAGCGGTTGCGGGCAGGGGAAGGCCAGGCAGCAGCGCTGTGCTCACGCAGGTCCTGTCACGGGTGCAGGCGGAGGAGGAACAAGGTGCTCCAGGAAGACACAGCGGGACACAGGACACGGGCTGGTGTGGCATTCGCTGCCTCGCCTACTGGGACTGCGATGGCATCATCCCTGAGGAGCATCCTGGTGTTCCACCCCAGCTTGTCCCTGCCTGGCCACCCCCTGGGGACACCAGAGACCTCCCTGTCCCCTGCCCCATCTGCTGGACCACTGGCGGGAGGGCTGGCCCTGAGATTTGGCTGTGTCTCAGACGCAGATTGATCTGGGGGTGTCGGGGGGCTGGGAGCTATGTCTGGGGATGGAGGGAGCGCTGGGACGTCTGCCCATGCCCTGCCAGCGTTGAGTGGGGTGGCATCAGCTCAGGACGTTTGGAGGGAGAGCCACCGGATCCGGCCAGCCTCCAGCACAGTCACGTCCCTGTCGGCTGGCAGCAGCTTTCCCTTACTACCAGCCCGGGTGGTGAAAAGCCCTCTCTTGCCTGCGACGCCAGAGCCGCCCAGTGCTCTGCTGACACTTTGCTCCTGCAGGTGTGAAACGCCAGGAGTGTCAGCAGATAGAGTCAGGTACAAACGTGCCAGACACGCAGATCTTCTGCTGAAATATCAAGTGCTAGCCGTGAGCCGAGCTCCTTGGTCCTTTAGTGGGTGCTGAGCCCTCTTCAGCGTCATCCCCTCTTCCTCCTGCAGCGCCGTGTGACTACTAGACACAGATGAGGGGATGCCACGCTCCTTTCTGCCTTGCTCCGATGGCAATCTTATAAATAACATTTCCTCAGAGATTTGTTTAGCTTGGTATCTTTTTCCTTTGTAATAAAGAGATGATAAAGCTGAACTGATTGACATTTTGATCCGGACCAGCCCTCCTGAAGAACATCCCTTTTGTATCACACCACAGGTAATTGATGCATAGTACATCCTGATTTTCTGAAACGAGTGTGTGAGGTCAGTCTTGTAAGATCATTTAAAATAAAGGGCAGGACTGATTTTCACTTGGTTGTCTTCTGACCAAGTTATGTGGCTTCTTTGTCATTCCCCCCACGCCCTTCTAAATTGCACTTAAAAAAAGTAAAGAAGAGAAACAAATTCTTGACTTTATTTGGCTGGAGAATATCCTCGTGAGGGAGGGAAGCTTTAAACATTTCTCGTGACGGATTGCTATGGAGGGAGCTGGTACGATGCCATCTTTGCTTAGGCCACCAGAGTATTGGTGAGATTTTTTTGCTATCCTGCTATTGTGTTTACAAAACTGTGTAACTCCTCCAGCTTTAGGAAATCCACTGCTGAGACTGAGAGGTCGTATGGCTCCCACTACTCAATTCACGCACATGGAGAGCTTTTAATATCAAGTTTAAAGGTGATTTAGCTTCTCACTTGTAAAGGCAACAGATGCATAAGCCAAGAATCCACTTGCTGGTGGCTGTGGAGTGGTGAAGGGAATTCCTGCTTGCAGGAGTGCAGGTGTGCCTGTGGCTGGGGGATGGTTTTTGAAAAACAGCTACTCGCTAGCTTTAACCTCACTCCTGTGAAATCAAAGGAGCCCAGTTATGAGGCCAGTGGAAATTGAGTTAAGACCAACAATGTCAAAAATGCCACCTTTAAAGCTCATGTGGTTTTTCATTTGTTCGTGAAGAGATTGCCCTCAGACTGGAGCAGTATTGCTGAGGGCTGGAGGGAGGGTAGGTATCTCTTCCACATGCGTCCTTGCTTGCAGGCAAGATACATGTTTTTGTCTATGTGTAGAGACAGGTGGATTTCTGGGTTTTCTTCTATCTACGTAAATCTAAGGCCATGTCTCGGAGGTTAGCTAATTCAGTCAGGGCTGGGCACACGAACACGGCCTCTGAACAAGGCTCAGCAAAGAACTGTTTGTTCATTCAGCACAATTCCACCTGTAGAGCAAGGGTAGACCCAGGGAATGACCGTGGTACCTGTTGTACTGCCAGCACTGCCAACCCGAGCCAGGAGCAGCGCTGAGGAGGTGCTCTGGGAGGGTGCTGAGAGTCGAGTGCGGAGATTAGCACTTGGCAGAGCTCTTCCAGCTGGGGAGAGCATAGAGAAAGGATCTGGTTCGATCCCGATGAGGACTTGTTGACTGCAGTCAACATGCCAAAACCATCAGGGTTTTTTGGAAATGGTCAGCACCTATGTCAATCTCAGTAGAAAGAAGATGCTGGATCGCAGCCAGGCAAGCCAGAATCATATGGCTGGAATTAGATGAGTACATGCAGTTCATTTTCTTTGTGCTGCAGCCCTTGCATTGACAAGCAGTTCAGTACGGATGGAAAACATGCGCAGAAATGGCAGTCCCTCCCCATGCCAGGCTGAGCAGTTCCACGAGCCGTGGGTTTTCCGTGTTCTTTTCAAGCCATAGCTCATGCTTACCAGCAGGAA
Organism: Grus americana; assembly: GCF_028858705.1. Lineage (NCBI taxonomy): Eukaryota > Metazoa > Chordata > Aves > Gruiformes > Gruidae > Grus > Grus americana. Next base: position 232,697 of record NC_072863.1, on the reverse strand, counting down.
ATAAGTGTTTTACCTGAGTGAGAAATGACTCAAAACCGAATATTTCAGCAGCTTAACCTGCCCAGATTTGGTGTGGGCATTTAGGATTTTTCCATCTGTCTAAGGCTGGTAAAATTAATTGGGCAGAGGAAGGCAAATGCAGTTCGTAATTGAGCGCAATAGGGGCAATGCTGGGAGAAGCACGGGGCTATCGGGCTGTTCCAAAACAGTCACCTGTGTCCAACCACAAACCCTTGTGAGAAAAGCTGCTGACAAAGTCTTATGATTTTTCTTTCTCCTCCAGGGAAACTACCCTTTCCTCTTCCCATTCAGACAATGGACTGCCAAGTGGGGTGTTCAACAGCCCAGGCTCCACTTTCATCCTGGACGAGCGAGTACAGCTAACCGTGGGCCTGCAGACCCAGGAAAGACATTTGATCTTGTTCAGTGATGTGCTGGTCATCGCCAAGTCCAAGTAAGAGCAATTCACACTCGCTCCTCCCCAGTATGTGCTGCTGAAGCTAGGCTCTGAGCTATTTGAGGAGCAGGCATCAAATCTTTTTTACAAATGTGGATCTAAAATGTGGCATCTCCCCCTTCTACCTCTGGAAATTCTTCTTGGTATTAATGTTTCACTCCATTTTCCTGAAGGAAAAGGTTGTCTAATTGGTTTTGCCCTTTCCCTTATGTGGCTTCTTGAAGAAATAGCATGAGGGCAAGAAGCAATAAGGACAAAAAACTGACTTCTAGTCTGGCTACTTCTGCCACACATAAATTAAGAGCTTAGGTGACCTCAGTTATTAGCATAGACAGTAATTAGCCTAAATCAACATCTACCGGCATGTGGCTCTAGTGAGTCACATTGCCCTAAGGTGCAATGTCCCACTGCAGCCACCAACCCCAAAAATCCACTTGCAAAACTTGCTTGTAGTGCCTCCACATGCCCAGACATTTAGTTCGGGGGGGGGGGGGCTTGTTGCAGTCACTGCAGCTGCATGACTGGAAGGTAGCATGACCTGATTCTGGAGGTCTAGATGTTAGGATCTGGCCTAAGAAATCCATAATTTGAATTGCAGATCCTCCTCCAGCCTGAAGCTGAAAAAGCAGGTGCATCTGAGTGAAGTGTGGACTGGCACCTGTCTCAGCGAAGTGACAGAGAAAAAGATGAGTCCCGAGAATTCATTTGTCATCGGCTGGCCTACCACCAACTATGTTGTCACCTTCAGGTATCTCATCAGACACCAGACCTCCCTTTGCAGCGTGGCAGTTGTCTGTCTCCCATGTGTCAAGCGAAACAACGACTGAGGCTATACTGCCCTGAACTCTACTACAACCCATCTCCCCATTGAGTAGAGGACTTCCACCCACATTAGGCAGCGTGGTAAAAACTTAGATGCTGGGAGACAGGCATCTTCAAAAGATATCTGCAGGTTGGTCCCTGAGAGCCTTTTAGAGGACCAACCCTTACAAGTGGTGTTATAGCAAGGGCTAACCCTGCTGCAGAACATCCTGGAACATCACAACCAAATCTGCCGTAGCAAACCAGGTCGTGCCATCATATAACCTACAAGCATGTTGTTTCAGCATCTGCCAGCAGCCATTTCTGTGGGAGATTCGCCCTAGTTTGAGAAGGACAGGTTAGTTATGTCAATGAAAAATGCCAGATGGCCTTATGCCAGGATTAAATCCTATATCCACCCCCGGTGAGGCATGGGCAGCTCCTGGGCAAACCTTCCTCCTGCAGTTGTCTGCCAGGGTGTCCCAAGCCCACAGCCACTGACTATAAAAATGGAAAGGTTCTTCTACATGAGTCTGCGCAAGCAGCACAGTCCAGAGCTTGCTTAGTCCCTGCTAACCCCAAAAATAGAAATGCAGAGGAGCATGGAGCAGGCTAGAGAGTAGCCCATTTATGTCCAAATGCCATCTCAAAGGCTGTCCCAATGGTGTGCCTGAGCTAATAGGGCTCACCAAAAAGCAGGTGAGTTTTTATTACTTGGAGCTCAGTCTAGCCTGGCTAAATTGAATCTAGAGCTGGTATATCCACAGGGAGCTCAGGTCACTGCTGGCTCAGGCATCTCTGCTTCATACTCTCTTTTGAAAAGCAGAGAGGTCAGCAGTCTTCAAGGGTCACTCTGTCCTGAGGAGTTCTGCTGGCACAGCTAGGGAGGGCCGATCTGGCCAAATGCTTTCCCTTCTGTGGGGCAACTGTCTTGGTGAAAAAAGCAACGGGAACCATACCATGGTTTCATATGTGCTGTCTCATCACTGCCAAGGGTCAGGATGGTCTCTCCTGGGTGATGCATTCCTGGCCTTAGGACTCATGCTCTGACATGCAAGCTGCCATGTGTGTTGCGTCTTAGTCCAAACTCAACAGCAGTTCCATTTTCTTCACGTCACTGAGACCTGGGTAACCCGTGTTGGCAGCAGAAGCTTCTAGGAACGGCAGGCATTGGGAAGGAAATAATAGGAGAAAGAAAATAGCAATTAAAGGTCACTGCAAAAATAATAAGAGCCCACAAGATGAGTTAACTCCAGCATCACAGAAAGACATTTGTCCCTTATCTGAACACTCACCAGCCTGGGCAGGAAATGTAGTCGAGTTTGTTGCTGGGATTTTTTTTGTTATTATTATTTTTGTTATTTGTTAAAATAGGACAGAAGCAGGAAAGGACTGTGCTTTTGTTCCAGGGCTTTGCAGGAAGGAACTTTGACTTACAGCTATATATAAATGAAACTGGGTAGAGTTTCCAAAGGCTGTTACCCACTCAACACTTGTTTGATGATCTGCCTCCCTTTTTATCTTCAGCTCAGCTGATGTGAAGGAACGATGGCTGTCAGCATTACTGTGGTAAGTGACCCTCCTTTCATTCTTCTCCTGGGTGGTTCCTCTACAGTCTTCAGAGAAGTATGTCATGCTAGGTGTCAAATTGCCCTCTGATTTTCAGCACATTAAGTGTCTAGCTACTTTTGAAAAATCCACCTTTGAAACCTGAGTGTAGAAGCCCCTGGCTGAAAGCAAAGTTGGTGTTGACAGTGCAGAAGAGATGAAATCCACTAGAATATAATATTGTTGGATCACCTTTTTACCTTTGGAGCTGGAGGTTGACTTTGCTAATCACTATGGAAATGTCACAAGTGTTAGTGATTCTTCAGGTATTTTTTGATTCGAACTGAAGTGTGTATTTCGTGGCATCTAGAGGCTACAGTTATTTCTTTTTCATGTTATGTTTTTATGTGTTGCTTCTACCAATATCCAGGCAGAAGTGTTTGTGTAGGTACAGAGAGGGGAAGAAGTCTCTTGATTTGTGGAGAACAGTAATGATCCTAAGGATGCTGGAAGATGTTATGCTAGACACATCTGTCTGCACTAAAGTGCTGCCATGAGGGGTTTTGCTAGTCTGGGGCCTCAGAGAAAGATAAAGAAGCCAGTAAGAGCATGTGACCACCCTACGAACATTGCATGCTATTGTTACTATCGTAATTAATCTGTATTTATTTTAGAGCTAAGGAGCAGATCCCTTGGACGTCTTGGATCCAAATCTTAGGGTCCTTCTCAAGTTTGGTTGCGAAATTATATTCCCTCCCCTTTTCTTTGACTTTCAGGCATATCAATGAGGTAAAACAAAACGAATATCTGAAGAATCTGACCCTTCAGATCTTTGTGCTGGATGCTGACAACTGTTCTTCTGTAAGTAAAGCTAAGAACCTGCTCATCAGACCAGTACCACATGGAGGTCTGTGGGGTAGGGGCAGAAGGTAGGGCTGTGGTGCTGCTGCTGCTATCCCTGTTTAAAATTCAAGTCCCACCTGAAAAGGTTTTAGAGGGTGTGCCTCTGGGCAGCTGCATCCTTCCCACTGGAAGCTGATTCAGAGAGTTTTGGTTTGGGAAATCGAGATGTAAGCCAGACCCTTACCAAAGAACAGTTAATTCTTAAGGTTATTCTTGGCCTCTGGCCTCTTTCCTCTTTTCCTTCTGCTTCACTTCATAATTGGTGATGGTTTGTGGTTGAGTGCCCAGTCATTCCTATTTTCAGTGCAATAAGTTGAGGATATTGATGATGAAAGAGTCACTGGTGTGTTCTCCTGAATTAATTTACTAGAATGTGACGCAGTCTCTTCATATTAATAGCATACATTTCTAGGCTTCATGCCAAGCCTGGTGGGCCACATTTACGTCCTTGGGACTCTTCCCTCAGAGAACAACCCCAGACACTCGTGGTTTATTAGCGTTGTGCCGTGTTCACCCTTCGGAGCGACAGTGGCACTACTATCAGTCAAATACTGATGGGATCAAATACAGCATCTGAACACCACCCAGTTCTTGTGATTTCTACTGGACAAAATTTTTGGATAGTATGACAAACCTGTGATAGAAGAAGTAGCGGAGAACATTCACAATGTATAGCCATCACCCTTAACAACAATTCCACTGTAGTTCAAATTATTACAACTCTTCTAACCATGAACATTTAATAAAGACAGTCAATAGACAGATGAGCGATGTTTTCCCCAGATTTTAAAGCTGCAAGAAACTGCAGCCAAACTTCATGCCTTCTTATTAGCTTCCTGTATTTTCTCTGTTTTCCTTTCTAGACTACCACAGTCAATGTGTCCAATGTGGAAACTGCAGAGAGTGTGATGAAGAAGACCCTTCTACAGCTTGGACTTCCTGTAAGTGGCAGTTGCGTAGTCTGGCAGATCTTAGCTAAGGAAGCTGGCAACATCTGTTTTACAGGACAGTGAAGATGTACAGAAGTCTAGATTTGCTGTAGCTAACCAGTAAGGCATTAATACTCTCTGGACTACAAGATGAAGCGATCTACTTGTGTGGGTGCCAAATATTAGAAACACAGACATGTTTACATGCCTACATTAAATTCAAACCTTGTCCTTTGGACTTCAGTGCTTGCAATCCAGCATTAGGATTGAGCCAGGCTTGTCGAAGGATCATTAATATAGCCATGAAATACTGAACAAATTAGTGATGTTATCAGATGAGCCTTGCCCATTGCAGTGGTCCAGCCTTTCCCATTACAGTGTTTAACAGGTAGCTTTGACAGTCTTCCAGTAGTTTAATACCACGGGAGGCTGCGGAACATATTGCTAAAATAGGCCGGAAAACCATCATGTGGGATCACATCCTGCTGGCTCTCAGTCTTCTCTTCTCCTGAACCTTTCCCCTTCCACTCCATATCAGACAGACTGACCCAGAGCGCCGTCCCTCCCAGCCACGCGGCTCTCCTGGAGATAGCCATGCACGTCCGGCTCCATGGCCTGTTCAGCTGTTACCGCTGTCTGTTCCTTTCTGAGTGGAGAGCAACCTCGGTGACCCTCACCCTGGCCCCCTTCACCTGATATCTTTCTCTTCTCTGTTCCTCAACCGCCAGGGCAGGACAAGTGAACACCACCTCTGGGTGATCTCAGGAAAAGATGACCCCGCTTACCCTCTCATTGGTAAGAGCTCTCTGATTTTCCCTTAATTCTAGCATGACAGGAATAAGCGATAAATTACACTGGTGTGTGTGGCAGAGAAACATCTCAAACATTGCACTCTTCACTCTTGATGGTTTCCACGTCGTTGTGGCACATGCTTACTTTTTGTTTTCGTCCAATACATACTAGACTGTCATAGTACGCTAACTCCTACCCAGAGCGATGCTTACAGTATTTTGTCAGTGCAGCGGGGCCCGCAAGACTATTAATAAGGGCTCAAACCCAGTTAATAGTGCTTTGTTGCATACCATTCTGGAGAGCTGCCAATGAAGAGTGGCTGGCCAGGTTTAACTGGATGGAATTATTTGTAAAGCAATGGTCATGTATACGCATAGATGTGCCCCGGCCTCTTTAGTCCACAGGCGGAGGTTTTGAGCAACATTGCTTAGAGGCCCAGCTGCAGTGGGAGCCATTGGATGTGGCTGCTTCCTCCTGCACAGATTTGGAGCTGCAGTCATATAGCTCCGCATCTTTTCTTGCTCTTTACACAACTCTTTGCTCGACAGGGCACGAACATCCTTTCAGCATCGCATTGAACTGTCTCCGGGATTCTGCTGACCAGCAACAAGGAACCAACAATAACACCCTCCTGGCTGATGGGACAGAGGCTTCCATCCTTGATCAGCTCCCAAAGGAAAAACAGTGTCAGTTTGTCCTGAAACCCAAGCTCCAAACTCCAATGCAGCTGAGGAGAGGTAATGGCTTCAGGAGTACATTACAACCAGGCAGAGACTTTGCTGCTCTCCGTGGCAGTGCCAAACTCTTCCTAGCATCGTACATGTATCCCAGAGTCGCTGTCATACCCGAGTGTATGCAAAAAGAGGAAGAAATTGCAGAGGGGCTAAATTTGTCTGTGCAAATGTTTAGAATTAGCTTTCAGTCCTTGATTAGCTTTCAATTGCAAGCCATTCTTACATTGCACAGACAGTGAACAGTAATTGAGTAAGAGTTTTGCTGATGGTTGAAAAACAAGTGGTTTCACTGCTGCATGTCATCTCACCATCCCCATTAAGAGCGTAGTTATTAAACACGCGATGGCAGAAAGTCCTTGCTTTGCTGGGAACTCTGCCTCCACTGTAGATCACTCACTAGCCAGTAGGAAGGACCGATGTGTGAAACGAAGGTCTGTGTTTTCTTTCAGAGTCACTGCAGAAACACACCAAAAGGAAGAAGTCCTTGATTGACTGGGCCCTGCGCCGCAGCACCAGCACCCCCACGGGCAGCCCGCCTTCGCAGTCACCTACCACCCCACGGAAGCTCTTCGGCCTGTCTCTGTCCTCTGTCTGTCCTGACGGGATCCTTCCCAAGCCAATCATGGTAAGGATCAGCCTGGGCTGTTTGTCCTGACATAAACTTGATGTTTTAGCCCAAAATTTAAAGCCACCTGTAGTATTTATGAGGATTGGACGGGGAAGAAGATCAGCATTTGCCTGTGATTCAGATCGAGCTCAGTCATAAGGGTGAAAGCATCCCTCTCCTGTGTAATCCTTTTCACTGCGTGCAGAGATGTCCATCCTGTTTTAATGGCCGTCTCCAAACAGGACATCACAAGCTGACAAGGGGCAACGTCAGTGGATTATGCCATGCTACATAGCCTAGACTTCATTCACCGCATTCGCACTTGCCACGGGATAAGCATACCCACGTGAACCGTACCTGCAACGTACCTGACAGGCTTTTGTCCCTGGTTAAATCGTGATAAAGCTCTTGTATGTCTGTCCTCTTCCCGATGCTGACCAGGTCTTATGCTAATTATGTTATAATATGTGAGGTGTAATATACACGAACAACAGGGTAAACTCTTGGGCTCACAGTACGACTGTGCTTTCTCTTAGGATATGCTGCTCCTGCTGTACCACGAAGGTCCCTCTACTAGGGGCATTTTCAGACGTTCTGCCAATGCCAAGACTTGCAAGGAGCTGAAAGAGAAGCTGAACTCTGGAGATGATGTCCAGGTGGATGGAGAGTCAGTCTTTGTGGCTGCAGCTGTCATCACGGTATGTTTGGCCAAGTAACTCGGCTATCTGAGCTAATCATGCCTTCCTTCTTTAAGCAAGCAACATGAGTCTTTATGGGTAGGGAAGACCTCGGGAGGGGGGGAACAGAAAGCATTTTCCAGCAAGGCACATTCTGACCTGATGGCTTGGTCCATCTGTGTGCACAAAGGCATCTGCCTGACCCAGTGGTGCTTGTTTTCACATGCAGATACGTGCAGCGGCCCTCAGGCCAGTGCTTCATTTTGCACCTCCCTGTACAAAACAGCCTCCAGCAGGCGATATAGTAATGTGTACCTCCAGGATAACCATGGTATCTATACAGTGCCAAATAATAGCATGCCAGAGCCTGGCCTGACATAGGCATGAATCCCTTTGGTGACCACAGCGCTGATGCTCTTTGTCCTTTCTGGACTCACAGAAGAGACTGCAGGGAGATATGGGAGGACTAAAGTGCAACTGCTCTGCATCCCCCCAAACACAGTGCGTGCTCAAAGGAGCTGACCCTAAGCCTTCACCCTCCAATCAGCCAGCAAGCAAGAGGGAAAACAGCTGCCAGATCCAAGCAGAGGGGTTGCGGGGGGTGGGGGGTGAAGTTTGTGACAAGACCCAAGTTTTAGTAAGAAAAAGCCTGTCTTTTGAACTGGCAATTAAATCTGGTCAGAACACTTCAGGCACCTAAAGAATCAAAAAAACCCACCCCTGTTTCGTGCTTTTGTTGGCCTAATACAAAAAGCTGTGACTGGGAGGACATTCAGGCACTTTCCAATGCAAGGCACATATATTGAGTTGTTAAATAGTCCCCCGAGAAAAAAAAACAACCCAGCAATCCTCATAGCTGAGAAGTGTTTCAAACAGAACTATGCACAGCCTTAGGGATGAGTGCTGCAGCAGAGATCAGTCCTGTTGTGGAGAAGGGGCAGGGCACGAGGGCTGGCTGCTCACCCTCGGCCGCCAGCAGCTGCAACACAGTTCTGCAGTGCTGCAGTGGAAGAGCCCTGAGGAGGACAGCTTGGTGGAAGTGGGGAGGGGAGAGAAATGTGTTTGTGTCATGTCTTGTTTTATCTTGCGCTTAATATTAGTAAACAATGACTATATGCATGGTGAAACCAAAACAAGGAACTCAAAACTGACCAGACTGCTCTGCATATATATATTTAATTCAGGATTTTCTCCGAAATATACCTGACAGTGTTCTATCCTCAGACATGCACGGACTGTGGATGGAAGCTGTGGACACGGAAAATCGGGCACATAAGATTGAAGCTATCAAAAGGTTCGTTAAAGCCTTCGTAAAAGCTTCTTTTGGGGAGGGGGAGGGAGGAGCATACGGCCCTAAGCATAGACTTCATCTTCTGGGAGGCTCCTGGCTATGCTCCAGGCCACAGTAGAGCTATTGCTGATTGCCAGTGTCACTGGTCAGAACGTCTTCCTTTCAGTGGTCTTTTATGAACATTGTTAACATTTCTGACCCCAAAAAATGTCATTAGAAAATTCTTTTCTAATGACCAGTTCAAATTACCAGAACCAGCAAACTGAAAAAGCACAACAATTCAGCCACCAGGAGTTCATCGAATGTTAGTGGAATTAGATCCTTAACAATGGTAACTTTTTTTCTTATGTGCACAAAATGATGATGATCATCATATTGGCAGTTAGAAACAATAGCCCTGCCAAGATAGTGACTGGGACCTTGAAAAACGGCTTTACTTCCTTGAAGTTGCTGCCCTGAGCAAGACTAGTCTGTCGGCATCCTGTGGGACATGCAGTATATCAAACCTCTTCTTGTCAAATGGCTCAGCTCGGTTTTTGAGCCTTACCATCTAGCCTGGGCCTCCTTCCTCTGGTGTCTCTACAGCATGGGACACAGGCAATGGCGTTGTCTCGTGCTGCTGGCCTGGAGCTGTATGCATCTCCTTTGGGCGATCGTTGTTTTGTTAAGGCATTAAGGACTTCTACCCACGTGTTCTGGACGTCAGTCCCTCGGTCCCTCAGGCACTGCGACCAGAGCGGGTGGGCCATGCGGATGTAAAGCTGTGGCGCTCACAGAAGTTGGTGGAGGAGAGTGCCACAGTCTTACTTTATTATCAAACGTGAATGTCTCAAACTGGTTGCAAAAGGGGGCAAAAGCTTTGGGAAGCAACTTCTGATATTTGAAGAGCAGATTTTTGTGAACAGCGCTGTTTTCCTTTGTTCCTACTCCCTGAATAGTCTAGTCAACCAGCTTCCAGAGGCCAATCTCATCTTACTCAGACACCTCTTTGGAGTCCTCCACCATATTGAGCAGAATTCCGGCGTGAATCAGATGAATGCCTTTAACCTGGCCCTTTGCATAGCACCCAATATGCTGTGGCTACCAAGTCCCACTGGGCCTGAAGAGGAGAGCAGGTCCACAAAGAAGGTAATCTTTCATGAGTTTGGCCTCATGCTTGTCTTCCCCTTTACTGCTTTTTATGGGCACTGTATTTTGTAGACTAAAGGAAGGCATAGGATCAGTGACAGTGCTGGCCGAGTGGCATCTGGGCTTCGTCCTTTCCCCTGTGGAGCTGTGCCCATGCTGGTAGGGGAATTTAGCCACCCAGTTTATCCAGGGTGGAAAGGGAAGCTGTGGTTGCTTTACCGGATGAACTTTCTATATGGTCAAGCAAGCACAAGACAGACGGAGCAGCTGAAGTTAGACACTGCCACTTCAGCTGAGTCTAAAGCCTCTTGCCGCGACAAAGTAAGCAATGAACATGACAGAGCATCAGAGGGGAGGAACGCTTGCTTGTAGCTTTATGAGGTGTTACCAAGAGTAAGGGAAACTCTAGAAGACGCTGTACCCGGCTCACTGTACCAGTTCAGGTACGTATTCTTGCCCCAGGTGTAGTTCATACAGATGCATTACCACATTCTTAACAGCTTCTTGAGCAAAAGGTTCTGTAGGAAATTACATTTTTGTCAAAGGAAAATGAACGTTCTGGGACTGATCTGACTTGCTTTATGTAGCTGGCTATATTTTCATGAAACTGACTCTGTAAATTCATGTCTTTGCCAGGTGGCCTTGTTAGTGCAGTTCCTGATTGAAAACTCAGGAGAGATTTTTGGAGGTGACATTGCTTCCTTGTTTCAAAGACCGGACAAAAAGAAGTCTAAAAACTCAGAGGAATCTCTGGGTAAGTTGGTGGTACTGTATCTTCCAGAAATGTTTAAAATCTTTTAATAGGTAAACTCCTCATGCAAAAGAGATTGCTTTCCCTTCATGTCTCTTCCAAGGAAAAACGCTGAAAAGCGTTTGGGTTTTCCCTTTGCCTGTCAGGCACAGGCAGGAAGCGACGGCAAAGCAGAGGGCTGAGGTGCATCGCTTCAAATGTGTCCCTGAGGATGATTGTCTTTCCCTGTGACTGCTGTTCAACCTGTTCCAGCCATCACAAGAATTTAGTGTAGCCTTAGCAATGCCATGTCCAGCAGTGTTTTCTTCCAGATTAGTTCTATAAAGCTAAACCAAATGGCTGAATGGCAAGAGATCAAGTTGTCTCTCTCCTATAAATACAGGCCAGCGGTGAAAGCTCAGGTCATAAAGCCAGAATTTTTGATATTGTTCCCAGTCCTGCTCTGGTCCCTGTGAAAATAATCAATCATCTTTGCTTTTCCATGGACTTGGTAATATTTCCCAGCCTTGGTTGTAAGGTACTATGTGGGTTTAGGAGACATAGGCAACAAATTAATTTGTGTTCTCTGCCGCAGACATAGGGCTGGCTCAGCACGATGATTCCTCTGATGAGCTGGAATTTTCTGCTTGTGACCCAGAAGGACCAAAGCACCACCTGGTACCTGAAACAGATGCCATTTTTGAACCATCCAGCAGCTTGTTACTCGATGAGGATCAGGAAGACTGGGACTTGTTCAGCGAGATCACAGCCTGCTACCAAAGCAAAGCCCAGAACACCACCAGTGCGGACAGCTATGACCTCCTGGAAGAGGAGGGCTCCTTCTGCTCCATTGGCTCAATACGCTCACTCAGCCCAGCCAGGGACCGGTGCTCATCGGAGCCCAGCGTCTGCCTCAGCTCCCAGCTTCCTGCTCAGAGCCATGAGCCAGTGGCCCGCCAGTCCAGCTGTGATGCCACCATCATGCACAGCCATACAGACTACATCCACAGGCTCAAGCAGCTGCAGGTGGAGAGCCAGAAGTTGATTGATGAAGGCCTAAGCCCTGGGGTTAACAAGGCCAGGCAGAACTTGTGGCAGTCGCCTCAAACCAGCTCTAGGGTGAAGCAGCTCAGCCTTCAGAAATCCAGCCTGTCCAACAGGTCCAGCTTCTCTAGCCTGTCTTCTACCACCACCTCCCCATCTGCCTCCTCACTCAGCTCCTTAGACAGTGCTTTCTCCTACTGCTCAGAGTCATCAGCCGTTAGCCCCACAGACGTCTCGTCCCTGCCATTCATGTTTGGCACGTCTGCCAGGCTTCATGCTGTGTCCCCCAAGATTGCCAAGAGGTCTCCGAAAGAGTGGCACAAGTCCTTCACCTCTCCTATGGCTTCACATCCATGTGATCTGGATAGTTTCCATGAGTACGAACCCAAGGCTGTAGAGAGTAGTCATTGCTTTGGGGAGGAGAACAGGTTTCCATCTGTCAGCAGAGCTGCCGTGGGAAGCGCACAGACTGATACTGACTGGGAAGAAGAGGAGAGTCAGCTGAGTTGTGTAGGGGGCCCTGGCCCAGGGCTCAGGAGCCGGGATTATACCAAGGAGTTTGAACAAAACCCTGAGCTCCCAGCTGCCAGCCCAGCCAGCGAGAAGTCCCCACAGATCAGCCACCAGCAGCATAGGGAGAAGGCAGTGAAGAACATAGAAATCAAAAGCGTTGATGCCTGCCCTCCAAGCCAGGAAAGCCTGAAACGCACCAAGATAACTTTTTATGTGGCCCCAAATAAAGAAAACTCTTGGAGGTCTCCAGTGGAAGAGGAAAAGGAAGCATCCATGGCGAACACCAGCAGCAGTGACTTGCCCAGCAGCAGCACTGAGCAAAGCCTGTCCAAGAGCTTGCAGACTGTGAGAGTCCATATCCCCCAGACAGTTTTCTATGGGCAGAATACCCCCCTTGTCCTGCAGTCCATCTCCAGGCGCTACCACCATGAACCAACGATCCCATCCCCCCAGACAGAGCACAAAGAGAACCCCCAAAGCGCCTCCGCTCCCGAGGAGCTGGAGAGCAAGCCAGTGGAAACGGCGCAGGCGCCAACCCAAAGCAAGGGCTTCAACGCATTCAGCCACACTATCCGTATCATCCTCCCCGCCTCCATTCGAGACACCGTCAGGGAGTATTTCAAGCACGATGAAACCAAGACCTGTCCCATGGCTGAGGCGGAAGCGGTGGAGAATGAACTCCTTCGGAGCAGGGTGGAGTGGCTCAGGAGCCAGCCGCTGGCAGAGGTGGCCACAGAGGAGTGTGATACAGTGGCATTTGCAGAAGAGACATTTGTCTAGGGAGATGGATGTGGAAGAACTGAATATTTTTTTGTGTATGTGCAGCAGAAAATATTCTGTAAGATATGATCAGGGTGTGAAGAATCTAGCAGGCTGCATGGGGCAATAAGTGTAAAGTGACACTAATGTGTATGTAATGTTGGGGTTTAACATTCATTTTGGCTGGGGTAGGGGAACGCATGGCGGGGGGTGGGGTGGGGTGGTGTTCTTGTTTTGTCTTTACACCCTTTTTCTATGGAAGAGACTTCACTGGCTAGGTGTCTGGTGGGCAGAGTGCCACCAGACTCTGTCTGTGAATTAGATGACCTGTACGTGGTCTGACTCCATTTCTTTTTAAAGTGGGAAAGGGAAAACTCGGCTTTATTTTCTGCAGTCAGCTGCTGCTGTGTGTGGATGACCAGAGAACTGGGACAGCTAAGGGTCCATCGGAATTAGTTAAAAATCTTTACGCTTGCACAAAGTCCTCCACTATTCACTGTTCATCACCACCTTTCGTCCAAAGGAAGACCCTTCACCTCCGTCCCAGAAATCACTGCTGCTTCTCTCTGCTCATCTCTTGTCCCCCAGTGGTCTAGCTCACAGTCTGCTGTTTGAGGCTGGGTTCCAGCCACACCAGAGCCCAGCTTTCACTGACAGATGGCATATGTAACATTTTTAACCCCAAGATTGTTTTTTTTTCCCCAATTAATTGTGCATTCATTCTCTCTTCTCATACCTCCCCCAAAGCTAGCATTTGCCAGAGCCACAATTACTAGAAAAGATTTTAGTACTGTCACTTTGTCAGGACTATGAACATTTGTCGGCTTCGGTGTCCTCTGGGAGTACCTGGTCCTTTTAGTCCTAGTAAAAGGTGACATTTCAGAAGGCCTTTTCCAGAGGCAGTGTGGCTGGGGCAACTAATCAAATTCCTAGTCATGCTGAGAAGGACTTAAGCAGGATTTGGCTTTAGCATGAGGTCAAGGAGTTGTGGAAGTTGTCAAGAATGTTGTCGAGTGGATGCTGAAGTAAAGCCCCATCTGGCCAGAAAGTCGTCAGGCCATAAGCTGAGACTGTCCAGGCTTCAACAGCACCAGTGCTGCCTCAGAGAAGCAGTGAGTTCCCACTCAGAACAGTACATGGCCCAGTGTGCTCCAGCGCCATTAAGTCTGGAGAAGTGCCAGGCAGGGATGCGGTAAGCAGGCTGCTTGTGCTGCAGCCAGTGGACTCTTGGAGCATCCCCGTGATTCCGCTCAAGGCAGCGCTTAGAAGCGCCATAGCCATAATGGGACTGACTTGCTTAGAGGTTTGTGATGCTGCCAGCCGAGCTCTAAAAAGAAGCTGAGAGCACCATGTTAGTTTGACAGGCATTAAGAAAACGATGGGAAAGTCTCAAAGGTTAAAAGGTTCAGGATGTTTCATTTGAAAGTTATGTGAGAGCTTTCTAAGGTGGTTTGTCTCAGAGACACTCCTTTTACCCCATTAACAGTGAATGAGTGACAGACAAGAGAAACACATGAATTCTGACGATTGCAAGGTAGTCCTTGTGGAGTCACTGCCCCCTGGAAGTTGCTGAGTGTCTGCAAATAGCCGTAACCTGGAGTTGCTTGACACCCGCCACGATTCAGTCCTTGCGCAGAAGGGGAAGCCACCTCTGTAAAATGACCTAGTAGGTAGCAGATGCCTCCGCTCATCTGCCAGGTGCCTGTGACTGGAAGCCAGCCCAGCACTCCAAATTCACACCATCGAATACCAGGGCAGGGGAGGGGGGGAGCCCAGAGCCCACTTTCCAAGGTGTATAGAGTTTGATTTGTTTTATGCAGGGTGTTCAGCTCCCAGATGTGGCACTCTGTGTCCCAGATCACCTGGGTGGCCCTTGTATGATGAAAGGTGTATATAATCATACTACAACCCCCCCACACCCCGCCACCATTTCCCTCACACACAAACACTGACGAGGCATTCACGGTCTTTTTTCCAGAGCTACAGTTGTAACTATTTCAATAAAAGACACACAAGTTTGTTTGTGATTGTGGTGCAGTGATCACGTTTTGTTCCCTTGCTCTTACTTCCCTCTCTTCCGTGCTTGGGTGGCGGTGGTTGCAAAACACCAAACCATGCTGTGAAACACACGTGCTTCCCAGCCCCGATCTGTGAGGCTGGCCGCGCTGACAAGAAGCCCTCTTCCAGCAAGTCAGCTCAGGCATTACTATTATTTGTGTCTTTTCAGGAAGGTGAAACAGCACTAAATATTATGAGAAAACTCTGTTTGTACTTGGAAGAGAGATTATTCTGTATTCTAAACACACTAACGGGTTGTAAACTGGCTCAGTGACTGGGCTGGTCTTGGCTCAAACAAGGGGGATCTGGACCAAATGCAGAGGAAGACCTCACAATTTGCGTCACCTAAAAGAATTACAAGCAAGTTAGAAAGAGATTAGTTTATAGAAACATTGGGAGAGGCAGGGCAAAGCACGCATTTTCCTCTTCTCATCTTGAGCTGCCTAATATGGGCGCATTTCCCTGGATAGTTGCACTAACCCAGCTCTCTATCAGTAATTTTTCTTCATTTAAAACAAAACAAAATCCTCCAAAAATCTATCAGAAAAGATAGCAGAAACCGCCACTGGTCCCTTTGGGAGCACGTGGCTGCACAGCACAGCAGGGTGCTACACAAGGCAGAGAGAGACTTGGCCTCCCCGAGGGCACCAAGACCCTGCTTAGCCGCTACCTCTCGTCCTGGGTGCGGAAGTCTGCAGCACTCCTCTTCCGTGAGCCCAGGCAATAATGCAATTCTGAGAGCCCAGGTTGCTCCCCACGTTTTGGCACCCAATCCTACATCCGCTGAGTTAGAAGAAGCGTTCCACTTTCTTCTAGGCCATCAAAATACACATAGCAAACGAGTCATAGATTGCTATTCATAGGGATAGCAGACCAGGAAACCTGTGAGCTATGCCACCATCCAGCAGGCACCACGTGTAGTTGAGGAAGTGCCTTAATGTAATGCCCCACCTCTAAACCCCCCAAATCCTGGCCACAGTCCCCGTGAGACTGTGCAATAAAGAGAAAAAGGTCCCAGAGCTCTCGGATTCTGCTGAACGATAATGCCAAACTAGTGCTTTCACTCCCAGGAAACTCAAGGCCACAAAATACAAATTCCAACTTAAATCTCGTAGGAGAACCCTGCTTTCCTGTCAGTCCCTGGCAGGAGACAGCCAGCAGTGGGTCACCGTGCCACCTGGGGCTGCGATTCACCCCGCGCTCTCGTGGCAGCTTGCGCATATGCTGCCAGTGCTCCCGTCAGCGCGGGTGTCACAGAGGGGAAAGCTGCACGGCAGCTGACAAGTCAAGGATAAAGAGGAATGCTTTTTGCCTTTCTGCAGAGGAAGGTGCAACTGGTTTAGCTTTGTCGTTGTACGCAGATGTTTCATTCATCTTCTCTCACGTGGTGGAGTCTCTGGACCAGCACTCCTGGAAAGTCTAAGGAAGACAGTACAAAACCTTCAAATAAGGGCCCCTTTCCTCAATAGGAGAGTACCACATCCTCGCAGTCATTGCCTCCGATACTGATTTACACCTGCTGATGCCTTAGGGTGCTGCTTGATGTCATTTTCCTGTCACATATTATATCTAACTGATAGCAAAATTCCTTTTTCAAAACTCCCAGGTGGGATGTGCCACCCCCAGAGATGCAGAGATGTATTTAGAAGTCACCAAACGGTCTTGAAAAAGTTCCACAGCACCCAGCTGGGTCATAACAAGAAGCACCAAATACACAGACGGTTGGCCTTCTGCCCCAAAAAAGCCACATTTTCCCCTCAGTGTACAGCCCTCAGACACAAATAGGTTTTCCCTTCTTTCTCTACCCCTTTTTTCAGATAAAAAGGAGAGATTTGGTCCAAGTTGGCCTGCCGCATACTGAAAGCCCTACTCGGTGCCCTGCCAGCACCGTCACTCAGGAAGATGTGTCATGTGCTTGCCATCCGGGAAGCAAGGAGCCTCACGACCTGCTCCCAGTATAGATCAAGGCCAGGCAAGAAGAGAACCTTGAAGAGACAATGAGTCACGTACTTCAGCCTCCTCTTCTTTCTGCTTGGCATGTATGATTTGTTCCCTTATCCTGCAGGCTAACAGAAACCGTGATGGAAGTGCCAGGGGGCCACTGCAGTTTATGTCAACCATCTCAATTTTCGGAGGAAAGCCAGTCCCCCAAGACATGTTCTCCCCCAACCTTTGCAGGTAGCCCTTCTGTGCAGAGGTGGTGGCTTTACTGCTTTCATTTAATCGGTTTTTATTCTCTTTGCTTTATTATAGAAAGCCCGGTGCAAGTTGGAGGAGAAGAGGTGTGGGAGAAAGAGGCACACCCGGGAGGAGCTTTCTGAGGTATAGCAAAGCAAAGGGCTGCCCTGTAGAAGGTTTGGCCTTTCGTGAAATACCAGTCAAGGGCCACCGAAGCCCCGGTACACCACCACATCCATGGTCCCAAAACAGGGCTGGGACTCTGCAAAAAAATCCACCCTGCTGCATTCATCTCCCCCAGCAAGTGGTTCAGGCCCACACCAGAGAATTCCCCCAGCAGAGAGCCTTATGGCAGTTTCCTGGGTAAAATTTGGTACCGAGCTTTGCACAATGGACCAGAGAGGAAGCCGAGGCCTTTAGTGAGGGATTCACAGGGCGTCACTCTTCACCCGTGCCTGAGAACCCTACAGGGACCCTGGAGCCCCCTGAGAGGGGCAGGGCTCGTGTCAGCATTACTGCTGCCTTGAAGAAAGGCAGGGAGGTAGCACTGGGATCGGCAAACACGGGCAGCAGCTCCGACCTCTCCGAGACCGCTCCTCTCACCAGCCCGAGGGCCAGAGATGAGGACGGGGCCGGGGGGGGGGGACACGACGCTGCCTGAGGCGCTGCGCGAGCTCCACCCCGCGTCCCAGCGAAGCCCTCGGCAGCGGCCGGCGGCGGAAAGTCCGTGAGCGGGGACGCGATGTTCGCCTTTTGCTGAAGTTTTCCAGGTGGATCCTGGCTTGCAAACCCAGCACGAACGTCGGTCAAACGCAACAGTTAACGGGGGAATGCTGAAGAAAGAGGCAGAGTTACAAGGCGGTCCCAAACAAAATAACGTCGTGCACTTTGCAGAGATCCTGGCCTGTAAAAGATCCTTTCTACTCACTTTGCACCAGAATGCTTGGAGTTTCCAGCTCTTATTTCAAATTTAAAGAAGCACTTGTATGTCTGAAAGTGTTTACCCTCTCCCCACACCCACATTTGTTCTAACGAAAGCTATTACCTCTAAGTGTTTTTCACCCATCTAATCAGGTACTGTTTTCACAGGCTGAAACACCTCAACTTGTGGAATTTTACTTAATTTATTGCCAATTAGCATAAACTTTTAATTGGTGATTCAGGTATGGGGTGGGGGGAGAAGATGACAATTAAATGGACACACTTTTCCTCACCCTTCTGCAAGGCCAACTTCAGTCAAACCCAACTCTCCCCCACCCCACTTCATTGTCTCAACATCCCTTGTTTTCACCAGTTCCTCCCAAACCCTTCAGGGGTCAGGGTACACACGTAACAGTTTCTTTCTGCCAGTCCTGACTTCTTACTCATTTACTTCCAATGCTCCCGGTTTCTTAATTGCTACCTCTGCTCAAGCCATGAGTCCCTCAGGGTTGTCCCTGCTCCAGTCATCTATGGGCTACAGTCCCTTCGGAGGTATGCCTCCTCTGGGACAGAGCACCTCCTTCCATGACTGTTTACCAAGCTGGGTCACCAACACTGTCCCCTTCCACCTGCCTCCTCCACCACCCCCTCCTCCCACATCAACTCCCGGGTCTCCTTTTGTGCATGTTCCTTGTGTCTCCTACTCCCAGTAGTGTCACTCTTGCTTAAATATATTTGAGCACAAGTGCCACGTGCTCCTCTGACCGACTGAACTTTTGGTGTGCAAAGGGGTTTTTACACTGGTTTCAGAGCCAGCTGGAAGGGGCTGTGATGGGCATAGAGCAGTTCCTGGCCTCCCACACAGGGCAGCCCTGCAGCACTGCCGCCCCATCAAAACTCTGTAATTTATGCCAAATATAACTGTGAATGCTCTAATATCAGATAAGCATTTTTTTTAAAGGTATATGTCTTGTATGGGCATGTTACCTTGCTTAAGAACAGTAACTTGTTGGTTAAAATTGGTTGCCAAACATAGTCTGGGTTTTAACTAAATCCATAGAAAGGTTTCTGTGCAGAACTCTGTTTGGTAAACTTGGTTACAGATCACAGGTTCTCTACAACATTTAGATGGAGAGTTTGACATATTGACTCAAACACGAGGGGAAAATCCAGTTAAGTAAACTGGGGCAACAGGATATTATACCTAAATTTCCATCAAACTCATTCTATTCCAACCAGGCTCATGTTACCAGAAAAGTGCATCTCATAGGTCTAAAAGCCTGATTATTAGAATTTTATTTGACTTACGTAGTAGTACAGCAATGGGAAAATTTACTATTTGGAGAAAGGAGCAGATCATGGCACATAACAATTCAGTGACATGTAACATCTCAAATTCATAGAAAGTGGTTCCTTCTTACAGGACGCGTCAGCATTCAAATGGTTATCAGTACGTTCTTGCTAAGCAAACTCAGTTAGCCTACATCATCAAGCCAATCAGCACACCGTCTTGTATTTGGAACAGCTCTCTCTTCTTAAGCTTCCCAAATTGGGAAAAATCTGCTCTACAGTTAAAAGAGCCAAGCCTTGCAAGATTCTTAACAGTTACTTAGAATAGCAGAATTCCTTAAATTTCAAATGAGAGGGTGAGTCACATACAGCACAGATGTTTACTGTTACCCGCCCAGGGAAATGTAAAGTCATATGCTTTAGTCCAGTTGCGCTCAGCAGAGCACTCAAGCACTTAAAACCAAAGACCCTAGCACTAAGCTTTGTTTAAGTAAGAGATTTGCCAAAGAGGCATTTATACTGAATCAGACCTCTACTGTCTACTGCAAGCCAGCCACAAAAAGCAATAGTGTCAACCAAAAGCAAAGTACCCTGCCACACCTAAAGTGAGGACACGTGTTGTGCAGGAGCCGTTTCCAGTTACTGTTTGCTTTGCTTTCCAACCTCCAGCTGCCTCCTGATGTCCGACACATCCATGGGGACCCGCACTGTCAGACCATCCATCGACTTCTTAATGCACACCTGGCAGCCAAGGCGAGATCTGAGAAGAAAACATTAAGTGAGGCTCATCTGTTCCCACAGTAAAGGAAGAAATTCCCCACCCGCATTGGGATGTCTGCTCCAGGCTGGGTTTTCACTGCAGTTCCTGTTAAAGGTCTCCTGTGCCCCAAGAGAAAGCAGCTCCAGAAGCACAGCCGTAAACCAGAATAAGTCCTGTCCCCTTGGAAACAGGTCCCAGGTGCTGAGAATCTGCCTCAAGCTTGAGAATCTACTGCAATCAGCAGAGGTGCTTACGTCTCAGTGAGTCCGTACGCCAAGTCCAGCATGTCCAGCTCTTCATCTGAGATGGCATCCAGCTTTTGGAAGGCGTCCTTCTCAAAGATGAGGTGACAGGTGGAGCAGGCCAATGTCCCTTCACATGCACCTGGTGGAGAAACGAAGGAGCGACAGCAAATCAGAACAAACAAGGGGGTGAAAAAGGTCATCTTCAGGAACAGTGTGAGAAGAGGTCCTTTAACAGATCTGGAGCATGTCAAAAGAGATACCAGAAAATACAATAGATGGATGCAGATTTCAGCCTGCTTCTTCTCTGGGAGGATCACAATCAGTTTTCAAATTTGCACTTCAGCTCTAACCAACCAAACGCATTGACACAGGCCGCTGGAATCCCAGCATGGCAGTGTGGAAGTCACACCGGCATCTCAGTGAGGTGAGCCACTCCAGCAAGGAGCTGTTGGGGAAGAGAAGCTTGCTTCATGGTCTCACCAGAACACAGTGGCATGTGTGCAGTTGCACTGTTCCCACGTACCCACTGGTCACAGCACAGGCACGCAAACCCTAAGAGCACATACCCTTGTGCAACACCTACCAAATCCATCGATGGCCAAGTTTTGATTGACTACCACTTCCAGCAAACTCTCCCCTTCCTTGGCTGTGGCTGTAAGTCGCTCTCCATCCCGATTTATAAAATGCACCGTCACCTGGTCCGCAGAGCTGCAAGACAATTTTGCAAAAATCAGAGGACCCCACCCTTTCCTGCACACCCACCATCGAGGCCTTTGGCTGAGCACTAAAGCCATGGCACTTGGAAGGAAACGTGCATACGAACACTTTCTAGAAGGATTACACCGCGCGTGTCAGAAGAGATTCAGTTGTCAGTTCTCAGGCAAATCTGAGTTGACCCAAAATAATTACCACTTTATCAAATGTCCTTCAGAATAAACGTTTAGCTGCACATGAACAAGGGCAGATGCTCTGCGCCCACTGCCTCTGCTTGGGCTGGCCGGTGGAGGAGCATTTGCAGGCAGACAAAGCGTTTGGAAGACCTGGGATGTCGATCCTGGATAGAGTGATGTAATAACGAGAAAAGCGCTCAGGATCAGATACTAATCATGCAATAAGGGCTGTTGTCATTCACATGTTGTTTCCTCTTCCCTTCCCAAGGGGATTACTTGATGACTGTTCCTTTTCTGGTGCTTGTTCTTTCATGAAGTGCCCACTCCTTCCCTGAAACAATCACAGGGAGCCTTGTTACGATGAGGCATGCTCAGCCCCAGCTTATAGAGCAACCGCCTCTGAGCTGATGTGATCCTTGCTCAGGAGAAATTGCTAGTTATTTTGACAGCCTGCAAGATTTAATCTGGTAGAGAGTTACGAACAAGGCCAATAGCACCTCTCAGTGCTCTACTTGTGGAAAAAGCATCTACAAATAAGAGGGAACCAGCATCCACTTCTCCTCCAGACCAGGATCTCCCCCACCAGTGTGGAGAAGTGCTGCCAGCCTGAACAGCAGCGTCAGGGATTTCTCACCATCTATTATATTTGTCAGGGGAAGCATGTGAGCAAACAGTGGTTTTTCTTAGTGTACATACCCAAATGGTCACTTAGAAGCAGGAGGTCCCAGTTACCCAAAGGTCCCACCTCCTGTGCTGAAATGGGGCAGCACCCTGGAGGCAGTGGGTATTCTGCCCAGCACCTCTCAGTGTGGCACTGCCCAGGTGTCCAGCATCTCAAAGCCCATGACATTCTCCGGTGGCAGAAGCTGGGTCCACCCTCTTCTCTTCCATCAGGCCAACAGCACACACCACTCTCCCAGATGTCTGGAAAGATCCACCTCTGTCTCCCCCAGCTCTGATAAACGCCCAAGCGCTAACAGTGTCAGCGCTGCCCCGTGGCCTTGGCGCTGTCGTTTCTGGCATAGGAAGAAAGAACCACAGCCTTGAAGATAGAGTGAATTTCACAGTGAGAACTGGCCAAACTCACAATCCTGTTGTTCCCCCACTTACACAAGACTGAGTGAAGCAGCAGCATCTCCTTCCAATAAAAGTGTGGATTGGTATAAAGCTTGGTAACACTTCTCCTGGAAGCCCTGGGGCCAGTGAAACAAACAGCAAGCATGGCTCAGAGCTCTGAGAATTTCTAATATTGTCTCCTGATTTCTTGGAATGTATCTGCAATATACGCTGAATACAAACTGTCACAGCCCCAGAGTCGCACGTTACAGCAAACCTGACAGCTGAGGAAGCGCTGTAGCACCTACGCTCTTCCGTGCCAGGCATCCTCTTGGAAAGTCACAGAGACTGGGAGGAGGAATTGGTTAAATGGGAATTGTCCCTGGGACAGCAACACCAGGAGCTGAAAGGCCTTACCCTGTCTGCTCATCCCTCTCTGCTCTGTGGCAGATGAAAATGAAGCATGTGGAGACCTCTGCCGATTTCCTTTTAACATTAAGCACAGAAATACATGAGGATCAAGTTTAAACATTTTCCTTTGCTCTCTCTTAACTCACAAGAGGCAGAGGTGGAGTATGGGGGATGAATCCAGCTCAGTAGGAGACAGGAAAGAATTCCTGTAAAAACGTAATGGAAAAAAGGGATGCGATGTTCTCCTCTTTCAAGTTTGTGGGTCTTGTGCATTATGCTTCACAAGTCACAATCACCATCTAGATCTAATCCAATTTACCTGCTGACAAATCACTGCAGTACATCTCTAAGGATGCCGTTTCTTAAAATGTTGTCGCGTGGACTACATCAGCAAGACTCCAGGTGCAGAAAAATCCAAACAATTATCTCTGTGGAAAGCCAATCCCCATATTCCATCAAAATTTGGAAATGGAGAAAAAGAGATTAAACAATATTTTTTGCCTTCTCTGCTCTTCTGTTTTCAGCTGCATCTTGATTCAGCTAGCAGGAGCAGAACACAGGGGCTGCTGCACCTTCATCTGTGCGGCAGGCTTCCTGTTTTGCAGAAAGCTTCAGCAGAAAACAATGCCTGGGCCATTAGTCTACAACAGGGTCCCCTGGTTATGAAAACAGCTGTGAAGTTTGCACCGAGACCATGCTGCAGAGGGAAGTGTTTCCCACGTGCAGAACGGAAAGATCACGTTGCGGTCACGCACAGGCAAGCAGGACCACCCTATCTCCCAAAGCAAATAGCCAAAGAGTATCTTTGAGACATTTCAGTCTCCTTCACAGACACCCCCACAGACGTTTCTTTGTAAATAAGCAATTTAAAGACTAGTTCTCAAATGTCAAAACAACACAATCGTCTCTATATTTTGATGGATTAGACCTATTTATTCCATTTTTATGGCAAATAGGCAGGTTTCCTCGCAATGTTGGTTTTACAGTTACACAATAGAAATGGTAAAGTCATAGGACATCACTTAATGCTGCAACTCAATGCATTCTTCAGCAGGATAATGTGAGCTGGCTGCCTACGTGCTGGATCCAACAGTCTCCAAAGCTGCATGCACATGTATCGACAGACAAATTCATTCGTATTGTCTTTGAGGTACCGAGAGCTTCACCTGACATCAGTCCCCGGGGACCCCCACACCAGGCTCCCACGGATGCTCGGGGGATTTGTTCCGTGCAGTTCCTCCTGGACACAGCCCTGCTTTGACTGCAGCTGCCAGTTAAAAGAGCCCTGAGACAGCTGAGTTGCAGCCAGGGGCAGCACCCAGGGTATCCACTCAGCTGTAAGGAAGGACAGATGCTATTGCCACAGACCCCCTGCGTGACTTTGGGCAAGCCCGGGTGCAGCAGTTCACCCTTCTCGAGAGCAGGGACGATGTCAAGAACTCCCAGACCATGACACAGAGAGCGCCAGCTCCTCTGTCTTTGCTGGCTGTAGGGGAAATTTAAGCTGTCTGCCTGTGTTCTTAGTATAGGTGCCTCTGTTGGGGGCATAAACCCAGCCTGATTACTGCCTGTTTTCACCGTCCAGTTCAGTCACCTCCCACAGACCCACTCGCGTACTGGTCTAATTGTCTTCATATCCCCCGAATCAGTTCCAGGCTCGAGTCTCCTCTGGAGGTCACCTGCTTTGGGTGCCCGAGGCTTCAGGAGAGCCTGGAAAGAAAAATCTATGGATTTTCTAGTTACTTCTGAATTTATCGGCGTTTTTAAAACTATAAAAAAATTCCTTTCACATTTTGTTAAGAAAATAATTTTGAACCAGGATTTTAAAAACAACTCAAAATTGATCAGACTAAGTTTTGCTTCATGTAGGCTTAACTATTTTACAATAGCATTACTGTCACAGGATGCACTGTCAGAGCTTTGGGAAGATCTTATCAGTATGTGACAAACTCAGCGCTGCAAGTTCAACACATAACTGATTATTCCCTTTTAAACAAAATATCAAACTTTTGCTGACACAGGTAACTAGTGAAGGGGGTTTCAAGAAGGTTGTTCTTCTTCCTGTCAGTGTTTTTCCCTAAAAGATATTTTCCAAGGCCATACAAAACAGCAAGACGCCTACAGGTACTGCCAGAGATATCTTCATAAGCAACAAACCAATTAGAAAGAAAACCCACTGATAACAAGTCTTCATAAATCTCATTAAGGAGGGTTATCAGTATAACTTTTTCTAAGGTCAGATAGCAAAATGGTTTATTGTTATTTTCTCTGATGTTGGTTGGGTCTTGTTCTCAATGTCTAGTAGACCACAGTCTGACCCAGATTGCGCTGGCCTAGGAGATCTGCAAAGTCCCTTTATGCTGCTCAGAGAAATGCAATCTCCTGAGTGATCCCTAAGGAAGAGAGGAAAGACTGGCAGCGAGTCCGCCGTAGTTCCCGCTTTAGAAACACGTGTGAGTACGCTGTGCCAGGCAGCCTCTCCGGCCAGCCCCCTCCTGTCGGCACAGGGGGACGGCCTGCTCCTGCATCTTTAAGGTTTCCCTCTTGGAGAGTGTCCAGCCTCCCTGGACTCCTTTGCCCTCCCAAGGGACTCTGTCATCCAGGCCCCTCACCAGGCCAGAGTCTGCCCTTTCAGATTAGTAGCTGAGAGTCCTCCACCCTGGCGGGGACCAAGAGCATTTAGAGATATTTCTAAACATGAGCTTCTGACCAATTTCCACCACAGAGTTCAACTCACAAACACAAACACCATGACAAACTGCATCCTGCCCTGAGCAGGCAGTCTCAGCAAAGTCCAGCACAAGTCACTTGCCTCAGGAGCCTGGCAGGACACCAGTGCTGTGGGTCTCACACCCCTTGCACCTACAGCCACCATCTGAGCAGCTGAGCGCTTGAGCCAGCTCCCCCATCTCCCTGTCAAGAAGAGCGTGCCAGCAAGGCGCGAGACCTTGCAGCGTGGCTTTCCACGACATAAAGAGGGCATCTTCCTCCCTGGCACTGCAGGCATCATCGGCTCCTACTCTGCCTTTACTGCAGCAGGGACAAGAAACCCAAGAGAATTTGCAGTTCCCAGAGGAACCCAGCGGTCATCCCAGCTTCCCCACAGCAGCAGCACAGCAGGCTAACAGCCCAGCTGTCCGACACGCCTTGCACACCACCCTGTTCCTCCAAGGCTGGTGACTGGGCCTCAGGGCCTATGGACTCTTGTGCCACTTCGCCATCTTCACGCTCCAGATCCAGGCCACGAGCTGCGGTCTCCACAGCTCCAGAAGCTCTCAGAGCAGCTCCCTGCACCACCTTCCTCCTGTCAGCATCTGCTTCGCGTACACTTCCTCATCCACCACCTCCTGCAGCCCAACCGTGCTTCGCACTGGCTTCTCTCTTCTCCCTTCTCTGGGGCAAGGCAGAGGTAAGCGTGGGTCCCTCCCGAAAAGGCCCTTCCCGACGCAGCAGGGTAGGGCTCGGCGTTTTACTCACCGCGATTCCCCAGGGGCATCCTGGAGCCTGTGCGTGGAGCTGAACCCTCTTTCTGACCCCTGTTTAGCTGGCGTGGGATGCTGCTCAGTCACCCCACAGAGGTAAATAAAGCGAATTTTGTTCGCATTCAGTCCACTTAGCAAGGGTCGCATGAGCCCTGAGATGCCTTGAGCTATCATGCTACTGAGGATTCTGCTCCGTGTCTCCTGGGCTGTGGGTTGTTGCAAGGCCAGCTAGATTAAGAGTTATAAGTACAGCTGGCGGGGGGGAGGAGGGAAGAAAAAAAGAAAAAGAAAAAACTAGGACAGCCTCCTTGGGGGTGGAGGGAGGAGGGAGGGGAAGGAGGAGGGAAGGATGGACAGAGGATTGTGCTTGGATCTTGCTGCAGTCCAGCCCATCAGGGCATGGGAATTGGCTGAAGCATGGTAATACGAGCATCATCCCCACGTACCAGTCCCCAAGCAATGCTCACCTTGTTGTGCATTACAGACTTCTCTTCTAGGAATTAGACCTAAACACAGTTTCAGTAACAATATTCATTGCAATGTCTAATCACATAAGGGGTTGCAGGCTGAGGGCTGGAAGAGCAAACTGGCACAAGCACCAAAGCCTGCTGCCTCAAGAAGAGGGGCATGCCTGTTCTTACGGCAATGCGACTTACGGATTCCGCTCTTGACATGGATGTCATCCCGCCACGTCATGCCTTCCCCAAATACTGCAGGCTCCCAGCTCTAAAATGTGAACATTCACTTACTTCATAGGATGGTGGTGAGAGGCAGCCACAGTTTGTTCATTTGCTAAATTCTCTGCTGAAAAGTGCCGTAAAGGCACAGGTAAGTATCATTTGTTTCACACTGATACCCCATGCTAGTGAGACTTCTGCAGAAGAAAACTCTTTCATTCCCAGAAACACTGTCGCTAGTTTAGTTTACCCTCCTCTCCAGGGTAAATCAATTTGCCCCTGAAGACCAAAATGCAACAGCAGAGACAGTTTCAGTTCCTGGGTTTTGTGGAGTTTGAGAGCAGCTCTCATCTCAGGAGCCTGAGTTGTTCCTAATACCAAATTAACAGTTCACCATTTGGTAGGATGTTTGCTTTAATCAAATTTTTTAATGCAGTAACACATTAGTAGCCAGTATAAGCAAAAACCTTTGAAACTGGACTCTTTAATCAATCTGTACAGGGGAGAGAAACTACAGCATAAGAATGAGAACTGGCTGGAAAATGTTCCCAACACACACACACACTGGATTCACAGTTTTGAAGATAACTGGAAAGTTTTGACTTTTTACCCCCAAAATGAAAATTTTTCACCCGAAGCTTTCAGGTTGAAAGGGGATACTTGAGCTTTTTGAGAAAAGCATCAAAGATGTTAAGGAGCACAAGTATTTTCCATAAAGGGGTGAAGGGAGGAGGGAATGCTATTCTTCTACCCAATAAAGTTTTAAAGGCAAGTGTCCAAGCATTCAAACATACCACTGAGATAGCTTCAGCGGAGAAATGGGCAATGCATAAAGGATTAAAAAAGAACACCACCACTTTTTTTTCTTTTTAGGGGGAAATCCACTTTCTAAAATCACCTGTCTACTTCCCTCTGTTCACCTTGCAACCAGTAGAGCAGCACAGAGGAATATTTCATTCCGCCTCACCCCTGTTTGCCAAGTGCGGGCTGGCAATTACTGCTCCCACGACAGGGCGCAGGCAAGAGGAACACGCAGCGCTTTGCTGTGGAGGGACGTGATCCGAGATAATGTAGAGCCGTATTTGTAGGGCATCCAGAGTGAGCGCTACCCCCAAGTCCAGAGCTGGGGAGAGAGCTGCCGTCTGCCAAGAGGCACCCGTGGCACGTCCCCCGAGCAGCAGCACAGGGTACAATGCCAAAGCAGGAATCCCACGAGGCAGGCATGGGTGCACACCAGACTGCCCAGGATCACTGGGACTTCTCTGTAACTGGGGCTGGGAGATGGAATTGATGTAAAAGTTCCTCATTTTAAATCACTTGTAGGATATCCTTCAAAAGCTTTCCTCCCCACCCTTGCTTGTATCACAGAGGAGAGCTGGCAGTGAGGCGAGTGGTTTGTTTTAGCTGAACGCAGCTCTGGCCCGTGTCCCTGCTCTGCGGTCCCTCACTCTCAGGTCAGCTTTTCCAGGTGGTTTGCTCTCTTCCTGCAAGCTGCCCTGAATACTTCAGCCTTCAAACCCAGGTTCTTGGGCTGCAACTCACCCCTGAATTTAAGATAACTCTCTGCAGCTGCGAGACTGTGCCCAGTCCTGCCTTGGCTTTTCAGGCACTACAGAGACGCAGTAGGCAGCCCAGTTCTGTGTCTCAGTCATTTCTGCAGAAGGAAAGCAAGGCTTGCCATGAGAGACACAAAGAAAGGGGCCATAGCACATCCAAACAAACCATTAAGCATCTTATCTCCCCAGCAAACCTTGAATTGAGAGATACGCTAGATATACACGCAGCAGTTTTCACAGCAAGGACATTTGTGTGTGTGCCTGGCACTGACCTCTCTCCTTGCCAGGAGCTCAGAGCACAGCAAGTAACAGGTCAATGCCACCTGATGGGAGAGACGCCAGCACAGAGAGGGGAGGTCAGGTCCGAGAGCATCGTACCCGGTCCTGCAGGGAGGTGAGAAGCAGTCAAG
This sequence comes from Grus americana, assembly GCF_028858705.1. Classification (NCBI taxonomy): domain Eukaryota; kingdom Metazoa; phylum Chordata; class Aves; order Gruiformes; family Gruidae; genus Grus; species Grus americana. Next base: position 203,850 of record NC_072863.1, on the reverse strand, counting down.
GGGACATCTGTCTGCTGGTGAAAGCAAGAACAACCCTGCTGGGTTAGGACAGAATCATGGCTTATACTGAGTTTGGATAGCCTGTTTTAAGGTTTGAAACGGGGAAAAGGGCAGAAGTAAGATCTCCTTTTACGTCCTCTCCACCATTCCATCTAGCAGCAAGCCTAGAAGTAAACACAGCCTTTCCAGAGAAAATCCTTGTTCATTTAGCCCGGGACACAAATAGAAAGCTTTGCAAATAACCACCCCTCCCACAGAAAACAAACCAACCAACAACAAAAAAAAACCCAAACAAAAAAACCACAAAACACCAACCCAATTAAGGAAAAATATCCTTGCTTTGAAAAACAACTTCAAAATGTTGCTTTGGAAGTCAGCACACCCTTTATGGGCAGGACAGACACAGCTGAAGTGAATCTCTAGCCCTGTTTCACAGAAATTTAGCAGAAGCCAAAGTTTCCATCAGCATGCATGTGCGCACACACCTCCCACCCCCCTTGCTTGCCAGGGGCCACGCTGCGGCTAGTGCAGTGGCTGTGCCTACGTGTCTGGCACCGTGTTAGCACGTGCTGGGAAGGGAGTGGGATTCTGGCTTGAAATTTCTTCTGCAAAGGACAATTTGCTCTTCCCCGCCCCCAGTCTAGGGACTTTAATGCAAATGTCCAAAACAGGTACAAGGTGTCACTAACTCCACCTCATCCCTGATTTCTGCACAAGGAGTAAACAGGTTGCAATCAGCGCTGCAGCCATCCAACAAGAAGTTACACAATACCCTTGCAGCCCTTCACAGCCCAAAGCACTCGGACTCCTCAGATACCAGACCCGGCTCTTCTGTCCATCAGTAGAGTTTCAGTCCTTCCATGAGCCAATTTAGTAAACAGGCATAGTCAGCACAAGGCAGGCTTGCCTCAGCTCCTTTGGGCAGAAGGCACTCTGTGCAAACAGCTTTGACAAAAAGAGCTCTTCTTTAAACTTTGGGGCTTTCAAAAGACCCTAGATGGAAGGTTTAAAATTACCATATTAGTCTGCTGCCTCTCTGAAAGCAGATGAAAATCATTGTTTAAACCTGTAGTTATTAATATGTACATTAATAATGTTTTAGCAATGCTGCAGTTCTGGGGTTGTGAAAGTAACTCCACTACCATTTGAATCAAGATTTGATACATTTGATAAGTTAAGGGAGGAAGAAGTTCCTCTGCAAAGGAGCAGGAGAATCAGAAGGAGCAGGAAGAACCAGGAGAGGCAGCCTGTCCTGCAGCAGAACAGCCACAGGAGCAGGAAAGAGAAGAGACAGAAATCATACGCAAGTCAGAAACCACCTGGCTACTATCCATGAGCAAGCTGCAACGTATGCAGAAAGATTACAGGTGTCATCCAGGCAAGCAAATGCCTCCAATACTGGAGCATTTTATCAAATCTGTATTTGATAAAATCCCAGGTGCTCAACAGTGGAACTCCCAAAGGAAAAGTGTCCAGAGGGGAGGGAAGAACTGAGCAAGCAGCTCAACAAGTCACGCCAGAGCTGAAGGCCAGCACTGTGCCCTGGTACAAAAGTCATCGCTCCTTTGTTGTTTGGAGCAAGGAGTGGCCCGCGCTCTCCTCCAGGTTTGTGGGAAAGCAGGCAGTCTGGCACGTGAAGGGCACGGAGCTGCGAGCCTGAGCTGAGCTCTGTGAAATGGGGCACCTGGTTCAGCCACAACTCTTCTGCCTTGGAAGAGACACATTACCCTCTGTGCCTTGTTTTACCTCAGAGAGATGGGGGAAAGGATTCCTGGTTGGCCTAGGAGTGTGAATGAAGGATGATGGATAAAACACACACCTGAGACAGAAGTGCTCTTGCCAGAGCTGCGCTGGCTTAGTCACTGCCAAGAGGTAGCCAGAGGCAAGCCCATGCTGTTCCCGTGGGCGAAGTCTCAGCGACTGCAGTCGGAGGCAGCAGACGCACAGACCCAGGAATTACAAAGGTTTCCAGAACACAGCCTTTGTTCTTAACTTGAACAGCAAGAACAGCCTATCCCTCGCCTCCTACCAAGCCCACCACCTCGCAAACTCTCCTGTAAGGAAACAGATACTAGCTGCTTACGTACACAGAACTAAAGCCGCTGAACAAAAAACCAAAATTCTTCCACATTGTCACTATGAAAACCCATCAACCACCTTTTCTGTTCCAGAACAAGCTGCTAATACAAGCAAATAGGGTAACTTGCGGTTGTTCTGCTTTCTCCAAGCCCACAGGACCAGGTACAGAGTGCTGCCCCAAAACAGATGCAGTGGACGCAAACCTGCAGGCAAAAGTACTTGCATGAAGTGTGGTCACATCTCAGATGCTGGCTCATAGAGGCTGGAGGGTTAGGAGGAAGACTGTAAGCGTGCCTCAGTTTCTACATCTGTCAAACAAGACTACCATTTGCCCACTTCTGAGCTTTCTCTAGATGTTCAGCAACCTCCTGAGAACCACTACAAACAAAAGGAGCAAGGGCCAAATTTGCACCACTGGAAACAAGAGGACAGTAATGCAGTCAGACATGAGCTAACACCGCAACAAGGAAACAAGATGAATTCCCAACAGGGCTTCTTGACAGCAGCCACCTCTGGAAACGCAGCTGCTGCCAAGCTGGGTAAAGGCCGCTGAGAAGTTACAGCACCCCAGCCAAGGTCTTCATTTGCAGATGCTTCTCCTTCAGTCAGTCAAGGATGCTTCAAAGATGGATGAAAGGGCAGTACTGCTGCACGTGGGGTGTAGACAGCCTTCACCGTAACCTCCCAACTCAAGAGCAGTATATTCCACATCCCCTTGACCCTTCAGTCAGTCTTGATGAGTGATGATTAACCCTCGCTTGTATTTCTTTAAAAGAGCACAATCAGAGGCAATAGCAATGCTGGGAGCTTGTAATTTTCCAACTAGCTCTGCTCACCAGAAGGCTGTATTAACACCTGCTCAGAGCCAAGTGCATTCTCAACAGAAGTTGGAGGTACAGTCCCTTCCAGGAGCTCCCAATATTCCTTTTTGCAGTCTCAGCACTACTTTTTCCCTTCATGTCTCATCCTCATTCTTTTCTCCACTTTTCCCTATAGCCACTTCATCCTGCCATCTATCCTGAGAAAGTCAATCTTAAAATTACTAGTAACTTTCAGAGATCCATCACTTGGCACTAGATGCTCATTTAGGCATTGTTCAGTCATAGACACTTGCACCCTTATCCACAAACTGCACTTAAAATTAGAGCTGCAGACCTGCAAGACGAAAGCCAGCCTCAGCCTAACATTCAATGCATTGAGGCCCAGATCCTTTTTCTTACAGATAAGTTAATCTGTTGTCACATGCTCTGATTATACACCGATATAAGATAATTAGACTGTATGCCCAAGATTGAGTTGTGTATAGCTGCAAAGCTGGCACTCAACAGAACAGTCACACTGATTGTACAGGGCAAACAAGCTGTACCTCAGTTAGTCTCTGCTTTCTCATTGGGAGATGGTTTGCCTTCGTAGATGCTCAAGCAGCTGCCATACAACTGTCTACGATTATCATACCTTACCCTGTATATCGCATTATTAAGCTTTGCAAGATGTTGGAAAACAGCTATTAGATGCAACTACTTAATGAAGAGCTACTGCAGCATGATGCACCAAGTCTGAAGCCAGGTTACAGATAGAAGTGGCAGTTTCTAGGACCAGCTAACATGAGAAAAGGAGAACGAGTCTTGTTTGGTATCTCAGAGACTATCTACTGGTTCCACAACCCAAAAGAGATTTCAAGAGGATAGTGCTGTCAAAAGGCAGAGTCCTACCCTGATAAGTAGAGAGCAAAATCTAATCTAGTTCCCTTACTAAGTCACCATAGTTACTAACAGTATCCTACACAAATTGACCAGAACTGATAAGCATTGCCTCAGGGGTTGTTCACATTTATTATTGTTCATCTCAGGGGAGGAAAAAAAAAAAAAAAAAAAAAAAAGGAAGTGGCTAGGAGGCTACCAAGCCTGCTCAGCTGTTCACTGAGAATCTCACACCAGGTCACTTAAAAAATAAAAATGCCCATGCTTCCCTCCTGAGCAAGCAACTGGTAAGCTTGTCATCTACCTAGATAAGTCCCTACAGGACTTGTCTACATCAAAATAAATCAGAATTTTGAGACCAATCTCTTGCAATTCCCTGCCTTAGAAAGTGAAAATGAGAGAAGGAAAAAGCACTCACAGCCTTATTTCTACAGTTGCACTGACTCTGAGTATCCTAGGCCAAATGCATTAGTCCACCAGACAGATTTATTGCAATGAAACTTGACTCTACTGAGTGACTTTTGAGTTCTTAGTAAGTTGCACTGCTTAATAAAGCCACATTCCAGAACCTGCAAAAAGACAGTGTTTCTGGTCCCCAGCTCTTCCGAGAGCCTTTTATGCTCAAAAGCATCTGGGCCCCCAACACTTGTAGGTGAAGCCTAAACTGGATCTGAAACATATCGCAGAACAAATCCAGCAGAAGCTGTCTACAGAAACTGGAGTTTAAATACAAGCCTCTGATTCCAAACTACAAAATGCCTTCCAACAGATTAGAAGAATCAGGTGGTTTGGATTTTTTTTTTTTTTTTTATTACACTACTTGGTCCTGCGCAGAAGCAGCCTTCAGCCATTAATGCTTTGCACTTATATTTCTTCCAAAACAAACTGAGTATAGATATACCTAACCGGAGAATTACTAAGCCTCTTAAGTCTCCACAGATACAGGCAAGGTAACGCGGTGAAAGCTAGGCCACTCATGCAGAAGAGCAATCTGGCTGACAGCACAGAGTTCTCAAACACTCCAGAAATTTAAGCACAAAGCTGAAAGGTATCGCATCAAGAAGCAAGGGCAATAAGAGCACCAAGAGCCCCGTTTGTGAGAGCAACCTTCCCAGACCAGTGCAGCCTACAAGTGCTTCAATGTTACTGCAGCTTTCAAACATGCAATTCCTCCAGAAGCGTTCAGGTTTTTGGAAGCCTGAAAGGAACCAGAAAGACCCACCTATGGACACTGTATCCGTGTCAAGGCTGGTGGGGATTGCAGAAGTTGAGATTGCTCCGCACTTCATGTTTTGTTTATAGACAAGTTCAGGTTTCTCCCCCACCACCAAGGCCTCTGAGCACTAACACGTTCTGATGAAATCTCTGCCTTATCCTGCAGTGCGGTAACCATGAGGCAGAGGTTCTGCAAAGTCCTTCCTCACAGCCACCTAAAAAGAAAGATCACACAGTTCATTAGCAGAAAGGTGGCAGTAGCCACGCTCTTCCATCATTGGACCCAGTCCCGAGACCTCAGGAAACACAGGTAGATAGCCACAGCAAGGTAGCCGCAAAACAAACCGAGTTGAAACCCCTGGTACGGGGCCAGGGCAGGACAGACTCAGCAGGACGTCGGGGGCAAACAGCAGCATTGAGGCCTGGCCGCCCTCTACTCACTAACCTGGTCACGGATGCACGTGGGCCTGGGCATGGCACAGCAGGCGCTCACTGGGGGCAAGTTCCAACAGCAGCTCCTCCTCCTCCTCCATCTGACCAGTCCATTTGCAAGTTAAACACAATATAAATTTATACTCAGTGTCTCCACAAAGACATGTGAATTCCAGTACCAGCTCCAGTCAGACAGCTTGGGAGGGGGAAAGGGATGTTATTCAACCAGTTGCTTTTCAGGATGCAATATGGTCCCCTCATTTGCGAGAGAGCTACAAGGCTGACAATCTTGGGAATGAGATGGCAGACCTGTTTAGCTTGGAGACACGGCACTAGACTCAAAGCAAGCCTTAAGTAACCAGCCAGACACCATCTGCTGAATTTCTCTGAACTTTATTGGCACTTTAGGAAGAACAAGGTATGGATTTTTAACAACTCCTCCAAACAGGAAAAGAATGCCTTAATATCAATGTTCTCTCTGCAGATAAGCACATGGACCCATGGATTACTCCACAACCTTAAAGAACTGATGTTTTATTATAATCCAGTAAAAAGACTGGTCAAAAAATCCCAACATAATTTACAGCAACAAAAAATAAAACAAGAAAAAACAAGCCAGGCAAACATTTGATAAAATACTTCCCTCCCCCCACCAAGAGGAGTAGTTTATCCAATTAAACTGGAACATGGAGAGGAAGAACAACAATTCACTGTATTCTAACAAATAAAAAAAGTGTCTACAAATCTCACCATAATACTGAAAGCTTCTTACATTAGTTTTCTTGCAAAATATCATTTCTTTACAATACAGTATACATTTCCAAGGGAAGGAGGACCATAAACATATCCTCCATCCCGTGACTAATATTTTCTAATTGTGTATAGCTAGAAGTATTGAAATCAAATATTAGATACCACTGGAATATAATACTGGTTAAGAAGGCAGGGCTGAAACAACTACAAAGAGTTAGGTGGACTCACTGGCACAAGCCGTTCTATTCCTATATTGGACCATTTGGAATTAGAACGATTAAAAACCCTATAAACAGAAGTCATGCCAGCATCATAATACATGAGCTCAGCAGTGTTGTGTGACCCATCAAAGCAGAACAGGTTTACTGGTTTATTATTTGAACACATATTCCAGGCACCGTACATCAGCTTGCTAGGAAATTGTTAAAATGTAATAAAGGCTTTTCTCCCCCAAAATGCATCAATAGTTGCCATGGACAGAGCAGAAGTGCTGAGAATCAGCTTTAAAGCACCAAAACAGAAGTGTAAAGGTAGTCTGTTCCCCCAGTAATGAGACTCACTTAGAGCCAGTGCCAATAACACTTCAGTATAGAAATACGCAAATCAGTTATAATGAGTTCAACTGCAATCTTTCATTTGTGACTTTCAAAGTACTGAGGTGTGTGTTTTTGGCCAACGAAAAGCTCACCATGTCACGTCCCCCCCAAAAAGCATGTGTGTCCAGGGGAGAGAAGAGGGCTCCCACACGACTTATCTGGATGTTTAGAAGCAACACACTAAGCTATGCTCCTAACAGAGGTTTGGTTGGTGTTTGCGTGGATCTCCACACAGACTTGTATTGCTTCCAAAAAATAAAATAATACAGCACTGGTAAGGCTGTTTCCAGCAGCCCAAGGAATTCTTGGGGGTTTTATTAACACTATCATGAACATTTCTTTTTGGCACAGTCCCCCTTTACCTTTCCCATAGAGCAGGTAGCTGGAAATGCTCTAGCATTCAGATGTTTTCCTTCTATCACCACTAGCAGTGATACCATACACAGGGGGAATCTACAAAACTGAGAAAGTCACAAGATTTAGGATCATGCTAGGCAAGAAAATAAGTCACAGACTAGTCTGATGACTTCCTATAGGGACAGGCTAATCCAAGGAGGGCAAAGCAAAAGGATGATTCCATTGTAGGTGAAATCCATTTTTAAGAGGCCTCTTCTGAAGGTTAACGTTTCCTTCCATGAAGGATCAAGGCAAAAATCCAATTCAACCCTGAGCATACACGGCTGTTTCCTCCCCAGAAATGGCAGGAAGGATTCTGGGTAGCTACAGCACAGATAGCTTGGAAGACAGGAGGTGATGGCTATTACAACTACTGGTACAAATGGCTCTCAGGACCAGTCTCTCAACCACTAGTGTCCCATTTCTAAGAGACAGAGCCTTCTGTTCTCAAAGCTACAAAGGAGCAAAGCTTCCTTCTGGGGAAGGAAAAGCACTTGAGCCAGGGATCTGGCAGAATACTAGTGAGGATTAAGGCAGCAATTGGACAAGTATCTCAGGATCCTCTCCCCTCAAATGCTGCTCGAAGCCAGGAAGACAGATGCAGTCTTGTACATGACCCAGATAGAAGAGTAGGTTTTGGTCCCCAGCTGCTGATCACTTTTTATGATTGCATCTAGTTTAAACTAAAGACATCTGAGCTACAGTAGATCTATACACAGTCATAAGGCACCAATGACTATGTGTAAAAAGGCCTCTTATGGGAAAACCTGAAATCCTATTCGCATGACTAGAAATGTACTGGGTTCAGCAAGGGAAAATACAGCTACAGTAATTTTTAGCCTTTTACATTTCTACCTACCCCTTTAGGTTTCAATTGGCAAACCCAAAAAGGAAGGCAGCGTTCTTTAGCTATCTCTGCCTCACTGGTTACATTCAAGTCAGACAAATGACAGTGAACAAAGCCATTTACCAGATGGAAAACTTATGGAAAGCAGGGAAGTTGAGGCTCCAAACCACACTGCATCAATGGAAATACTCCTAAGGCCTCCTCATGATTAGAAAATTCAAAGTTCCACTGTTAAACAACAAAAGGTAACACCAGCAGGAACGCCACAGAATCTGTTTGGTCTGCTTGTCTGAAGGACAAAAGCTTTGGTCTTTTATAGAGAAAGTCCAAATTGTACCTCCAACCCTTCTTCCTAAGCTCCAGCCTCTCCTTCTCAACTACATGATTCAGACCCTGTATTAAGTCAGAAATTCAGATGCTGGCTTCTAAGCATAATACTGAAGCTTGCACAAGTTAGTAGGAAGGCACAGTGTCAAAGTGTTAGCACTTTACCGTATGTAATTCAGTAAAAGTATCTTCTCCCAACGGGAGAAGACAGCAACACAGCCACTTCAGTAAGCAATACAAAACTAAACGCAGTGAGACTTTACCCAAAGCTAAACAATTTCAGATTTGCCCCAATACATGTTTGCTTTCCCAAGCCACCCTAGAAAGATGTAAATACTATTCTTTCTTCTGTTGCTTAACTCCAGCATTTGCCCAAAACTTGATAAATAAAGACCATGGTCACTCTTCTGTAGTGGTTCCAGCACAGCATGATTACGAGTGAATGATGGGAGAGGATGGGAAAGAGGGGATAAGAGAGCGCAGGGCAGCGGGTGCAGGGGAGAGTTTACATGGACTCAAACTCATCAATGCGCTGCTTGGTGTTGCCCTGCCGAATCTGACGGAGGGTCTTGTACTTGTCTCGGCCCAGACGCATGTTCTCAGCGTGGATCATATCATTGGCTGTCTTCTTGGTTTCATCCCGAGCATTTGCCAGCTCCGAGGAAAGAGCCTTCGGAGAAGGGGAAACAGATAGCAATAGGTTAGTACATGCCAGAGACTCAAAGCTGGACAAAGAGGTTCCTTGCTGATCCTCCTAAAGATTCAATATCCATGAAGACAGGAAAAAGATAAGCCCGAATGTTTACAGTTCTGGGCAACCTGCTCTAGCTGACCCTGCTTGAGCAAGGGAGCGGCGGGACTAGATGTTCTTAAGAGGTCCCTTTCAACCTAAACAATTCTGTGGAAGTTGTTAATATCTTCCTCTAACACTTGAAGGCAGAAAACATCAGGCAGTCTTTCACCCTATTTATCATTATCTAGCACAGTAAGAAGGACCATCTCCAATGTACTTCAGAAGAGTCAAATGGAGGGATCCCTAAGCACAACAGGAGCATCTTGCAGAATTTGAGCAATTACCAGCCTTCTACCACATAAGAAACTTGATGCAGAAGATAAAAGGGCATCTCTGTCACTCTGCCTGTGCACAACCACCACAGCATGATGCAGAACAAGCAAAGCCCGATGCAAGTCAGGCAGCTAGCAGGCAGTGTAACAAAATGCTTGGAAAGAGTCAACACCAGAACATTGTGGAGTTCCTTATGAGGAGGTGGTCCAGCACTGCTCCCTCCATGCTGAGCCCCAGCAGGCTGCTCTCAGGATTTTGCAATACAGCCCTGTCAGGCAAGAGTTACAGACAGCTGCTTGATAGGAACTGGACCAAGTCCTCTGATTCATTGCAGCCAGGGCTATGAACAGCTGTCAGATGGCTGGCAAGACTCACACAAGCACACTACATCTGACAGATGCTTTTTGGCACTGCTTAAAAATACTTCACTACTTCCAGTGAAGTGAAAGTCAAGTCCCAAGAAACAAGATTTGCCTCTCTGCTCAATGGTTAAGCAACTATCTTGCAAGATCACAATCACCCCTCTTCTCTCTGCCCTCTTTTTTTTTTTTTTTTTTTTTAAATACCAGTCATACCTCCCAGCCACAATTAACGGCAAGAAGAATAGAAGCAGCATCCAGACACACACCCTCTCCTACTGCCAACTTCTTACCTTCAAGTGTTTCTGGACCCGTTCGTTCTTCTCTGCTTCAGTGGTTCGCTCCTCCTCACTGCGGTCCTTGATGGTGGCCTCTGATCGTAGCTCAGCACTGGCTTCTGCTGCATTCTCGTCCTGCTCATCATCATGCTCGTTCTCAGAGTGCATGGGCTCAGTGACATGAGGGGTACTCATGGCAGTCTTCAACTCCTCTTTGGTCTTTTCTAGGTCCTCCTGCACCATCTGTGCCTGCAGTAGGACATGCCACAGTGCATTAGTCGATATAATCCTGAGCGCATAAGACTTCTCACAGAAGCACTGCTCAGTGCTTATTACAGGAAACCTTGCACCTCTTGCACACTAAAGTGGCACGTTCCAAAGCTACTCTGCCACAATCATTTGCAAAACTTTCTGGTGGCTTATGCTTCAGACATTTGAAGAATGGTTATAATTCACGGAAAATGGGCTACAGGCCTAATTAGTCAAACTATTTCTACTTAGAGTTAGAATAAGGCACTCACTCCACCAAGAAAAGAAAAGCTGGGTATTTACAAGGGCTTCAAACTTGCAGACACTCAGTCTGGTGTGGTATCTAGTGCAGCAGTTTGGGTCACAACACAGAATGAAGAGCAACTCCACAAAAAGTACTGCTGTTTGCTCAGGTCCTGCTTTACCTTCTGTTGCCACTCCTGGGCTTCACTCTCTTTCTTCTGCCGGGCCAGCTCCAGCTGCATGATCCTAGCTGTGAGTTCTGCCATCTCAGCAGCCTGCAAAAGAAAGGCTTTTATTGGGGACAAAACAAAAAAGTACTTGTTCAATGAAGCATTTAGTCCAAGTCCTGAATATAAAAGAAAAAAAAAAAAAAAAAAAAAAAGAGTGTATCTCTAACATCTTTTTGGTAAGGAGAAAGCCTTCCTGTAAACTTCAGTCCCACCAATATCTCCATGATGCAAGGGAAAAGAAGGCCAAAAAGGTTTTGGGTTTTGTTATGGGGGGTTTTTTGTTGTGGTAGGGGTTTTTTTTGTTTGTTTTTTGTTTTTTTTTCCCCCTTCTCCAAACAGAAGTACAGAACTCAATTCTTTGAATCCAAACCAGGGAAAGCAATTAGTGAGCTCTACACTCTGTTCTCAGCATCAGATGCAAAAAAAAAAAAAAAAAAAAAGGCAAAAAGCACAACAATCCAGATCTACGGTACAAATACGCTTGTATTTAGGTATAAGTTCATCTGCTTGAGGCTACAAGTTAAAAATCCAAACTATGCTTTCTCATATTCATAACCTGGTTTACTTCAAGAGCTTAGATCTCTACCCTGTCACTCTTTTCCCTACCCAATTTTCAGCTCACCCACTTACCAGCTGTTCCTGGGTCTTTTGTTGATCATGGGATGCTTTCAATAGGGCCTCCTTTGCCTCTTCTGCTTCTCTGCGTTCTTTAGCCAGTTTCTCTGCTTCCTCCTGAGCTCGTTTTCTCTCCTGTTCCAGCTCCATGGCTCTGCGGGTCTGTTCTTCCAGTTCTGAAAGAATAGGGGAGCACATTTGAAGAGAGACCAAGTAAAGAATGGCAGCAGAAGAGGAAGGTGCCATTACACCTGTGTTCTGGATGAAGGTTTTCCTTCAGGAGGAGAGGTAAAGGAGAGATGCAAGCAACTGTCCCCTTTCTTCTCCTTCACATTGTAACTGGAGCTGGAAGATTAAGAGCCAGGCCTGTTCCAAGCCAACAGATTACTTGCCCAATTGATTTGTGGGGAAGTCTGGCCAAGTAATTAGATAGTAATCACACCACAGTACTGGCTGGTGTGACCCTGCTACACTTTCTGACTCCATCCTCTACAGATGTGCTGGGATAAGGCTTCCAGCCAGCACACAACTGCAAGGTACTCCCGCTGCCAGAGAGGCATCTTCACTGCCACTCATCTCCTTAGTGCAAGCAGCTGCATATGGAGGGCTGAGATTCAGCTTCAAAAGGCTAAACCAAGGCCTTAACACTAGTTAGCACACAATACTGGAGAGCCAAATGACTCAGAGATGCTCATAGCTTTACTGCTTGAGCCCTTCTCACTCAGACTATGCATCTAAGGAAATACTGAACATTTCATATTACCTTGCTGAGCTTTCTTGGTTTGCTCCTCAATTTGCTTGAGCCTCTCCATTAGCTCCTCCTTCTCACGTTCAATCTTCTCCTTCTCCTTTTCTGCCAACTCCCTCTTCTTCTTCTCATTCTCTAGCAGGGCTCTGATGAGGGAGAAGTCATAATGCAATTTCAAATTAACAACTACTTGGATTGGAGTGCTTCCTAGCAAAGCCATGAGCACACAAGAGATGTGCACTACAGCATTCAGCTGATGAGTTTTACTCCAAACATGCCCCTTTATAGAAGGGCAGAAATAAAAAGCTCTGCTGGCATTCATCTCAATGGCAAGTTCATAATAGCAATATTACAAGGGAAATCTCCTTATATCAAGATCCATATTAGTCCTGTCAAATACCTAGGTAAATATCTTTAAGAAAGTGATGGTGGGTCATACTTGTGATGAGTGCCATTTCCATCATCCCATTAGATCTACTGAAGCAGAAAGCAAACTGCTCTATTTTTGGCACAGATTGAGGTGCTGCCAGCAATTTATCTAGCACATGATGCTACTGTGCAGTGGTTGACCAGTCCAGGTTACTCAGAACCCTACCAACCTCTCCATCTGCTTCTGATGCTTCTCTTCCCGAGCCTGTGCTTTCATCTGCTGCACCTCGATGGTATCTGGTTTACGTCTGCGCATGTAGAGCTCGTGGTTCCCCATGCAAAGTGCCAAGATTCGTTTGTTAATCCGTAACCGAGGCGCATAGAATACAAAGTCCTTGGGACAAGAAAAAGGCAGCATTAGAACTGTTCTTTCAGCATAACAAGTCCCCTGTGTATGTATGCGATATGGTCTAAGACCCCAAGCTTTCTAGAATTGCTAGCCAGCTTTTCTTAACGGTGTCTAATCCACCAGTGGTGGTAGTTAGACATCTATCTTTCAGGAATGAATTTCAACCCAACAAACACACACAGGGCAGAAGTGCCCAACTCATTGTTACGGCGTGCTGGGTTTCATTGTAAAGCATCCCTAGCACACAGTTACTTGCTTCACTGTTTCATTTCAAACACCATCAGGGGCTGGTCTACCAGGCACACTGAGACTATGATGTTTCCCACCTTTCTTCCCACTTAAGTTATTTAATGCAACAGTCTGGCCAGCCACATCAAGCGTAATTTTTTGTCTTATGCCAGAAAAGGTGTTAAACATTATGTCCAATGGATAAATAACTTTGTTAAAAAGAACAGCAGCAGGGAAATGCGCCCAAGCAGCAACGCAAAAAGAACGACCAGAAGAACAGAAGGTATCAGCTGACGCAGGAAATTAATAAGCCTTAAAGATGAAACCAATTATGTTTATAATAAATTTGTAAGAAAAAAACCCTCCCAGTGTATCCTACAAAATGAATGACCCTCAAGTAAGGTGAAAAAGACCATCCCACACACTACTAAAAGCCAACAGGCTGCAAAGGAAGCATTCGCAGTTAACACAGGTGCCTTACATCCTGTATTATCAGAGAATCCAAACGGTCTCCCAAGAATCAGAAACCCTAAGCAGAGAGCTTCTCCCTGACACTGACTTTGAACAGCTTAAGGTTATACTGAATAAATTTCTACCCTCCTAGCCAGAAAAAATTCCCAACCATCACCTTAATGCCATTAGACCCATTCTGTACATACTGCCCTGAACAGTAGAGCACTGCTTAAAGTCAGCATTGACGTTACTGATGAAAAGATTTTGTGTTATAGAAAAAGAGAGATCATGCAGTTAAGAAGTCAAAGGTTTAATTTGAATGTTGCTTCTTACTGGTGCTTTCTTGTCAATAGGCTTGATAACAAATTTCTTGTCATTGAATGAGATATTTCTGATCTCACTCCAAGGGAATCCAATTTTTGGTGTTAGCCTGCAGAAATGGAAAGCAAAAGGAAATAAAAGAGCCCCAAGTCATTCCAAATTCTTGACTTACAATATAAAGCTCAAAATTCTACCAAGTCTCCTCTCATATTTCAGTACTCTTATGTTGACTGAAATCACCAAACAAAATTAGTCATGCAAATGAACTACAAACTAAGAAGCAGTTTTTCAATCCTGCCTTTTTTTTTTTTTTTAAAGAAAAACAGAAGTGGAGAATGCATCTGTGGCAGGAAGACTAGGGCCAATTTCTTGTATGTTTTGGTCTAAAGTAGCATGTTTTATGGATCATTCTGGCAGTGTCAAAAAACACAACCAAGAATGATATAGAAATTGTAGAGCTTCATTAAAGACTTGAATTCCAGAGGAGATTAATTTTGAATGCCTTTATACTGCAAAGGAGCTGAAGGCACCGATGAGGAGAGGGGGTTTATTACCTGTCATTCTGCTCATAAATGTTGAGTCCAAGAGCATCTACACCTAGCCAGAGTTCAGAGCCCTTCTTGTTCTTAATGCTGAAGTAGTTCACACCATACATTTCCAGATCCTGTGCAATTTTTAGGTACTCCAAAACAGCATCTTCTCTGCAGCGTGCAAAAAGAAAGCAGAAATTCCTTTTTGAGTCTATAAGCCATTAGAGCAAGAAGATGCTGTCTTCCTACACGGGCAGAGCAGCAACAAGCTAGCAAAGGTTCCAAGCTTCAGCCTAGTGGGTAATAACAAACTCTGCACACTCAGTTTTGTTTTACTAAGAACAGCCAGCTCACGTGGACTAGCAAAGGCAGAGGCATGTGAACCTAGTTATTCTGAGCAGAATAACCTGAAGAATGCTAACTCATCCTGAAGCAAGCCACAGATTTTTATATGCATTCATACATTACACACTAGCATATATCACTATTTTAAAGACAGCAATTTCACACTGCATTAGTTACCTAATCATTCCTCGGTGTTCCTCGTGCCACACCTGGATCCTCTCCTCCCACTGGTCCTTGTTAAGCTTGTGCTGCTCCAGAACTCTAGAAAGAGTACATGGAATGTTTGAGACCAGCCACTGCATTTATGCACACACAGCCACATCACTCTTGATTAATACTTCATTAAATACTCCGTTGGCATCACAGTTTCCCCACAAAAATATTCCAAGAAATACAGTTCTATTCTAAGACTAGCTAGAGACACACTGGTCAATATTCAGACTTCAGTGCTTCTCCTTGTAGCATTAACTTTTTTGTTGTTGTTTTGGAGCTTCTCTCACTACTTCTGATTAGAGTTTCTTCAGTAGCTGTTAAGCAGGACGTTTAAGATTAAAGCTCTTAATTAAATGAATACTAATCCCAACCCTCAGAGAGACACGAGGCTATATTTTATTCTGAATGTTCCAATCAAGACACCCCCACCCCCCCAAAAAATCTCAAACCCTTTAAGGCAAAGAAGGTCCAGGACTACCCAGGTTCACTTACCTCTGTGGGAGCAGTTTGTCACTAGCAAGGTAGCCAGACTTGTGCACCTCTTTGTTGAAGTCTCCATATTTTGACTGGACGGCATAAGAAGCCAGAAGGACGGCTGTTTCTGGAGGGCAATAAATGTCATCATTCAGAATTGCCTCCTTCACTTGGAGGAAGAAAAGGCGCTGCGTGATGTCCTGGATCAGCTCTTCTGCCACATCCTCTGGGTAGAACTTGGCACGGAATTTGAAAAGCAGGGGGCTTTCTTTGCGTACATCCTGTGCTGTTACCTGGAACAGAGTTATTAGATTTTATAGCCTACTTACCAAGTGAAGGGGAGCAGGTTTACAAAGAGACAAGCATGCATTAGAAAAAAATTCTCCTTTCCAATGCAGAAGCGAGTGGGCAGAAAAGCAAGGATTTTCAATTCCTTACTGCTAAATACCTCATCAACACTCCCCACAGGACTTACAACAAGCCACTAGTTATCATCAGTGCTAGGGAAGTACTGTCCGGGTTTCTCTCCAACCAAGATGCTCACATGAGCACCACATTAGCCTGTTACTGGATAACAAACAGGACCAGATGTAGGACCACCGGGTTAGACACCATGACTCCTTGTACCTTGGGGAGGGGATGTGTGGACTGAAGGAAGGCAACACCAACTCACTAATCTTGCGGTACTTCAGGTGTATAGAGAGGCAAGAACAGATCCCCGACAGAAGTATGGGAGACTGAATTTGCCCCTACCCTCCAAAAGAAGAGAACCCAGGACAAGTGTAAAGCTTGGAGCAAACATACCTTTTTGTTTAATTTCAGCCATGTTGAGAAGCCCTTGGTGTCCTGATACTGAAGTCCAAAAAACCAGACCTCTCTTAGACCAATTGTCTTGACGACCTGAAAGAAAGATGATTAGCAAGAGCCCCAGCCAGCCAGGCTGATCTCACTGGTGGCAGAGAACACGTTAGAGGTAAGTTCAGACAAAGACAACCAGTGCCCTAGCCTTCCACCTCCCTTGCTACGGTGCACATACCTAGATGGTAGGGCATCTGAGGAGTCTTAAGTGGGAGATGTATAGATGTGTTGTATTCTTCCCTCTCCCTCATCTCTTTAAAGCTTGTTGCTGTTTATAAACAACAGCTGGGACACTATTTTCTTCAGCTACTTAGAAACCAACGTGCATAGCCAAAATACAACGCAACAGGTCTGACAGGTAGAATAGCTGCCAGGAATCAACAACACAGCTCCATTTTTAGGTACACCCCTGCGCTGGTTTAAGCTGGGATAGAGTTAATTTTCTTCATAGTAGCTAGTATAGGGCTATGGTTTGGATTCGTGCCGGGAACAGTGTTGATAAGAGATGTTTTTGTTATTGCTGAGCAGTGCTTACACAGAGTCAAGGCCTTTTCTGCTTCTCACACCACTCCACCAGCATGTAGGCTGGGGGTGCACAAGGAGTTGGGAGGGAACACAGCCAGGACAGCTGACCCAGACCAGCCAAAGGGATATTCCATACCATATAACCATCATGCTCCATATATAACTAGGGAAGCTAGCCAGAAGGTGGGATCGCTGCTCGGAAACAGACTGGGCATCATTTGGGGTTTTCTCTCCTCCACACGTGGTGAGCAATTGCATTTGTGCATGATTTGGGGGTTTTATATATATATAAAATTATTATTCTCTTCCTTTGCGATCCTATTAAACTGTCTTTATCTCAATCCAAGAGGGTTTTTTTCCCCATTCTCCTCCCCATCCCCTTTGGGGGAGGGGACAGGGATGAGCAAGCAGCTGCCTGGTGCTTAGTTCCGGACTGGGGTTAAACCACTACAACCCTACAACCCCTCGCTTATCATGCGATTGTGCTACTCCAGGGCAAGCCATGAATCACCCTGCCAGGCTGTGTCCTACTAGGTTGTGCTATTTTAAGATTTGTACTCCACAGATAGCTGCGGACAGCCCTTTCACACAGCTCTAGTGAGTGGCACCGGTAAGAGGTGCTGCAGTGGATAATCGATATACCATCCCTTGTGCCAGGACAAGGAGCCACCACAGAAGTTGGCTACAGCACTGCTAAGCTCTCTCCTTAGTCATTTCCCTAGCACACCATGGGTGATATGTAAATAAGAGTTAAGAAGGCTTTAGACATCCTGTAACAAGAGACAAGAGCCTCATGGGGGGGCAAGACTACCGCAGTATAATGCTACTTCTGGTAAAAAGGAGGGGGAAGTTTCTTGGTAAAGCCTGTTCACTAGCAGAAGGCCACAGCTTTGTGCCCTGGCAAGTCTGGGGCATGCCACAGGGTACAGCAAGTCTAGAAGCTGAAGTTCCCCCACATCTCTCCTGAATCCCCAGGAGTTGTTCTCGTATCAGCAAACGAGGCACTTGGCTATCACCTCCATTACTAGCCAAGGAAGGGGGAAGGAGAAGACATTTGTCTTTAAGGTGACACTGTACCTAAAGTACCACACTGTAAACTGGTTTTACACACCTCTCACACCTCGGGCTTGCTCACAGCTTCCCTCCTTCAGAGGGACTCAACAACTGGAGGGCAGGGGATGAGCCTCGCCCTGGGAAGAACAGCTGCCTTATCACGGTGTCTCCTTTGCCAGGTAAGCTGAGGTAGATTTTGTGCTGCCTTGTCCCATGTTTTATGATTTCTCCCTAAATGTCTACTTCTTTTTAAATTACTTTCTTGTTGAATCCTAAGGATGCGCTCTGTTCCCTTCTGATGTGGTCTCTAGCTTTGGCAAGGTACAACGCCAAGGATGTAGGTTCCCCACAAACACGTTACTAGTTAGATTCTTTAGAGCTTGGATCAGACAATACTTCTGGCCTTACAAAAAGCAGCATTACAGCCCTACTTCCATTCAGGCCACAAAACCAAGGGGAGCTTTCAGCAGAGAGATGCTATTAGTAGCACACAGAGACAAAAACCTACACAAGGTCATGTAGTCTTTATACATCATCCCACTGGAGTCCATGAAATTACTCAGCCTGTCCTTGCCTGAATACGAACTGGAGAGCTGGCCTGAAGCCTCGGTAAGCACAGGGGAATGTGGAACAGATAAGCCTTCACTTGCGCGTATCACGTAGTAGGATGCACACAGCTAAGGACACTGCTGGAGAAGCATCAGAGTTTGCTCTATACATTGAAAGCACGTGGTACAAGGAGAGGAAGAGAGGCTGTCCGAGAGCCTAAGGAAAGCTCTGTTCTCAGCAGCATTAACATCTGAATGGCATGGAAGCTCCCCCCTCTGCTGCATGTGTCTGCTTGTCTCTCTTCCATTTGTCAGCAGCTTACGCCTGGGAATTCAACAAGCTGGACTGCCAGCAAGGAACTGAAAGGCATCACACTGCGGCCCTGCACAAAAGGACTTTTATTCCACAGCAGAAGCCCGCACAGCAATAGCGGCGACAACAACAGACTGGACAGGGGAGAGGGGGAGACAGCACACAACATCACCCCCCCAAACTGCTACTGAAATTAAAATGCAACACAATTCCTGCTGGAGGAATTACGTGAGCTGTAAAGCAAGGCATGCTGTGGCTTGTTAGCCTGAGCAGAGACCTGGCCGATTTAGCCTTCATCAAGAAACTGCTTTCTAAGTAAATGCACACGACAGCAGCCTCTGTGAAACGATGGAAACGGGGTGAGGGGATGTGTGCGTGGAAACAGCCGCCCTCCCTCCTTCCCACCTCAGCTTTAGCAGGTCATTTAGTTCCATTTATCAAGGGAGAAAAACATGAAGAAGAAACAGCTTTCTACAGCTGCAAGGAGTCTGGCTGGCAGTTATCAGCTCAATTATGTTTGGGGGCATACAGCATTTGGAGCCCTGATGCACTGTGAGATGTTCCAAAAAGCAGACAGTTACTGACAGTGGCTGAGGATGGAGAAAGGCTGGCACACAGGACAGGGGAACACGGAGTACTGTTCAACACAGAGCACTATACTGAAATACCCGAAGTTCGCAGTCTCAGCTGGAGAGTGACATCTTTCCTTCATGCCAGGAAGAGCATTAGGTCAGTCCCTGGGTATTGCTCAGCCTGCAGTACCAGGCTTAGTTTACAACTGGCAACAGATTACAGGCAGCCTTAAAATCCAGCTGTCCCACAGCGCCTTGACACTTCTGGTGAGTCTCACTTCACCTTCTGGTGACAGTCTAAGCACACAGCAGTACGATTTTTTTTTTTTTTTTTTTTTACTTATGTTCAGAGAAGAAACACAAGGTCATCCAGGTAACCTTCTCTCACTTCTTCTTACTCCACAGTTTCCAGGTCTGCGTGACTCCTCCTGTCCTTCCCCTGAGCACTCACCCATCTCCCTCCGAGCTATGTTCTTGCCATTGAGTGCTGCCCCAAAGCAGAAGGGGAGCCACAAGCAGCCTTTTAAACGCAGAATTTAGCATCAAGATGATGACGACTGAAGATTGCTCTCATTATCAGCCCAAGAAATACACCACCACACTGGCAAACAAGTGCAGATCCTGCGTAAATGCACAACCTACACATGGGCAAGACCAAAGCACACAGAGAAGACATTCCACTCAGACCAAGTTCCTGTACCAAAGGCCAAAGCATCCCAGGCTATACCACACAGCACAAGCCTGTCTTGAATCGTACCTGTTGTCCTAGTTAAAGATGAAGTGGGCCTCTCTCCCTTTCTATGACAGGCACGTCAAGTACTTCTGAGAGAAAACTGCTAGCAAACCTTATTGTTAGAGGAGCTCTGAACTGGTGCCACACCTGCAGTTTCATATACTGCAGTAAAAAACTTAGAACATGGTCTTCCAGGTACCCTAACTTAAAATCCAAGATGGGCTCCATCTACAGCCATAAATATTCAACTGTTCACTTTCCATTTGGCTGATTCTTCCAGAATACGGATATATTTCTAACCTTCCCTTTCAAAGTACTAAAATGCCGGAGTGCTAAATGACAGGATCTTCTTTGAGTTTTTAAGCTTATTACAGCTTGCCATTGACCTCCTTCGCAACAAGCAAAGCAGTCCATTTTTGGTTGGACTACTGCTTTTATAAAAGCCAACGAGTTTCCACATGTTCCTGTGAAATTTGAGACACATTTCCATACCACTGAACCACAAGCCTTCATTACACAAACAAGACTTCTGGGCTTTGCTGGAGGAACCAGCCACTGTCCCGAAACTTGCTGCTTTCTACCATGAGACTGCCCCAAGTTTTCGGTTCAGTGCTTTCACCTACTGGACCAAGTGCTCCAGACCAGTCTCCTATGTATTTAAATGCTACTAGGTAGGACCTTACCAAGGCTAAAGGCTTCTCTACAGTGTCCCTCCTCATACAGCTTAGTTTACAGGCCATGAGAGATCAGCCGCGTTTATTCCGAACTCTGCTGGAGTTACTCAAAAGTCGAGAGGGATTTGGTCAGCCTGTGTTGTAAGCTTTAGCAACCATGAAGGAAGAGGCTGACAAACTGGTACTCTACAAAACCATTACGCTCCCTGCAGCAGATAAGCAAGCCAGGGCAGGGCACACGGACTCAGAATCTTAGGCCCTGTGACTCTTAATAAAATCTGTGGGATCCTTAAGAATTTAAAAAAAAACCCCACCCACAAATGAAACAAAAGACAACCCTACACTCCACTACATATTAGGCTCAATGCTGAACATAAAATACAGCCTCAGTCACAAGGTTTAGAGGGAGCACAGATGCTTATTGCTACAATTTTAACCCATAGCTGAGTCCACTTTTCTATCACAAGCATAGCTTTGACCCCAAAAGCTGACAAAACTGAGGAAAAGCCTCCTAGGAAGGTTAACCACATACTTTCAAAGTTTAATGTCTGTTAGATATTAAAGTTTTTCTAATGTCACATTTCTCCTTAACGTGTGAGTTGGCTACAGGGCTCTTAATCTCAACAGAGATCACCTTTAATGAGACTGGGTGCTTTTGGTTACTCTCAAGGCTTATTCTGGAGTCACATGCTGAAACCACCATCTCCTGGACTCTGCAATGTCCAAAAGCTAGCATTGGAAGGACTGAAGTTTACGTGGTCAGCTCTAGGCTCAGAGGGCACTAAGCACATCACTGATAAGCAAATCTGTTCTGAACTTGGAGGAATAGAGTTCATTTTAGGTTGGGGAAGGAAATACAGAGTGAACCGTTTAGTAACCACAACTCATTGTTAAAAAGATCCTGATGTAAGGCCTATCAAATGGGTTGCGATCCCCACCCACTGATCGCATTCACCACCCAACAGACCTAATACAGCAGACAGCTAAGACTCTTCTACTAGAGACTAGAAGAAATAAGGGGCTCTGAAGGGGAACGAAAGAACAAGGTGCCAGTAGGATCCAAGGTCAGAAGCGATCAGAAAAAAAAGCGTTTGAGAAGCTGCCTCATACAGCATGTAGGAGGCATGGAAGAAGGGAGTGTTTTCACAGCGCAGAAGTCAAAGCATTCGGCAGGTTTTTTTATGAAAGCTTTCCAGCCAGCTGTGAAACACTTAAGTGAGTTAGTACCTCTCTCCCTGTCCAAGGTACAGGCTAGCCCCCCCCTCGCCTCCCAACAGGCCAAAACCTCATGGATTCAAGCTAGAATCAATTAAAAAAAAAAAAAAAGGAAAAAAAGAGAAGTTTGAGAGGAAAAACAATTGGAGAGACAACTTCAAAGCTATCCACAGCAATAAGTAGCTAAGCATTTTTACCAAAGAAACAGTTAATCTTCCACGTATAGGAGATACACAAAGAAAAGCAATGCTTTGTTTTACACGCTAGTCTCCAGCCCAACTGCATTTCAGTCTTATACAGAAAAGGGTCAAAGGAGGAAAGCAAGCAGCTATCGCTGTTGCATCCCCAGGAAAGCAGTGTTTCAAGGTACCTGTGAAGTAATCAGGTCTGTGGCATAAGCAGCACCCCGACAGGCATAGCCCATCCTTAAGCTCTTCTTTTAATCCGTTGCTAGCAGCTGAAGAATGGGAGCAGAGCTACTGTTTTTGCTAGTGAATCAGCAAGCGCTGGAGTTCTGCAGCTGACACTAAGAGGTACAGAAGCAAAGCTACATGAGGCAGACAGTACAATCCTCCTGTCTTAATTAATCCAGGTTTTGTCTGTGCACATAAGCTTAAGCTGTACAGTTACAAGCCTAGGGGATTGTGTTACAGGATGATCTCAAGTACGCTGTGCAGTAACATCATGTTTTATATCAGTTCAATGACATTTCTACAGCCAGCTACTTTGGGGCAGGAGACAGTTTCCAACAAAGCAGTGAAGCATCCGCATTGTTCTATCACTACAAAAACTCACTTCGGAATTTAACCAAGCAGGAAAGAGAGAGACAGGAACCTTTCTACCTCAAGCCCATTCACCTATTATTACTATGGATCTTTAGACTCAAACTGTTCCTCCTCATTAAGCTACTACCTAGATCCAAGCTTTCCAAAAGTCTTCTGAATCCTATTCAGAGTAGGTCAGAATTATGGGTGGCATAAAGAATATACTTATCCTACCTTTAGACACAACAAGTGGAAACAAACACTGCCTAAACATTACTGAACGGAGCCGGTGACATGCAGTGAGGTAGTTGTGCAGTTAGAAACCTTGGTAACACTTAGCAGCTTCCTTTTTGCTTAAGTCAGAACTGACAGCTCAAAGTGAAAGGGCACTCTAGGGCAAAAACATGCAGGATATCTTAAAATTTTTCTGTGAAACAGTCAAAAGTTAGGTTTCGCATCAGAAGGTCAATGTGCTGCAACAGCAAAACTGTAAGTTTGCTTTGTAGAAAAACAATCCCTTCCCTCAAAAAAGCATTTATTAAAGCACTCCTTTTTCAGAACCGGCATCAGGCAGAAAAGACTAGATTAGCAATTCCAGGAGCACAACATAGTTTAAGGGAGCTAGAAAAAGAAGAGCCATAACTTTGTTCTTACACACCCCATCACAGGGCCCAAGACCACCTCGGGACAGAAACGGAGTCTGAGTGAAGAGATTCGGTCAGACAGCAGTCACTGCTTAGTCCCTGTTAGCAGGGAGAACAGCTCTGGACCAGCCCTTTACAGAAACTACACAAACAGCTCAGCCATTTGAAACATACTGGATATATGCCAGCTGACAAGATATTCAAAGCCCCACCTCCATACTAAAGGATGCAAGTTTAGTATTTACTGTCAGCTCACTAGAGGCTCTCACGTTCTGGTTTGGTATTCAGTTAGCTCTTTACGCAAAGATGAATAATCTGTTTGAGCATGATCCTATACAAGGAGTACTTGCTTTCCTTTATGCGCAAGTCTGACTATAAAGTCTCTTCTGCAATAGAAGAGAGCCTCAAATTTTCCCTAAAAAAAAAAAAAAAACAAACCACAACAGCCTGTTGTGTATCTGCATTCAGAGACCAAGATGAAACATTTCCCATTGCAGCAGGAGCCAAATAGCTACGTCCTTTGCAGTTAGCTTCCTTAATTGTGAAGGGCCAATGATTAGACTGTAGGGCAGCCAAAGAAACTGGGATTAGGCTCCTCAACCTACCACACAGCAATAGCCTCCAAAACTCCTTGTGCATGCTAGATGTGGAAGAGGTGGAAGACTTGACGTCCTCACATCTACTGCCAACTCCCTACCTTACCATTCATAATGTTCTCAAGCCCTGGCAGAGGATTAGTCTTTCTACCACCATGGCTGTGGTGGTACCACACTAACACCACCTAGCACTGTTGTGGTGCAGTTGTGCGCTGTTGTGCTAGGTCTGACTAATCATTTAGTCAAAGCCTAGCTATCTGCCACTGGTGAGGCTCTAGGACATACATTTCAGTATCAGCCTTATCAGGAACCAGCATCACTACCTCCACAAGGAAATCTTGTGTGCTAGGCAGTAGAAAACAGTTTCTTATTCCAGTGTGATATACAGACGGCATAAAGACATGGTGCCCACCAGACCTTTTAGAAATAGCAAATGTTTAACAGCTAGCTTCGGACACTTCCCCCCCCACTGCATTTCCTCTCCAACTCCACCTACAATCAATTTAGCTGAAATAACACTGCCTCATTTACATTAGCAACTTAGAAACTTAGTTCTGCAACAGCATTTGTTTTTCTCTCTTCGCAAAGTATTTACTATGGAAAAAAACAAAACAAAACTTCTGTTTAGGCAGGTGCTGTGTGAAACACACTGCAGGGAGGAGAGCGTGCAGCTGTTCGAGAACATTGCACAAAGGAGTGAAATCAATTACTAAGACGTGAAGAGTTCCCATACTGGAAACATGATCAGATGCTTCTCAGAGACAAGCTGCTGAAGCCCAAGTCTGCCACCACAATGTCAGTTTACAGCAAAAGCTACAGATGGTCTAGAGCTGACTGAAAAAATCATGTGCAGATAAAAATACTACTTAGCACCTGGTGCTTTGCTCTGATAATGTTGGAAACTGGGTATTGAAAAATAATCATGGGAAGCATCCATATGAAGAACACCCCTCAAAAAAAAACAAACAAAAAACCCCAAACAAACAAAAAAACCACAAAAAAACCAGTTCACCTTTTGATGAACTCGGAGGTACGTCACCTCAGCTTCATTTGCATATGTTCCCATGAACTAACTCTGATGAAGTTCCACGTTGCACACATGGATTCTGAACAGAATCCAGCTCTCACTTCTATCAATCAAAAACTATCAGATTTTGAGCCCACAAAGGGTTAAAGCATGTAGAGGCTGCTATGTAGTAGCACACAGACAGCCGAGAACTGTACTGCAACTCAGAACTTTCCTGAAAGCCTTTCTGCTTTTCCCATTATGAAAGGATGCTCTTTCAGTAAAGCCTAGGATCTCATTTCAGGGCTGGGCTGCAAAGAGCAATATAACATCTAGTGTTGAATCATCCAGCTGAGTATGAAAGAAAGTAGTAGTTTGTGGTTAAACATCTAAAAAAAAAAAAATTAAGTTCGGTTTGCTGGTCCCAAATGAAATAGCTGACTTCTATGGTTAGGTCAGCCCTTAAGTTTCTCTTTTCATTAAGATAGGTACTATGTAGAGCTGGCCCCAGAACACTTAGCACTACCAAACCACACCCATATCTGACATATCTGGTCTGGCAGTTCCTTCATCTTGTCATTAATCCAAGATTCATTTTACTTTTCTTTAAGTTATGAACTTACTGTTCAGATTTTCCTCCAAGTAGCAAATCCATGACCTTCAGGATTACAGTAGAGAAACACAGTGGAGCCTGTCAAAGTTTCAACCCCTACAAGTGATCCCATCTGTCTTCAGCTGCTCCAACTTTGTGCTGCACATGCCTCCCTGCTTCTGTTTGGGCCAAAGTAGGAGGAATCTTGCCTAGCCAGTGAATGCAGAGGAAGGCTGAAGCACCAGATGAAGACAGCCCAATACAGTACAGTACAACATAACTTCTCTTAAGACTTCCCTCTGGGCCTGATGGAAGTATAGAATATCACTTCACCTGCACTTAAGGGTTGCAGCAACATTTGAAACCTGGCTAAGCCTCTCCTGTTTTAGAGAGCAACTACTCTTTGAAATCAATTACACAATGCTTGCAAGTAAGCCAACCAAAGATAGCTTACTAGCTCCCTCATAAGACTTACCTTATGAATTATGACTGCAGACACCTACTGCTTTCCAATTATTGTGAGTTATAGCACCAATTCAGTTTATTAGAGGTAAGAATAGCTCCTAACACATTCTTGGAGATAAAAAATGCAGTAGTTTTGAAAAAATTGTATAACTTCTTACTGTGCTGAGTTCTCTTGAAGCTATTATACACACTGTAACTTGATCTTTGAAATCCTTTAGAAATTGTTTGCTGTTGTCTCAGTAGAATCACAACATCTGTATCAACTTTAGATCTTTGCAGCTCCATCACTTACCTGATCAAAGAGTTGCTTCCCTGTAGTGTTGGGCTGGATGGCAAACTCCAGCTCAGCATCCATGGTGGTAACACGCACACTGATCTGGAAGACAGAAAACACATCATTACAACACGTGCTCTAAGCAACGCTGCCCAATAATGAAAGCCAACATCTGCCTACAGCCAGGGACCAGCTCCCAAGCCTCCAGGAACTTCACTGCCAGCAGTTACAAAGTCACCTGCCCTGCCAGCACAGCGTTCTCAGTTTCCCTGTAGAATATAACTTTCCTGTTTCACAGTGTAAGAGTTTATCCTATCTATGTCCCGACACTTGTGAGAGCCACTTACGGTTTATGAAGTTGAGCTTCTAGCGTCTTTCACAAATGCAGAGATACTCCAAGTCTCAGTACACACAACCAGACATCCAACCCTTCCATTTGAAGGATGAAAGTCAAGGAAGTCCCTGGAAGCATTAACAACTCAGCCTGGTACAGAAGACAAGCCAATACTAACAATACTGTTCCAGTCTCCATGGGCATTTGGAGAAACAAGGCACAATCCCCAACATGCTCCAAGGGCTGTGGGTACAAAGCAGACAGGACACGAGGCTGATCTCATGTTTTAAGGCAAAAAGGACACATGCTGAACTAACATATGCACTACTACGTGCAGACTCATCACAAAGCAGCACAAGTATCTCTATATAGTTGCCTGCTGCTTTCCAATTCTTTCAGGGAGGTGAGAGATCACCAAATACTGCAGAAATGGTTGAGGTGCAATTTAGTATTGCTAATATTTGCCTTAGACATAACAAGTAAGATCATGAATGGTCTTCCAGAAGAAGTATTACATGACACTATCTTGACAGGAAAGTCTCATCATCATGTTTTCACATGTGAAATGAAAGTGGCAAGGGATTACAGCGAGGGAGTTTGCAGTTTCATCCCAGAGAAGCAGGAAGACATCTGTACACCTTTACACCAGTAGTTCTCATGAAGCAAGTTAAACAGCAGAGGCATTTCACCTCAAATATTAATGTAAAACATAGCCAATTCCATTCACAACTCCTGATCATTACTGGAAAACATCGTGTAGATTTTTACATAGGAATACTCCTGCCTGAACACAGATGCCTTAACTTTTGACCAGGCGAAGTAATGCCTGCAAGTACCTCAAGCAGTTTGAGAATTCATTTTTATTTGCTTACCTATCAACTGAAGAAGGTAAAGATATTTCACAAATTTATGAACAC
This sequence comes from Grus americana, assembly GCF_028858705.1. NCBI lineage: Eukaryota > Metazoa > Chordata > Aves > Gruiformes > Gruidae > Grus > Grus americana. The sequence continues at coordinate 176,292 of NC_072863.1, read as the reverse complement.
AAGCTGCAGATATTTTAGATCAAACTGGTTTAATGCTTTTCCACCAAAGCAAAGGTTCAGAACTTGAAGTTGTACAGATGAGATAGTCACAGTGCACCAAACCCCAGCATACAAGCCTCGCATTTATAGTTCTTTTTCTTGCCAACAGCCATTTACCCCACATCAACAAATCCTAATTTATTTGTTCTTCGGTGCAATCAATCCTCTTAGCAAACTCCACCAGCCTTCCAGGGGTGAGGGGAATTATGCTATGAACAGTTTCAGTAAGAATAACTCAAACTCCCATTTAGACTATAAGCTAACCACATGACACTAGAGACCAAAAGAATCTAGAGTAACCAGAGGAAGGAACCACCCAATACTGACACAATCACAGCTGGGTTTGCTCCCTGTATATGGAGTATATGGACAGATTTCACATATTTCCACATACTCTACCAAGCATATGGACAGATTTCACATCTTGTTTACTAATAAAGCAGCAAGAGAGCTACAACCATATTTTTCCATAAGCAAGAAGCATTCTGCTAGTTAAGTCTAAGTCAAGCGCTGAAAGAGACCACTATATCCAAGTACATTTTGAAGTTTCCCCAAAAAGCCTACTTGAGCCTAGGCACACCACTACTTTGTACTTGATATGACCTCAGGATGAACTTAAAGGTTTTCTTGTTTTAAGTTTAGCTAAGGAGGAGTCTCTTCTACCAGAAAGAGTGCTGGCTTGTTAGCCTGACTTGCCCAGCACACCCACCAGTGAGAGCAAAGACGTCCATAAGCCACGTCTAAGTACGAGAGGGGTTACATTAAATGAGGCATGAAGCAACAGGTTGCTGTTTGTTTTCAAAGTCTTCCCTGTTCATCTAAAACACTAATGTACCAGCTATCATGAAAAAAAGTCTTTTTGCTCCACTGTTTATGGATAAAACACAGTAGCTACTCTTATATCTGCATAGGTGACTGAACGCTGAAGTATCCGAGCACAGAGAAAGCGCCAGAAAACAGAAGTAGTGAAACATTTGTGGCAGCTCTTTACAATCTGTGCCAGAATAGCTTTTAAGCTATTCAGAGCAAATCAGACCTTAAAATTTAAAATAAAGCTGTTTCAGTAAGTATCCTCATAATTCATTCGGAATACTTATTTGTAAGACTCGCATCTTTGTTAGAACAGTAAAATAAGGTCCCATGCTGGAACCAGCGAAATTCCTTCATTGTCACTCACTTAAACGCACTTAAGCCATCTGATGAGTTATCATCCTTCAATTACTACATTCAATAGGAAAAGGTATACTTTCCCCCCCCCCTAGTAAAAGCCCCCTACGCTCAAGATGAGTAGCAACCTAAGGTTCAGGAGCAGTAAAGTCTTGAATGGGGTCTCCGCTTGCAACTTCAGCCTGTGCTATTTTAGAAGGCAGCGTGAGCTGAGATACCACAGGAAACAGGCTCGTGCTGTACAGAACCACACCCCGGTAATGCTAGCTTCCCCGATCTGAACAGCGTTTTAACACGTTCAATAGTGTACTGCTGTTAACTGTCAGCAGACCGAGCTGGGGAAACCATGTCCTGGGCTGGACCGGTGACATTTTAACCACTAGTTTCATAGTAATTTAATACTTGGCTGACAAGTTAGTTTGCTGTAAAACTGAGCTTTGTTAAGCCTCATTGGTGCAGAAACTACATACAAAGATTTTTTTCCCATATGGTACCCGGGGGTTTTTTGAGCCAGTTGTTGTTAACTGGAATAACAAAGTGAGGTGTCTACCATCCCAGGGGGTGGGAGGCACAGCTCTCCATTCCCAGTTAGCAGATAAGAGGCCTGACAACTTCAGAGCAGATGCAGCTTTACCAAGTGCTTTGTTGCCTTTCAAGAGCCTGTGCACTGGCACAGAAATACAAATCGGTTCTCCTAGGATGTAAAAAGGCTGAAAAACCAAATACCAAGGGAGCTTCGTTCTGAAAGATACTCAGGGACCACCTCACTATCGGCAAGTCAGCTTCACCGATCTTAATGCACTCTGCCTGCAGCTCGAACTACGCAGAGAGCTCTACAGGCTGCTATGATCTCTACCTGAGAGGTGAGTGCCAGGCACCGCATGTTTACCTTCACCCTCCTCATTCATCTGCACTCTTAGTAAAATCACTTTACTGAGGCGTTCACAGACAAGTACTGCCCAATACAGATGTTACACAAGGGTTACACAACAAAAAAGTGCTATACCAGAAGAAAGCCAGCATGATCCAACCCCATCATAACTTACACTCTTGTTTGCCTTGTCCCTTGAGAATTACCCTGCAAAGCACTTTTCAACCATTTATCTAATTTACCATCAATGCTTATGCTAAGAAAAGCCTCAAGATTCATTAGCATTAAGCTTTTATACTTTGTATTTCTAAACTATCTAGTGAGGTTCTCCTAGATTTGAGGAGTGGCATAACCATCAGCATGCTTACCATTTGGGTTGCAAACAGAATAAAATGCTCCTCAGTAAGATAACCAACTTGGACTGCTGAGCATATACAAGTCTAGCTCTGTCAGTCCAGACAGGCAAGGTGCGCGCTGCTGAGATGTAAGGAATAGGAGTAAACGCAGTGGAAAAAAAAAAAAGACATTGCCCACCATCAATCAGATCACAAGGTCCACAGTTGCAGCACTCATCCCCAAACATGCTATACACACCTCTTTTATTGTTAGTAAACTTTTGTCTTAAGCTTTCAACACTCAGGAGGTGGTTTTAGAGGACGTACTCGATTTCACTGTCAACGGATTTACCAAAAATACTATCCTAATGCAGTAATTTATACTCAAATTTTATTTAAACCAACTCATTGAATTTTTTCATTATAGCATTTATGATGCACTCACTGCTGCATCCGAGTTGTCTGCAACTCTCTAAATTCTGCTTAGATCTTAATCTAGCAGAAGTTTTGCCCTAGTAGATGGCCTCTAAATAGCCTTGTCTTTCCATCATCATTTAATATAATATTTTACATACAAACAGCTAGCAGCATTATATGAAAAGCTTCCAGAGGAGGCCATCTTGCACATTACAGGAAAATTCAAGTACTGCATTTCAACAGGCAAATTCACACTCACCAAGCTGAAGAGTACAGAAAAAAGCCCATATTTAACTGATTCATTTCGTAACAGCTACAGGAAAGAGCTAGAAACCTAGCAACTCTTCCTCTTCTCTATTTGAGGAATTACCATTGTTCCACCAGTCTAAGCACAGCTAAAGATTGCCACTAGCAGAGCATATTAAAGAGCTTCCTGCTGACAAGGACAGCGTTACGGTGAGGGTGAGACCTCCTGCACACAGGCAGAACCGCCTGCGTGGATGAGACGCTGTTCCAGCCCCCAGAGCAGCTGCAGCCAAAGAAAGCTCCTTTGGAAGGCAAAAGCTTTCACAAGCTACAGGACACCACCACCCTCCTCCCATGGTGTTCAGCAGACTACAGAAGACAGGCTTAACAGACAGTGGTACCAGAACCTGTTTTAACATCGCCCATATACCTTCAAGTCCCACTTTCTGCCCCACTGAGATTCCCAGTAAGTTTTACTAGCAGCAATGGTTATCAGTTACCTTCCAGGTCTCTGAGTGACTAATAACCTGCTATAACTACTTCCTAAGATGAAAAGTTGTAGCCACATATGGCAGGACAAACAGGAAAGACTGGTACCGTCACACTAAATAACGGATGTATTACTTGTATTAACGCACATTAAGCGGTGCAAGAGATAACAGACAATTCTGATTGTCATAAGTTGAGACAGGAACAGAGAACTAGGAGATTCATGTCAGAATAATAGGTAGAGTCAGCATAACAGAGTATCAAAACCCTGACCCTGAGCTAAAGCTTCTTTCCTCCCCGGATTTCCTGAATGCGAGGAAGCTGCTATACGCTGCTGGTCTCTAGGCTTCAAGCTTCAGGTATTCATGCTCCCCAGGTTCAAGCCACCAAGTAAACTATTTCTGGAGAAAATGGTATGAGGAAAAGCCATACATTATTGCTCATTTGACTGCTATGGAACAGAATTAAGTTCAGTTGAAAAGAAATTCCAGGCCATCCTTTAGAGACCCTCTGTGCTACAGGGCACCAGTTCACCCAGCAGTTACTGCAGGTGAAGATACTAGACTAACACCATGCATCAGTTTCAACAGCTCCAACCAGAGAAGCACATTAATCCAGCTGAAGTTGCATGAACTCTGAACTCAAGATCTCGTAAGGCACCCTAATAATCTAAAAACCTTCCCAGTTTTGGCTTTCAGCAAGATTAGCAACAGTATAGTAAACACAACAAGAATCATTCCCCTGTCCCTCAAAACACATGAGTGTTTTCTGGAGGACAAGCACTCCCCGAGGCTGTGTTTCACTTCCCACCACGCTGGTCAGCCAACACGGGCACCGCTGCACGGACAGGAGTCGCACGCTGACCCACAGAGCGTACCACGGCATCGTGCTTCGCACGGCCTCGGAAGAGCATCAGCGGTAACGCCCCCACCTGCAGCACCAGCAATACTCACAGACATGTGGCTCCTTCCCGAGTGCCAGCACCCTGCGAAACAGCCCCGGGTCCTCTGTGTCAGGGCAAGGCTGGAATCGGGTCATGTGAAAACGCTTGCGATTTCTAAAGGGATTACACTTAATTAAACCAAGCCCCCTTCCAGCAGTCTTAAAGGGCCTTTTCATATCCCTAAGCTCATCGGAGAGCAGAACAGCAGCAGGCACACCTCAGGCACCAGCCCTGGCCCTGCGGCCCCCAGAGAGAGCATTAACCCTCCCAACAGCTCCCAGGGGCTTCCCAGCCCTCCCCACCACCCTCCTCCCTGCTCAACTGGGGACAAGCACTCCTCGTTTGACTGGAGCCAGAGGAGCCAATAAGGCATCCCACTCCGACAATTTGAACAAAGTCACCGTAATATAGTGGAGAAGGAAGCTTGCCCACCTTTGATGCACTGGGTACCAGAGAGCTAGAGGTAACAAGGGGAAAAAAAAAAAAAAAAAAAAATTGCACCCTCCCCACCCATCCCGTTCTCTCTGCACATTCAACAGCATCTAAGCTCATTTTGCAGAAGTAGTTGTCAGTTATTCAGGTGGGGCTATTTTTAATGTCATTTCCGACAAAGCCAGACAAACACAGAGCTGACTGTACCTTTCAGCAATACCCTAGTTATAAACACATCCCAACCGCCTGCACCTGATGCACATTAAGGCATAACACAGGACAGTCAGCTACAGGTTCTGGATCAAATTTCTGAATGCACTGAGATGCTTACGGATTTCTGCAGCTTACTACCTTTCTTATGTGATAAGTTACCTTATGCACCCAATCACCATTTAAAACTAGCTCAATATTACAAAATTCAGACTACTTTACATGAACAAGGCACAGATGACTGACATTAAAGCACAGAAAATGCCAACTGTAACAGTCAGACTCCAGAAGAAATAGCATGCTTACATGAAGCTTACAGTAAAATTTCATCCACTGTTATGCTGAACTCTGCAGCCCAGTATTATCTACTGAGGGAAATTTCAGTTTGTACCTATAATAAAACTAAATTAAAAGCCACCTGCAGAGGGAGGACAGGCTTCTCTGTAAGCAGCCAGTGACCAAAGGAACAAGGGACCGGATACTCCAATCTCAATTAATGGGCTCAACCACTGTTTGAGTTCAGCTTGGCAGAGACATCAAGAACTGTAGTCTGGAAGCACAGAAGCAGCTCCACATACTAGCTTCAATAACAAATACTGTTTCTGGCCTGTTCCCTTATCCTCACCACCAACCTCCTTGCAGAAGGATGGAGGAGATCATACATCTCGTGTGCTACGAAACACACGTCGCTGTGCTCTAGACCAAAACCATGAGGAACTGGCAGCATCCTCCAGATTGCACCAGAAAGCGCATATCACTGCTGACTGACCTAGAGATCAGAAATGGGATCCGAGTCCCCAAGGAGAGTCCATAACCACTGGATTCACATGCAGAGTCCTGTAGCCACGTACACAATATATTGCTAGATCTACCGTAAGTATACCACATGTATTAATAAGTTCACTTAGGCAACAAACTTCCTTCGTTTAAAAATCAAATGGCAGATAAGGCTGAGCAGCGTCCCATCAGTGGGCGCTCATACTTAGGTCAGCATTTGAACTAAAAATGGTAAAAAAGTGAGTCACTTGAGTTGCAGTATGATTATCATATACTAGCAAGTCGGCTGAAAAGCTGGTAGAAGGCACCACCATCTGACGTCCCAGAAGGACAGACAGTTCTGTTGGCTCCGGTGCCCTCTGAAGCCACGGAAGGTTTTGAGGGGCACCCCGCTCCGCTGCGGCGCAGGCTGGTCTGCGGGCAGGGAGGAGGCAGGAACCTCACTGAACAGCCCTGCTCTCACACAGCGCCAGCAAGCCTGGTCGGGGAAGCGATGAGGCCAAATCTAACTAGATTTATGCTCATGTGTTCTTATTCCTTCCCTGTGAAGCACAGCAGCAAGCCAGCTTAAGCCTGAAACGGCTGTGGAGCACACCTTAACAGAGTCATACTACAGGTGCACCCACCTCCACCGGCTGCTCTCGGTCCCCAGCAAGGCAAGACAGCCTACGTGGGCAGCAAGTTGCAGCTTTTGCACAGCTTCAAGAGCCAAGCTGTTGGGGACAGCAAGAGAAAAAAGCTGCCACAGGAAGCAAGCCACAGCAACAGCAGGCAAGACTGAGAAAGTTCAGAGCTTTGAAGAGTCTGCTCGCAGAAACTGAACTGAGAAAGGGTGGAGGAGGCAGCGCCTGACTGCAGGAAGCCAGACGTGCCCTGTGACACAAGTGTGCATCTGGCACTCGTCTTGCTTCAGCAGAGACACCAAGGGGGTGTTGCCAGTGCAGAAAGCACTCTGCCCATAACTTCCAGCAAAACTCACCTTTATAGCACCGATTTACTAACACGGGGTGAGGGGGAAAGCTGGTTGCGGCACACTGGCCATTAAAAAGCTACGCTGCAGGTTACCCACTCTTCCAGCACTTGGTGACTAACATGGAAGTCATTTAGAAGTACCTCTGCCCCATGTGGAGCTTGGAAGATTAGAGAATTTCTGCTTTATCGAACAAAGGGCTTCAAAATAAGCTGATTCTGTGTCCATTCCAACAGCGTTTTCTGTACAAGTTCTCTCACAGGGTTTATAGCAGGCATCGTATCCAGTGGTTGAAAGAGGCAATCCCTACCCTTGAGAAGGGCAAGGAGAAGAGATTGAGGTGGCACTAAAAATCTGGTACAACATATAATGCTAAAGCAGTCTAGTTCAAAAAGGAAACCAAGTGATTTATCTTAACATAAATCCTGTCATAGTGTAGTATCAGAGCCCCAAATATGTATTTGTTTGGCTGTTAACACAAGAGACTATTTTGAAATGAATTTGGACTGCTCATCTCCCAGTGATAAGGAAAATCAAGTTCTGCCATACAGCCAGTGAACAGGAATGTTCCCATGAAAAAAATGAGTTTCCTTGAAGACACCTACTGCCATTGAAAAGTGAATGCCTACAGAGCAGAGCAACACAGCAGTATTCTGTTGCTTTTCTGGTTCTCAAGACCAAGTGTGAGAGGCCACAACTACGTCTGTGTTGAAGTCCCCCTCTGCAGCTGATCAGAGGGGCCGAGTACAGGGCAACCAAGTGCAGCCTGAGGGGATCCTCCTTGCAGGACATGTCCATCAGTCGAGAGATCAGTTACTCACAGCTAGTCAGGGAGTTTACTTCAAGCATCCTTATATATAATATAAACTAGGGCTTCCTTTTTTTCCCCTCAAGCGGTGGGGGGGATTTACTACCCCCAAGGAGAGTCTGTCTAAAAAGACAAAGTCTTCAAACCACGTTCACAGAGCTCACAAGAGGGCTTCAAAAAAGCCTACTCCTTAAGCAAAGGGGCTGGCGTTTACAGTTGCTTTACTTTAGAGGCCTCTCACCCACCCTGCCCCAACTTTTCTGTTTTCTCATAATCAATGCTTCAAAGGTCCAGAGCTATCATCTTCAATTAGCACTAGCAAGCACACACTAGTAATGCAAGCATGCGGAGCCACGCAAAGCCAGGGCTATGCCAATGCTTCTTAATAGGTTGGAGAACTCTGCATTTTAGAACTCCAGAGGCATCATTTATCCAATTCAATTGGTGATCCGATTTGGGCAGGCAACTTTTTCAGGAGTAAGAGCTCTACTTTGTAAAGACAATTACTACAGAGTTATTCATACAAAACAATAAAAAAAGTCAGGGAATTCCCCTGCACAGCATGGCTTCCAAAAACCATTAATGACATGTTTCCAAGTTAAAGCTACTTGAATTTAATTCTTTCCTTTTCAACCAAGCAGATAGCGAGCAGTCACATCCTACCAGTGCGTTTCAACACCATGCCTGTTAGCAGCTTGCCACCCTGCCCAGAGGGCAAACAAGTTTCAGTTTGACAAAAGGAGTTGCAAGATGAGAGGACTAAGCCAGTAAATGAAGCCATGGGTGGATCCCCACATTTACAGTCAAGTCAGATACTTGTATGCCACTTATTACACAACTTACAACCTTGTGCAATGGATCAATTCCTCTATTTTTACCATTTCCTTTCTCATAAATAGATTCCTCACGCACCTCCCTTTGCTTTCCTGTAGCTGTTCCAAGCCATCAATGTCGTTTGCTTTTTCTTTAGAGCTAGTTTGAAGAGGCCTTTAGAATAACTATTTTTGTACCTGTTGTTAGAGCTACTTAGACAACATGCTTTACTAGTCAAAACCCAGAAGGAGATTTAAAAAAAAATCACGGGGAAAACCCCTGACCTGTTTTCCACATCTGGATCAGGAGGTGAAACTCCAAGCCATGTGCAGTTGCCATCATTCAACTTCTACACTGAGTAGCTTTGGGGTTTGTTTGTTTGTTTTTTAAACACCCATTTTTTGTGCCTGTTAAAGGGTGCTATTCTCTGGAGAAATAGCATATGACTATTATGGCTGCTGCACCCTAGTAGCAGAGTTGGCAGCTGTACTTCACACGTCTCAGCTTAACCACATCCCTAGCTAAAGCTCTTCAACTTAGAAGCAGTCAGCAGGGCAGTGGCCGTGTTTGAAACGCCAGCAGTGGTACGGGCGACTTTCCTCCCAGCCGTTGCATGCCCCTCCTAGGCAAGTCTATTCACAGGTCACAAGTAATTTGTGCCTCCTCCCCAGCTGTACACTGCACACTAGTGTCATGATCCCGGCTGCTCCTGCAGTAACTAAACCAGCAAAACAGTTCCAGCACTCCCCATCACCACTGGAAGCATCTCAGATTTTCTGAGAAGACTTAGAGGGCAGCTTTTCTCCCACCTCTGAACTTGCCATAGTCTAGTTCTTCCATCCCAAGCTTCATTCCGAAGGCAGGGGATTTCCCAATACCGTTTAACGGCTGCAAAGACCCAGTTCAAGGGGTTAAGCAGACAAGCCCAGTAGCCAAGATGTGTTTCCAGACAGCCAATAAGCTTTCCAAACCTAGCATCCAGTGGATGTCTGCCAAAATTACAAGCAGCTATTTTGCTGGAAGAGGCTCAAAACGATCAAGACAGGATGCTAACAAGACAAGTGTGAGCTGCATAGAGGCATCACATGTACAGTAAGTACTTGAGGTTCCTGAGCTAACAGACTAAATATTCATTCCCTATGTAAAGGTCTCTCAACTCACCTCCAGTTAAGAATTGTTTTAGAGGTAACTCAGAATTGAGGGCAAATTCAAAAAAAAAAAAAAAAAAAGCCACGCTCAGATGCTCTGCTTATCATTCAAGATACTTTCCACAGGGAAGACAGCATGAAGATAACTGCTGTGACAACTCTTCCAAAGGATTCTCATGTTTGGATGAACAAGTCAGAAGCGTGCTTGTGTTTCACGTGCTGCTCCGCTCTCCCACCAAGAGACACCTAGCATTTCAGCTCTGGGAAGGAGAGGGGGCAGCTGAACACAGGGCTGCCTGTTTCAGACATCCAAGCGCTGCCTGGGTGTGGCACATCAAGTTCTTGGCCAGCTCATAGTGCTCACTGAATATCTGAACAATAGCCAGACTTCTAAGAGCTAGAACACAGCCTTACTGTGGGATCTGACTGCCCAGACTATGAGCCATCCCTCCAAATTTAACTGCAGGCACAGTCAAGTGTGAGGTAAAGCTGTTTCATCATCCTGTGATTTTCAGTTTTATCATTTCCAGTGAGCTAGACAAATCCTGCAACTTCCTTTCGGTACAGAGTCTCATTTAGGCTGGCTGCCTTTTCACATCTATTTAGGTCACTGTTCCCTAAAATGCAGGATTTCCCTGAAACGGCTCAGTTCTACACTACTTTTTAATATTCAGATTCCCCGCCCACCTTTGCTTCCCTCACCACCAACCTATTTTAGGTTTTCAATAGCTCCGTTGGGCCTGCACATAGTTTATAACAGGCCAGCCTGTGACTGCTGAAGTACCTTTTGTTATTTTAAGCTCTATCTAGTTCAAGCGCTTGTGCTTTCCTAATACGGAGGAGAGCAGCTACGCCACCAGGATACACAGAACCCCGCGCCCCAGAGGCTCCCCAACGGGCACGGGGAGTCGCAGAGAGCGACGCCAGCACACGCAGGGGGTGGTCCCATCGCCACGGCAAACCATCCCAAACGGCCTGCACCCTCCCGCTGCCTTCTCTGGGTTTATATTAGCGCTCCGGTGACTACGCCACAAGCAGGACCAAGGAATGAATCGGGCCGAGAATAACTCGTCTGCTATTTTTTCCAGCAGAACCATTTCATTGGTCCCATTCACTACATTTACACAGGAGCACTGCTACTGGCACAGATTACAGGGAGGGGGAAGGGTAAGGTGGCTTTTTGGGTTTAACTGGACAAGATGGGCCAAGTTGAGCCACTTCTTACTCCTCGCTCCCTGGCGCTCCTGGCTTTATCTTTTGCAGTAGCTCTGCTACACAGCCAGCCCCTTGGTGAGATTTATCCCACATCACATGCGCACGTGCCATTAACCCAGTTCTCCGCTGAGCTAGCAGAACAGAACTGATGCGCTGTTCAGTTGGACTATCTGAGGCAATGCAAGGCAGGAACACAGACAGGAGCTAAACTTCAGTGTCAGCAAACCATCAAAGCTCTTAAACATGCAACCAAATAGATCTAGTTCATTAAAGGCTGCAACCAAATGCACACTCTCAAGTTCACACTCATACACCTCTTAAAATACATTGTTTGAAATGGCGCTAATAGAAAAGAACGCCAAATAAAATTCAGTTATCACTCGAGACCTAGATACATGCGTGTAGACGTTGCTAAATGCCCAGAAATCCCAGCAGTCAAGCAAGGTCTATTAACGTGTCTTCCTTTTAAATACAGGTCCATCACATACCGCCCTTACAACGCACAGAAATAAGGGTAGATGATAGTTGGATGTTCTATAGATCAGGCAGACACCATGAGACCAAGCAGTCGAAAACCAGCTATAGTAGGGGGTATCACTTAGATCGTTTCAGATGCAAAAATAAACAACATTCTGTATCACGCAGCCTTTCACAGAAGGCCCGACTAAACTGAAGGAAAAAACCCAACATTTTATTTTTTTAATATAAGAAAACACTTAATTACCCCTTCCACTCTGGACTATTTCCTCTTTAATCTTTCAGGGTGTTCTCACAAAGTCTATTAAAAAAGTTACAGCTACCTGAACATAAATTGTATCTGGTGGACTTGAGTTAAAGGCTGTAGCTGTCTCTACAGTTTTAGAGTCACAATTTAAAAAACAGAGTAAAGCCATAGACTTCCAGCGACTGCTACAAAGTCAAGCTACTCCCAGTTTGCTACAGGGCTGCATGTTCTGAAGCAGTGCTATAAGCATTGCTAAGCAGCAACTACCAAATGCATCAGCAAGATACTGCCTCAGGACTCTTGCTGCTTATCATCGCCTTCTGGCCTAGGCTGCCTGGACATAACCAGAGACATTGAGCACAGGACAGCCATACCAGCAATCACAGCCTAGAGAGTGATCCAACTTTGAAATTGGCCTTGCTCTGAGCACAGGGTTGGACCAGATGACTTCTAGGGTTCTCTCTCAACTTTTTCAATAACTCTACAAGACCACAGAGGCTGTCCTACATTAGCTTGAACGTTTGTAATGCTCATGGTGGAAACTGACTTCTTGTATCAAGCAAGCAGGAGCCATTTCTTTACATGGTTTGCAGTTTCAATATTTAGACCCTTTAAACCTCCTCTACAAACAGAGATGTTACGGACTATCTTTATGCAGCCAAACATACAGATAAGTCGAACTGTTAGTGGTCCTCCTGAAGCTGGAGGTCAAAACTGAGAAACACAACTGAGCAGTAGGAAGAGAAATAGCCAGATGCTGAGTATGTGTCCCGTGTAAGCCAACATACATGCAAATATAACTTATGAAAGCAAACAGTAAAACTTACTAGACCAGCCAGATGCAGGGAGTCTGCAAAGCAGCCTTCTGCAAGGGGCGTTCATAAGTCAACTTGAGAGCTTAGCTCTTACTCAGCCATGCTGTATAAGGTTGCTTTTTGTTATGTTTTCAGATTTTTTTTCCCCCATGTGCTAAGGAACAACAGCATAGGATTTGCAGGCATTAATCCAACTTTGATCAAAGCCTGGGGCTTCTTAAACGTTCCTGCATGCAGATACCTCACTCCCAACTGCACATCTCCAGAACACTAGGTGCAGCAAGAGCAGCTAACTACTCCTGCTCAGGCTTGTTGTGAAAACAAACATATCCACCTTAATGCATCTAATAACCCATCTTTATCTAAGGGAATGGCAGATCAATGAAATCACTTGGTTTACAAGACTGACTGAATCCTCTCAGATCCAAATTATTTTCAAATCCTTCCAGATGCTGCCAAATCAAAGCTGTCATTAGAATACTGTAAAAGCATTTTACTGGAAAGTCCTCTATGCCAAACTTTTCTGAGACCAGAGCATTTGCACATAGTCATTTGCAGAGAGATCAGAGTCCTGAGATAAAGAGTCACGTAACATGCACCTCTCCCTCAAACTGAGGGAACCAGCTGGCTGAAGCAAGCTATGATACAGTGAATCTAAATTTGAAATACCTCATAAGAATTTGAGGGGTTCTATGTAAAAAGAAGAGACACCCACCAACCAGCTTTTTTGGCAGTATGAAAGACACTTTCAAAGCTTAGCTATGGGAGAAGTGGCTGGTCACCTCCTCTAAGTTACACCTGGTGATTAGTGGCAGAAGATACTTTACACAGAGGTGAAGTAAGTACAGAGCAAGCAACAAAGCCTATTATATTAAATTTGTCAGAACTTTAGCAGCAAAAGGAGAAGCAGGACAGCCTTCTATCAGATTTCTACTTGATTATCTAGCATTTGTCAGAACAAACACTAAGATAGCATTGTATTTCCTGTGTATGATGCTGGAGCAAGTATTGTTCAGGACATCTTGTCTTCAGTTGATTGCTCTGATCTTTTGGCGATTTGGAAGTTACTTAGTCCTTCTATTTGCTCTGTCTTTTCATAGACAGATTCAAGACAGACACTACAGTCGTATGTTCTTACAGTTGAAGATGCTGGCATGTATCCTGACTGTAAAAAGTTCTCCACCCTGTTCTGCTGGGTGTGCAAAGGAGTATTCAAACTGAGCATAACACATTGCATTGCAGCTTGTAGGCAACCTTAAACTGGAGATGTTAGTAACAAACCACAGAGCAAGATAAAGCAAAAAAAACCAAAAACAACCACCAAACAAAACCACCAACCAAAAAACTTGGGCGTTTTTGAGTTTTAACTTGCTTCCGCATATATGGCTGTCACAACGCCCTAAGCATACACTGTGCCCATCAGTGCAGAAGACATTGGTGTCTGCAGATTTCGTGCAGTCTAAAACACTTGCAGCAGCCAGTCATGAAAAGAAGAGTAAGAAAATTCTGAGTCTTCAGGAACTTACTGGTATAACTTACAGCTTCCCAGTTTGTCATGGCTAGGTCAGGATACCATCGGTTTGAGGTGCAGTTTAGTGTTTTAAGCAAAAAAAAAAAAAAAAAAAAAAAAAAAAAAAAAGACCTCATCAGGCAGTAAACGCTTCTTGATTTTTTTTGAACAGAAGCTTCAGGTAACAGAGGTTTCTTGCTTGCTTTCTGAAGTAAAGGACTAACGTTATAGCAGCAGGGAAGGCATGCCCTCTCAGTATTCCAGGAGAGAGTAAGTTACAGCTCAGCTCCCGTGACAAAGGCAGCACAACAGAGCTGCAGGCTGGAGGACTGAGACACGTTGCTTATTTGAGTCCTCTCTTGGCTTAGTGGTAAAGTGTTTTATGGTGCTGCATAAGGTCGCTCTCAAATCCCACCACCTTCCCAACATAGACTCAGAGCTTTCAGGTACTGTAAGTAATAATAGCCTTTTCTGACCCCGTTATTCACGCTACTAGTAACCTTGGTTTTTGAGGCAGCTCACAGAATGAGCAGTCACGTGCAACAGTTCATTCTTACAGCAGCTTCTGGTTCTCTAGGAGATGGTGGATATTGCCTCGAACATAATCATTTTACTGCTCTCTGCTTCCTGTGTTTCACCGATGTAAACAAATTCACATGTTGCGTGCTCCTTGGTGAAAAAACACAGCTATTGCAACAAAAATCCAGTTGCTCACACAGCACCTTTTGGGAAATAGAAGATAGGTTTCTCAGCTTGAGGTAAAAGATCCTGATTTTTCACTGAGGATAACTGTAGCCACAGAGCATGGAATACAGCCAGACAATGGATTCAACACATCTTTGCTAAAGTTCTCATTATGTACCCAATAAAATAAATGAACCAGTCCACTTTTTCAAAAGTGATTTTAAGTTTCCTTAATATATAGTTCTATGTAGGGGCAAATGAAATAACCAGATGTTGGCAAAATAGTTCTTGATGCTTAAGCTTTTTATCTCATAAGTCTCACAGAGCACAGAGTTATCTCAACATTTGATACGTACGTATAGTAGTTACAAACAGTAAACTAGAAAAGCAACACCCTTCTTAAGCGTGACTGTGCAGTGTCTCCATTAATGAATGCTGTCAAACAAAACTTAGGGGAATGTATGAATATAACGAGTAATATAATCTAGTATCATCTCTAAAGGACAACTTTGGGGTTTTTTTTAAAAAACAAACAAAAAACTAGACACACACAAACTAAACTGTGTCACGACTTTGCCTGTTGCTATTGCTTAGACACCGGGTATTCCATTCTCAGCTACGCTATAAGCTATAAAACAAGCAAGTCTCTTTCAACCCATCCAGCTTTCTAGGCAATTTTGCTTTCTTGACATAGAGTTACTAGAAGATCTGTTTTAGTGGTCAGATATTAACTAGATTAAGCAAGTAATTGGGTGCTATTGAAAGGCATTTAAACGACAATGCAATCATCAAGCACAGTCAACACGAGTTCACAAAGGGAAAGTCCTAAATAATTTGATATCCTTCTACTATAAGGTCACTCACCTAATGGATGAGGGGAAAGCAGTAGATGCAGTTTTTCTGGATTTTAGTAAGGCTTTTGATACTGTCCCTCACAGCATCCTTCTGGACCAGTTGTCCAGCTGTGAGATGAGCAGGTTCACAGTGCGCTGGGTGAAGAACCAGTTGGACGGCAGGGTTCAAAGGGCTGCAGTGAATGGGGCTACATCTGGCTGGTGACCAGTCACCAGCACTGTTCCTCAGGGTTCAGTTCTAGGGCCAGCGCTGTGCAATATTTTTATCAATGATTCGGATGCAGGAGTTGAATGCACCATTAGCAAGTTTGCTGATGATACCAAAGCGGGAGATGCCACTGGCTCTCTCGAGGGCCAGGAGACCTTGCAGAGGGATCTCAGTAGATTGGAGCATTGGGCAATCATCAACAGCATGAAATTTAACAGGAACAAATGTTGGATTTTGCATCTGGGACAGAGTAACACCAGGCACGAGTCTAAATTGGGAGAGGAGTGGCTGGAGAGCAGCCCTGCAGAAGGGGACCTGGGGGTGCTGGTGGCAGCAGGCTCGATAGGAGCCAACAGTGTCCCCTGTCAACCCAGAGGGCAAACTGCATTCTGGGGGACATCAAACACAGGAGGACCAGCCAGTCCACAGAGGGGACTGTCCTGCTGTATTCAGCATTGATGCTGCTTCACCTGGAGCACTGTGTGCAGTGCTGGGCCCCACCATTTAAAGGTGTGAAGGTACTTGAATGTGCCCAGAGGGCAGCAACGAAGATGGTGAAGGGCTGGAAGACGCGTCCTGTGAGGAGCGGCTGAGGACTTGGGGTTTGTCTTGTTTGGAGAAAAAGGAGGCTGAGGGGCAACCTCATTGCTCTCTACAGCTTCTTGAGGAAGGGACACAGAGAGGGAAGTGCAGAGCTCTTCTTCCTAGGATCCAGGGATAGGATGCATGGGAATGGCTCAAAGCTCCATCAGGAGAGTTTTAGACTGGACATGAGGAAGCATTTCCTTAGAGGGAGGGTGGTCAAACATGGGAACAGGCTTCCCAGAGAGGCGGTCAATGCCCCAAGCCTGCCAGTGTTTAAGAGGCATTTGAACAACACCCTTAACATGCTTTAACTTTTGGTCAGCCCTAAAGTGGTCGGGCAGGTGGACTAAATGATCATTGTAGGTCCCTTCCAACTGAACTATTCTATTCTGAGTAGAGGTTGTGACGGACAGCCCTATCTACTTCTTTTAGAGCCCAACAAGAAGCTGAAAACCACTGTTTGTATATTGCAGGCATGGTGAACAGAAAATAGTTTCATTACAGGACAAAATCCCTTCAAGAGCTTTTAGCTTTTACTCATCCTAAGACAGAAAAACATTTTATCTCCTTTGAAGGAAGCTACAGAAACCAAGTTCACTAAGAACCTTTAACTTTCCAGTTTCCACCTTTAGAAAGCTACTCCAACAAGCTGGAAGTTGTATATTCAAGATACAGTATGAAAGCAAGAAGAAACTCACCAAGAAAATAAGTGAGCATATCTGAAACTATATTCATGCCTCCAATATCCAACATGTTGGCAGATTAAATTTTTTTGTTTAAAATAAGAGGAAGGGAAGGATGAGAGTGGAAGTTTTCTTTTAGCTTAAGTTCAATCTGGAATATCTTCCTACAACTGAAATGAAGCATATTTTTTATTACCTTTTTATGAAATATTTTGATTTGCTGACCCTTTCTTGGACCAATAGTCAGCATTACTTTGTTAAATCTTAAAAAAAAAAAAAAAAAAAAAAGTACCTGGAACACCAGTTCTTAGTCAGTTTTCCTGCACAGGTATGCCATTGGTCAACTTCTGCAAGAACTACCTCTTGCACGCAGGGAAGAAGCATTTCTAAAGATATGTATACAAAGACCTCTATGCCATATCCCTCTTGCTAATTTACATATGAACGGGTCAACTATTCATTAAAGTGTCTCCTTAATGGATCAGTAAGTAAACCCTTACTTTTAATACATATGTACAAATCCCTCCTTCTCTATCATTTCTACGTGGAACTCCAAGGTTGCCAGTGAGTTGTCACATCAGTAGGACCAATGGGATTGTTTTCATCTAAGAGGATATACTGGACCACAAAATATCATGCAGGTTTTGTATCACCACTTTTTTACTAGGCAACTTGATATTGCTTGAATTTGTCAGCAGTGGAACTGCCTTACTTCCTTACAGAACCATTTGCTGCCATTCTGCAAGACCCATGGATGATTATCATCTTAGGATGGTATCAAGTTCTGGATTTTAATAGAGAAAAAAGACACGCAACCAGAACCCTCTTGTCCATACAGCAGCCAGCCTGAAAAAAATGTTTAGTGTATTGAGGAAATATTTTTTTTAATTCACTATTCCAGAATAGCATACTCAGAGGGTGAAAAAAATAATACTTTATTAATCTTACAGATATTATGAGCAAAAAGTCACAACTCTGACACTTCACCCTAATAATTTGTCTGGTAGCTCATTTTTTGCACTCTAACCAAGCACAGAATTCATACTGGAGAGTCAAGTTCAGTACAGTTTAAAAGCTATGGCAAGGAAAGATTTAGCCCAGAATTCCATGCTTTGTTAGCCTGTGTTACATAGAACCAAATACATTTATTAAACGATGTGACTAAGTGATTGATCCGACTGCGATGGCAGATTTTTCCTGTACTTAGTCACTTCCCCACCATAATTAGGCCTACCAATCCAGAGGAAAAAAAATTGTGAGTCATAAGAGCTTATTAAGGAGAAGAGGACAAATCAGTCTATATATATGACAGACAAGAATGGCTCATAGCTGCAGGAAGTCATCAGTTTTGCTTTAAAAAGAAAATACCTGGAGAACATAGGAAGGCATACAATCACGGAATATCAGTTCTCCAATATGCTGCACTCGGGATTCTCTGACATCGACCTAACCTCCTCCCCTCTAAAGAAAAAACAAAAAAAACCTCCTGAGGTTTTACAATATTCACACTCCAGAACAGTGCAGTTTGTTTTCCTGCAGAGCCTTCCTCTACAAGACAAACAAGTTGACCAACAGAGTTAGAAACCTGCAAGAGAGCGTAGGTCAGTTTGGACCACACATACCATGCCATTCTATTTCACTACTTCAGTTATCCTCTTTCTGATCTCTGCCAAGATTTCATTTTCCTCTACACAGAATTGTTGCTGTCAGAGAAAGGAGTCTGTCTCTTCCCCCTCTAGTCTGTCATCCCATTCTTGCCTAGCTGCAGGTTTCTCCACGGAGCAGATCAGATTCAGAGCTTTTTCATTCACTCCTCCTTTAGGAGCACCCCTGTGCCTTTGTCTGTAGCTATTCCTCAACCGGCAATGGCCAAAGGGAGAGAAACCTAGCATGACCAAATGCTCCTATTTCTTGGCCTGGGAATGGAACGAGAACCAAACGTCATTCCTTCATCCAAAGTTTGTATATTTTTGAAAAGGTTCCTCGGAAACCACTACAGCTTCAGAGATGCTGGAACAACTAGGAAAAAGCATTTTGCAGGAGTCATACCATTAAAGACCTCTTCAAAGAGTGTTTTCTCCCCATTTCACCCAAGTTCGACACACTGCTATACAAAGTGTACAGTGTTTGCATTTCTGACTGCCCCACTACGCTGGAGGATCACCCATTCAGACGAGTGAAGATATCCTTTCATGGCTGCACAGGAAGGCAGCAGCACTGGATCATCTACCCATGTGTCCACATTTGCTGCAGTCATAATTGCCTCCTGTCAATATGAGGCCCAAACCTCTGCACTTTCAGGTTTTAAATCTCCAAACAGTTGCAGCTGATCCTGTGGTTTTATAACCATCAAGACTGCCAGTGACTGCCTCTTCCTACATCCCTGCCAAGTATTTGCCGCACAATCTTTTAAACATTACAGTAAGAGTCAGCATTAACTACTGGAGTCAGAAGGGTGGGTTTTATGCCCACAACTTCCAACACACTTGAGTGCTCCACCTTGTAACACTTCTACGGCTGTTTCTAAGAAGTTTGCCCTAAAGAGTAGCCTTCCATGAATCTAGAGACTTCAGCCTGCTTTAGAAGCTTCAGACAGGATAAAAACAAACTCCTTTGAAGCAGAATTATCGGCTGCACTATGCAAATTCCTGCTGTTCCCAAACACCCTTAGGGAAAAGCAAGCAATTAACTGGCTGCTTACTAGTGCTCTTAATTTACATCAGTTAATTGCCCTGGATTATTCCTGGGCAGGGAGGGATTTCCTCTTTTCCAACAGTGTCTAAAACAGCAGAGAGACTCCTCGAAGGGTGATGTTGATTTCTAGTATAATCATTTAGCAGACAGACAAACAAGACACCGGGAGGGGGGTACCAGAGGAGTGAGAGTTGAGATCTTGGAACTGTTTTTCAAGCAGACCTCACTGTAGTCCTCAGAACAGCGATTAAGCACAGATAACAGCTTTATTGTGCAAATTCAGGGAGGCCCTCTTGCTGCACAGAAGGGAAGAAGAAAAAAAAAGAAAAGAAAAAAACCGAAGTCAGCCAAATAAGGTTGGTTGAGCTGCACCAAGCCAGGAAAGAGCTCAGGAGATGACGTAGCTGGAGGAAGCTTTTAGTCAGTTTCCTTTATAACCTGGAGCAGGGCCAGATCTACCTCTTCCAGAGGAGTTTCTCTCTCGAGGGTGTCAGTTGATCAGCAAGGACACACAGGGCCCAACAACTCAGGAGTGGCCCTGCTCCCCCTGCGCACCCAGCTTCACAAGAAGCAAAGACAGAAGGCATTTGAATCATTCTGTTTCAGTCCATCAGCTGTCTTTCACGTGGCTACCTATAGTCTTCAGTGAGATCTGTGCAGGAGGATTTCACTTCGGACCAGACATTATACCTAAAACAACTGAAACAAGTTTCCTCTAGAGGCAGTGATGCCATTTCCTGTCAAAAAAAGGAGTCCATATTAAGACATCTTATGAACTATCCTCACAAGAAAAGCAAGAATTGTAATTAACCTTCAGGGGTGATTAATCAGACAAGGCAGAGTACTGCAACCCCTTGCAGGTCCAAAAAAAGGTACTGCCTGTAAATGTTAAGGGGACAGGATATCTGCAAGAAGTGAGTGATGACCAACCCCTGATATTAGGCACTCTTTTCCCAGAGGAATCTTATAGCAGAAGCAGATGATCTAAAGCTTCCCTTGGGCTCCTTTTATTGTGTGCACCTCACCAACGTGCCCAGAGAAGTTGTGGATACCCCATCCCTGGAAGTGTTCAAGGCCAGGTTGGATGGGGCTTTGGGCAACCTGGGCTAGTGGAGGGTGTCCCTGCCCATGGCAGGGGGGTTGGAACTAGATGGGCTTTAAGGTCCCTTCCAACCCAAACCATTCTGTGATTCTATGAAGCTGCCTCTTGCTCATCTGCCTCAAGCAACAAATTAAGAGGTCAAAAACAAAAGAAAGGGCTCAAGTAACACTTTTAATCTTCTAGAACCTCTGGTAGGACAAGCACTCTTAGGCCTAACATTAAAGTTAAGAAATGAATCATGACTACCAATTCAGGTCAGGCATTCAGAATAGTTCTTGCTCACTACAGTCTGAAGCCACTATAACTGATGTTTTCTACACAACACTGCCAATTAGGTGCAAGGCTTGCCATAAGAAGGGGAAGCAAGATTTTACCAGCATGTAAAAACAAAGTGAATGCTAGTTTATCAAGGGTATTCTTTAAACTCCCTCCTTAACTATAACATATAAGGCCCAGAAGTACCAAACAGAGGCTTTTGCTCACTATCAGACCTAACTGCTTCATCTGCACAAGGGGTAAGACCTTGCTATTCTAGGAACCAAGCTGATGAATACAATACAAGCTAGGGTCCAAAGGCCTTTCCTGGTTTGTAAAATCCCATGGTAGGTATAAAGCTACAGATAATTCATTGTGTACCAGTCCCGTAGTTTACACTGGTTCCACACTCATCAAGTTTTAGTAATTACTGCTTCTGAAGTACAAAGTCATCTGAAATTCACCAACAGGGGCAACACAAATTTCTGTATAAAGCAAGGTCTTTGGGAGCTCTCAAACACACCAGCAACTCCACGTGTCCGATAGCGTTAGAAGAAAGGTACGATGGACTGAATTTGCTCAACAAGCAGCACTCATGTCACACCAAAGCCTGTCTAACTTTGATCAATGCTGCCAAGCTTCCCAAGTTATACTGAGTGAGGGAAAGGAGGAGATACAACACCAAAGGGTTGGTCCTCTGATAAGACAGAAGGCATGTGGAATGCTTCTAGTGTTCCTTCATAGCACAACAAGATCCAAACCCAGGGCATAAAAAGAAAGGTATCCATCCAAGTCATGGTTTCCATCACTGTCCACCCTTCCCCCTCAGCTTTCAAAACCTCTAGCACATTCCACAAGGGAAAAAAAAAAAATCAACTAAACAAGTGTAGCACACTGCTCATAGCTGCCATCTTGTTGCAGCATTTCAGAGCAAGTAGCTACACATCAAGAAACTAATTATCCACAGGATTCTCCTGGTACCTACCCCAGTCTCAGTTACCTTCTAACCAGCCCTGTGCAGTCCCAAAGAACAAAGGGACATATGCTTCAAGGACCTTTGGGATCCAACTGGGAATTAGGACCATCAATGTAAGCTACAGACATGGTCCCTGAAGGCCCTAATGGCAATAGCTACACTGAGTCTTATAAAGTATTAAGGGAAAAGGCAACAGCAGAAAAGACTAAAAAAACCCAACACTTAAATAGCATCATAGAGCTGAGACCTATGAATATTATTATTCTTTTGTGTCGAAGACTTCACAATTATCCAAGTTGATTTTCTCTGCAGTAACACTTTGCCCTAGAAACCTGGAGACCTATGTTCTGAACACTGAGAGAAACACTTAGCTCTGCTAATACAATAAGCGGAGTCCAAACTGTATTATACCTTAGTTCGAAGCTTTCTGTATTCACAGGATTAACTCCAATTAAACCCATTTCTCTACAACAAGTAAAGACTACGTTCCCTAAAACAGAATTGCCCAAGTCCTAGTGACAGGACAGTTGAATGCACGGTTCATACACAACAGATGCTCACGTTTCAAGTTCCATGGCCTATCCATTCATATAGCCACAAAGTAAGTACATTTATAGGCAAAATAGTTAATGAATCCCAATACAGAAATGTTGCTTTTTATATATAATATCTAAAAATACAGTAAAGTATCAGCCCATTAAATGGGCATGACTGGTACAAAAAAAAAAAAAAAGGTATCTTTCCCTCCCATTCCTCCAACTAAGATGGTTTTTGTAATACTAAAGTTCAAATGACTAACTACGGTGCTTGGACTAGCCATCAACATGACAGCTCATCCACTTCTATCAGGATTTGGAACTGAGTGTTCAGGCTCTGCCCAGCCTGAAATGATTCTGTGAGAGATCAGAGCTCTAGTCAGCAAGCATGAATGAGATCAGAGCCTACTCATGGCCAATAAACAGACTTCTCGGAACTGGGGGAGAGACTTTTCAGAGCTTGTGGCTTGCAAGAGGAGTTTTAGCACTCAACTACTTCCACCTCTCTGCAATACAAAGCGTGAGGAGGAATTGTATGCCCTCTTTGGTGTATGCTTTAACTGTTTACACCTGGCAAACTTTTCAGAACAAAAAAAAAAAGATATAAACTAGAGTTGGTTGCTTAACTGTAAAAATCACTCTAGATAAAACAGTGAAGCTTTCCTGCAGAGAGGATGGCAGGATCAGCAGGCTGATCCACAATGGACTTTCTATGTAGCCTACAAGAGCTCCAAGCAACCAAACCCCCCAACTGTGCAGACATTACACTTCACAACAGCAAATCATGTGCCACTAGTTCAAAGGTTACCAGAGTTAATCTTGGATTCCTATTAATAGTGCACCAAAGCACAGTGCCACTGGTAGCAAACCTCATGTAGCAAAATGGCAATCTCTAGCTAGACGTGTTAACATTTAGCCTAGCTGAAGGAGGAGTAGGGACTCGGAACTCAACAGGTTTGGCTGCTCAAGCCATGCAGAAGCATGTTCTGTAAGCTTGGTGAGATGAATGATAAGAGCTACCAAACACTTTAGACACAAATGTTTTTCCTGCCCAGCCAGAACTGCTCCCTGGAACATTTCCTCCATCTGTCTTCTTCACAATGGATTTATTTTTGCGATGAAGCCCACATATAGCTACATCCAACTACTCGAGTTTCACCCACATTTGACCTGGATTGAGGAAAGTCGCTTGCATTTTACTGTTTTGTTATTTAAGCAGCTATTAACAAATCTTAAGCTAGCACACCAGCAGTCATGTTTCTTTCACATGAAGACTTGATCACACAGTTATGCCAGCATATCCTGTTCCTGCAAACCACAGCTCAAGAAATAATGTTTAAAATATTATTTCAGTTGGGTCTGCAACTAGGGCAGATGGGGCAGGAAACCAAAGGCTGATACAGCAGGAGGCCTGCAGCTCTGTACCTCAACAGGCACAAACATTTGAACCGCTTTCTGCGGAATCTGCGGTGTGCAATATACAGTGTCACAGCAAAGCACTTGCATTTCTTTCTCTGTTCCAGTTTTTAAAAGCATCGAAAGCAGAACTGCTGTCAGAACCAGAAAGCAGCAGACTGAGAACGTGAATCCAGCCTAGGGTGTGTCTGCAGACAGAGAGGCTGCAACGAGCACCTTGTAGCAACGTTTGGATTCAGCCTGTTAGTGGGAACCTTGTCCCATAAGCGTCTCTGCAACACGTTCAGGACTACTTGGCTGATTCACACTAAAAGAAGTCACTCGTCGCAACTGTAAACTCTCTGGCTAAAAGGTCTCAACTGCATTTTACAGAGAAGTCCCCTAACCTGAGCTACTTCTGTTAATCTTGCCAAACTTGTTGCCTCTATTTTTTTAATTTTTTATTTTCTTTTAGGAAGTAACTCTTCATTAATCATTGCTTATGTTTGAAGAAAGGCTTTTCTAAAGCTTCAGAAAATACTGTCATAACTTAAGTGGCTTGAGTTTGATATCCTTTAAGATGTTGATGTTTAAAAAAAAATAATAATCCAGCTATTGTCTCAGAGAGTTGGCATTTAAGACAGCAGGAAAAGCAGAAGTCAGTCTAACATGCATTTAACATCTATTTTAGAGTAATATAATTAAACTATGTGTAAAAAAAATAATCAGGGTGGATTCTGTTTCAACTTCCACTTGCATAGGGGTGAGGTTTTGTTTAGAGGGTTTTTTTCCTCTCCTGCATGTAAACCACAGACTCCCAGCTCAAACGTGATGTTCTTGGGCCGTTACAGATCACTCCCAGTGAGGAAACATCCAGAGCCTTCCAGCCTGCTCCTTCCTGTTTTATCAATGAAGGGCTAGGACCAATTCTTTTACTCCAACCAGAAGAAATTAAATGGAAAAACCCCATGCTCCTCATTAGTCACCCAACTCCTGCTGCAAGAGGGAGAGTCAAGTACAGACCTGACCAGACTTTCTGAAGCACTAAGATCTCTCCAGCCAAGAAATACTTCGAGTCAAGCTGGGACAAGGCTCCCTAGCAACTCAAGCTGACTAATTACAAGTCGTGAAAACCCCAACTTTTCCTCTTCACAGAGCACATGAGGCGGCCACAGAATGCATTAATTCCCCATCAGGCTCTAGAAAGCTTCATGCAGCACGCCTCCCAAGCCGGGCGCTCCCCGAGCCCCGGGGCGCACACGCGTGCGGGCGGCAGGCACCGCTCCACCAGGCGCTTCAGCCAGGAGGGGCGGCCCTGCAGGGCGCTGCCCCGCCGTTATCCAGCCGCCCGAGCGGGCAGCCGCGGCCCGGGGGGGGGGGGGGGGGGGGGGGGAGGCCCGGCCCGGGCCGGCTCCTCGGGCGAGGGTGCCGCGGCGGGGCAGGGAGCGGCCGGGGAGGGCAGCACAAAATGGAGGGGCGGGCGGCTCGGCTCTGCTCCGCTCCGCTCCCCTCCCGCCCGCCGCCCGGCCCGCGCTCCCAGGACTCCCTCCTTCGCCCTCTCGTCTCTCCCTCCGTGGCGGCCGCCGGCGCCTCCCGGGCCCCGCCGCCGGCCGCGGCCGCTCCCGGGCGAGGCGCAGGCGGGAAGTGCCCCTCGGGCCGGCGGGCGAGGCGGGCAGCCAGGGCGCCGCCGTCCTCTCCCGCCGCGAGGCCCCGGCGCCGCCACACCCGCCCAGCCCCGCGCACCCGCCCCGGGCGCCAGCCCCGCTCGGCCGCCGCCGAGAGCCGCCTCCGCGGCGGGGGCCCCTGCTCCGCGTCGGCGGCACCCACCGTTTTCGGCATCTTCCCGACGGACTGGGCACGGCAGGTCGCTCTTCCTGCGCCAGTAGGGCTCTCCGTGGGCTCCGCGCTGCTTCTAACGGGATTCCGCGCCGCGCCTCTCCGCCCGTCCGCCCCGGCGCAAGCCCCGCCCGGCCCCACCCCCGGCCCAGGCCCAGGCCGCAGCCCCGCTCCCGGCTGCCTTCGTTCGGGGTTGGAGCTGCGGCGCCCCAGCCCCGGCCTCCTTAGCGGGCGAAGCGTTTGTGGCCCCCCGCCGTGGGAGCGGACCCCTACGAGGCGGTCTGAGAAGGGAGCGGCCTTGAAGGCAGCGGCGAAGTCCCACCAGGGCAAAAGCCGGGGGGGCTTCCAGCGCCCCAAAAAGTGGGTGCTGAGAAAGCCGGAGAAGCCCTGAATGCTGAAATTTATTTGCGTATCAGGTGTCATGGGGACTTCTGGTCCTTGCTAAAAACATTATTTTAAAAAATCATGCTATTTTGTGGTCGATTGCGCTGTTCAAAGACCACAGCACTGACATGATAGATCCTTCTGTCTCTCATTCCGTCTGAGTCACGCAGGCTTGGGGTGCAGCTCAGGGGTGACACTCCGCACAGGCCGTGGCGCGTTGAGTGAGCGTGCTGCCATGTACAAGGTTTTCCTAGCTCTCTGTTTAACTAAAAAGCGCATATCCAGCTCCAGGTGTTTCAAAAGCACAAGGGGCTGTGGCTCGCCAGAGCTTGGCAGGCAAACCAGTTCTAGCCTTCCGGCCTTCTCAGAGACCACCGCCGTAACCATGGTATGATGTCCAATTCATGGATGAAAACAGTTCAAGGACCACTCGCCAAAGCGTCCCGTGCCATCTGTGTTTTGGAACCACTGATGGATGGAATCAAGGCCCAGTGTTTTCATGAGGATTTAAAGAATCAGCCTTATCTCATTTGGGACTTTGAACATAACTGTCAAACAGCAACCCAAGTCCTATTTTCTCCCAGAGGAAAAAAAAAAAAAAAAAAATCATTCTTTTTAAAGCTAACAAGTTAAGACGGAAATTAAATGTTCTCAATAAATTCAATGTCTTTTTTTTTACAACGAAAGTAGAAACGTATCTTCCTATTTTGCGTGAAATTGTGTCTTCTTGTCAAATCTGCTAAACATTTTCAATCTTTAAGCGATCTTGGTTGATGGAAAGACCATGCGGACTAGCTGTACTTCATAGCTGCTTTTTTCCCAGCATGTTGAATAAATGAAGATTGTGTTAATATGAGAACACATAAATTCAGATATAAAATAGCAAGAGAGCAAGCCAAGCTCTACTAGGCAGTTCAGCACAGACTCCTGCTGAGTAAACTGTTTTCTTTAATTTGATTACAGGATTCTGCTGGGATTAATATTAAACTGAGGTATGTTGGGAATTGACATCAGATTCATAATAACACTTTGTACATCTTTAAAAGTTGCAGCTCATTCAAAAGATATCAAAGTGCCTTGTAAATACCCATAATTAAATCCTCAGGGTCTGCAGAAATGAAGTTTCTCTTTTCATCCCCAAGGAACAATATTGTTGTAAATGTATATGTAATATAGCACAAATAATTTTTAAACTAGAGGCTTATAAAATGTGTTGATTTGCTTTTCAATGTCATGTTTCCTCACCATGCAGCATTATGTGAGAAAGAGAAAATCCAGAATAGTTCTCACCCTATAAAAGAGAAAAATGAACTTTGTAAAAGACAAGGCCTTGCCTCACCCCAGAGTAAACTGGGAGTAATACTATAAAGAGTAATAAAACTATTCCTGTGCCCACCTGGCAGGAGATGGAAATGGGGTCCATAAGCTTTATTTGCTTCATCTGAATATGCAGGTTTCACCTAAACTAGCATCTCTATGCTGTGTCTACATAGGAAAAAACCATCACTATAATTAGATTGATGTAAATTGGTGTAACTTCTACACAAAAAGTCACAGGACAGAAGAGATCCAGAATAATAAAGGCACTTGCTCATGATTTTTGCCTGGTTTGGATCCAGGGATGTTAAGTGTCAGCTTTCTCACTGAATTCAAGTGGCTCTGTGGAGACTTCTTCATTACCGTGCTAACAACAACATATATGATGGGGAGAGCCTGGTTCTGCTTCTATCGGGACTTCTATCCCAGCATTCATAAGACTGAGGTAACCGTTTGGAGGATTTAATCATTATTTTTCATGAAGATGATAAAACTTCAGATGATGAAAGTTTAGCTATTTCCTTGCCAAATATAAGGAGCCATAGTTTAGCACCCAGGGACCTAACATTTTCTTCATAGTGCTAACAACAGGAGCCAGGATGCAGGCGAAGGCCCATGCCAGTGAAACGATCAGATCCAAAGCAACTGCATTCCCACTCAGTGTGCCAGGCGTTGGCCATGGCACAGAAAGCCATAAACCATACGCAGTCTACCAACACTCTGAAGGGGCGAGACAAAACAACGTGAATTCTACAGCATGACAGACACTTCTTTCTCGCCCCAGCCACTTCTCTTGTCCTTCTTCTCTATTACTGGTAGCAATAGCCAAACAAAATACCATTCATGCCGCTTTGAAAGACAAGGGTTCCCTGTGACAGGCACGGGAGTCTCTACGCTTTACTTCCTCTCCTACTTCTTCCTTTCCTCTTCCCCTTCCCTGTTGAGGGGGAGGACAAGACATCTGAAATGTTTGAACCACGCGGCGCTCCAGCTACAGTGTCCTGAGGAATTCCTTGCTGTGGAGGTGCTGCACCAAGATCCCACCGCCCCCACAGGCCTCTCCTTCGCCAGCTGCTGAGCAGGGATGGCCATGTCAAGCAGCCGGTTTGCAGAGCCCTCCCTGCCTGGCCGTGTGTGAGAACAAGCACACCAGTGGATTCCTTGAGAGCCACAGGCAGGGGTTATCTCTCCTCCCCGACTGCAAGATGAGATTCCTAGGGGTAAAAGTGTTGGCTGACTAAAGATCCTCCCTCCAGGAGGCTGTAGAGATGACTAACATTACCCAGGGCCTCAAAATTGCTGTTATTTCGAGGCTGCTCAGAGCCCAAATAATATTAAAGTCTTTCAGAATTAGATTAGACCAGGATGACATTAAGCATTCTCCTGGGAGGAGGTCTGGTATTTCACTGGGGATTTATTGTCTTGGTTTCATTTACATCAAACCTTTTGTAGTACCTTCTTTTAAGCAGAAAAAGCACGTAAATTATTTGGTCAGAAATGCCAGAATTATTTAGCATGAGCACTAAAACAAGGGGCCATTTTGTCAGCATATAGTTTTTTTGGACTAATGCTGGGTAACTTGAACTGCCCTTCATGTAGCTTTGACAGAAGATAGAGGCCTTACTCCATTCTGCTTGCTGCAATGTAATTAAAAAAACAACAAAAAACCCACCACAACGCAAAGGTGATCCATACTAGAAAGTGTATTTCAGAGAGCTGAAAGAAATTTAGTTTGATTACCATAGACAAAGGGAGGCACAAAATGAAATTGTTACCATAGTATGAGAACTACACCTTTACCACAGCAGTCCTGGATTGTCCTCTATTTAAAATTAACCACTCTGGTTATGAGCTATTCTTTGAATAACAGTTAAGCTTCTTTCTCCTGCTCTTACAGTTTCCTTCTGCTCAGACATTGATGCCTACAAGTTCACAGTGAGATGCCTTCGATGATGATCTTGGATCATTTTAGTGTTTGATTGTGTTTAGAGGTAAAAAGCATCTTCTCTCCCAAACAAATGCAATTACTCTTTCCAAACACCCTTGCCTCTTCAATACCTTTATGCCTTGAGCATCAGGGTAATCTTTTGCAGTGATTCTCAAGCTGGGAGGATGAGAAGGGCAAAGGAAAGAAAGAGCATACCACATCTAGGGAGGCAGGATTTGAAAGGACTGAGAATAATTCCATTCCCGCTCACCTGCTGGGACAGGGCAGAAGCTGATGGGACCATTGGATATGTCACCCCATTTATCTGACTCCTGTTCCACCTAAAGGAACGGAGCTCGTTACAGCGTATGCTCCTAGCTTCTGGCTTGTCCATTCCCCAGGGCAGAAATAGCTGGAACTGCCTGGAAATCCCAAGGATTTGAGTCTTCCAGATGCTCTGTAAAAGCCCTGGTTCCTAGTTCCCTTTGGCATATAAGCCCCCCACTGCCAATGAGGCCCCTGCAAGGAACAAGGGAGAAGACAGGACTAGGGACAGTGACTCACTGTATGGCCCACAGCACTCACCTCACCCTCTGTGTCTGGGGTTATGCTGTGTTTGTGCAAGAGGACGCTAAAGAGGAGGCTCGCAAACCAAAGGATGTGCAATGTACGCAATGACCATGTGAAAAAAAAAGTAAGAACCGCCCATCTGCTAGAATTGTGTCGTCTTTAGTTGTTCTTTCTATGTACCACGTGGGAGCAAACGCTCATATGTTGCTTGCTTTCTGCACCTTGTACCGCTTGCAGCAATGTGGGGAACAAAGGGAAATCTAGTGGCTATTCTGGGACCTCACTCCAAATATTTACAGCCCAAATAACGGATAACGTAACTAGCAGGGGCAGAACAATGAATGGCAATATATTTTGCCCGTTTGGGTGAAAGGTACTAATGTAGAAATGCTCTGAAATCTATGCAGAATTGGAACGATGTGAGTTTTGGAGACTGACACTGGTGCCTTCTCCTCAGAGCGAGGAGGTGGGGTAAGTCCCGCTGATCTGTGCCATCTCAAACTAGTGAAGAGAAATTATTCCTGGGGTGATGGGAAGAATCAAGCTAGGGCTCTCAGTTTCAGAAAAGATATCTATCCTAAAAAGTAGCTCCAGTGGTATTTATTCTGATCGGTTTGATGGTATGATGTGTATCCAAAAGGAAACATGCTTACTCATGTATTTCTCGGAGGCCAATAAGCATTTACAGAAGTCATGGTCAACTAAAAACTTACTGGAAGCCGGGAGCTAGAGGTAAAATACTACATTCCTCACTGCATTTTACCCCCTGAGGTAGTGCACAAAGCTTGGGGGACACCCACCAGAGCTGTCTAGACCAGGAAAGCCTCACTGTAAACAAACCATGACAGAGAAAAACAATTAAAGCTCCAAAATCTAACAAAACCTGTCACTCTGTTCTTTGTCCACCTTATTTTCTTAACAGGAGACTCCAAAGCTTTGTAGGCATAAAATCTAGCAAATCTTTTATTCAGTAGGGCTCAGACCAGCAAGAGCTTACACGCAGTACTAGCAGGCTTTGCTGCAGGAAGGGAGGCGACTTGTAGTCTTCAGGAAAGATCTGCACAGATTCAGTGCTCCAAAGAAAGAGGCTCCTCTCTCCCTTCCTCTCTCCTGCTCTACCTTCTTCTCAGATGGCTGGTGGGGGGGCAAGATGATGGTACTGGTGTGATGACCATGTAGGGCCACTGCCTTTCTGACTCACAGATCGGGAACTTGGAGACTGTAATGGAGGCCATTCCTTCCATGCCTGCCAGAGAATGTGAGTGCCCAACCTCCGGGGCTGAGCACCAGGCTCCAGATGGCTCTGATACCGCTGACCACTGGATAGGAGCCTATCGGGATGCATTTACTTACACTGGGGCTTTCTTTCTGAGGTCTTCAACGTGTAATAATCAGGAGTAACTGTATACACAGTCAGTCCAAGATGGTGAAAAAGCACCATAGAAGAACCAAACTGAGTGTTAAGGAACCAGGGAGAAGCCAGTTCTAAGAGAGGGGTTTTCAGGTCAACATGGTTTGGCTGTTTAAAATGAAACCCCTCCCAAAGGCACGTGGATCACCAACACCCGCAATGAGATATCACAGCGGGAGTCCCTAGCTGCAAACAGAGCCCGATCATGACAGGAGATCGTGGAGGGACACAGGCCAGTGGTGCTGTGACACATTGGGCAGAGTGTGTGGTTTTTACTATTCAAATAAACTTCTGGATTCTGGTGTTCTCCTAGACCTCATTAACCAGCACCATGAAAATATTCTCAGAAAACATTCCAAGGAGAATCTCTGACCAGTAAGTCATTCTGTGTTGCTGTAGAAAGCAAAGGAGGAAAGAATGGGTGGAAGAGGAAACGAAGAGCCTGTTTTATGGGGATAGAAAGCAGCGAACAGGAAAATGAGAGCTCTACAGGGACAGCAGTAACAAACTGCATTTCTTCAGAAGTCCTGAGACTCCATCAACACAGGACCTGCCTACACTGTTCAAACATCACAGCTTTCTTTTGCTTATAAAAATGCCTGATCAATTTGCCTCTCCATGAGCAAAGTAAAAGTAGCTGAGGCACTGAAAATCCACAACCCCCAGCCTAAGGAAAATTAGGCTGTTAAAGTACTGCCCTATAGATTAGGGGCAGAGACTAGAAGATAGCTCTCCTTGGTCCGCTGAGTTGTGCCAGTGGGTGACCGGATAATTTAATATTCTTTTTGATTAGCCCAGCTATAAAAGTAATACAATGATACTGGCAATCTTAGAGCGGGCTGACAAAGTTGTCATCTTAAGGTTTCAGGCAACAGTGCAAATTCTTTATGTTAATTATTTATAAATAAATGTTTCTACATATTATCTAAATTCTTAATTTAAAATAACTGTTTCCTGGATATTTTTTGAAGCTGTCAGTGCAAAGAGTTTATTTTTAAAGTCTTTTGAAGTTTCATAGCTCAAGTACTTCAGAGCGCTGCTTACAGCAAGAACCAGAGAGGTCGATGGCAGGACAAGAACAGCAGCTGGTTTTCTTGTCCAGGCTTTGTGATACGTAAGAAGGAAAAAAACCTGCACAAGAGTCTGATCCAAATCCCACCAACTGCAAATTTGCACAACAGATGCAGATGATTACGGAGTCTCACTCTCCACATCTTAGTACTTTATATCGCCATGCACAGTCATGGGTCTAAAATATGCCTCTTTACTTGGAAAGTGTCTCTGTGCTCATATTACAACTCAGTATTATAGCACATCCACTTCTGCATCTTGATCATCCCAGAAAGCGGGCGGTGCAGCCTGTTGGCCTAAAAACTTCCTTGCTCACTTGCGAGATTCAAAATTAAATCAGAGTGAGAGAGTAACAGATCCTGGCATTGCTCCTACCTGAGCGTGTCAGTAGCCCCAAGGGCAGCAGGATACAGGCCCTGTGCTGTGTGAGTGTGCAAGCGTGGGTAAGAGACACAGCGAGTCAGTGGCGGAGGAGGAGCTGGCTGCAGCCAGAGCAACAGTTTCTACAGACCATTAAATAAGCTGCTGCCATACCATCACCAGCTTTCAGCACAAAGCTGCAATTTGATGATGTCTGGGTCTATGTTAAGCTCAGTAACAAACAGCCCTTCGACTCCTGGACAGTTCTCCCTGCCTTCTCTTTTCTTTAGGACCAGAGCATTTAGTGCCTGGGGCAGCAGCACGTAGGCTCTTGCATGCACAGTCTGCTCCGTGACCCTGTTTCATGTCTGCAGAATGCTGCTCGCTGCTTTCTCACATGCACGGGGAGGCCCGAGCAAATGGCCCATCGCTTCAATATTCCCAGTCTAAGGCTGTCTCCCCTTTGCATTCATTAACAGCATAGCAGAGCCACTGTGGGAGAGGGAACAGAATTATTCCTCCAAGAATCGTCTATCATAAGTAGCTGTTATCGATCCAGAAGCAGTAGCCAGTGAATAGGCTGTGTGCTAACCCCCAGGCAGCCCTGCCTCTGATGTGGTCAGTGGTTTGGGCTGTAGTGCATTTAGCTGCGGGCCAGCGTGGTGTTCAGGCTGTAACTGGGCTGGATTAAGAAGTTTTCACACATCCCCATCATCACCACCTGGAGATTACCAGCTCCTCAGCCACCAAACTGCAGAAGTAAGCAGCATCTACATTAGCTTTTTAATTCAGATCAGGAATCCGGTTTTGAAGTTAATTTCCTATTTACTGCATTTTGTTTCCCATCACAGTGCAGTCTCATACCTGGTGAGCTGAATTCCTTTTGGATGAAAATAAGCCAGAAGATGTGCTTCCAGGGGCGCATCTGTTGTGCTCCAGCTATTGGCAAGCATTCAGTTAATTGGACCAGAACAGAGCAAGTCCAAAATAAGCTCCCTCTGAAACACATTTAGTGTGAACGTTAAATATTCAGTAGCAGCTCTTTTGTTTTCCAGATCTCCTCCTATTACACCACACTACTTGTTAATATAGACATGCTTGCTTGTCAAAATGGTCCAGGCTTGCTTGTGTGTCTATTGAACCTGTTCAAACATTTTTAGCAGGATGGAGTTTAACCTGGATCAGGGTGGCAGAACTGAGTTAGGGAACAAGGAGACATGCAGATTTACTGGCACCTCTGCGAGGACAGTAACCTCCAAGGAAAATGGTCTCAAATGCAGCCTCTGGCCAGCTGAGTCATCCCTGGGAGCCAGGCTAGCCCACGTGTGTACTGAGCACCAAACTGCAGTTCTGAAGTTGGCTTCTAAATTGTCCTTCTCCCCTCCGCAAAATGCCCCAGGCTCACCCATGGACTCAGGCTTCACCAACTGACATCAAATTCCTCCTGGAATGTAAGTGTGCACCTCCCCAAAGGTTTTACCCTCCGGTTAGTCCCTACTCCCATGCGTATCTCCCTGACCTTCTCTCTCGCCTGCCACTGTGATTACAAAGCCTTCGCTCCCTCACGCACAGCAGCTGTTTATAATCTCACTTCCCTGCGCTTCTCCAGGGCTCCAAGACTGACTTGGTGCTACAGGCGTTCCAGCTCCTACAGAGCAGAATCGGAGCAGGGAGAAAGCTCTCAGTCTTGCTACTAACGTTAAGTCAATTCTCCCCGCTGCACTGAAACTTGGTCAAGTGAATCAATGCACTGGAACATAGGGCTCACACAGCCATAAAGAGGGAAAACTGGCCTGTATTTCCAGGTAGTGGCATATAATGGGGAAGATGATCTCAGCGCTAACCGCTTCAGACAAACTTTACTAGTTCTTTCCATCTAAGTCTTGGCTCCATTAATTTTGCCTGAGACTTAGACCTATTTTTGGAAACCTTAAAAATATACAGGGAGTTGCCAGCCATTTTTATTCCAGTGCAGGAACATTATATACTGAAGACATTAGTCTTGGCTCCTGCTCAGATGGCAGTTTTTTCCCAGGTGAACACCAAACCCTGACCCATGACAATGTTGTTTAGGTAAGTATTGCAGTTATTTCTGGGCTAGAACATGAAGTAAACTCAAAAAACCCCAGAACGTTATCGTGCAGGAGATGCCTAGAGCGGGACTGTGATCTGGGAACATTCATGCTACCTCCCCCACCCAGCTGATTCACTCACAAGCGAAGGGAATTCCCTCCCACCCTGTTAACACTGCACAGCGTGATCTGCAGTCAGGGCTGCATGACTGTGAGAGACATGCACCCCTGGGCAACCCTAACTCCCCCACGCTCTGACTCCCGTTCTTCTTTTCCCCACAGTAAAACACAATGATGCACCACACAGCGTGCGCACCCCCCCGCCCCCCCGCCCGGTTAGACACAGGCATGACAGATGGCATCATTTGTTTTTCCTAGGTTTGTACTAAACACATGGCTTCTCTGATCCTAAAATGCAGAGAATTAAGGCATTTAGGATATTTGTACCAGCAGAGTGAGTAGGTTATAAAAAAAAAGGAATGGATAGGTGGGGTAGATGGAGATAGATAACAGATAGATATATACATACGTCCTATGTTCTTAGCTGTTCTCTGTCCCAGAAATGGATGCCTTCAGCAACAGCCACAGGGAAGCAGACACTCAGTCCCAATTATGCCTCTTCTGTTTCAGGAGAATTTTTCTGTCTTCATAGGGAACACAGACTTCCACTTTTAAAACACAGCCATAACTTTTTTTTTCCTTCGTCTTACAATTTTTTTCTCTAACTCAACCCATTCTGTTTGTTTGTTTGTTAGTTTTTAAGAAAATAAAATCCCCTGAGTTAAAATTACAAGGAAAAATGTCCCCGATGTCAAAACTAGTTTTTCATGCCCAAACATATATTTTGAGAAGATTCCCAAGGCCAGGAGCCTTCCCCCTTCCCCACCAGAAACCTCCATCCTCAGCAGTCCTGGGGGCAGGGAGGATTAGCTTACTGATGTTTGTACAGTGCTTTGAAACCACCAAAGCTCTCCGGGTAATTCTCTTTTAGAAACCACACAGACATCAGGATACCAAAGTCCTTCTCAGTGAAAGGCTAGCGTACAGCTAAAGATAATCCTTAAGGAAAAAGGATGGCTCCTCAAGAGCACAGGAGATATCAGAAGTCCCCACTGAAGCCAAGGAGGGAGATGGCCTTCCAACGGTGCCAGGCCTGAGTCGCAACGCACTGAACGCGTCTGTCTGTGCACGCGCCTTTTGGCTTTCCGTCGTGGTCAGAGAGAAGCAGCAGGGCCAGGGTCAGGCTGTCTCGGCCCTGAGTCACCAGCACAAGGGTCCCCTCGCAGGTCAGCAAGTCTCCCTGGCCTCAGAGGGCACCATCCTTTCTGAGGGGTGGTGGAGGTAACGGAGGGTGCAGCAATTTCCTACAGCGGTGCCAGGTTCAGGGCACGAAAGTCCCGGTCCCTCTGTAGGGAGAAGCAACCTCCTCTCTCAGAGCTCCGAGGAGGACGACTGGGGACTGCCTCACCATGAAGGAGATGAGCGCCTAACCTGAATCAGTCAGCAGGCGCTTGCTGCTCGGGGGGGAGTTTAATCTGCTGCTTGCGTGTATTCCCCTCTCTCTCTTCATCGCAGGATCTCCAAAGTCAGGGAACAGACCTGCATGTTTTGAAAAACACTGAGAACTGGAGGAGGAGTTTGAGCTTCTTTGTTTCGTAGCTGCATCCAAATCACTGTTTTCATGCTTAATGAAAATGTTTGCATTGTTGTTATTATTATTATTGAATTTATTTTTTCTTTTTAAAAAAGAATACAAGATACCCACACACATCAATTTCAGGAGCTCAGGTTCATAAAAAATGCTGAGGATATTAGAAACTCGAGATTAAATCATGACAGCTGGCAATATTGCTTCACTTTAACCCAATGGATGCCAAATTCTCTACTGATACAGTTCCAGAGTTACAATAACAAATTTTGGCTCCATATATCTGAAAGTGATTAAACTACCACTCCTTTGGAAGAAGATTTAGCTTTAAGCTTTATGCTATATTATATATTCTCCCTGAAGGACTGCCCCACACTATTGGCTGTATTTAGTACTCTAAAATTACAAGCCAGTATCCAGTAAACCATTATGCATTTCATAAATCATGAGATTTTGCTTTTTTAATCATTGCGTCATTTACTATCTGGCTTTTTTACCTTAGTATGAGATGTGTATCAGCACTGCGAAGGTGAAAAGCTATGTTTTTTCAAACCTGAGGCTGAGATGCTGATCTGGTCATGGGAGTCCATCAGGTGGGTGTTTTAAGGTTTTTATTTCAGATAGTAATAGCAGAAAAATGAACGATTTCTCTTCACCCCTCCAAGTCGTTAATTGGAAGTTTTCCATTGTGTTCTCTAGGAGTCAAATAATGAATAATAGAAGCTCGTTGGGTTGATCTTCCTCCACTGCGACAAATTTCCATCATCTGCATGAAGAACTAAGAAACTCTCCTAGGCCTTATTTGCCTTTGGCCACAGCAAAATCCTAATGCAGCTGTAATTATAGGGCTTCCCTCAGCTCACACCCATCCGGCCTGTTTCCTCAGGGGATTTACACCAGCAAGGTTTAAATTGCACAGCTGAACCATAGGATAACCTTGTTTTTCCTTTTTACTTGGCTGCAGTTTGGAAAAATCAATAGTAAGGAGAGCAGAAAACACAGCCCGTTAGATTTTTCTTTGTTTACTGGCGTTCGCCCACATGGTTGTGTTTGCCATAGCTTATTCTGCAGTGGGAACTGCCGGCAGTACGAGTGGATGCACAGTGGGCGGCCTCACAGCACTTCAGAGGTGAGAAAACCAGAGGGTTGCTGGTGTTCCCAGAGGAGACTGACAAATTTACCTGCTTTGATGCGTGGAAGAGCTGTATATTCTTAGCCCTCCATACCTGCAGGAAGTAGCTTTCTCGTTTCCTCTTGCAAAGTCATGGGAACAGAAAAAGTAGATTGATGAGGGGCCTCAAACTGTCATCCAGCATTATCTAATCCCCATTTTGTGGACCGCTAGCAGGATGCAGAACATCATACGTGCACACATTGCTTGACACGCAGGCAACGGAGCCAGTTCTGCATAGGATCTGCATCTTGCAGAAAGCTCTGAGGATGCAGGAAGGTTATAAAGGAATTTGGGTTTCAATATTTTCAGTTCAAGGAGAGAAAAGCGAAGCATAGTGAGGAGGTCCATTCTACAGTCAAAGGTAGGCTGGTCAATGAGGAGGTGCTAGAGCGCTCCAACCTTGACCTTGACCTTAGATACAGTCTCTCTCTCTCTCACACACACACACACACACAAACATGCACTGTCAAAATGTTGGTGCATGTCAAAATGCACCATTTTGTTCAGTGAGGAAAGCTGGACATGGCGAGAGGAGGGCACTTCCCTGAAGGTAAGGGCTCAGCACAATGTGTGAACGCAGCCGATTTGCTCCAGAGAGGTTTTCAGTCCTACACTGAACCTGGGGCGTGCCCCCGTCCTAGACTTGGCATGCAGATCCTCCTACCTCTCCTCTCCTGCCCTCCATCGTCGAGCCCACCTGATAACCTCAGCGCTCTGATGAGACACAGAATAACAGAAGTTAATTCAAGGCCTCGACACCCCACAACTGTCACAGTGGTATCTGAGCTCTCCTGGTGCCTTGCTCACAGCACAGCTGGGCATAAATGTGCAGGTTCCTGATGCCGTCATCAGAATTTAGCCCTTGATTTCATTGGAGGCAGGGTCCTGACATAGTTGTGCATAAATTTGAGTTCACCTCGGTTCCCAGTGCTGCACCCTGCAGCATTGGGAATGAAAAGCAAACTACTTAATGAATGATAGTCATTTTGTATATATAGCTTTGAAAAACAGCTCTGCATGGTGAAGAATTGAATGGCTTGGTTCTCCTATCCAAAAATAGCTCATGAGGAACAACCCACTTTCGTATTCCAGTAAGTCGAAGTGTCACTAATAACAGCAAAACTTATACGTGGCTATTATTTTTTTGTCTAGTAAACTGCAAGATCACTCTGTTTCTTTTCAATGTCAGTCCTAAGTGTGTTTTGTTTACTAGACTTGCTTGTATCATTCTTCTCTAGACTGACTTGCTTCAGACTTTTCAAGTCTACTTTATGGTAAGACAAATCTAATTTTCTGATACTATTTGGAGGTATAGGATTGGCTTAAGCCCACATTAAGAGAATACATTTCTATTCCATAAGGCAGTGGTTCATTTAATTTCAGAGCACCAGTTTCCTTACATATAACATGAACACACTAATTTCTCCCGTTTCAGGAACAAAAAGCTACCCTATAATTATTGATGTTTGCCAAGCAGTTGGCAGGTGTGCAAGGGAGGGTGTGAGTCCAAATTATTACAAATACAGTACTGTGTTTATGAAGCTTGTTACCTTGCTTAGGAAAAAACAAATTCGGCAGGTATCCCACTGTGGTCTGTCTGAAAGGCTGCCCACAGAGACTGTGGCTGAAGAGCGTGGTGTAGAATCAGCCTAGTTATTATCCCTCTCAGAAAAGTTCTGAGAGCCCATCTCTGTGATCCTGATTCTGTCCTTCCTTCCAGTGGTGCAGTCGGAGTGCAGTGATTCAGGATTAACTGTAACTGAGACGCAAATCTGACCCATTGGGTCAAATTCCAGGATAGGTCGTGTATCCAGGCTCAGAAGAGCTTGGCTCTTCGCTTTCCGAGTAAAAGTCTCTATTGATTTAATGCTTAGGAAAGGAGGAAGAACCTTTCGCTGGCAATCTCTGCCATATTGAGGGTAGCTTCACCTTTCAAAATTATCAAATTAATTCCATATTGGACTATTTTATATAATCCACAGCTTTTGACTTAACTACCTAGTTTGTAGAGTGATTTGGAATAAAAGTGGGTGCTATAAAAAAGTGAATGTCTGGGAACGGTGAACTGATGTGTTTGGCGAGGGGCTCCCCTGCGCTTGTCCTCAGCTAAGACCCTTTCTTATATTTCAGCTCTGCTTCTAAAGTAACCGTGGTTCAAGGCATCGATATTTCATGAGGCGTAAACAGTTCCCCTTTAGGAAAAGTAAAAGCAGTTTTTCCTGTTTGTGAAATTTCCACGTTGCCAAGAGCAAGAAAACTTTCGAAACTCTATCTTTGCTGCTTGCAGAGCTTCACTGCCTTATAGGGTCTGAATCTCCTGGATTCACACTGGGGGCGGGCTGGGAATGCTGGCGTTTCCTCCTTCTGGGTGATTCTGGGAGGCCCGCAAATGATGTCATGGTACATTTTAGGCTACAATAACAGGAAATCATCAAGTGTTTACACTGGCAGACTGGGCTGTGATGTGATTTTCCTCCTCTTCCTCTCCACCTCCCCGCCCACCTCGCCCCTGCCATTGACTTCCTTGATATATCTGCTTCCTCCAATTAAAATACTACACGGTGACAACACTGAAGGAGGAAAAAGGAAAGTGGGGGAGGGAGACAGAAAGGCATACTTTAAAAGGATGATTCCCCTCGTATCACTCACACAGTGCACAATCCCCCTCGCCAGCCCCGCGCACAGTGTCAGTACAGCAGCCCAGACACAAGTCAGAAGCTTGGCCTACTGAGGCACTAGAGGAGGGACCTCTCCGAGCTGCAGAAATAAAAAAGAAACTCTCCCCTCCCTAGCGCAGATGAGTCACATCAGAGATCTCCCCGGCAAAGTTTTACTTCTGAATTTCCCCGTGGCTGGGGGCCACACGGGCACATCTGAAAATACATGGCGTAGGCTGATGGACTCCAAGGAGGAGGAGGCCACACTTTCAGGGCTTGGGTAGGATGCAAGCGAGGTTTTACCCAGAGACTGTGCCTCAGTGTGAGGTGAGTGAAGGCGCTGGGTTTGGGCTGGGTTTCGGGCACTGCTTGGACCAGGGATGGACAGCATGAATGTTAGATATTCTGTCCCTTCCAGCTTGCTAATATGGAGGGAAGAAGGAGGAAGGTGCAAGGAAGCATTCAGAAGACAAGAGATTCCTATGAAGAAAACCAGGAGTACTGCTAGACTAACTGGCTTTGGAGCAGTTCATGTTTCCCTGAAGAATACAGCGTGACTATATCCTTCCAGCTCATTGCTACTGCACTGGGCTAGCAGAACTCACACAAGCAGCTCCGAGTTGGGGGACGCTAAGGAGTAGCTAGGGGTGGCTATCTCTAGAGCAGACGTCAGGATTGCTGAAGTTGAAGGAGGATGTATGAAGAGACAGGTCATTTACAGCAATGTGGAAGAAAGCCTGAGATGAGAAAGATGGCAAATATTAGAGAAGTTTTCTGTAAATGAAGTTGTGCAAAAGAAGCATACCTCAAGATAAGCTGGGGTCTCCTTTCTACGCTCTGTCACAAGACAAGGTAGCCAATGAAACTGAAAAGGCAATTCGCTTTAAAGATTTTCCTTTTTTTTAGCACAGTATGCACTTAACCTGACATAAGATATCACTGAGACCACAGAACTTCTGCCTGTTCAGGACAGATTTGGACTTTTTACAGGTAAAAAGGTCCATGGCATATAACATACAGAAACAAAGACTGGAGCAGCAGGGTGTACCATCAGGCTAATTTCTAGCCTGTCTCTTGCTAGACTGCATGCAAACTTATCCTGCTGCAAGAAAATGGTCGAGTCACACAGGAGCCCTGTCTCTGTTCCTTCAGCTCTCCTGCCCCTTGGTTTTCCATGACACAGGAGTTTCAACGGCTTGCGACCATGTGGAGATCCCAGTGTGTGTCTTACATTTAGCCATCCTTAGGGAGAAAGGTCTTTTCTGACACCTTCAGCAACTGTGATAGATATGCGAAGAGTGGGCTTTCTGCTCTAAAATCCTTATTTTCTGTGTATGCTTTTTTAGTGTGCATTGGCCATGAGCTCCTCTGACTACGGCAACAAAATAGTGGAAAGGACACCCCCTGAAACCATATGATTGTCCTCTCCCTGAGACCCTCTGGTAGAGCATAGCTGTGTGCTTCCCAGAAACAGGCCCTAGTAAGCTCACTCAGTGGGACGTTTGCTTTCTTTTGCAGACAGGAAGGACACTGCATCCTGATTAGGGAACATGTGACTTCGATATAGGAGACATCCATCTCCCATGCCCTGTCCAGTGAGAGGGTTCGCCGTCTTGACCTTGGCACGAATCATCCTCAGCCCAAATGATACTTCTTTGGAGCTGAAAAAATGCTGGATAATAAAGTGATGTGTTCGTTTATCCTTGCTAAGTTTCTAAGTTGCCAACCAAGCCTCAGGCACAGCTGATGGAAGCAAAGACAGGGAATGAGGCCACACTTGTCCCAGCTGATGGCAGTCATGGAGGCTTAGCTGATGGAACTGTGTTCTTCCCTTTTATGCTGCATCTCCCTGCTCCTTTCTTGTCTCATCCTGCTAGTTCTAGACCTGAACAGGGTAGGCAGGGATAGAGCAGCAAATAAAATAATTTTATTTCTATTGAGTCATGAATTTCTCTCAATTCATGCAACATCAGCAACACTGACAGCTTTAAATCATATCAAGAAATCTCCCAAATGGAAAAGCAAAAAGCCTGAAACAGTCACTCTGCAAAACTACTAGGATGCAGGAAGTCTTTCTCAGAGCGCCATGGCTCTGTTCAGAGCATTTAGCA
The DNA here is from genome assembly GCF_028858705.1 of Grus americana. NCBI lineage: Eukaryota > Metazoa > Chordata > Aves > Gruiformes > Gruidae > Grus > Grus americana. The sequence continues at coordinate 133,853 of NC_072863.1, read as the reverse complement.
ATTGCAGATCTCCGTCCAGTTCATAAAGCTCAAGAGCAGAAAGGCAGGAAAACATTTTAGAAAACAATACAGTCAGAGGCAGTGAACACCCTGCATCTATGCTGCAAGTGTAAAGTGCAATTTACAGCAGTTAGCAGTAGGAACAGGAACCATGAAGATGCGACTCCACCACTTCAAGTTACTCACATACTTATCTGTGGTCAGCGACAAGCTGATACAAACTGCGTTAAAGTTGCTGGTGCTATGTTCTCAGTGTTGTTACCACTGATGTTATTACCAATGATGTTATTACCCGAGGCAGCTAAACAGGGCTGTGGGGGAAAGACCATCCCAGCAATGCTCACACTTTCATTATCCTCCAGCATGGGTGTATCCTGGTCCACAATAAATAGGAAGCTTTTGCCCCAAGCAGGTAGCTGAGATCCACTTAAACATGTATTTCACTCCCAGCCACGCTTAAAATGAAGCACAATCTCAAATGCTTTGCTGAATAAGGGGTTGAGGCTTTCCTCTCTTTAATAATCCCAACGACAAATTGTAAGGGTTTACCCACTGCTAAGTTGTGTGGACTAATTAGCTCGTCCTTAGGAAGCACTTCAAAGATGAAGAGTCCTGTGCACTCTAATTATTATTACATTGCCTATTATCTGAGGCAGCAATGTGAAAAGAGAGAATTCTGCAGTCACAAGCTTTTTAACAGATAAAAAGCAATAGCCTAAATCTACAACCTGATACATGCTATGAAACCACACTGGCTGCCAAGAACCATGTGAATAGATACGGGTATGATTCGTCACACTGCTCATACAGAGGGCACAGAGGGTCAGCTTCATGCGAGGCTGGAGTGAAGGACGGGTATTCGCTTTGTATTTTGCTCCCAAATAAATGCTGGGATGGAGATTTGTTTCAGAGAAAACCAAGCAAGCAGTAAATTAAAGTCAACCTCACTACATCATCCATGCCTCATTCTTAAATAGTGACAAAGGTGGCCTCACTGGAGAATGACTTCTGCAGTCTGGCAGCCAGGAGGAAGGGTGGCTGCAATTAAGGCCTTTGGTGAGGAATAATGGGAGTCACTCCTCACCAGCAGGAAGGATTTCGCCTTACCGCAGGCAGCTGTTTTTCCAGGCACAACCTTCAGGCTGAAAACAGGTTTGTTCAACATGTGGTAGCATCGGAGCGGTTACAAGCTGCCTGGCCACAGCAAGCGGACAGGACCCCCCCCAACCACACACACACACACGCACACACTCTCCCATCACTCAGTCACCACTGATTTTCCATCACTTCTTTGCAAACTTTGTGGGATCTGAATGAAAACCTTTTCAGGCAAGTACAATAACATCAAATCTAAATATATCCAGGAGAGCAGTGCTACAATTGCGCAGAAGCACAGAAAGTCAGAAACATCTGGAAGGGGCACTACTTGTACTTCAGTGAGCGAAAGTTAAACAGCATGACCGTCTGAGAGTCAGTGTATCTCTTGAGGGTGCTTGTTCTTGAGTCCTGAGAAACATCCAGATTTGGAACTTTCATTCACTTCCCACATATGTCAAATGCATTTGCTTTCTGTGAGTCAGAGCCTGGGGCTTCACCAGGCTCTGACTTCACTATCCGCAACTGAATTTCCCTTTGGTGCTGAGTCACTCTGCCCACAGACAGGCTGTGCAGATGCCCTGTATGTGCAGGCCGAATGACTGTGGGAGTGTGCTGCACCAGACCCTCAATTTTCCACACCCTGAGAGCCCAAGAAAGTCACTGCCCTCACGGGCACAATCAGCTCTCACCAGTCATGGCACTGGCAGCATTCAGGGTAGCCGAGAACAATGCTTGTTTCTCTGAAAGCGTCCTGATCTGCATCAATGGCCCCTCTCATCCATTTCATGGGTACAGTAAGTCTGACATCCTATCCCTTCTGTGAACGGTATCCATCTCTGTAGTAGCCTTTGTAGGGGACGAGAGAAGCAGTGGATGGGGTTTGGCCCTTCCCATAATGAAACATTTGACCAAGAGATTTCTTGCAAGGGACTTACGGCTTCTTCGTCCCAGCCTTGGGCAGGTTGGGTCCAATAACTGCACCATGTTCAAAACACAGGGAGCACAGAGTTGTCACAACCCCAAGAAGCATAGCAGCAAACATATGCTTTGGAGAACTTGGGGATGCTATGGAGTTAACATCACTGGGAATTCAGCCCATCGAGTGTGGACAATATTGGGAAAACAGACTCAGAAGAGAGGGACAGGAGTACTGAACTTTTAGCTGCTTTCAGGCTGTCACTGGCTGGGAAGCAAGTGGGAGCTACTATTATCTAACAGTGATGAATGGCCACTGTGAGCAGTCTTCTACATCGGTTTGAATCCTGCTCACCTCACAAGCTCTGCAACTGTCAAAGACACAAGATCAAATTGCATCAGCTAATTTGCTGCCACTCTGTGGCAAAAGGGTTAGGGAGATGGAGCATGAAACTGGTTGCAAATCAATGCAAGAAAAGGGTGTGGGACACAGCACGCTTGGCTACCTTGGTCAGGCTCCCGCTTGCAGCGGCAGCAAAGAACCTTACTTTGTGTAGTTATGCCTCGAAATCTCATTTGAGCAAGAAAACTGATAACCAGGATGGCTCATTTTGTCTTGCTGCAGAAGGCTTTATTCTTCCTCTCTCTGCTGCTCCTGATGAGTAGACAATGCCAGTCTGAAAGTCCTTGGCTGGGATGGGCACCAGCCACAAAAAACCCACTCCTTTAGAAACCCAGCTTGGAAACCAAGCTCACATGGAAGTGCCAAAGGGTGCAGGGGTCTAGCAGAGGCCTCATGACCACAAATTCATTTATCATGCAGGGCATCAGAAACAGCTTGGTCATTAACCCACTGTGAGACAATTTGTGTTAAATATTTTTAAGTGAAAGAGGAAAGAGTTTCGAAATAGGATAAGAAAACAAGCATTGGGGGTGAATGTAGCAGCCTAGAAGATAGTGACTTCTAAGCACAAAGTGCATGACATGGCTGGTTAAGGAAATCACTCATCTAAAAATCATATATTGGGAGTCCAATACAATCCATCCCCGTGCCATTGCTCTCATCTACTCCTGGATCACCTATGGGCTGAGACCTGACTCCCTGCTCCTATCCAAGCACTGAAAAAGAGACTGAAAACGGATCAGAGGCTATAGTTACCCAGCTTCCCAGCAGGGCCCAAAGAGCAGGTCATGAACACGGATATGCCTATGGGGGCGGGGGGCTTGGAACTAGATGATCTTTACGGCCCCTTCCAACCCAAACCATTCTGTGATTCTATGGATAGATCCTTTGTTGGGCTGCGCTGGAGTCATCAGGGAACTGTCTCACAGACTGCTCTTGTGGTGACCAGCAGGCAGCAACGCTTTTCCCTTCTCGCTCACTAAAGCACAACTCTTCGCAGTGCTCCTCTTGCTTGGGAAATCTGCGGCTAAGAGGCCCCCCAAGAGAGAGAGCCGTGGGCTAGAGAGGAGAAGGGATTCTCATCTGCTTTGGCAAAGCTGTATTGCCAAGAACAGGCCCCTTTTCCCCATCGCTTTTGCACTGTGTGAAGCTGTGTTGGTGATTTCCCCAGTGACAAGCAACTCCTCATCCTTCCACGCTGGGGAGCACTGGGAACATGAAAGGAGGGGGAGCTGTATCTATTTCGTGCTGCTCCAGAGGTCAGCACCAGTTAGCAGCGCTGGTCAGCACGCGCGAGAGGATTTTCTGCCGTGAAAGCCTAAGCTGTTTTGCAGGAACATGTTCTTTTTACTGGTACTGTCATGAAAGAAGTCACAAGTGTACTTTGTCTTATCATTTACTTCTAGGTAGCGCTGCAAGGAGCAGGCAGTTGGACTCAATGATCCTTATGGGTCCCTTCCAACTTGAGATATTCTATGTTTTTATGATTCTATGAAAAGTGGATTTTTTTACTTTCTGATCAATAACAATGGAAGGATTCTGATGAGCTAAAAATGCCTCATTGCAGCTCTCTTCTTTTGTACATTATATCTGTATTAATACATTATTGTGTGTGCATGTTAAACACAGATAGATGTTTTCTCTTGTTTGCCTTTATTGCAATCAAGTGGTTTTACCAAATCAAAATGAGACAATTTGGTATTCTCCAAGTGATTGTTTCACTCTGGACCTACCTGGTGATCACTGGGCTGTGTGAAACACACCCTAAGGATTAGGGAAGTTGCGAGTACTTTAGGGTCTCCTGCAGGACAGCGTGATCGGTGTCCTTCCCTTTCAACACAGTTGCCTTTGGGCATTTTCACAAATGACAGTTATAACTTAAATGTTTTTTTGAAAACCACTAATCTTATTTTCAGCCCCAAGATACCAGTTTTCCACGCCTTCAAATCCCTAACCCTCGTGTGGAGATAGTTTTATGATTTTTATATTATTAATATACAGAAAGCTATTTTTCCACACTATCTTTTGGTGACTGGACAAACCTCAAAAAAGGCAACTCCAGTTAGTAGCCAAGATAATAATTTCTGTCTTTGGCACTTTGAAACTCAGCTGGATGATTGTTCTCTGCAGTGAATTATATCATTCATTGCACTGTTCTCTAAGTTAAGCATATTTTTTAAGTCACTGTTTCCCTTATATATATAGTACTTTGACTCTCAGCAAACGAGACTCTTTCCCCAAGGATACCATAACATCTCCATTATGAAGATCATGAGCAAGGCACTGAAATCCAACTAAAGCTTGGCAACAGTTCATAGATGATGATCTTCCATATACTGCTCTTTCACTGAACAACAACTATTGATCTAACCAATTCTGCTTGCCACCAATGCCACGCAGGTTTTTTGGGTTTAGCGTGCATACTCTTCCTCTGATAAACCCAGTGCTGAGCTCTCAGCAGGGTTAGGTCCTTTGATCCAGAGAAACTACCATTCCTCTATCACATCAATATTGACTTAATGTTGCTGCTGTAACTGCTTTTTTTATGACTACCTGACGTGACAGGAATGTACATTTGGATCTAAATGGGGTGGTGTTACAGAGAGCAGTGTAATACCCTGTCCTGATGTTCACATCACGCTTCCTGTGCGGAAACGGGACTGCCATGCACATTTAGAGAGCACCCTCTTCTGGGGGCAGCAGTGAAGGCTGCTCTCCTCAATTGCAGAAAATCTGTCTCAGGTGAAGCATCTGCTGGAAAATGTATGTATACCAGCAGAGCTGGCTAAGCACAGAAACAAGCACTGGAGAATTCTGAACCACCTCCTAACTTCGCAGACAGTAAGATGTAACTGTCCCAGTGGATTTGACTTGGATTCTTAAAATGGGGCCGTGGCCTATGATAATATCATGGACCCTTTCCCAGACTGGGGAAAACTTGAGAACAGGACTGGTAAATCTTTGTTAAACTGTTGCAATTAATATTAATTTCCAAGAAGATCATATATGTCCACAGAAAACACAGCACCACTTCCATCTAATTCAGAAAAATTCCTATGCACCAGCATGCGTGGCTTTACCCTGCTCGCCCCCTCCACTCTACGCGTAGCAAAGGTGGGTGCAGGAGAACATCTAGATCTTCCTTCCACTGCCAGGGTGTCTCCAACTTCTCATGTGCTTTGTGCCTGAAATGTCTGCAGTGTTTCTTCTTTCCCCTTAGACAAAAATTAATTAATTGTAATGGCATTGGAATAGAGGGAAATTACCTGGTTTCAATAAAAATGAAGCAGCCTTAAAATGCTACCCTGAACAGAAAAAATCATAGTGACAGACAAAACTTAATCAAAATTGCATTTAAAATACAGCCTTAATGAAATTTAAATACATAAATGTTATTGTATACAGAAATTTTTACTTACTAAACAAAATAATCTTAGCACATCATCCTGCTATATAAACAACGGGATGTATTTTTTCCTCATATCTCAACCATATTTGTTATTTCAAAATTAAACATAAGTAACAATTAAGACTATCCAGTTAAAAGATAAATATTCCTAGTTTACATCTATGCCTTAAGAAAGTAAATGACATTAAAATTATATTGAGTAGTGTAGATTATGTTCTCCCTTTTGAACAGCAAAAAACAGATATTTCGGCTAATTGCTCAGTGACTTTGTTACATAAACATCAAGAACTGTTGAAATGTGTTGATCCACGGGAAGTCTCCAATGAAATTTTGATCTCAGAGGTCAATGAAAGGTTGCCATTGACTTCTGCAGAGCTAAAAAGGATTTGCTGTCGAAGGGCTCCCTTGCTGCTACTCAAATGCCACAGCAATTCCGGTGAGCCTGCAAAGCAGGTTATCAAACAGCGCTGGCTCTCAGGACCACAGATACCCCGTGCAGCCCGCTCCCTTCTTTACATCGGCGTGGGAGTGCAGGCAAATCAGATGTACTGGCTTCTCTAGGTGAAATGAAGAAACAGAACATCGTTTAAAAAAAAAACCCAAGCCCATGTTTCCTCCTCTCTGTCGGAGCAGGACCATGCACAAATCTTTCCCAGCATGCAAAATGAGATTATGGTCTGTCAGGCAATGGAGGGCATAGCTAGCACCATGGGGTTTATGCCAGCTGAGGGAATGCGCTGTGGCCCCAGGTCATGGAACCGGGCTCTGTGGTGCACGTTCAGGCTACGATGCAGCATCACAGCCTGTCTCTGAACAGCTAGATGAGAAAGAGAATCTGTGGCATGTAGAAGAGCATGGGATGAAGTACAATATGGGAAAGACCCATGGGATTCAACAGGTCTGATCAGTTGTGTATCAAGTACTGCAACCTGAAGCCTCACCAATGGTTTGAAATATGCTAAGGCAGCAAGTAAACGCAGTAAGAACTATTTGCACTCCCTTCCCACCAAAGGGAAGGTTTATTGCTAAAGGCAAAGGGGAACAGAGGTTCTGAAGCGTTAACATTTCTTGCTCCTTTTCAGTTTCTGTTTGAAGATAGCAATGTCATAATAGCTTTTAAATTTCACCAGGAAAATGGGTATTGGGATGATAATAGTTAACATGCCGAATACTGCAGCTAAGGCTGCTGTCACTTGGCCAACTGTTGTAAGAGGGATAATATCTCCGTAGCCCACTGTAGTGAGTGTGATCAAAGCCCACCAGAAGCAAACAAGAATGTCAGTGAAGTGCAGCTCCCCTGTGTAGGAGGGATGGCTACCCAGCAATTCCCCATAGAAAAAGAGAGAGCCAAAGAAGAGGGTCTCAAAGGCCAAAATCATCAGCAGGATGCAAATCTCTCTAAGGATAGACTTGAGGGTGTAGCACAGAACCCTGAGGATCAGTGGTGTTTCTATCAGCTTGGATATCTTCAGGAGTTTGAGGAGATAGACAATGCGAACAAAGCCCAACCAAAGCCCCAGGCTTGGTGTTCTCTGAATCTGCCCAGCCACGAAAAGTTCAATATAAACTGGAAAGAGGGAGAGGAAGTCAACCACGTTCAGGGGATTTTGGAAGAACAACTTCTTGTCTGGGCAGAAACAAAACCGCACAGAGAACTCAAAAGTAAACCAGAGAACACAGAAAAGCTCCAGATGAAGCAAGTAGGCAGCCTGGTGGTAATAGAGTTCATGGTTGTCATGGGAGACCTCAGAATAGCCAACAAAGGTGAAATTAGCAGTAAAGAACTCAAATTGTGCCTTGGTCTCCTCACAGAATATGATGACAATTCCAACGATGAACAGCAGAGAAACAAAAGCCAAGCACTGCAGAGGGAGGAAAAGGCACACATGCAATTAGTCCAACAAATAAGTGTCACATAACCTCACTGCCCCACCACAACCCCAGGATCCCCTCCACAGGCACAGAACAATCCCAGACTAATCTTTCTCAAATCACCATTATTTTGCTCACAGGGAGTGCATTTTCTCCTTCCAGATTTGAAAAATAATAGACAAGACTGGAGTCAAAGAAAAAACCACCTGAACTCCTACGTTGGAGTTTGTCAGGAAGGGGAAATGTCTGGCAGCTGGACTAACGTGGACAGACTCACACTGAGGGCCTCTTCAGCACTAAATGTTGGCTCCAGAAATGCCAGCAGCACAGAAAACATCCTCTGCAGTCTCTGACTTGGGTTTGTTGTTCTGCATGCCTGACATTTCAAAGAGGCACAGGGCATGCATTTTGTACAGAGAACAGGGACAAGAGGAGGAGAGAAGGAGGAGGTGTCTGTTAATGAGAAGAGATAATTTTATTTTCTTTTTTAATCTGGGACTCAAAGCATACTTCTCAAAGCTATGAACGCATTAGCATTTTTCATGGACCCATTCCAGTAATCCCAAAGGACACAGGCTGTATCCATCTCTACATATAATATTACCTTAGCAGTGAAAGAGGAAAAGGGTTTTTCAAATATAGACCAAATCTTTGGCTGCCACCTGGTTCGCCAGCTGAAATCCCGTCTTTCTGTCTGGACTATGAGGCACTGGTCATCAGTCCGTTCATTTTCATCCCAAATGTTAAACTCCTCTGGCTGCACCTCTTTGTTATTCAGCTTCAGCCAGCAGCAGGATGCTAGCTGTGTCTCATTTATTTCCCAGAAAGCCAGCTCTTCTTCTAAGACTGACCTACAGGTATCAATGGGGCAGTGGAAATGTTTGGTCCTATAATAGTTCAACACGTAGCTGAAGATCTCAGCACTCCTATCAAAAAAGAACTCTTTGGTGGTGGGATCATAGTCGTAGATGCTTGGGGCATGGGGCTCTGTTAGGCTGCACAGCTTGGTCCCTGGGAAGGTCCGGAGGGTGCTGCTGTATGTCTCATATCTGACTCCCCCAATATTCAGGATTATTTTTTCCTTGGTGCCTTCCATCTGTGGAGGAGGGAGGTGCAAGTCCTCATATGCTCTTTTTTATCTTCAGTCAAAAAGAGAAGAACACAAATTAAAAGAAGTAAAGCAAGTTTTGGAGCAGGAAGGTTTTCCAGGGTACCTCATTCCAGTGCTTTTAAAGCACATTTTGTATCTGAAAACTGCATCTCCTATAAGGGGAAGGCACTTCTGCCATTCCCCATCATGTTCAGTACCTGTTCCTAGACTCTGCTCCATGGCCATATTGTCTGAGAGCTTTTCAGGAGATGCATCCAAAAAAAATGTCAAACATCTGGTTTGCTTTGCTCTCCCTCTCAGCTTCTCCCCATGGGGACAGAGCACACAGTCCAGAGTCTGTTTCACCACATTTGTTCATATGCTGTACATAATCATTGCAATAAACTTATTTGAGGTGAAGTTCTCATTCCCAAGACATTCCTTCCACTATCCCTCCCCTCATCTAGTTCTTCCATCTGCGCCTCCAATTTCTTTCTCCACAAGCAGTTTCATGCAGAGACCTCCATGTGCCAAACAAGTAAATGTCCCCAATGGCTTATTCTCCAAACAAGTCTTTAAACATAATCTCCTGTGTTGAGCCTGGCATAACAAGTCTCACAAGAGACCCCGCTGCCTGGTGGGAACATTTAGGTTGTCTGAGTTATGCTTTTCCCTTGAGTCTTCCCTGTACAGAGTCCCACTGTGCCAAATCACCTTTCTCTCTGCAGGAAGCTGCTCCTTACCTGGAATCTATATGCAGGATTCCTGGACTAGATAGAAATGCAGAACAATATACTGCCTCCTCCCTCGGGGCTGGCTGACATCTCAGAATAGCACCAGAGCCTGCTGCCAAGGCTTCTGGCATTGGAAAGCATGTTCAGTTGTTTATTTCCTATAATATATCCCCTGATTTGCTCTTCAGAATACAACATACCTGGGAGAAACTCGAACCCTGCTTTATGAACATTATTCTAAGAAGGGAGGAAAACCATCGATCTCTGTAGCCTCAGGAGCACGTAGGAGAACTGCAGAATAGGGGTACGATATTCTTCAGAGAGTGACTAGGTTTGTTTTTCACCCACATGTATCCATTTCTGACTGTCTGTACCCCTCCATTTCCTCTCCTCCATTCCTACGCATTTCCATCCAGAGCAACCTGTCTATCTTTCCTGCTTGGACTCTCTTACCCAGAGATGGCTGCTCAGTGTGCTGAGACCAGATACACAGAAATTCCAGCTGTCCCTCCTCTGTTTTTTGCAGAAAGTGCTGAGAATGGGAGTCACAGGTCACTTCTGCAAAAAACTTTTTCATCCAGGATCAGCAAGGAAACAAGCCCTGCACCAGGGGAGACTCCCAGAAGTAAAGAACTACATACAGCACCTCATTCAGCTTTTTCTCAGAAAAGGCTGGAAGCTGCAGCTTGGTCACACACTCACGGCACAAGAAAATTACTGTCCATCTGCTGTCCTTGACAGTCCCAACATGTGTGAGGCTTGATGCAGCTTCACCCTAAAACTTCCACCAACTTCAACAAGAGCGGGATTGAGCATAAGGACTAACGGTATGCAGGCATCGCTTAGTACCTGCTGCACAGGAATCCACACAGCGTGATTCTAAGCAGGTTAGATTAATTCAGAACTCAGCAAATCTGGAGTTACATTATTGGCCTCTGTTGCCTAGCTCTCTAGAGAGCACAGTGATTTTTGAGACCCCAGCTAAACTTGCCTTTATCTGCTTATAATGCCAGATACCTCTTGCTCAAACATAACAATCCCCATGTGAGAAATGAGCCAAGAAGTGCCATTTCATATTCTTACCTTGGTGCTATTGCAGCAACCCTGCAAGCAGAAGAAAGGAGAAGAGACTGGGAAGAAGAGAGACAAACTCAGTGAAAACAGGATGTTCGATGGCTAGTCTCCAAAGCTCAAGCCTCATAGAGGCCAGAAAACAAAACCAGCCAATAGCACTGAAAAGATGCAGAGGCCCCTCTCCCTTGTTCTCTGCCCTATCAGCACTCACTCTCCCCGCTCCAGGGAATAACACTCAAAACAAGAAGGCAACAACTGCCAGGCCAGATATGCTCTGACTACTCTGCCACCCTCTGCTCTACTAACAATCTCAAAGGTCCATGGTGTTTGGGAAATACATGGGACCAATTAGAGATTAAACTATCAAGCCACAGAAAGGCAGACAGAGCGTGGTTCTTTCTTGGCTGTGACTTATTCAAGTTTGAGTTAAAAACTAATATAGAAAACAACGGGAACAAACAAACAAACAAATCGCCTGGCCTTCTTGCCACAGTCTCTTCTTTTTTGGTTTAAAGGGCTTTTTTCATTTCTGGATGACCCAAAGCTTAACCTTTTGCATCCACTGATTTTAAATGCCTTTTTGTTTTTTTGGTCATCGGTTAATCCAGGAAGAAGGTTGGTACATAGTTGTTAATCCCAGTCAAGAAAGGCATGCTGCGTGTGAAATTTCCTTTCAGCTGACATTCCAAGGCCATTTCTAGATATCACCTCTGCTTACTTCAAACTCTCTGGAAAGAAAGTAGGAAAAGGAATTTCTTTATTCCCAGCAAGAGTAAGAGTACTCAGGAAGGCTCTGGGGACTTCCTTTTCAGTTATACAAAAGAAAAGTAGATTCATGTCTCTTTAGAAGAAGTATTATCACAGTTCATCTGCTGGATTTTTCATTTTAATCCACTACCTACATTACTGTGACAGACTGACATCTCTCTTCTTTTAAAAAATAGGGTTTCCATTTAGGCCTTTTACCTAGATAGCAATCTGGTTCTTCCCTCCTCATTGGCACTTCACCTGCAGATGCAAGTAACCTCACTCACCCTAACCATCCAGATTCCCAAAGTACTACAGGGACACCACAGACAATCCTGGCCTCTTAGCCAACACCACAGCAAGGCTGCAGAAACTAGAATGGCAAATTGCTGCCAGTCTTGTGGGGGACACTCTGGGCAACGAGCCATCTTTGCCCATTACCTCCCAATTCTGTACTGAGCAATCTCATAGCCAGACGTCACAAGCACAGCGACAGCACAAGCATAATTTCCCATAGATCCAGTCTCTGAAAGCGTATGAAATGTGAAATCTATGCTGGTTCAGTCCTTGCTCCCTTACATCTTTATAACAGACACCAAACTCTCCACATCCTTCTCCCTCTCCACAGAGAATAAGAATGAGAAATACTCATTTTAATTTAACTTCTGATCTGCCTCTGAGGTTCTGGAAGCAGGTGATTCAATCAAGTTTGATGCATCCTATCTGTTCCACAGCACTGCAGTACTTGCCTTTTACAACCTTCGCACTGCAGTTGATTTCTGAAACCCAGAAATAATCTGGCAAGCAAAATGACACATGGTGTTCCTATGCTCTGAATAAGACCCTTTGATTGCAGTAAACAGCTTGTCCTTTCAGAACATTTTTTAAGTAGATGAAAAGTGCAACTCCATTCCCAGAGAACAGGGCCCTATTCCAAGTTTTCTCCCTGCCCCGTATCTTCTGAGAATTCACTTTCACTGTATGAGGCACTGCAGGAGTTTGGCAATGATGTCAAATCTGTTCCCTTGACCTTACACTTCTTTTGAGTAATGAAACCCTTGTTTCAATTTGGCTTACATTTATTAACACCAAAGAACAAGGTAGACTTTTTCTGGGGGGGAGGCAAGGGGCGGAGAGTGAAGCTGTAATGAACCGAGGCATTTTTCAAATATGGCATTTTAACAGAACTCATTTGGCACTTCTTTCCCATAATCTTCGGTATTTAATAAAATAAATATTTTGTACCGGGGGCAGTTTTATATTTTTTTTCCTGTTTACTCATATTCAGATGCACATGGTCTCAAGTATGCATTCAGGCATACTCAGCTTCATCTAAATTAGGGGAGGCTTCATTAACGGCATTTATGCTAGAATATAAGAGGAGGTTTAGCTTTCCAGTATAAGCGTTTCTTCAGAGAATGCTCATAAAAAGCTGGTAAGAATGATTAACAGTTTCGCAAACAAAATCTTGCTTTGGAATATTGAACAAAAAAGCTTAAGCTATCCTAAAGTCCTGACAGCCTTGGGGAAACACCGAGCTACTCTTTAGGTGCTGGAGACAGCAGAACCTACAGGCTTAGCTTTTCTACTAGCAAAACCAGTGTAAGTAGCTTCTGTGGACTTCCTCCTCCAGTGCTTTTATCCCATCCTGTATTTCAGTTCTACCTTCCCTCTGACCTCTAACACAAGTGTATTCCTGGGATTATGCAAACAGATCAGCAAAAAGAGAAGTTTAAAAAAAAAAGCCTCCAAAAATAAGGTGATTTGTACCCTGGATCATTTACTGATTCAGCCTACTGCAAAAACCTGTAACATGTTGCAGCTGGAAAGAGCAGTTGTGTCTCCTGCAAATAGAGATACGTACAGCCAAGGCTGGACAGGGACACTGAAAGCATCAGCATGATGTGTGCTGCTTTAGTCAGGAGAGCTGCCTCCTCCCTCTCCCTTTAGGCCCATGGCAAGCCCTGTCTTCCCAACAGCGCTGGGCTCGGTAAGGTTGTGCAGATAGGGCACAAAGCCCTACATTATCTGACTGCCTTCACAGGGACTGTGCTCCACGTCACACCAAGTCCAGCATCCTGCCCAGAAGTCCTCTGGACACCTTTCCTCACGCCATTCCCTCCACCCTGACCTCAAACACATCTCACCATCCCTCAGCTTTCCCCCCAACTACCTCAGGGGCAAACACAGCTTTCCCCCCCCAACTACCTCAGGGGCAAACACAGCTTTCCCCCCCCAACTACCTCAGGGGCAAACACAGCTTTCCCCCCCCAACTACCTCAGGGGCAAACACAGCTTTCCCCCCAACTACCTCAGGGGCAAACACAGCTTTCCCCCCAACTACCTCAGGGGCGGACACAGCTTTCCCCCCAACTACCTCAGGGGCAAACACAGCTTTCCCCCCCAACTACCTCAGGGGCGGACACAGCTTTCCCCCCCAACTACCTCAGGGGCGGACACAGCTTTCCCCCCAACTACCTCAGGGGCAAACACAGCTTTCCCCCCCAACTACCTCAGGGGCGGACACAGCTTTCCCCCCAACTACCTCAGGGGTAAACACAGCTTTCCCCCCCAACTACCTCAGGGGCAAACACAGCTTTCCCCCCAACTACCTCAGGGGCGGACACAGCTTTCCCCCCAACTACCTCAGGGGCAAACACAGCTTTCCCCCCCAACTACCTCAGGGGCGGACACAGCTTTCCCCCCCCAACTACCTCAGGGGCGGACACAGCTTTCCCCCCCCAACTACCTCAGGGGCAAACACAGCTTTCCCCCCCAACTACCTCAGGGGCGGACACAGCTTTCCACCCAACTACCTCAGGGGCAAACGCAGTTGGTTGGTGGTTTTTTGTGGGGTTTTTTTGGTGGGTTTTTGTTTGTTTGTTTGGTTGGTTGGTTGGTTGGTTGGTTGTTTTTTGGTGTGTTTTTTTTTCCCCCAACTACCTCAGGAACAAACACAACTATCCCCCACCAGCCTCAAAACACCCAAGGCCCTTTTGGCTGTGGACCACTGGCCCTGCAGCGAATCACTGGAAGAGACCCCCCTCTAAACTTGGGAGACGAGTCCTACAGCTCTCGGGCCAGCCCGGCGAACCCACACGGCCCGAGAACCTCCGCAGGCTCACGGCGCCGCACTGCCGACAGCAACCCGCCCGCCCCGGAAGCGGCGCCCGCGCGCCGCGCCCCGCCCCGCCCCGCCCCGCCCCGGAAGCTCGGCGCAGGCTCGGCGCAGGGAGCGGCGGCGGCGTGGCGGGCCGTGGCATGGCGGGCTGCGCGCAGCCGGCGTGGCGCCGCGGGCGGCGGTGTTTGTCCCCGGCCCGGAAGCGGCTCAAGCCGCTTCGGACTGTGGTGGCGTGGAGGGGCAGGGCGGAGTGGGACCAGGTGATGGTGGGGCTGTACTGCGGGGACAGCCGGCTGCAGCAGGAAGCGCTGGACCGGGTCTCGGCCTGGAAGAGTCGGTACGGGCCGCACACCGCGAGCAGGCCAGCGCGCTGCGGCCCTGCGGGGCTGGCGCTGCCTTCTAGGCCGCCTCCTCTGTACCTGAAGCGGCACTGCCGGCCCTCGGCTGGTCCCGACGCTCTCTGTCTTGGGCCCCGTGGGCGCCCGGGACCCGGCCGCAGCTCCCCGTCCCCGGTGCTGCGCCGCGGCCGGGGTTATGTGTGCAGATCGCCGGTACCGCCGGACAGGCAGCTCCGTCTTGCAGGGTGCCGCCTTCACGCTGTGTGCTTCGTGCACGTAGCTCGTGTCAGAAGTAGGCTGGCGCCGTGGGGGCCGGCGAGGCAGAAGCCCTGCACGCCTGCACTCTCGCAGGCTGGTTTGTCAGGGCAGAGTGCTGCAGCAAGCATATGCAGGGCCCCTAAATCGCTGCCTTGCGTTTGTTCTGCCCCTGCTGCGTCCATGCGCGAGGCCAGTCTAGGTATGGCATCTTTTATTGCATATGCGCTTAGCATAGCAGTAAGTACTCGTTTAACGTATGCTTAGGAGTAACCATGTAAGCACTCTTTTCCAAATAAAAGCCTTTTGGAACCAGCCTTTGATGCTGTTTTCTGCACAGCGTTTCTCAGGCTGTTGCGTACCACAGAGCACAAAAAGTATCCGGAAAGCCACACCTTTTGCAGAGGGAGTGTATTCTTGTGAGACTGCTCACCTGGTTTTTCCTTCGTCTAGGTATGGTCCCAAAATGCCTCTTGCAGTGGATTGCACCGCTGAACTGATTCGTTGCAAGGTCCTGGATTCATCTGGCAGATTGAAGTCACATGAGCTCATCCTTTCTTATGGGCTGGCTCTTGTAAGGTAGGGCTCTGAAGGCCTATGTGCTGTGAGAGAGAGACTGGGACAGGTAGCGTTATTCAGCTGTCTAATTTCACTTTGCATCTCTGGGACCACAATGTTATTCAGCCTGTGGGGGATTTGTCACTGGGGTTCCAAGTTTCTGTGCAGCTCTTGATAGTCATTTATCTTTTCTGTAACCTGCATGCAGGTTTGTCAACTTGATCACAGAAAGGAAACAGAAAATGGTCAGCATTCCTCTGAGACAATTAGCCAGAGAGGTAAATATCTAATAAGAGTTCCTTGATAATTTATGTATATACAGAAAGCATATGCATTGTCTATTAACAACACTGGATGGAGGGAGTTGTGGGGCGGGTCATTCTTTTGTAACCAAAATAATAGATACAGGTGCCAGTTCTTTCCAACTGCAAAGTTTTAAAGAGGCTTGATGTAACTAGATCTAAAACTTTATTCTTTAGAGTCAGATTAGGAGTAACAAAGGCTGATGTTCATTAAAGCGTTTTGAATCATATGTGATCAAAAGTCTTGATTTGCGTGTAGATGGTCCCACTTAACGTATATACCACACATTTTTGTTTCTTAACTACTAAGATATGGAAAAAGAGCTAAATCTATGGTTTATAAATTCTAGTCTTTGACAAGCAAGGTTATACATAAAAAGCGCTTAATCACGTTTGCAGGCATTTTCATCTCGTGTCTCACTTGAGTTGAGCTTGTCCACTTCTCTGTGGACCAGCTTGAGTCCTTTTATTGTTAGCTGCACTGAGCATTATATTTGGGTCTGAACAGCAAGTTCTGAAAGTGAAGAACAGATAGTATTTGAGACTCTCCTATATACGCAGCCTTGTCTGGGACCCCTGTGTGAGAATGATGAATGGATTTTTTTTTTTTTCTTTGCTAGGTTTTTAAGAAAGGTGCTGCTTCTCACCTTTTAAAACTGATCGAGCTTAAAAATGAAAGTCTTGGATAGTTGAAGGTAGTTGTCCTTAGGAAAGTTGCAAAAAATTTGAGTATTATATATGACATGATTTGTGTCTTTGATACACAAACTGTCATCCAGAGTGTTTCATCAGTTTAAATACAATTTAACTGCTTCTCAGTGTCTCGTTAAATTATACATAGCACCTCTGTCTAAAAAGACATGTGTTGTGAGTAACATTGAAGAACTTAAACTGTAAAATCCCAAGTTTGTATGGATCCTAGGCCACAGCAGGAGTGGGATCAGAGAGGAGGGGGTCTCAGCCCACCCTTGAAGTGGGAAGCTGGGGGACTGTGGTGCAGGAGTGGCCCAGAGGCGGCTGTTCCCACCCAGGTAGAGGTTCTCTGCAGCCTCATAGGGCTGCATGCAGTTGTGGCCTCATGCGGCAGGAACTGGCGAGTAACGCCCATGGCTGTTCTTCCAGGTGGACATCCCCATCTGGGTTGTGGATCTCCGGCATGAGCTGACCCACGGGAAGCTGCCACGGCTGGCTCTGTGCCGCAAGGGTGAGTGCTGCCGGTGGGCGGTGTTGGGAGGGTCTGGCCTGAGGTGTGCTCTGGGCAGCAATGCCAGTGCTGCAGGCCCTGGGGGGAGCACCCCTCCCTCTATTTTGGGGCAGGGCAGGCAGCAAGCTCGTCCTGGCAGGGAGGGTTGTGGTGTGAGACACCGGCAGGGTTTGCCGCTGCCCTGCGGGCGTAGCTGAACTGTGTCCGCTGGCTGCAGGCTGTGGTGCATCACAGGGAAGGTGTTCAGAGACTTTCTCCTTCCCTGCAAAAAAATACTGGAAACAACAGGTCGGCCCTCTTGCTTCTTTACAGCACAGGAAGTTCATCTCCGGGAAAGAGGTAAATGCTTTTCCTGGTGGTTTTAGAGATACCCGAGCCTCTTAGAAATCCCATTTAGGGAGAAACGCAGTAGGTGTTGCAAGCCTGAATGAATGAAAAACATGGTGTTTGAAGGGATTCCTGGGAATTTTGGGTTAAGCACTGACCAGCCAGTTAAACAACCTTCAGCAGGGTCCTTAGATGGAGTTGGGTAGCGAAATAGTGATGGGAGAAAAGGGGGTTTCTTTCCATTCTGTCTAATGTATGCGTACTGTAGTGTGTGCACAGAAGAATAATGTTATTGTTACAGACACTGTGTTGATCATGATGATACTAAAGAATTCACTCATTTTCTCATCAGAATGCCACTGCTGGGACTTAGTTTCTGCTTAAATTTGGCCTACCTTGAGTGAAGTGCAGCACTATAGCAGTGTCCCATCTTTTTTGTTGCCAGAAAAACAGTGGGTGGGTTTTACCAGGCCTGTGTTTTTTGTTGTTTGGTTGGTTATTTTTTAAACTCATTCACCTTTTCATTAATAGAGTTGTATCTGATTTCAGTAGTCGTAACTTGTTAACAGCATTGCTTTCCACAATGAAAGTTAGCAACGTGCCACCTGCATTATTTTTTTCCAGTAAGGCAGAAAACCTCCCTGAGAAGAGAATGTTTTCTGTTCTCCCTTAGGTTGTGATGTTGTGCTGGACTGGCTACGAAAGACGTATTGGAGCCGTCAGCTGGGCAATAACTTGTGTGAAGAAAGTGAGGATGAGGAAGAGGAGCAGGAAGAGGTAGAAGCAAATGCAGAGTTGGACAATGATGCATGGGAGATTCGAACCCCACAGCATGAGGCCTGTCAGAAACACAAGGAATTCCATGGTAGGTGTCCCTAGAACAGTGGCAGATACGAGGATTAGATATGTCCCATGCTAGAGAAAGCAATTTAAAACTGTCATCTTCTAGCCCTGACAATGCATAAAGATACACCTTCAGCTCAGGTTTTTGGATTCCTCTTTGGGCCGTGGTGGATTCTTGAGGTGACTGACTTTTTTATTATTAGCTCACGGAATATGTAGCATAAAATCTTTTACTTCTATTGAATATGCAGTATCCTAATCAGTAGCAACAGTTGTACTGGAATGGTTTAGGACCAAGCATTGTAAAAATTAGTTCTAGTGTCTTGACAGCCACGTTTTTGATAGAGGCCACTGCTGACAAAGGCGGCTATGGTGCTTTTATAGCCCTCAAAACTCTGTAGATTCATAGCTTGAGCAAGAGCAAGGTAAAGGCAGTTCAGCCAGTTTCAAAATACTTTGCACGTGGACAGAAAAATCACTAGCTGCCCATAGTATATAAAAAAAATAAAAATCACAGGTAATTCAACTTGGATGTAATTTAAGATTTAAAGTGCAAAATTGATAAACTGTTCCAGTAGTTGCTTTTCCACCACCAGAAGTCTGTGAACCCCAAATAAAGAGCTTTTCTCAAAGTGGATTTCTGGTTTGAATGACTTACTGGAGGAAGCAGGAGTTCAGATTAGATGGCTGGTCTGCGAGCTTGAGGCATGTGAGGTATCGAACAGTACCTCAAATAGTAAAACCAGTTAGTCTTTTTTTTTTTTTTTTTCTGACAAAACATGGCATGCTTATGGGGAGCAACTCACCCAACGGATTACAGCAGCCCAATTCAAGGTCCAGAGAGTGTGCAGAAATGATGAAGTGACCCTTATCGCTCCGTGGGAGGTCACACTAGGTGACTATAATGATCTTTCTGGCTTTAGGATCTATGGATTTGTTGCAAGTCTTTTCTAGATTCTTTTATAACAGACTCGTATGTAGATACAGTGGCTGTGATCCAGAAAGTATTAGCTAATTTGTTGTGCACTTTGAGTTTAATACAGAATTTATGAGAACAATCCAAACCTAGACGTGGTACTAAACTTTGTAATGCAGCAGGACTTACCACTTTTCTTGTCATAGTGTATGTCTGGGCTTCCGTCTGACTTCATGTTGGATGAGATCCAAGCATGCACTATTCCTTCCTCTCCCAGGAAGGGAGCAACCCACCCCCAGTTGCTGAAAGAGAGAACCACAGAATGATACAGTAGATTCTGTGATTTATATGTGCAGAGTAATGGAATGGCAATAGTATATCAGTCCTACAGCTCAAATGCATATCAAGTTTTATCTAGCTGATACTGGGTAGGCGGTGACGCTGATAGCAGTGACAATGACACCTGAATGGTGAAGTATTTTGAAAGACGGTGCTATTTCAGGTGCAGTAAAAGTGGTCCACAGATAAAGAAAGGACATTTCATGTAG
Source organism: Grus americana (assembly GCF_028858705.1). NCBI lineage: Eukaryota > Metazoa > Chordata > Aves > Gruiformes > Gruidae > Grus > Grus americana. Next base: position 114,099 of record NC_072863.1, on the reverse strand, counting down.
ATGGTAAATTAAAGTTCAGTAAAGTCCAATAAAGATATGGTTGGTTATTGAATAGCCACAGTGCTGTTGCAATAGATTTAAAATGCAAGTATAAGGAATACAAATATGCATCAGAACATGAACTGCCTATGGGAAGAATTTCTTCCTAAACTGATCTATTTAGGGATTTTTTTTGAGCTGTCTGGATTTATCCACTTGCCTGTCTTTGGCCACTGCGAGTGATAAAATACTAAACTCCCAGTTCAACCCCACTTAATAAAATTTATATTGCTGGAAAAGTCTGGGAGCTGTAGGAGTCTTCAGAGTGTTGTCTGAATCAGAAATTATGACTTCATTTGACTGATGTCTTCCTTGTGTGTATATTCAGCAGAACTAAGCAGCTTGCGGGGATACAAAATTCCCTTATATAGTTGATCCATTCCCTGTTTAAACTATATATTTATGTTTATTTCTAGAAAAAGTCAGAGATGTGCTGATATCCTACAAGAATGAGCAGTTTCGGGTAAGTGCAGTCCGATCATCAGCACTTTCGGTTCTTCTCATTTCCTGCTTGTGGCAATAAGTCTTCTCTTTGTTCTTGCCCAAAGTGAAGAACTGGTGCTCTTGGCCAGGCCTCATTTGAAATACGTCAGTGCTAGCTCGACTAAGTTGCTGTGCCAGGAGTTTATTGCATATAACTGCAGGGATCCCCTTTTTCCCTCTGTGTAGCATCCTCCCACAGTTTCAATCTGTCCAGAAGCATCAGTGATACAGAAGTGATATTCGTATCAGTACTGCAGAGGTGGCAGTAAGCCAGTGTCCACAGTGCTACCGATGCTTGTGAGGTTGTGTACTCTTGCCTAAACTAGTGCTACCATCTAGTGCATAGCCCACAGGGGACCTGTGGCTGCTGCATGTGCGGAGAGAGGCTCGGTTAGTTCCTTGTTCAGGTATCTCTCCTAGTGTTCTCGTACGTGGCTTGCCAAAGTAAAGTTTCACTGCTGAGAACAAGCAATTTGAGCTGTGATGGTTTCTAATGCGAACGCTTTGTTCGTGTTAATAAATGAGATATGTATTTATCGGACATCCCAAGTCTTCCTTGTCCAGGTGGACAGTGCTCAGTTTATCTTCGTTCATGCTAGTGTCTCTGGAAATTGAGACCTGTCATTCAGAAGTCATTAGCCCATGTTTTCTATCATCCATCGTATGTTTTTGCAGTGGCCCAGTGGCTGAGGTGCTGCGGTTCAGATTTGTGAATAATTTGCCCCAGAAATCTCTCTCTGCTCAGCTTCCCCTTCTTAATAATGGGATAGTTCTTAAGATGTGTCGAGAGCTGTGTTACAGACCCTGTAAAATGTCTTTGGATATGACCTCACCAACGTACTGTTGTTACTGGGGAGCTGTTCTCACTTTTATTTTGATTTATTTTGATTAATATTGTTAGGGCCTAAAGGAGAAAGTCTGCTAACATGCCAGTGAAGTGTAGGCTTAATCAGCAATGAGAACTAGGGTCAGGAATTTTATTGAAAATGAACATCCAGTTTCCTTCATTGTCTTGGTTTTGGAGTATATAACATGATTCTCCTTTGTTCATCCTTCCCTTTCTGTAGTTGGTACTGGCTTATTTTGTACATTTTGCATTGCATTGTAAAGGAGACAAATTGATTATATGCGGTGAGTGACCTCTTAACATACTAACAGAACAGAGGGAAGTATTTCAAACTGAATAGGAAAATGCAACTTCAAAATTTAAACTGGCCAGGGTTGAATGGGGGAAAAGAGTGAGTTGCTAAAGAGTAATTTCAAAACTTTTGTTTCGAAGCTCATGTGAAACTTTTCTTATCCCATCAAAATGATTTAATACTGGCTGAAGAGTAAACTCTGTTATATGCCTCAATTTAATTGTATGCTGCATACTGTGCTTTAGAAATTTCTCTGTTCACCCTGTAAGGCTGCCTTTCTTGTTAAATGATTTCAAGTGGTGTACCTCTAAGTCTGTCAGCTGTGACAAAATACAGCTGAAGTGTGAAAAATGAATGCTCTGTAGATATGTGTTGTGGATATAGCTTATTTTAATATATCATTTTTGCCACTCTGAGGTACACTAGTTGTACAGTATCTTTGCTAGTCTCTCTGCTGTGAGTCTCCCTGCATAAACGTAAAGTCTGTCTATAATCTTTTTCATGTAAGAAGGAGAATCACTTATATCTAAGTCATCTTTCTAACAGTGTAACTGTACAGTCTCTGGTCTGGATACTTCTCTAGCTATTTTGTTAACTACTTATTGTACTTAAAAGTTTATATAAATTTGTAAGGTGTAAGCTAGGCCAAAATAAGCTCTGTCATGAGGGCTGTGTATTTTGTTGTTTGATTGTTGGTATGGATAGGCTAGAGGTTCTTCAGTCACTTTAGGTCATGTCTTTGTACTTGATTTATCATATGAAGTATCTTTTGCGTGCAGTGGTAGCTTTGCATATATAGGTTAAGAGAGCTAATCACAGTCCTGAAAAATGACACCTTGTTTTTTCCGGTCTCATTTTACATTACATTCCTGCCTGGCATGAAAAATAATTTCTTCTTTTGTCTCAGTAGTTTTTGTCTTCCAAAAAGACTCTGCTAGATACTTGTTGGTGATGTAACATGCTTCATGCCTATATTTTATAGAAGGTGGTGATAGCAGAATTGCCACTTGGGTAGGTTGTAAGCATAGGTAGAAGGCATGCCTTGTCTTGTTAGACAGACTCATATATATATATCAAACCAAGAAACCACTTACTTTCAGAGGAGTACTAACCTTTAATATTCTCTCTTTCATTCTTGGTACAACCTGGTAGTCTGTTTTCTGTATTGTCCTACTCATTAGATGCCCCCAGCTGATTACAGGTTGCCTAGATGGCTGTGGATTTGGCATTTTGATCTACTGGCAAAACCTTGTCCCACGTAGGCAACCTTAATCCCTGCTGCACATGTGGAGTTAATGATTCAAAATGACTCTGTTCTGGATTGTGCTGAAGTCAGGGAGAGCAAGGTTTAGAACCAGAATGAGGATGCCAGGATTGTGACTCCTTGGTGCTGCTGCCTTTTTAATTCAGGCCTTTTCCAAGTATGACATGGCTTATATTAATTTTTAATATACCCTACTAAGAGGAACTTTTGTGAGTTTTTTGAAGTGTTGTTGGTTGCTGAAGTACATACGGCACGTGCATCTCCTCTTCATAGCAATGCGTTTCTGTTCACCGTTGGAGCATACTTTCTGTTAACGCTTGGATTTTTCTTTCACTCAGGTTATGCAGACTGTGCAGTCTGTTTCGAAGTCTCGAGAACTGTGGTCCGATTCATCTTCCGAAGTGGACTGGATTTTGGCTCAGATCAAAGACTTGATGCAAGAGAACAGGTACATCTCTGATAAGGATCTGAGGTGAAAGGTACAGTGCAGAGCTGGGCCTATAGACCTGTTGCACTGCCTTTTTACCATGTTTTTCAACTGATCATGGAGAAGGCAATTGGTTGATTTCCTCAACATCGTTGAGGATAGAGTTGTTAATCTGTGTTAATGAGTAATGTTTCCTGTGCCAGATGGTCTCCAAGGTGTTGTCCTTGATTTAGCTGTGCTGGCCCCAACGCATGTCAGCATCTTCAGTGTTTTCAAAAGCTCTCCCAACAGCCTTGTATAGGCTTTGGTTTCACAGTAACCTTTAGAATTCTTCAAAATTGCAGGCCAATATGTGGCCTCTTCTGTACTTTCTATCTTTCTATTACTACAGTGCCTCTAGGACCCAGTGTGTTGAGACTTTGTTATTACTATATAAATTTGCATGAAGATCCTGTCCCGCTCTGAGAAATATAATCAGTGTAACTGTAGAGGGGAGAGAGTATCACGTTACAGATAGGAGCTATAACTCCTGATGTTTTGAATATAAACGTATGCCATGCAAGCTGCTGATTAGTTTGAGGTTATCAGAATTGCCAGAAGAAAACCCTGAGGAAGAGCCTTGCACCTCAGTGGCATTGCCCATCGGTTGCTGAGCATGGAGTAATGATCAAGAAGGCGTGAAGACTCTGTAATGAGAAACATAACTTACTAAACATGAGACTTCTCTATATTACTTAAACTGCCTGTCACTAGGTGATTGGAAAGTACTGGTGGAAGCAAGCCATTGCACCTACATGTGATTCTGATGCTCTCTCCCTGAGCGCATCCCCTGTTAGCCACTGTCAGAACATGAATGAACCAAGTGCAGCTGCTTTTATATATAAATAGGTATTTGAACCCGGCATCAGCTACATGGTAGAGGGGAAACAGGCTGCCACAATACAGAACAAGGATTTTGAAAGGTTCGGGTGAGAACAAGAGACTTCAGTCTTATGTGGAAGTGTGGTTACTTTTCAAGTCTTCTCTACATCTGTCAGACCAGAGTTTCCTGTAGTGGGCTGTCGATTAAACCTTCACTACTGTGCCTGTCTGTATTGGCTGGAGCACAGGTATGTGGGGAAAGGGAAGCCTCTTTGGAGTTCTGTTCAGTGAAAAGATTAGGGCACACGATGAGTTTTATAACATATGATCCTAATATGGAGCCACTGCTGACCCAGGAGTGTGCAGTAAAAAGGGGAATCTCTAGTCTCTCTTTGGAAGTAGTAACTTTAAAACAAACAAACAAAACCCCCAACCCCCCTAACATGAATAGCCAGTTTTCTGCTGAATGTCTCCACAGCACTTCCCAACTTCAGGTTACAGGTGGTAGTCTGACTTGAAAGTGATGCTTGTGTACAGCATCAGCAGTTACCACAGCTTGGCATAAACTAGCTGCTGATAAGCTTGGTTACATTTTTCCCCTTGCTTCTGAAGGGTGCTTCTGAGTAAATAGCAAATACTCTGAGAGCAGCATAGTGGGGGGCGCCTGTGTAGGCCTGCTTGCGGTGTGTCTGGTCAGTGGGTGAGTAAACAAGAGTTTGCTGTCCTGTGATCAGCCTGGCACCTCTGAAACAGTTTAACAGGCTTGAATTCAAGTGTGGCTTTAAGCTGCTTGAATCTGGTCCAGTGGAGTGCTGTTCTGTACAGGTGTCGTGTTTTAACCCCAGCTGGTAACTAAGCGCCATGCAGCTGCTCACTCCTCCTCCTCCCCCCCCTGCAGTGGGATGGGGAGGAGAATGGTAAAAAAATCTCCTGAGTTGAAATAAAGACAGTTTAATAGGATAATAAAGGAAGAGAATAATTATATATATATATATATGTATATAAAAAAAAAAAGTGATGCACAAATGCAATTGCTGACTACCTGCAAAAAAACCCCACCACCCGGTGCCCAGTAGTCTTTTTTTAATTCCTTTGGCCAGTTTGGGTCAGCTGTCCTGGCTGTGCTCTCCCAGTTTCTTATGCATCTGGTGGGGTGCGGGAAGCTGAAAAGTACTTGACTTAGTGTAAACACTACAACTGTCTAGCAACAGCTAAAAACATCAGTGTGTTATCAACATTATTCTCATACTAAATCCAAAACACAGCACTATACCAGCTACTAGAAAGAAGATTCACTTTATCCCAGCTAAAACCAGGACAACAGGGTGCTGTCACCAGAATGTGGCGGCCTTTTTTTTTTTTATTTTATTACTGTTTATACAGGAAACTCTGGTCTGGCGGACATAGAGAAGACTTGAAAAGTAACCATCCCACCCCCAACACAACCTCTAGCTTGGAAGGAATCTGTGCAGTTGTCATGTTCTGTTAAACAGCTTCTGTTAGTCCAAAAGTGCCTGTGCGTGAATCTCTTCTAAAAAGCTGTTATTGTGGATGAGTAGTTAAGATGCTTTGGTGTTGTTACTGCAATGTGTAGGCTTGTGTCCTTGTACGCTGGTAAGTCAAATGGAAGGGTCAGACTTTTTCTGTCTTTCAAAAAGACCTATTTGTGGAAATATTTTAGAATAGCTGTATTTTTTGTTTTTACGTCCTTCCTTCTTCAGGTGTATGTGATAGCGTGGATTACAGGGCACCATTGAATTGGTGTGCTTAGGAGATGCTGCTTCCAAAATTAAAGCAGTTTAAAAAGTTTGTCATCTACCTGGGAAAGTCTTAGAACTAGGTGGCACGTCTCAGGAGCCTGATTTTATTTCCAGCTTTCACTGTCAGTTTTATGAGAGCTTTGTTTGGAATTCCAGCCCAGTAACTTAGCATCTCAGTTTCATACCCTTACCTAGGCGTGGCCTAAAGAAACGTCAAAGATGGGGCAAGAATCTGTGAAAAACAGCATCACTGGATCCTTTGTTCCAACAAAAAAGTCTGATGGTATAGTAACTCTAGGGTATCTGTCGTTTCTTATGTAATCAAATCTGGCAGTAACACTTTCATAAGAACTTTGTCTTCACTGCACTGTGCTACTTGAATAAGGCTTTTTTAATGGTTCCCTTAAGCATAGGCTTCAAATAAGACAAAGGAAACAGAGAGGAGGAAGCTGGTTTCTATGGCTATAAAAATGTATTTTTTTCTGTCTTGGGGGTTTTGTTTCTGTTAGCTGTTTTGTGGTTTCCTGCGTGACTGCTAATGATCAGGCAACTTCATTAAATGAGATGCTCTGATACACGGGGAAATCCCCCACTTACAGCAGCAGAGGATGGGGGACTGTGTCACAACTTACAGCTTGCAAAACTAACAAAGACCCAAACCCTTCAGCAGTGACACTACTGTAGAGAGATTTTGCAATGGTGTTTAACTGCCTTGTGTGCTCCCTGTTCAGAGAGAAGTTTTGGCAAGAATGTTTTTATTTATATATGTGTGTGTGTGTATATTATTTCCAGTAAGTACAGGTTCCACAATTCCAGACTTTGGGCCAAACTTGTGGAAAGGAAACATACATGTTTTCTGGATCAGAACAGCTTTGATAAGGAGTTTCCAACCCTTATTCCTTTTACTTTACAGTCTCTCTCTGCACTCCTTTCGCTTCTTAAAGCAGTATTAGCTCCAGAAAGTCCCAGGAATTGGGTGCCAGATTACATACTGCTAGTTTTGGTGCTTTTCTGTATTTTTCTGCTCTTGTCAACAATAAATGTCAGATAGGTCAGCTGCTGTAATGAAGCATTTTCCTTGATTTGTGCAGAGTGGTTTGACCGTATTCGCATATGTGCTTAGTCTTGGGAGCTGGCAGAGCCTGAGTAGGGACGGGGGGCACGTGTTATAGGAGAATGTGGAAGTCTGGTCACTCTTGGTGAGTTTCTCATTCCTTTATCAGGAGATAGAGAAAAGTGGGACAAGGGACTTGATTGACACCTTTCTTCAAAGGTGAAGAGATGGCCCTTACCCTTTGCCTTCTTCATTCTAGCTAGCACAGCTGGAGAGCAAGTGCTGAGCATGGCTCTGGTGCTGGGTACTGCTGGGGGTGCTAGTGTCCAGGCCACTGGGCAAGATCCAGTCGTGCATCACATGATAGCTCTGCATGGGTTTTGTTGCACATCTGCAATGCTTTCTGTGAAGTACCTGAAATAATAGTGATGTAAAGGGAATGTTTCACCAGAGTGACAGTGCAAGCTCGGCTCCACAGTTGTTTCAATGTGAGGCAGCAGTCATTGGAACCAGATTTTAGCAGGGTATTGAGGTACAGTAATTTTCCACTAACTGTTGCCATACCAAAGAGTTTCTTTATCCATTCTCAATCTCCATTTTTAGTTCAAGCAGTGTAGGCCAGATGCTGCCATGCTTCCCCTCATTTAACCTTTCTTTATGCCTCCTTTCCCCATTTTAATCCTGCAGGATGAAAATTATGTCCTTGAAAATCAGTTTAAGACAATAAAAATTCACATATTGAACCTTGCTGGAGTGTCCTTTCTGCAGACCAGCTATTTAAACCAAACAAACCTACAAGCATACAGTTGTTGGGTTTTGAGATTGCTACCTTCACTACACCTTTAAGAACACCTGACCGTGTGTCAAAGTTGAGCTGGGCAGCGGGGGGAGAAAGTAAGAAAATTCTACTAACTTCTGGTCTCTTGCCATCTTCTTGGCAGCCTGCTGACAGAACTGTGATGACTTATTCAGGAAGTTTTGGGGTTTGCTTCATGCAGCCAGGTCCTTGTCTCAAAACCCAACTTGCGCTGTTCTCCTGTCTGGATCCTTAAGGGAGAATCTTAGTATCATACAGTTATTTGTTTTGCAAAATGCAAGTGGCTTAATAAAGAATCCTATTCCGTGCCTTTACGTTGTTTAACATTAGAAAATTGCTTGAATAATAACAGTTTTTCTTGAGAGAGAAAATGATTTTTCAGTTAATCCGCATTTTCTACTGAAGCTCTCCTCTGTTGGAATACTTCCACTGTGTTGCTCATTTCAGAGTAATAACAGGACAAAGGCCACATTGCATCCGAACAAATGCTACACTTGCTTACATAAAATAAGTGTCCTTATGGACGAATGCAAAATCCCAGTAAGAACCAAGTTGAGCTAGCTGAGCACGGTGAACACTCAAGCAAATCACAAGTACATCCTTCTTATGGAAGGGAGACAGAGGTGTGTTGGAAGCCTCAGAATGGTAGAGCAATCCAGGATTTGGCACTCTCTCATAATTCATCCTTGAGAGCCTACTGCAGCTCATGCTATTTTTATTCCAGCATCCAGATGCAACTTTTAAAGAACACAAGCTGTTGTATTTATAGTTAATGGAAGGCTGTGCCTATATCCAGCTTTTTAGAACCACCTACACATTTTCCTTGAGAGCCCAAAATGAGTAAGAGCAGTTCCCAGAAAGGATTCATACATGTACCTTCTATTTCTGTTTATTAATAATAGTCTGTTAACTGGATTGCAAATGAGACCTTATTGTGCTCTGGTTTCCATTGGTCTTTATATAGCAACATAAATACAGTGATAGGGCATGGGGTTTCTCTTAAATGCAGATTTATCTATCTTTAGAGGGAATTCTCCATTAAATATTCTTGTGTGAATGGTGACAGAAAATCTTATTTCTTCAGCAACTCAAGAAAAGCTCTACCTTCTGTAGCCCTTGCTACCAGTCCATTCTCCATCATGACATTTGTTTGAGAAGGTGAATAATAGTGTGCTACCAAAGCAGCAATGAGTGTGCAAGTACTTATAATCAAGTCATTTTTTTACTTAAAAAACAAAGAAACTCCACAAGCTTTAAACACATGTTTGTGCATATATGTTTATGTAAGTGAGCACAGGTTCCTATAAGTTGTTTTTTAGTACCATTGTGGTAATTGCTTCTGCTTTGCTTCATACCTGTCCTGAAATGCTGCAACCATTCACTCTCTGAGTCACATGGAGCCTGTCGTATCACAAATGCAGCTGGGCTAGTGCTTCCCCAGCAGCCTCTTTGGGAATCTGGTTTTCTGAAGGACTGATTAATGGTACTTTCCTTCTCAGCTGAAGACAGGGTTGTTCCTGCAGTCTCCTATGTATTTCTGAAGATGCTTAAGGACTCAGCTTCTTGGTTTCATTTAAGAAAGAAATTATTTTTTTATTATTTTTTTTTTTATTACTCACGGAAAATAGACTGCATGGGAGGGAGGAAGGCTGGCGTGGAATGCGTTGACAAGCTTGTGACTTCTTTAGGTTTGGAAACTTGGATTATGGACCCAAGGATAACAGAGTTTGGGTTCTCTTGAATATGTGAAGCGACCTATGAAAGTGTTTTTTTAATTTAGCATACCTATGTAGTTCTGCATAAAGCCTTTCATTTCCCCTATCAACATACCCTGTAATTTGGATTGTGCAGAGGGCAGAAGATCCCTTTAGACCTAGAGCAAATTGAGCTGACTGCCAAGGATCCTCTGCTCTCTGCTTTGGAGAACTGACCCAGTGGACCTTTCTTAGATGTTGTTCTGCTTAAATGGTTCTCCACTGAAGCCGACATCTGCGTAGAGATGTCCTTACTAGTTGGTGATGATCAGTCATTGCATACAGGAATAATGGTAATTATGCTGGAACAGTTTCCAGAAAAGAGAAGGATTGAAACTGGATTTCGTTTTTAGAAAGAAATTAACATTCTACCACTTGCCTTCTGATCTCCCACCACATCATTACTTATGACAAAGTGGTCTAGTGTTTGTGTGCATTGTTTCTGTACTCTGAGATCTTCATCTGCTGTTTGTATTTATAAAAATCCTGTATTGAATCTAAGCCATGCTTAGTTTGGTGTGGCTACTATCTTGCGAAATCCAGTGAGTTTGATAGCAAAAGCAGTTGTTTCTGTGGAATTCATTCACTGTTTGAAAATGGCCACATTGATTTTTATTCTAAGAAGTATTTATTTTAGTGCTGTATTTTTGCAAGGATAGAGAAGCTCATGGGTAGAAGTGTGAACAGAATAACTCAAGAGGATCCCATGGCTGGAAATTGGGGCAGTTGTGGGAATTTTACTTCTGTCCCTTTTGCTGTATTTTACTTTTAAGTGTCAGTTCAGTCTACCTATGTGGGTCCCTGCAGTCTTCCGCTTGCATTAAGCCAGCCTAATAGGAGATGAAGTGGTCCTTGAGCTGGACCATTCAGTGCTGTCAGACTAATTGAAGTTCACAGGATAGCTCTAAGGGCAGGAGACATCCAAAAAGAGCTGTAGGGAAGAGCAATTTTGACCCTACTGCAACTTATCTGCCAAACAGCTGTGTGAAGTGTGCCTTGCCAGCAAGTCAACAGGGTTGGCTTTTCCCCTGAAATTTAACCTAGCTCTATGGGCAGAGGTCCTCAAATCTTGGCTGGCCTGCTGGCAGAAGACTTGGATCATACTGCAAACTGTAGTTATTTCAGTTCCTGTGCTTTTGAAATGTTTATGACAAATTTTCCTGTGCTTTTGAAATACCAAGGTGTTTGCAACTCGATCAGAAATGTTTCCTTCAAGGTTCTGGTTCTGTTCCAGTTTGCACAACTGCACATTCTCTCCAAGTCTAGTGGGATCTATCCAGCCCAAAACTGGCATAAAATTTTAGGGCCTTACAACAAGCTGTATCACCTCCTCATAGTTCCAGGTATTTGGCTCTCAAACTGCTTTCAGAACTGGTGCAAGTGGCGTTTTAATATGTAAAGGAGTAAGTGGCATTAATAAGACTCTGATTGCTCTAGGGAGACAGTGGCTGAAGCTCTTCTCAGTGATGGCTTTCTCATCCCAAAGATGGATTGTCTGAAGATGCTAAATATCAAGTATGAAGGTTAGTGTTTTGGGCACCGCATAAGTAAAAAGTGCATAGCTAGTGTTACATCCAAGTCTGTTCTTTTTTTCTCATTATATTGAAATATGTAATTCTCTGCATATTTTTCATATATCTGAGTCCTTAAACTGTCCTCTAAAGTCTGTTCTCCAGACCCCTTTATGGCCATGCTTAGTTATTGCTTTTGCATAAATCACTGCCCATGGAAGGATAGCTCTTCAGCACTGGCCAGAATGTCTTTTGAAGCTTGTATCTCTGCCCTTACCTGCAATAGTTACTGATTTAATGAACTCCCACTAGTTTCTTTTCTACATTGAAGGTGTGAAGCAAATCTAAATGGGTTTTTTGAGCCTCATTCACCAGTTGCATCTTAGTTCCATGCTGCTGCCCATATGTGTGGAGTTGCATGGATTTTCTGCAAGAGAATTAGGTACCTAGAGGCGATGAAAATTAAGGATTTGTCTATTTCCCTGGGACCTCTTGGAAACACCAGACAAAGAACTTTCCAAGACAGATCCTCAAATTTTTGTGACGCTATCCCAGTAGTAAAAATGTAGGAGCTTTTTGATTCTGTGTTGTTTTATTCAGTGTGCCTTCTCTTTGCAGTATATTTTTAGACAGAATAGCTCTTCATTATGTGTGAAGTAAGCTGAAAGGGATTAGCAAAACAGGTAGGTTTTCCTGTGGTTTACCATGTGATTAGATCAGGCATTGTACTTTTTGCTTTCACGGAGCTGTTGTGTTAATTATCAATTTGCTGCTTATTTTACTTCCCTAGCATAAGAAAATAATAGTTCCAGGTTCAGTGAGCATTCCAGCAAATACCCTATAACCAGTGATCTCAAAGCAGACTACTTTAGTTTGGAACAAGTGTCACACTTGTGGTTCACAAAAAATTACAAACCAGTGGTTTTCTGCTTCTCTTTTCTTCTTCTTCTTCTCATTGCAGCAAATAAAGAGGTATGGCAGTTTAAAATTCCACAGACGTTTTACTGCTTTTGGCAGCCTTTGCTGACAGGCCTCCTTTCCCGAAGTTTTACGCAGATCCTAATAGAGAAAATGTTTATGGAGCTGAAGGAATGTTCTGACTCTTCAGAACTCCGGCCTCAGTTCTTGATCAACTGGATTTCTGAGATGCTGACTGGCATTGCCAAAGTAAACACCGGTGAGTGTGTCTTGAATTTCTGTGTGTAAAAAACATAAGCGTCTCTTCTGTACTATTGTGAAAACTGGGAGAGTGATGTGACCTTTAGATGGAAATATGGAATCATCTAATTATTACATTTTGTCATGTGAACGTAGAGCTTTTATTATTGCATTTCTTACACTTTTCAACCTGCAGCTTATGTATATCATGCATTTCTTAGCAAAAAATTGAAATTATTACTGGCAACTTTGCTGTAGCCTCCTCAAGACAGGAAAAGACAATCTCTCCCATGACAGATCAGGCCCTTAAGTGCTATTTTTTCCAGATATTAGTACTTGTAGGAAATAGCAATAGTAGATAACAAGTAAAGATGTTGTATGCAATGAGTTCCCTGTTCCCTATTCTTTCCTCACTTAACAGAAGCCTGTGTTTACAAGGTACTTAGGTAGTCTTACTGTCCTTTTTTTAATCCTATCACAGGATTTTCATACCGTCTAAACTTACATAGAAGTGATAAGTAATATTTTGTTTTCTGCTCCTAACTCGTTAGAACTGTATAAATTGGCAAACTGTACGTTTCACTCCAGAGACGGGGACACAGAAGAGCTTTAATTATTGGAAGCGTGTCACAGGATTTCTGCTAACAGGACTTCTATACTGCGATATAGTGTATCCCTGAGGAGGTTTCCAGCTGGTTAATTTTGCCACCACTTCTGTCTTTCCCTGGTCTGGCTCAGTCTGTACCAAGATTTTGCCAGTATTTGTGGCAGTCATGGGTTCATGTTTGATGCTTTCAGTCAGCACTGAGCATATCTATTGTGTACCAAGACCCCTGAATGGTAGTAGTTCCTACCTGTTGAGTTTACTCATGGCAGTGCTACCTGGAACGATCTCAGGTCCCAGAAGCAGTATGCTGCATTTGGGACAACACTGTACAAACACATCTTGTGGCTTTCTTGTCTGGGATGGCGTGGACGGAACCAGCTTGGGAATGTCTGCACCTCACTGTGGTCACGTCTTGTGGAGCTAACCTAGCTGTCGGTGCAAGTCCCTTGTGACAACCTTGTTGTATTTGGTCAGTACATCTGGTCTTGGACTTGGATTGGAATGCTGGCTTATTTGAGGATGAGTGTTCCAGTAAAAATGCAAAGGGAGGAAGGGCATATTTTTAATGACTTTTGAGCACCTTGTTGTTTTCATTATCTTCTTTGAAGGGAAGAAGAGACAGCACTGTAACAAACAGGTGTCCGTGAAGGAGCTGTTCCTCCATAAAGTTCCTTTGCAGTGGATAAGACTGACTGATAATTGCTTGGAAGCTCCCTGCTGGGCAACCCCACACCTTCTTCAGCTGTAAGTTTGATCCTGTGACCTAGAAAAGGCACAGCAAACAGTGCTGTGCAGTAGCTTTGGCCCACTCCCTTGTGGTACGCTGAGTTATAGCTGCGTTCCCTTCCCTTCCTTTGCATCTAGTAGAAACGGAGGCAGGTGCATATAAAGCCCCGCTTGTTGCTGCTCATCTCCCCATTGATTCTACAAAGAGAAGGAGGAGAATTTAAAAGGATTGAACCTTTAAAATGAAAGCGGAGATTATCCGGGGAGGTATTAAAGAAGCAACCTGGTCAGAAGAAAAGTGACTTGGTAGCAGAGATGTGACCGCTTATAGAGGTGATACGAATTTAGCACAGGTGGTAACTTTTTCACATGAAAACAGCAAAGCAGGAATTCGGTTAGAAATATCACAAGTCCTTAATTTTAATCACAAAGAGGGAGTATTCCAGCATCCATCCACCAGGGAATAATAGAGGAGATACATGAGCAGGCTGTCCTGGAGGAAACTCACACTTAAAAGGCTGCTCAGCCTGATAAGCCTTCATCTGGAATCTTGTTTGCTTTAAAGACTTTTACATTACCCTTTTCCTTTCTAGGATCCTCACAATCATGAGACCTCGCTTGCCACGTTCTTCACGCAAGAACCTTCTCTATCTCGCTTCTGTTTACACGGAAGGAGGTGGCCCTTTGTCCAGTCCAGCCCTCTCTTCAGACTGCAGTGAACAGCCAATTTACACTATAGAGAGCTTACAGTGGAGGGCCAGGCAAGAAAATCAGGTTAAAAATCAAGGGCAGACTGTAGAGAAACAAGAAGATGTGCTGGAGAGAGATGATGGTGTGGAGGAGGTGGAGGAGGAGGAAGAAGAGATGATAACTGAAACAAATCCTTTGGAAGGACTCGCTCATTCTGGTAACATGGTGGCTATTGCTGAGAAAAGGGCAGCACTGCAAGGGTCCGCCTGGCAGATCACTGCAGGTAAAAAATGACTTTGTAAGTCTTAGACAATCTTCAATGCTAATTGAAACGCTAAGGCATCTCAGCCTTCTGAGCCTGGCCAGAATTGAAGTGTGCTTCAAAATCATCTAAATGCCAAATCACTGAAAACTGTTTTTTTCCCAGTCTTCTGTTTATGTACAGGAGTCCTCTCTCTCAAACTCTTAAAATACCGTGAGTGCTTTTTCCAGGAACGTGTTGTTACTGCCTCATTAAATTTTTTATCAGGCTTTTCCAAACTGTTTAAAAGTTCAGTGTATCCAATTGATGGGGCAGCATATATGCCAGCTGTGAGTGGCAAAGAAAATATGGATGGTTCTTGGACTTCTGTTTGTCTGACTTGGGAGTATTTGAAAGCACAGTTTGGCTGTGCTGGAAAGCACCGGTCATTTGCTCGTAAGTTCTGTACTGCAGGAAAATTGCTGTTATGACATGGTGGCAAGCAAAAGAGAGGAGCAAGGCAAGTTTTTAGAGGAAATAAACAGTACATCCAGTGTTTTGTTAGCTTTATTATGGTAGCTGTACTTTCTCGTTGGGTTGGAGGGTTCTGTAGCTAAGAAGATTTTTGGACGAGTGATTTATGGAGGGACTTGAAGACACGAGGAGGAGGTTGGTGGAGAGAAGTTGTAGCTAAAGGGATGTTTAAAGGAAGAAGAAGAAAAGCAGCCATTAGAAGACAATGAACTCTTACACCTCATTCACAGGGAAATTTTCCCAAGTCAAAAAAAAAAAAAATCTGCCTAAGCGGCTTGGTTTAGTTATGCGGAAGTGAACAGCTTGTTAGAGCTGGACGTTTTGAGAACAGGAGCAAAATTGTCCTCTGCACCAGTGACTTTGGTTCAGATCAAACAAAGCTTTCACTGAAGGAACACACATTTTGTCCTGAACCACCTGATTTTTGTGAAGATTCTGTTTAGGTTGTTGTTTGTGGATAAACTTAATTTCTGTTTAAATAACATCTGTGTGGTTACTATCCTAAAACAATTGGAAACTATAGCCGGTAGGTTTGTACAAACCCATGACAACATGTGATATATCAACTATTGGTTGTTCCCCAAAAAGAAGGCTTTGCCTGTTAAATATATATAAAGGTAATTTACCTTACAGCTGCATTGGATGTTACTAAATGCTATTTCTGTCCCTTTTTTAATTGTACAATTAGAACACTTAGAAAGCACTCTCCTATGTCAAGATATTTTGTTCTATTAAATGCCCAATAATGGTATAAAAGGAAAACCAGATAAATCTGCTGGTTATTTAGGGCAACACTTGGGTTTTTTGAGCAGATAGCAGATACACAAAACAAATCAGTTTCAGGCAAAGAGAAAGAAATGTCCAAGTTGTTCATGATTAGCAGGGGTCTCAAATAGTCTCTGTAATTATTCGTAGCTCTCTGGAGTTGAGTGCCTTATCTTTTGAAGGCTTCTGTCTGCTGGTCTTTGCTGAACTGCTAATAAGCATTCCAGAAATAAGTGTTCTGGTATCAAGAAAACACATAGGCTTAAGAAATCTTACTGTCAAAACAGTGACAAATAATAATTTCTATCTTTCATTTAGTTAGATGTGACATAAGAATGAAATTTAAAGGGGGATTTCCCTATTGGGAACTGCCTCTGAAATGTTGGCACCATAATGAAAAGGAGCGGACTCACTAGTGTTATCATTTGTGATGGGTGGTTTCCCATTGCACAGTTTCTGGCCCCAGTTGGAAGCCAAATTTAACAAATGTGAAGTCATGGAGAGGAAATAGCAGTAGGTGCTCATAAAACCAGCAGAATTTCCAAGACATTGTCATAGTCTTTTTCTTTGCCATCTCGTCCCAGCCCACCCGTCTGTCCAGAATTGCTTTATTGGTTAATTAGGCTTCCCTAGCCTTATACTCTTCTGCTTTTTTGGCTTCAGTTCTTCTTTAGTCACTGTTGCACTGTTGCTGTGCAGCTGCTAATTTCAGCAAATCGTTAAGAAGCTGATGCTTAGTCTCACGGGAGGAATGAGCTACTGGATGCAAAGGTGCTGGTTTGTATCTTCGTATGTGTACAAATGGCTGTTTCCATTTACAGAAGTATGCGGAGTAATTTTTTTAAAGTAAGTCGATGTGTATGTTTCCAATGGAAGTATGCTTAAAAGAGGAAGGTAAATATAAAGGGTTGCTCTAGAATACTGTGGGGTTTCTTTTAAATCGACGTTGTCTCACAGTGGTTTGGACAAGCAGCACTGTGTAGATCTTACATGACTCCAGCTGTGTCCCTGTTGTCTCACATACTACAGTGACTTTCTTGGGAAGAGATAGTAAGGTTAGAAATAAAATTAGTTAAAACTATAGTTCAAATGTGTTTTTGCTGAATGGCTGAGTTGCATGAGACAGTATTTGTGGGTTTGGGGGGATCTTGTTTTTTGAAAATCTCTCTGGGGAGCTCAGACTTCTTGTTTATGTACTGTTTTTACCCAGACGAAGTACGATGGAAAGACTTTCCTCTTGGAAAACTCCCAGGTCAGACAGATGACCCTGATGGTCTCATGTTGGATAATTATTCCATGATGTCCCTGCTTGATCAGCCAGTGAGAGATGAGTGGAAGTCTCCCAATACAAAGTGAGTAATGGTGTGGGCAGGACTGTGCCCCTGAACCATGAAATGGATTTGTCTCTCTGTGGGTTGTACTACATGATGTGAAAAATTAAGGATGAAATTTACTTTTTACTTCTGTTTGACTAAATAGTTTGACCCAGATATCTCTAATATCTACTAACTGCACTTCTCATGGATTTTTCAAGTAATGTGTGCGTTCGGAAGGACCTTTGCAGTGCTGGTGTAATAGCATAACAGTCTGCTCTTCAGACTGTACCGACAACTTTCAGTGTTGTCTGATGCTGTTAGTAAGATACAGTCCGCTGATCCCTTAGAGTTACTAGTCTGAAAGTGCAGAATTTTTAAAACAGGCAACTGAGAGCTGTTGCAGAATCTGCCTGGTGATACTTGGAGATGAATAACTTTAATGGGAAGAACTGTGGCCTTCCAGTTAAAGCATTCGGGACTAGAAGCCTTGGAAGTCATTTAGCCTCCCCCAATATCAGTAGTCCCAGACTAGCTAATCTTGTACAGGAAGGAGAAGTCATTCTAAAATGCACAGTTGTTTGCTGAAGCACTTGAGGTGCATTAGTGGGAAGGCCTGAAGATGAGGAGAGAAGGTAGTCACAGGAGGTGGCTTGCTGCAGGTTACTTTTGTAACACCTGAGGAAGGAATTGGCTGTACGTGACTGGGTGATGAATATGCTGAGATTTTCACATCTGTGAATGCAAACGTGTCTCTTTTCTGTATGATTGAAACGGAGGCTGTAGCATGCTTCCTGAGTAAGGTTTATGTCACTGCAGTCCCATTTTTTCATCCTATGGTTAACCCAGCGTGAGACAAACTCTCTTCTCCTCGCCCTTCCCCACCACAACAGGAAACTCTTCCTGCTTGTTTGTACTGCGTTAGTCTGACAGTATGCTAGCATTGTTGATGGACACAGACAAAAGTTAATGCTACCTGTGTTACTGTGACAACTCACCAGTGTCATAGGAAGTTACTGCATGAAGCCCTAACAGTCATCCTTCGAAGCTGAAAGAGTGTACTCAACACTTAGCGCTCTGCGTGTGTCTCCTCCATCCTTTCCTGTCATCAAGTCTGAGAGCCACTACTTGTAATTGCTGCTGTTCTCATTCCCTTCTGGGAATGTACTTTTGTTTTGCACTCCTTGAGTCTTTTGCACTATCTGAAAGTTAAATGCAGTGGCATAATTGGCAATGAAAAATGTGATTTCCATGGTATCCTTTGAGGAAGCCATCTTATAATCTTACCATCTTCACTCCTCCTGCTCTTTCTGAAAGAAACCGTTGGAAAATTAGAAGCTACTGGTGTTTAGCAGTTTCGAAGTTATTAGTGCAGCCTCAGCGGGCTTGAAAACTCAGCTTCTATTAACTGGAGCTCTGATACTCAGCCACAGTGTGCTGGCATTGCCCAGTGACCTTTTCAGAGCAGCAGCTAGTAATTTAAGCTGCAGATCTGACCTCAGTAAAGAAACACCAGGTTGTCATGGAAATAATGGTAACGTTCTGTAAGGCTTTAGTTAGATCACCTGCTGCTGAATGAGGCTTGTCCAGTTAAACCATCCCATTGAAGACATTTTAATAGGGTCATTATTTCACCCTTTGAAGTCAAAGGAACTTGCATGCTGTAAGCTGTCAAATCAATTTCATCACATACACAATAGGAGATGGGATTATATGTATTTTAATCCAAGAAACACTTCAGAATATAAATGAATGGCAGTTACTTTCTTAAACACTTCATAGGATAACTTTGTAATCAGTGATTCTTTGCCTGTAGTTGATGGGCTCAATCTAGTAGCTTCCAAAAACCATGAATAACAGTGACAGTCATGCAGCCTGGGGTGTTGCTTTGGGAAGAGCGGTTGCACATATTCATATTTTCACATATTCAGAGTTGTCTTCAGATTAATTTCTGGTTCCAAACCTTCCAAAGAGCAAGGTTTTCATTCTCCACCCTCTTGGTCATCCTCCCCAGGACTAGTCTGCTCTTTTGCTGGTTCAAGCCTGCTGACAGGGTATTGTTTCTGCTTGATTCATCCAATCGAAATGTAAAATTAGCATCTCAGAGATTGCTAGGTAATCAAAAAGAAACTACCCTTTCCTACTGCTCTTCTTTCTGACGGTCCAAATACTTAATGAAGTCCTTGGTTCCACCACTTCTATGAGAGGCAGGACCAAACCTGCCCCTCTGTTTATCGAGAGGTTAAATGAGTTATCCTTTCTGAGTCCTCTTGAATGATGTTAATCACTGGCAAGACGTATGCTTTGAGTGCTGCACGAATTTCCTCTCAGGCTGCGAGGAGAGCGGGTAACCATTTGTCTTCTGATAGTTTATCATCCCAAAAAGGTGAGTAAATCTATACTAGATGCAAAAAACCCCCTTTTGATTCAGCGGAAGAGCCCTTTGGTGTCAGCCAGCTATGAATCGTGTTTCTTGCAACATGTTCCATGTTGGGAATAAGGCAAATTCCTGGAGTTTGTGTATCTGCTTCTAGTCTGCAGAGCCCCGGCACTCTCACTGTAGTCGCAAATGGTAGAATACTTGATCTCAGAGACTTCAAACGTGAAGCTGTTTGACTTGAAGTTTACGTAGGTGAGATCACTGATAAGAATAAGGAGCTGCAGCGGAGTTCTAATTGGCTACAGTAATCAATACTATTTGGCATCTAGCCAGCAGGCTCTGTCAAGACACAGGGGTGGGGGGGTGTGTTTCTCAATGTGATCCTCGTTGACTCTGTTGATTCGTCTATGCACAGTAGGTGGAATCGTTGTTACGGAGGCTGTAATGAAGTACATGTGGAGTAGCATGATTCACTCACTGCTCTAGCTGGTTTGTAAGCTGCTACTTGAAACCAGCTGTAGCATGTGCCCTTTCTGACTCGTGTGTTGTAGGCTTCAGGTGTTCTATAACGCCAGTATATTTCTTGGGACTGGTTTCTAGAGTAACAGGAATTAAAAATTGCCTAATGATTCCAGGTTCTTCTCTACAAGCAAAGGAATTCCTCTAGATACAAACTTTATATCATACCACTAATGTCGATGTTAAAGGAGCTAGAACTTGGCCATACTAAAGTCTGCTGTCTCAAAATCCACAGCACGTATTACTCAATTCGTGTGTTAATAAAAATTCACTAAAATTACTAATAAACATTTTTTTGTCATTTTGCTTTGGACATCAACGAAATCTTCGCTAGTGTCAGCAGGAGTTAGAGTGAGTGCTAGTATTGAAGTGTGATTAGTTACAGCTTTACTCTGACTGTGGAAACATCTCTGTTAAATAAAATATGGAATTAAGAATAGAAAATTTTGGTGAAATTATCATGAAATATAAAAACGCATCTTCAAGTAACATGATATAATCATAGAATACCCCAAGCTGGAAAGGACCTCGAAAGATTATCTGGTCCAACCTTCCACAGGAAAGGGAGCCTAGATGAGATTATACAAACTCCATCCTTGCCAAATTCCTCTTATCTAATAGACTAAGCTTGATAGCAGGAGGGGTGGTGCAAAAGACCCCCAGAAGAGGAAAAAAAGCCACCATCTATTTCTGAATTCCTGAGAAATGTGAGTATTTTTGAAGAGAAAACAGCAAGCAGCAATTATTGCCATGGTCAGTGTCTGTCCCCTCAGTCTCTGTCCTGGGAATGACAGCAGGGCTGTGAAGTCATGAATGATGAGTATACATCACAAGGAAGGAAAAATTATGCCATTAGCAGGCTGGAGTCAGGGTAATTTCCAACAGCCAGAGGAGGACCATCAGGTCGTTACACTGGGTGTGATAGCTGCGATGTTTCTGCGTTGGCTTTGTCTGCAAGGCCTCTGGCAGCGTCTCATGTGAACAGAGAGTGTCTGAGAGGTGTTTTGACCTTAAAGGAGAAATCATCTGTCCCTGAGGAGCTCTGAGCAGCAGCCTTTGCTATATAGCCAGTCATTCCAGTACTGAACATCTGGAGAAGGCATTGAGTTTTTGTGGTGTATAGCTTGAAGTTGCTGTATAAATAAAACTTTCCAAACAACTCAGTCTTGTTTGCAGAAATTATTTTCTGTCTTCAGAGGTTTTTGATTTTGTTTTAACGTGAGACGTACGTTCCTGCGATGCTTGGATACTTTGGAAAAGCTTGCAGTTTCTTCCTCCCTGGTCCCAAAAGATTGTGTTCTTTGGTGTGTGCTGTGTATGTGTGTTGTCAGAGTTTGTGGTTAGTGTTGCTGTGGCAAGCTCTGAAGCTTTGAATAGCTGCTGTTATCCTCAGGCAGACATTTTAGGTTTTGTGATAAGCATATGTGCTTTTTGTTTTACCTGACGGCAGGGGCAAATTTGGCAAATAGTGACCACTTGGAGAGTTTTCTGAGGGCGGAGTTGCTGACGTGATTGCTTTAGGGATTGCGTCAAGTGGTTGCACTGACATTTCAAAAATGGGATTCATCATTTAACGGTCATGGATAATGACTGGATTTTGTTGTCCTAAGGATGAAATGCGTAAGCAGGTAGGTGAGAGGGATGGTTAATATGTGCTGAAGGGTAAAGACAGTGAGTAGGCAGGGAATATGTTCTTATCCTGTGGGATGCTAGGTTGTAGCTAGGAATGCACGAGCTTTCCTTGGACATAAAGAATAGAGCAAGTGAAAAACATGCACAAGACAACCAGGTTTTCCCTTTTTCTTCTTCACAATGCCAGATACCAAGTTTCAAGTGGATCCTTTAAACATTTGTTTTCTTGATAAAATGTAGCTTTCACCTTCACCATTCTCGTAAAATGAATAAAAATGATAAAACAAACCCTTATCTCCCTTATCTGGCATACTTAACAACATGGTGGTGACTTAAGTTCCTTCACAAAGTAAAACTTTGGGTAGGGAAAGGTTTACCTATGTCCTCCCAACTGTTCTTTGAGCCTGGTGCCTGACAGTGCCTATCTAAAATCCTACTTGGTCCTTTGCATGCAGTGTTAGCGAGTCACCTAAGTGGGTCATTGTCTGGGGGATCTCCTGGGACTCGGCCCTAACTGGGTAACTTCTGCAATGAAAAGGGATTTTATGCCTGTTAGAGTGAGCCTCCTTCTAAAATTAGAAATTACTTAGCGTGGTGGGGGTATCACCAAACAACAACTTCCTTTAAAGCCTCTGCAAATGCACTCATTTCTGTGACTTTGTAAAGCCATAGGAAGGGCCAGTTTCCATGTGCAGGATGTGTCGGCGTTGTAACACTTGTGACAGGCTGTTTTCAAGTCGACCGCTTGCTGCGTTAGCATTTCACCTGATTAGCTTGTATTCCTAGCTGCAAAGCACAGATGAAGGTTCAGAGGAAAGTTGTTGGGTGGTTATTTCTGAAGTCGTGTCTCCCTCACAATTGTTAGTAACTGGTAACCTTTCCTTTGCTTTGTGCTTTGGTACCTTTGGCGCCTTGGGACTATTGCCTCTTTTGAACTAACTGATTAAGGATATTCCAGCAGCTAAATGTTCAGTGCTAAAAATGAGAAATGACATTTTGTTTTGGAAATAGAACTTGTTAACAAGTTTAAAGTGTATATCAAAATTACTTTGGTGATATCAGCTTCTAAATCAGCTCAGTGCTTATGTGCTTTATTTCTCTTCCTCTCATAGCTCTGCAGAATTGAATATTCCTGTGACAGGAGGATTGTTATGGACCCAGAATGACTTCCATAAAATAAAAAGTGGCCTTCAACTTTTCTAAGACAGCAGAGTGCTCTGCAGCTTTCAGTACTGGACAAGATAAGTAGCATGGAAGAACTAGTAATGGTGACAGGGAAATAGCCACTCTAGGATTATTTTTTTTTGTGAAGATTTACTTATTTTTACCACGTAAAGTCAGTATTTTATAAAGGGTGGTGTGTTTTAAGTTCCATGTGTAGTAACCATTGTCTTGCTTAACCACTATCGTGAACTTGTAGCTCTAGTTGATGTTTGCCACATAGAGTACTTCAGAATCCCTCAGTGTTCCTTTATTTTTTTCATGGTGAATAAATAAAACCAACTGAAGGCAAACCTTCTTTCTGGATCCCTTTTTTCCTTTTTCACTCAGGTATTCTGGAAAGTGCATGATTTTGCCAGGATAAGATTGTGCTACAATTTTCAATTAGCTAGGATTTCCCATGAAACTTAAGGGATCAAGCCTAGTTACAGCATGGCTGAATGCACTGTAGTGCATAAATACCTTCAAAGATTTTTTCTCACTATTTTTTTGAAGTGATAGTCCTGAGGCCACTACTGTCTCTTTTTAATAAAAGTTTTCCACCTGATGTTATTTCTCTTCATGATTTTGCTGAGGTTGATAACTAATACTGTGGTCTTTGAGAGCTGGTGTGATTACTGCAGAAATGGACTAGAGTACCTTGCTGGAAAGTTGTTGAGAAAAAGAACTTCCAACTATTTTTTCCTAAATGCAGTTTTCTTTACCTGTATTAAAGGTTCTTGGAACTTTGAGGCTTCTGCAATTACCTGTCAAAAAATCAGTTTAAGCCTATCTTTACTGCAGGACTCCTCAGTAAGAATTCGTTGGAGTGTATCTGCTAGAGGGTAAGACAGAGCCTTTCTCTGAGTCAGTCTAATAACTTGCAGTATTTACAAACTGAACAGAACTAGGAAACATGTCAGTGCAGCACTGGGAAATGGAATCTTTTTAGTTCTTTACTGCTGACATTATGTATCTCTTTCTACAGAACATCAGCGCAAATAGGGACCTACAACTTTAGCAGTACGTTGGATAGGATTGAATTGCAAGTTTAGAACAGCAACTTCAGGAATGCTTTGGGCTAGCTCTCAAGTAAAGGCTTAGCTAAATCTCCATAATGTATTATTTCTTTATTCTGATTTTTTGTCATCCTGTTATACTGCAGTTACACTTTACCAGACAGCCAAAAGTTGTTTAAAAGGGAAGACCTGTGCATTTCCTTCTCTAAAAACAAGCAGTGCTAATGCAAACAAAAACAAACTTCTCTTTCTGTTAGGAAGGACTTTTCATGTATTGCCCTTCCCCTTTCTAGCATATTTAGAAATTTCTCCTTTTACCCAGCAGTTCCTCAAGCTTATTTAGGAAATTTTGAGTGAAGGGGATTTGTTCTTTTATTACTGTATTTGCTAGAGTATGAAATTACTTAAATTATTGTATTTGGTATTTCTGAGATCTGTCAATGCAAACAAGCATAACAGTTCAAAAAGGAAAGGGTGATGCTGACAAAATACTATGCTACATATATTATTATTTTCCCTTTGGTAAAAGCTTAGTTGGTAAAATTTGTTTTCAACATGCTAATTACTGTCTTTGCTAGAAGCATATTCTGAGCGGGGATAGGAAAGGCAATGTCGATGTATTCCTAAATTCATTTTTCCTTTGCGTTGGGTAGGACTTCTTGAGACTGCTTTCTCCGTATAAATTAATCTCTCCAGACAGATTATTACTGTCTGAAAACACATCTCCAAAGGGAAGCTGTGGAAAGGATTGGAGATAGAAGCCAGGACTAGATAGAATAAATCACGCAAATAGGAATTGCCGAGGACATTAAGGCCTGGGTCCGCTGCTTTTGTGGCCTGTGACCCCTTTGGGCTTTTGGCACTTTTTGAATTTATTTTCAGTGTAAGTAATTGGGTAGATGAGTGGAACCTTATTAGGATAATTTGTTCTTGGCTAGTCAAGTCTTTCATATTCTGCTTACTCGTTCCCTAAGGCCTGACAACGCCTTCAGCTCTACCCAGGGGTTACCGTTTGGGGGAGAAAACTGGAACAGTAAGACTACCCTGTGGAATCTAATTAGTCCTTGTTTTCAGGAGTGGTACACTTGAGGATGTAACTGAAGCACAACGGGCCTGGGATTAGGAAAAAGCAACTTTGCAACACAGGTATTTTTATTGGTTTTGATGGGGTTTGTGCTGTTGTCTGAATCACCTTGTTCCTGGCCCTTGTGAGAACAAACACGGTAATGAAGTTCAGGCAAATCCAGATAGAGATGATCTTTGTCTGTCATTTTCCTTTCATTAGCTTTACTCCCTCTTCCCCCCACCCCCAGCAAGTTAAAGCAGTTCGAGTCAAAGCAATGGTAATAAATGACATCATTAAGTCTTTAAATAGCAAAAGAAAATTTGTGTAATACAGACATTGACAAAGGATTTACTCTGACAAGACAGCGGTACCTAAATAGTACTTTCTCCTCTGCTTTTTAAAGAAAACTCTTGTCCTGTTCCTTCACAGATTTAAGCACAGATGGAAAATCTGAACATTATGTATGATTTCAGAATCTGGGTATTTTTCAGTAAATCAGCTAAAAATATTGAGAAATAATTTGGACAGACTACAGCAGTTGTTTTAGACAAAACAGCATTTTGGGGCTCTCACCTAAAGAGGGTTACGAATAAAAAGCTAGAAACAAATAATCCAATGGCTCTCAGTTTTATTAAATAAGCAAAATTTTTTATATATATATAAAGTATAACACGTTTCATATTGTTAAATAAGTGTGCAAACCTTTTACACAGAGCAGAGGAGGGAACAGGTAATAGCCTATATATTTCTCTTAGATTCTTCTCAATTCTTTTAATACATTTACAAACTTTAAATACCACAGACCAAATTCATAGATACTGGATAATGGCTCCAAAGGCTAACCAAACACTTGTATGAGAATAATCGAAGTGATGGTGCACTTGCATTTTTCCAATTGAAATATTACAAGAAACACAGTTTATAAGGGCTCTGTCACACGTGCGCGCTATGGGTACCTAAGAGGATTATTAAAGCTGAATGCTTACCATAGAAATAATAGTGACAGAGCTAATGATCTGACTACTATGAGTCCTGTAGTACTAATGCTTCAGGTAAACTTTTGGCAAGTCAAGATAATATTTGAACTCTGTGGAGCAGTCTCACAGAAATGATGCATGTTCCTTCTCTTTAGCATGGAGTTTTAAAAATTATGTAGTCAAAATGTGTGGTTTGATATACATCACAGGTATATCTCCATGTCACCAAGCCTTTTTTTAACGGAATTATTTGTTCAGATTCTTTGCGTGTTCTGACTTTATCATTAAGAATTTCAAAATGCCAAAATTCACGATTTGAGGCAAACTGGCATTAAAAGTATGTGGGGGGGGGGACTCACCTAGATAGATGTTGTGTTGTTTGGGGTTTTTTTAATGAGGATTGTTCTACTTGTTCTAAGCAACCATACCTCCACCTTTTATTTTTAAATTTACAGTTAAAGCATTTTTACAAAAGCTAAACAGACTCATGGTAGTGAATGAATTACATGCAGTACCAACTAGAGCAGTGCACACTTATTACTACAGAGATTTACGAATACCACATACTGGTTTAACATCTGTTTTCACTCATTTTGTCATTAAGACTTACATTATATTTGGGTCAACCAAAAAAACCCAAAGAGATTTATAAAATTTTACAACAATTAAACAGTAATGTTTAATTCTACAAATGAATAAAGCCAACTACTGCAGCTCAATACGACAACAACAGGACTAACAGTAGTGAAATCATCTGTATGTACAATTTAATATATTACTGACATGTAATTCTTACAAAAAAAACATTAAATAACTTAGACTGACATCTCATAAAGCATCTGACTTTTGATTCATGAATTTAAGGTTATACGCTTTTAAGTGACAAATTATGTGAAAGTAATATAGCTAAAGATGAAAGATCAGTAAATCAGAACTCCCAGAGAACTCTGGCCCCAGCAAAGGACTAGTCTACTGCTTAACTCTCGCTGATTGCAATAGGCCAGGATTTTGCCTTCCCACTTTTTTTTTTTTGTTTTCTCGCCTAGAATTGCAATTTCATGGATTTTATTAAAATATAGTTTCTAGAACTGTACTCTTACAGTTTTAAAAACATTTAAATACCATGCTCTCAAAAAGAGCATTTATACAAAGTCTTATATTTACAATATAGACAGTTATGATCAGGTGTTAATAAGATCAACTCTTCCATGTAAGAAGAAATCTAAGCTTATGCGCTGAAGATTAATGTGTCAGTGTTTTAAAGTGGCTTGTAAACATATCTGAGAACAGATGTGGATGACTGAATTATCACTTAAAGTAGTTGATTAGGAAAGACTACATCACATACAAAAGTTTCGTTACCTCTAAGGAGGACTAAACCAGCACAACATTTGCAAATTATTTCCACAAGGCTGCACTGCCAGTTCTGTAACTCTGTGCATGACAGATGCTAATAGTTTGTCAGAAGACGACGATTTGCCTCTTCAAAGTGCCTTGGGGAAATAGTATGCTGGGTTTGTATTGGCATAGCATTCTCATTGTTTAAAAAGGAATTCTTCTATCAGTAAGACAAAAGTTAGTGAAAATTAAAATGACTAGACAAATCCTACAAAAATGAGTATCTCCATAAACCACCCAACACTTCATACGGAAATTTCTGCTCAGTTTTCCACGTTAGAAAACATCAAAAAGACCTACTAAACCTCTCTTAAAATAGCTTATCTTTATAACTGGAGAAGAAGGGAACAAACATTTTTCTACATACAAATATTTAATTCCATGCAAGATGGAAAACATGAGTGCACAATAAACTTCATTTTATACCTGAATAATTTATAAATTAATCCATTAAGAATAAAGCAGGGTCTATAGCAATTATATTGTTACATTTTAAACACATGCAGATGAGTTAACAGCAACATTTTTACATAAAGTTCAGTGCAAGAATGTATCTGCTTAATAAATAGACTAAAGATAACTATGTAATGCTTTGAGGTGTACACGCAGTATCTGTGCACATAATAAACTGGTTCTGAAAAGTTGTCCTTGTTTGTCTATAAACTACAAGTGCCCATTTTAAATAAAAAAAATCCATAATTATTCATGGGCTACTTCCCTGTGACACATGGTGTCACAAACATTGTGGTGAAGATGTAATACTGAAGTTAATCTAGAGATTATTTATTATTTTTTATACACAGTTTTTATACAATCAAGAAAAAGAGATACAATTTGTATCAACAAACAAAAGGTCATTTCTGGTTATTTGAGGCATTGCTCTCAGCTGCTTATACCATGCAAGAGAAGAGAATAAGAATTAATAGCAAATTAAAAATATAAAATGCTGGTTAGTAAGAAATGTTTTTGAAAACTGATCAAGAGTTAAATCTGTTTTCCCCAGCTATTACAAATGTCTGAAGATATTTTCCCCCATTAACAGAGATGATAACCAACTAATTAAAAGTTATTTTTAAACACCAAGTGTAAATACAGAATCACCTTCAAGTTAACTCATTTTACATACATAATGACATGGTCATTATATATACGCTACCTGTACCAACACAAGAATATTTGTTCTGTGTGAAATTATATGGTTATCAAGTATCAGTAAATTAACTGTAGTTGCACCTGTAATTGTGGTTTGTTGTTGGTTTGGGTTTTTTTGGGTTTTTTTTTTTTATATGACAGGAACATATTTTGCACATGATAAAGAGCCTACAAGATATTTTGAATCAAACCAACCATTACAGTAACACAAGTGGAGGAAATGATATAACTTTGTTCCTCAAACAGATAACTAGAAAGCAGCATGCAAGCCATTATCAAAACACCAGAAACAACCCTGACTGCAGCCTCACGTTCCGTGTGTTTCACAGTAAGAAACATTTAGGCAGTGTCACACCTTCTCATGAAGAAACAAAAGGCCATAAACCAGGCCTTCTCAACTTTCATGAAAAAAACTACAGTAGAAGTCAACAAGTCCTAGCTCGAGACGTATCGAGTTAGTAATGGTTCGAAATGTTGAAATATACAATGGATTCAAAAAAGGGCGTCCAGTCAGTGCAGCTTAAAAAACAATAAATGCCTCTTTTGGAGACATTTAGCTACAAAGGTTCCCACCCTGAGCAAGATACCAGTTGCACAAACAATGCCACACAAAATTATCTCACCTGTTGAGACAGGAACTCTAAAAGCCTTCATGAGGCAAATGCACACCTTTGCGTGGATCTGAAGAGCAAAAACCAGGCCAGCTTTGCCAGAAACCCAAACTGTAGCATCTCTTTTCGAGAAGCAGCCTTCCCCCTCCACCCCATCTCAAGTTGATCTTGTACAGCCACCTTGAATGTTACGCTCACTCAGACACCATTCTTGCCCCCAGAGGAAGGGCTGTAGTTACTGATGAACTTCCCTGTTAACATCCAGTTTCTGCTGCTTCAGGTTGAGTAAGCCAATCTACATAAAACTGACAATTTATTTTCAGCTTGTCTAGCCATCTGAGTCAGCAGCTGCTTACTGCACAGTTGAGAGGTGATTCTGAAGAGAGAAGCTACAGTTAAACATCTTTTTTAGTTTCTTGACTGGCGCTCACGCCTTCACACTCCTTAATGTTTTGGTCCTAATTTAGTAAAGTATTTGGCTTCCGTTGGATTGAGCCATCATATTGGTCAACATAACAGATAAACTCTTGGGGAACAGTTTTGAAATTTAAGTACCAACAACAATATTGACATTCAAAAGCTGAAATCAGTTTTTTTCTTTTACAAATGAAGTATTTTCATTTTTGTCAGGTTTACTTTTTCTTCAATATTTAATATGCCAGTAGGCAGTGTCAAATGACAAAGCTGAAACCCTAAAAGTCAGCTGGGTGTGTATAGAGCATACTTTTAAAGGCCGATTAGGTATCTATAAGCAAATTGAAAGTTTACATTAATACATGCAATATAATTGCTAACAATAATTTTGTAGTAACAGCTTTGAGACACTGAACTTGACATTGTAGTTCTTAATGAGCTATCCATGCAGCAAGGTATGCATTTCCTATAAAATACTATTAAAAATCCCTATATTTAAAATCTTAAAATTTACAATACAATCAAATCTATAGTGCCTCAGCATGTATATGATTGCTACTGTGTACAGAATTTTATACTATCTTAGTAGAAAATATTTACAATAGATTGGCCCCTTCCTTCTTCATTTAAGTTTTCCTCCAGATCCTGTATGCTGAATAGTTGCATTTATCCAAGAGAGGCTGTAATGCTTTAACGCCCTGTTCTTAATTTGGCAACAATCATAGCTGCCAGCTGTTGTGCATCTGTCATGTGGGGATTCTTTTCCATCACAGAAAGGACAATGCTTGGAGGGAAAATATTGCAGAGGTTCTTGTATGTTTGATACTGATGTTCTGGGATGATATGTGGTTCCCGTGGCTCACCACATATCCCAATCCAGGGATTCCTCCAGAGTTGCTCCATCTTCTCAGGCATGCTTCTTACCATTACAGGTTCATAACACGGCTGCATAAGGTTGTTACTCAGTGGATACGAGTGATAAGCGTAGGAGTCTGACGCGCATGGTAATGGATCCCAGCTAGCATGCTGCTCTCGACAGAGAGGTGGTCTTCTCTGCCTTGTAGGGTTACTTTCATAAAGCCGTGAGTCAGAAATACTGTCCATTCTTGTCATGACCAAGGCACGGCTTGGTTGTGCAGTTGATGGATGGACATTTTGAGGCACAGGGTATTCTCCTGGACAACTGGACCGTGCTCCAACAACTGGATGCTGGGCATGTAGGCCTAAGTGGGAAACTGACTGTTTGCGAAGGGATTGCTTAGGCTCTTCAGTTCCATAACTCTGAACTCTATTTAAGGCTTCATGGTAACCATGGGAAAAAGGCTGAAGACGATTTTGCGATGGCAGTCTGTGGATCTTCACATTGTCTTCTGGACTGGCATCTGCTACACCCAGATACAAGTCATTGTAAGAGGAGTAAGAATCATTACTTGTATGGCTTAAGCAATTGTCAGGACAAGGGCTTGAGTTTCTAGAATACATCCCCTGGTCCATATCAGCCCCGTAATAATCTGTGTTACGGATACTACTTATGCTCAAGTTGGAGAAATCACTGAGTAAGGAATAATAGCCATGGTCCCCCAATGATTCATATTTGGGATACTGGTCAGTATAGCTAACTGAGGCGCCATGGCTATTGGTGACTAGTATAGGAGGATATTGCACACTGGACATATGTTCCAGTGAGGATTTCTGATGCATGAACTGTGAGGAACCTGGCACCGGACTGCTTGCAGAACGAGTATTTAATGCACCAGCTGCATGGCTTTTTGGTGGAGGGAGCGTTGGTACACTTAATGCAGAAACCAGAGACGGGACAGAGCTGGCCTCGGACTTCCGGGCTACTGATAACTTTTCCTCAGGCTCCACAGCTACTGATCTAATGCTTGGATCTGACTGACGTTTTGGGGCAATGCGTTTCACTTCAGAACTGATTTCTCCTTTGGAGCTGGATGGCCCTGTGCCACATTTGGCCAAGGCTCCCTCACTCATAGTTTTCACAGCAGATAATTTGGCACTTATTCGAAGCTCATCCGCTACTGACCTTTGAGGCTGGTTTGCCCGTTCTGGGTGGTAATATTTACATTTGTGCCCATAGGTGCACTTTTTACCTGGAAAAAAAGTGTTTTCAGGTTAAATAAACCAAAACCTAATCAATACCACCAGTTGCTATCTTTTTTCTTTATATCATTCACCACTTCTCAACAGTAATATTTCTAAAGTAACCTCCTTAAGGAATATATATTGCATATACAGTCATAGACTTTGCTACCTGTATCCACGTGTATCACTGCATCAAGGGCAAGACACATCACTTTTCTTCTACTGGCTCATGGTTTCAATACTGACAATATACTCAATGCCATATAAAACAAAACAGCTCTAACACAGTTTGTATAGTTATGAATCTGCTTCCTTTAATGCAAACCAGAAGAAAATAGCAAAAAGCTGTGTTATCCACAAGGTGTATCTGGTAATCCTTAATTTTCTGCTACATTTTTTTTATTAATATGTGTATGAAGGGTATAACAATGAATATGGTGCTTGGATGGCCACATGAAAAATTGCCTGACTTTTAGACACTTACCGTAAGGACACGGTTGTTTCTTATGTTCAGGAATAACTGGCCTTTTCCTTAAGAAATTTTCAAGGCTTGGACCATGGCGTCCTAAAGGATCATCAGGAGGCATAAATCTAAGGAGAGAGAAATGAAGTGTGAATTTCAGTTTTTACTGAGGATTCTGAATTAGCAAATTCCCTTACTTTTGAAGAAAAAAACCCCATACTTGTCATTCACAAAAGAATACATTAGCAGCCGCTCCTCTATGAACTTCTTCCATTCTGGTTTTTCATTTTGAAGATCCCGATAGTTGTCATTTGATACAATGATGCCATCTGAGTCGAAAGCAAGTTTTACTATGAATCGATCATCATAGCAAACTACTCTTCTTCCCTGAACTCTTCGAGATGGGGTGAAAACAAGAATTTTTTCTTTCTCCAATTTACGTAAGATTTCTTGATCTGTAAAGTAATTTCAGTTGAGCAGCTTTTAAAAGAGTTTTAGAAGAAAGAAATGCAGCCTTTGAAATATGAAACTTCTTGCTTTAATTTCTGACAAAGTATTTTGTAATTAGGTTCAAATATGGTCCCTGTTGTCATTAAAAAAATGTCTAGATGCAGAATGCCATTTTATTTCTGAGGTTTTGAAAGCACTAGGTAAATATTCAATATTTAAGCTTCATAACCACTCTACTCCTCTGTAAACAAGCATGTACTTTTACTCAGTCTTCCTGAACACATCAAGAACTCAGTTGTTAACTGTATTACAATAGCCTTCTTGTTAGCTAGCCTAGAGTAAAACATAAGTACTTTCTATGGGTCAAAACACATGCTGCCTCTTCAGTGTTCAAGGTAATCCTACTAAATGAGT
Organism: Grus americana; assembly: GCF_028858705.1. Classification (NCBI taxonomy): domain Eukaryota; kingdom Metazoa; phylum Chordata; class Aves; order Gruiformes; family Gruidae; genus Grus; species Grus americana. The sequence continues at coordinate 81,158 of NC_072863.1, read as the reverse complement.
CCCTAGCCTAATACTACTGACTTTATACTCACCCCGCAATTAAGAATCAGTTCCTATATCTTTAATAACGGGAAAATTATGACTACTACCTCTCAAAAGTGTTGAAATGATCCAGTAATGTTACAGTAACGTTGTGTGAAAACACAACAATTCACTGGTGAAGAAACAAGCATTTAAGTTTTCAAACAAACAGGTGAGTGCAACATCGTGCAACATCACATCCACAGCCCAGTATGTAGTACTCATCAGAAAGATTACATGGTTGTGTCTTAATGCAATACTTTTTTTTTCTTTTTAACCAAAGGGTCAGAGAAAATACTGATCTGTTACCTGTAATTGGTGCATCAGGTCGAGACTGTTCTTTTCTCCATGCAGGTACAAACACAGTGATATCTTTATGCCCTTTTTCCAGAAACCAATCAACAGCTAGTTGAATCCCCCGACAGGAAAATCCTTCTTTATTCCCATGGCTGAAGAACATGCAAAAGTTTTATAAACATTAAGGACAAAAGTTACATTTGGCTTTGGTTTTTGTTGTTGTGGTGGTTTTGGTTTGTTGGTTTGGTTTTTTTCTTCTAAAGCTGCCATGGTCTAAGGTTACAAGGGAAACAAAGTCTGTATTATTAGACCAGATTACATAATTGGAAAAACCCAATTGTCCAGAGCTATTCGGCCATCAGATTACAGCAACGCTGATACTTAAAACTCTAGAAATGGTGAAATTTCACTATCCCAAAACAAATAAAGATCAAATTTTTCTGCTTTTTCATTTTATTAGCTGAGTTAATGAAAAATATCACTTTCCCCAACAAATTGAGCTTACATAAAATAGTACCATAAAAAGTTACCAATAACAGAAAAAGGAGTGAACTAACAATGCTGGTTGTCATGAGCGATAGGTGCTTTTAAACATCTAGATTTAAAAAATGAGTTTCTTTAATAGTGTTCTCCATTTTTTGTTACGACTTTTTCTCTTTAAGGGAAATAATTCTCTCAACGTTGTTTAAGCCCCGCCCCCACCAAGAAACACACAGGAGTCTCTAAAACAGCACACAATTCAGATAAAGGGGTTTAATTTTTAAAATGGCTTAAGAAGTCTCTGCAAAGGAAAAAAATTCTTCAGCAGTTTGACAGAAACTAAGTAGAATCTTAATTATGAATCTTACTCAGTCTACCTCATGGGTGCACCTATCTTGATTTGCTAAAGATAGAGTGAACTAAAGAATCAGGTTTTAAATCCTCTCAGGAAATAGATTAGGAATGCATGAATAATACATAACCATGTATATAAGAGAAGACTATGACAATTATTATATCCTTAGTAGTTAGTCTACACAGGTAAGAGACAGACACAGATCTTTGCATTATGGCTGGATTTCATATTTAGATTCAAGCCAACATTTTCTTTGGCTGAAAAACAGAGTGCATATATTACTGCTACACCATATAATTGAATAATAAAAACTAACAGTTCTGGTTCTTTTCAACTAATGTTGTAACTACTTGAGAAAAAAGTGTTCTGCCCTTTTTACTAAAAAAACCCCCCAACAAACCAACCAAAAAACCCACAAAAAACCCCCCAACAACCAACCTCCTTTGTTGCACTTCAGTTTGGCTAGCAAAGTGAGCTACTTCCAAAACTGCATTTGAAAGGGATAGACTAGTAAGCCAATGCTATGCTATGCTCTTTGATGCACACTCTTCAAAATGTATTAATTCAATTTTTGCCCCCTCCTTTCTCAACACAGCGGCAATTTTTGATCAATTGTGATAGGATTGATGCTGTCCAGTTAGTTTTGGCACCTACCAGTCATTATTTCTGGAGAGACTTATATATTAATTTGTGAAAGGGGAAAAAAAAAATAATTAATTTCTTCAAATCATTTCATTCATTGCAAAAGTTGCTAACTGATTCACATCAGCAAAACCCTCACTACGAAAGAGTGGCTGAGTGGCCAGGTCAGGGAAGGTTACACAACGCTGTAGAGGCAGGGGAGGCCACGCGCACCAATGACACTCCCTATTAGAAAAAAAGACAAGGGGTCTAGTTAGCAGCGCTGGGCAGAAAACGCAGGAGAGGACTCTCCGCAGCAGCCCTGAAGCGCGTGGGCAGTCCACGCAGTTGGCTGTAATTAAGGAGGCTTTGTGTCGCTATATAACGCCAGGTACTCCTCCCGCTACTTAAAGCGGCTGGCATTTGACTGTACACAAAGTGGCACCAAGCTGCTGCACCATCCTGTTCCAAGCTGTTAGTTCTGTGTAGCTTCCTCCAAAACTGTTTACTTCAAGAAAATTTCAATACGGAAAATGCAAATGGCTCCATTTTCCATATATATAGCCACCTTTCAGTTACAACATATACATTTTACCGTAAAGGCAAAGCCTTAATTTGCATCATCAATAACTGCAGTATTTTTAAGCACAGGTACAGAAAAAAAAAGGAAAGAAAAAAATTAAATCGAATATTGGTGATGTTGCTTTACAGAAACATCTTTTGGATTGATGTAACCACAACGTGGCACTGGAAAATCCTGTATATAAAATACTCTGATAGGATTAGGGATGTTTATGTATTTCAAAACTCAGAGTACTTGACACATCTATAAAAATCTGAATTTTCTTAATACATTTAAAAAAACTAATTCAGATCACAAATTCTTTCAGAGCAGAAAACTGATACTAAAGGAAATGTATTTTGTGAACACTACCTGAAGAAATCTTGATATCACTGATGGCTAAAGAGACTGTTTAAAGAACTCCCTCATAGAAAATCATGCTTTCTCAACGATAAACAAATCATTGGCTAGCTGAACTGTCTACTCTACAGACACGCTCAAAAGTGGCATGGGACAGATACCACTTGAGTTAATGTTGCCCAAGCAGCCAAGCGCATGCGTGTACGCACGTCTGAAATTACAAGCACCGTATCTGTGTGAGTCAGCATGTTTAGCTCATGCACATCCCTGTACCGATACAGCTAAATTGCTTTGAATTCTGAGCAGGCTGCATCAGCAGGAGCTCAAATACCCTGAAGTCCACTGCATATCATCAGCATACACTGCATGTCATTTTAGAAAGAACCAGGTTTTCCTCCCGTATTTGGTTGCCTCTGGACATTAAAGAAAAATAATTTTCAATATTGTTCTAGTACTTCAAAAGATTAAACCCATCCACAGAAAAGCACACTACAGCTAGATTGCTAAAACAAAAGATTTGAGGGGAGAACTTTGTTTCAAAAGGAGGGGAGAGGAATTAGAGTAACAGCATAATTAAAAGCCTGGACTAAAAAGTCCATAAAAAAAGATATATTATCCGTGTAAATACAGTACATGACTTAAAATAATTTTGCCATTGATGTTGATTGTTCTCATAAATATTTTAGTGATTTATTCTTTTCAAATGTTGTGACAGGGAGACCCACCTCATAGCCACATTGCTTCCGTCAATGACAATTGGCCTCAAGTTATCACTGTTATCCACAACTTCATCTTCAAGTGACAATTCAGGGCTTGCTATTTCCTTTGGGCAAGGGCCTCTTGGCACCACAGTACTAGTGGTACCGCTGGCACTGCTTTGTCCCTCTGATTCACTTTTGTTGCCAAGTCTCACAAGCTCTGCCAGAACATCATTGATGAGCGCATCTGCTCCCAATTTATTCAGTACGGCCTGGATCTGATCTCCCGCATACCCAAGCTTTAAAGCAAAATCCATTTTAGCTTGGTATTCCTTGTCCAAATTTGTTTTGCATTCATCTAGCTTCAAGTCTTGTGTGATACTGCTCTGTGAAAAACTTGGGCGATCCAAACAAGGGGACCGACAGAGTGGCCGGTGTGGTTTAGTGGAAACCTCCTTTTCTCTCCACTGAGTATTGCTACAGCTGCCTCTGAAGTATGGTTGCTCAGGTTCACTTTCTGAGCTCGTCCATTCCTCAGATTCAGCACTGCATTCCCCAGCGTCTTGTTCCACGTTTCTGTCTTCTCTGGAGTGCCTCTTCTCCATTTTCAGCTTCCCTACCATAGACCAGGCCGTCATCACGTTCAGCTTCCAGCCAGAGATCTCAGTTCTCTTTCATTTCCAAAGCCACCTGGAATTCATACTCAATTGCATTGTGTTGGCCAATTAAACATTTACACGAGTCTGGAGTTAATTTGCCTTGCTTACTATGTTCTGGCATAAACAACACCAACATGAAGTTCCTTCAAAAAAAAAAAAAAAAAAAAATTAGCTTTTGACAAATTCTGCGAAATACTCAACTACAATGATTTTGTTTACAAGTCAGTAGAGGTCTCTAGTCATTCACATTTCTGTAAAAATTGATCATAATAAAGCATATAATTATGTTGTCTTTTTAATCACACATTAAACTCTCTTTCCCTCCCCCAGTTACTCTACGTACAAAAAAAAATTACACTTCCCACACAATAAACTTACAGCTGGGATTAATGGAGTATCTCAGTAATATTTAAAGATAATACAACAGAAAAGGGTGACCCACCACTTTTACTAGAAACCTGTCTTTACAGCCGTCTGCTGCAGGAACAGCCCGTCTACATCAGGAACAACTGTGTGGAGTTCCAGCATGCGTAAAATTTAACACAAACCATTTCGGCTTCTTGCAGTAAACTTGACTTGTTGGTTCTGACAGTAAACCCTTACTGAAAGCTGGCTGTTAGACAGGCAGAGGTCAATAACAAGATGCACAAAGGTTCTGCACAACGATCTTCTTGTGCTCTCTTTACTGTACCTGCTGCACTGAAAATTCCAAAATCAAGGATGGATATTACTGCATTTTGTCAGAAAGTCAGGATAGACACTCATAATTCTTGTCTTATACCAGAAGAAAAATTGTTCAAGGAATTCTAGTGAGAGGTCTGACAAACTAGAAGTTTCAAGTGACCTGTGAAGGGCTGAACTGATGTCATACAGCCTTTGAAAAATAGTTTTTAAAAGGAATTGCACCTATAGCAGTGCATGTTTTAGATAAAATAGTAAACTAAGACCTAGATATAAATACACGTAACTGGAGAAAATTGATTACCAAAGTAATTAGCTAGAGGCCTACTTTCAGAAAGTCCCACTTTCCTCTCCTCTGTAAACCAGCAGACTTGAGAATGCAGGATCCAGCGTGAGTAACGAAAAATAATGATGTAATAGCCTTGAAGAAACCGTTTATATTAAATCCACTTTCTCATTTTGATAAATCTTGCTTTTGTTAAAGTCACCTCTTTTAGATGTAGCTACAGACAAAGAGAAGACAGACTGAAAGATAAAAAAATGAAAGGGTACCAAACTTCTGAAAGAGCACAGTTTTAAAGCTACATCTACTGCGGAGACTTCTGTCAGCAAAGATGTAGTCTGAAGAGGCATGAGAAGCATGATCCTGGATTTAAACAGCAGTCACAGAAGACAGACCTAATATTGACACCAGTATTCCAATATACCTTTGCTTTTAACAGTATAACCAGTTACCTTTGTGTTCTGACAAATGCTGTACATACAAGCTGTGGATGCGTGAAAAGCTCTTTCCCAGGATTCCTGTGAGAACTTTTGTGACACAAAATAACATGGCTTGGACACTGGAACAGAGATTGGTCAAAGATGTCCGTTCCTAATAAGCTCCTCATGCACCCAAAAAGAAGTAAAAATAAAATAAAAATTCAAAAGTATAACTCACGGGGTTTTTTGGGGTTGTTGGTCACTAGTGTAACCAAGAGTAAATTTATCTCTCTTTCATGCACCTTTTTCGTCTCCTCTCATGTCTCTTCCACTCCTTCAGACTATAAACAGGCATTAAAAGATGACAAAATTTTCCTCAAAAGAGAACAAGCACTCAGCCAAGTATATGAATTATTTATATACAGGACATTATCAAATACACTTGTATTCAAAAGCTTTTTAAAAATCCAATCCCTGTCTCCCCAAGAGACCACAGTGGCTCTTACTTAATTACTGTGGTCTACCAAAACAGCAAATAATAGGAGAAATACTCCCTTAATGTACAGCAGCGTAACTCCCTTGATGTACACTAATGCCAAATCTAGGGACTAAAAATAAGTATTGGAATCTGTCTTGGGGGAAAAATTGTGTCTAGCATAGCTAGAAGAGCATCTTTGACATTGTTCTTTTATTATTTATTTGATTTTTTCCCTAAAAAATAGAACTTTAAATTTTTCCACAGAACAAAGTTCAGTAGATAGTGAAATCAAGAGAATAATAATGGAAATGCTGACATGCATGAATATATTAATTTAGTGATGTAAAACAAACATAATGAATATAAAACCAAAATCTTACATACTAAAAATATCTTTAAAATCAAAACCTGATTTTTTTTTTTTTTCCTGGAAAACAGTATGGACATTTTACAAAGCATTATAAGCCACAAAAGAAAAATGAAGGAACCACCAGTGTGCACATAAGTCAAAGCTTATTCATTCTGAGTTTTCATATCCTTTCATTTTTAGGTAATAAGATGCTAAAAAAATCATAGTCCCTAATATACCACTCATCTCAGAAAGCTTTCTTCCTTGATTATTTCCCTACATTAAATGGTGGTTTTCTGTTGCCTATGGGAGTATTTCAGAGAACAACAGGTCTAGAAGAGTGATAAAATTTTAAAATCAAAACCATAAAAATGTCAAAGTATCTCTAAGACAAGTCCCTATTGGCCTAACAACAAAACCCTGAAATTGTCTCAAAGTGAAACAAAGATTATTAATTTGTAAAACATTTACACAGTAATATATAATTACTTTAAACAGGCCAAACAGTAACATTCTACAAGACTGCACTCTAATTTATGCTCTTTTGTTATACATCTTACTTGACTATGGTAAATTTACATATTGGTGGTGACGGTAGATATACATCCAGAATACAATGAACTCCAACCCCAGTTTCCAGTGACACTGGAAAGTACCTACCTACTAAAGGTGGGTATTTTACGAATTTCTGTTTTTACAAATGAGCAATTTTAGGTAAATATCTTAGATTGAAATTTTATTTATTTGTGTGCTTTGTTTGCTTTGGGGATAGAGATATTTCATATTCTATTCAATTCACTTATGACCTCTTATGAGTGGCTAAAAGAGAATTACTCCCATCATTAACTGTAGAGCGGGGGGGAAAGGTTTAGAAGAAAAAAACTAGAGTATTCTAAAATATAGTCCTAGTTCTCATATCACGTGAAACACAGTCTGAGTGAAAATTTCTTTTGATGAATATGAACAGCAAGATTTTCAGCTACAGCTGTGTGGTTCTTAGGTAAGCAAGAAAATTAAATAGCAAAGGTGACTAGCTTCACCGATAACCATTAATGGTCTCAAAATTATTCCAAGCAGTGCCACATGTAATGGCTCTTACTTGTTCCTGTTCTTTTTGTGATACACATACATGCAAACACAAACATACGTGCATGCAGAGGGCTGCTCAAAAGCCTGGTTTCCTTAGGAAATCAAGCTAATTAAAGAAAATGCTAATGACTTATACCTAAAAAACCTGAAAGGCCAAGTTTTGAGTCAATCAACACTATTTTTAATACAGAAGAACCATATTCTAAGTCCTTTGTGCAATATGGAATAAAAACACAATTTCCTTGCCTTTGAATGGAAATTCCAATGATGATTAGTTAGGTTTAGTTCAGATTAGGTTAGATTTAGATACTTGCTGGTCTTTAATATTATTCATTCAAAGAGTATCCCTCTAAATACTTAGATATCATTATTATTACCGTACTCTGTATTTTCATTTGAGATAATTTTCTCTTGCATAGCACTAATAGCAGTATATTTACAACCCAAGTACTTGTCAACATAGAAGTATTAATGAGCTTAATCTGGAATGGATTTTAATTAGGTCTCACGTATAACCTTGTACCTTGCCAGAACTAAAACAAAGGATATAAAAAATTATTATAAAAAAAATTTAAAACAACAAGGTTATCAACACACTGCACCCTCAGCTTACAAAACACTGCATCAAAGTAACACTTCATAAAACCTGTGGTAAGACTCATTTTTTTCAAATTTATGACACTGTACTGCTTTGGCACTGCACAAAGAACAGTGTGATTCTGTTGGTCCAAGTTAAAGGTCTCCCTTCTTTTTCCCCAAGTTGTCATCATTTCTTCAAGCGTAACGTCACAAGAATGTTTTTTTGGCTTTTGCTAAACTTATCATGCCTGTTTTTCCACCTCTAGTAAATAATCCTAACCCCTTTGCCAGTGGAAATCTCTTAAGCGACTGGAAATAGCCTTGAAAGTATGATGAAGAGGAAGGAGGTTGTTTAGGTTTTCAAATTTACTGTTAACTTCTCCATTGGTTTTATTTCAACAAATGATTTTCCAGAAGTAATCCATTTAAATCAATTTTTAGAGGACCAAATTTACATTCTCTTATAAACATTTAAATATTAAACTACCAGAAAAATATTCCTTCCCAGATGGAAAGTAAATCAACTGGACACACTCAAAGAGATATTTTTTTTTATAGTTATGAAATAATCTGGGTAACACTATCACTATTACTTCCACATATAGATTTTTTAACTTTTTTTTTTCTTTTTTTAAATGACAACTATAGAGCTCTGGCTTTTAATTTTTTTCTCCTCTTTCTTATCTGGAAAATAATATATCTTATATGCACATAAACTGATACCACCATTTTTTGCATTGTCCCATTTCCACATACATATCTCTAGTTTTCTGTTATTTAACATCATATAAGCAATTTATCATCAATTTGTCCTTCTCCAAAAGTAAGATCTTATTTTAACAAGAAGATAGTTTGATTGTAGTCAGAGCTAAGTAATCCTGAATTCAAAAATTATTTAAAATATAAACAAAGAAATTGAATTCTAAGAACGATTTCTATTACTGCTGCTGGCGTACTCACGTCTGTCACACAAAGAAAGCGGCTCAGATACAATCCACGTTAGGAAGAAGCATTGTATATCTAGGAGGACTGCTCTCTGCCAGTCCTGTGCTGTGGTTTACTGTTCTTTGGTTGCTAGTGATAGATTGGTGGATCTGTTAGGAAAGCTCACTGTATGGAAACGCCCACTTCTATGACTCATCTTGGAGTTTCTTGTCTTTTTTCATTCATGTCAGTCTTTGCTTGAAAGCCACTAACCTACCTATTACCCCACATTTATCACTATGGATGTACTGTGTGCATTCACAGACCGTGATCCAGACCCTTGTCCCTGAGCAAACCAGCTCTCAACAGTGAGAAAAGGCATAGCTACAGAATCTGATTACTGCTTGTCCTCAAATTGCAGTTGTGGGGTTTTTTTTTTAAACTAAATCTGCAATCCTATTCTGGAACCCAGGATCACTACAGTACAGATACTACCTCTTTTCAGTCAGTCAGTATTTTTATCTTACAAGCCTGTCAGCCACTGCCTTTGTCAACGTCCTGGTTTTGGCAGGGCTAGAGTTAATTTTCTTCCTAACAGCTGGTATAGTGCTATGTTTTGGATTTAGGATGAGAATAATGTTGATAACACACTCACGTTTTAGTTGTTGCCAAGCAGTCAAGGACTTTTTAGCCCCTCATACTGGCTTGCCAACAAGAAAGCAGGGGGCACTCAAGAAGCTGGGAGGGGACACAGCCAGGACAGCTGACCCAAACTGACCAAAGGGATATTCCATACCCTATGATGTCATGGTCCATATATAACTGAGGGGTTGGCCAGGAGGCAGGGGGGCTCAGGAACTAGCTGAGCATCAGCTTCGGGTGGTAAGAAACTGTGCTGTTCATCACTTGATTTGTATATTCTTTTATCATCATTATTATGATGATCATCATTATTATCATCTTCCTATTCTGTCCTATTAAACTGTCTTTATCTCAGTCCATGAGTTTTACCTTTTTTTTTTTCCTTTTTGATTCTCTTTCCCATCCCATTGAGGAGGAGGGGGGTGGGGGAGTGAGCAAACGGCTCTGTGATTGTTTTAGCTGCCGGCCGGGTTAAACCATGACAGTCAATGCCAACAGTCCAGACATAATCAGTACCACCACTCTGAAAAGGCTCAGAAAGAGCCCAAAGAAAACACATTCTAGAATTATGATGACAGGCTACGGATGAATTAAACAAGCGATAACTGGAATATAAGAAAGACTACATGAACCTTTCTGGTATTGTTTCAGTTCACTGTTTCTGCAGACACCTTGACAAGGTAGTACTTTCTGGGCACACTACAGGAGTTTATGGAGAGATTTTAAAGGGACGAGTGGAAAGAAATTATGCATTTAATATACATGTGTGCAAACATACACATACGTATCAAAATAAGCAGTGTAGGAAAGGATCTTAATATGAAGTGAGAGCCTGGATAAATGCTTTGGTGGATTAACAGAAAGGGAAGACTCAATCTCAGCCATCTCCCTAGCCATAACATTGAGAAATCTCAGAAGTAATCTTGCTGCATGGGACTAGGAAGATAGCCAAGTCTAAGAGGATTCCTAGATTTCAGGCCCACATATCCAGGAGAAATGAAAGCAGTGTTTCAGCCTTTTTCAGTTATAATTAGAAGCTGAACGTTTAGGGGGAATTGTAAAATTCTATTCTAAGCCAGAAGTTTGAGCAAAAGGAGAGAAGATCTGCAGATGAGAGATTTGTGAAGCAAACAAACAGTTCGAGCCATTTTAATTAACTCCCCAATAACATGGTATAGAATAAAGACTGAAAGGCAACAGTGATGAGAGTTGGGACCCTTTACAGAAGGAAGATAGATGGGGGGAGGAGGAGGATAAAGTGCAGAGACAAGGTGATAATCTCAACTCTGCATACAAAGTTAGCCTGCAAATGCGGTATGTCTTTATCAGGGTAGTATCAGACTGAATAGTACAAGAGTGAAGTATGGATTACATTTAATCTAGTGCAAGCAATTAACGCATCATGTAGAATAGAATGACAACTTTGAGGCAAAGTCTTTGGACAGGCATATATTAGTTGAACTCTATTTCTGGAAGCAATAGGTGATCTACTGAAAATTCTCTATTACCTCATCGCCTTTATGCTCACTTTGCCCTTTACGTGCACAGAAAAAAGTTACTGGAAAAAAGCACTAATAATCAGTTTACACAACTATCCTTGCAGCTAGTTTTTCATTTTTTTTGGTTTTTTATTGCTTATATTGTACACTTTTTAAAGTTAGTATAGATGCATTAAGGAGTTATCACACAGGAAAAAATAAAAATAAATCCGCTTACAAGTAAAAACAGAGCAAAAATTAAAAAAACATAAATAATTTGAGTGACAGTTGATTTTGATGATAACTACAAAATTGAGAAATGAGTCAGTGTGCCTCAAAATTTTCTCAGAGGAATAAAAGCTCATCTCATAGGTCATAAACAATAACATTGTATCACTGAAATTAGCCTTTGTTTAGTATGAGTTACATTCTCTCCAAAGACAGCTGAACATGAACACACACTTAAGGACAAAAAAGAAAGCTATTAACAATTTCTGATTTGAAGGTATTATAACTCCAAAATATATATCCTGCAGCTTTAAAATTTTAATTCTCATTATGTTCATTGCTAAGCAACCAAGTTTTCTTATTAAACACCTCTTTCAGCAGAGTCACGACTGACTAGTAGAATTGATAATGTGATTCAGAGAAAGGAGTGAGGCAAAATTATCTATATTTTGTTCATAAAGGACCAAACATAAAGCATCTATTTAATTTTCCTGGTATTAAAACAGAGGGAAAATGTCTGCTCAGTAATAAAGTGCTGTAATATTTATGAAAAATACTTGGAAATTATTTAACAATTACTATTCAAATGACAATGTCTATTAAGGAGCTGGTGCTAGACATACTCTATTCAAAGCCTGTTCATTTCAGAAGGACCAACAGGATTTCTCCTTTTGTATTTTTTAAACTGCCAAATAAACATCGTCACAAGAATTAAAAAACCTGGCACTCTTTTATTAAGAAAGTTTATTCCCTCCATGCCTTCCACATGAATTTTAACGTCTTAGTACCGCTCTTTACTCTTCATCTCACTAACTTCTTATTAGCATGCTCCTCTGCATGTTCTTCCCTGTAAGACAGGCATACAGGAAGAGGCATCCTTCAGGAAGAAAGCTGTTCTAAACAATATCCAAGTCTTTGATTACTGTGGCTATTTCTACATCATCAGAACCTGACTGAAGTACACAAAGACATATATCCAAGCTAATTTTCATGTAGCTAGCTCAGGCATTAAAAGCAACCAAATCATAACAACATGGGCTTGCTTCAACACAAACTGCATAAACCTAGCACGATCCCAGGTTGCTGGTTCTACAGCACATGAATGAATGAAATCCATTCTGTCATTTCACAACTAGACAACAGGTAGGGCTGATATACTGTATATCTCCTACAACTGCACCTCAATAGATTACAGTGTAGACAGTGTATAAGCCTACTAACACAGAAGCTGACAAACTTCCTGGTTACACACGCACCGATTACAGTAAATTAAGCATCTAAAACCATGGAAACAACGTGAGTAGAGAGAAAGAAGCCTTCAAAAATTACTCAGTGTTCAGAGACACTGCATCCAACAGGATCTGCAACACGACAGTGTGCTACAGCACGGACTAGTGGTTACTCTAACGACACGTTCTTGGAGTACGTCTTTGTGATCTTAAAAGACTTCCCCAACACATGACTAATTGCCATTTTCAAGACATTACAATTTGAGCCTGCAGCACAAAACCACCCCAAATGGAAATGCACTGCACAAGTCTTCAGGAATGTGACAAAGCAGTACTTATTAGGCAGTAGTTATTGTCCGAGGACAAAGAGCAGCTCAGGATGCATAGATGGCACTGGACTTTGGATTAGCCCTTAATTTTGAAAACCGCATTTCTACAGTGCCCATGAAAAAAGGTGACACAACTCAACATTGGTGTTTTTCATAGCACTGAAGACACAACCTTCTCGTTGTATTCTTACTTCTGGAGTAGTACAGATATTACATATTACTGCTTGCCACTTTGAGTATTTTCTGAAGTAGGGAACTATTTTATCTACTGAGAAAGAAGTGCTTAAAGATGACAAAGTATATGAGTCACAAATAAAAATGGTAGCTTTTTCTCATTCTAATTATACACTTAGGTGGTACACATCTGCTGGGACAGATTCACAACTGAAGAAAAGCAGAAAATATTCTAAAATTAACATTTGGGTATTCTGGAATGGATTTAAAAAAAAAAATTCGGAAGAGTTGCGCTGCATGACATTACATGCAATTCTCTTTTGTCCTTAATAAAAAGAAGAAGGGGTAGTGATTTGTAGTGTTTTGCCTGTGTGTTTATACACCTCGAACCACTAGATTTCAATATTTATCGTTACTTTAAACAGGAATACATTACAGTTTACACATGCATACCATAATAATACATATGTTATAATTCAACAGGAATTAATCACTTTCACCAATTTATTTTTTGAACCTTAGAATTAATTATTTTCAGCATGTAATAAATGTGGTAGCTTAGCATATTTAATTTTCATTTACTGTGTCAAGTGTTGCAAGACTGTAGGAAAATAGGATAAAGTGGGCTTTGTAGAAACTTTTCCTATTTAAGTTGGTCATTTTGAAATTAAAGTGACTCCAAAATGTGATCCTTTTGCAAAAATACAATATTCATAATTTGTAGTCACAGTTTCAAGCATACCTCTCAGTAATGTAAACCAGATCATATGACCAAGCACTCTGAATTTATCTAGCGGGACCTGGAATAAAGAATTCTGCCCTTTCATTCCCTTTAAAACCATATTTTACATAGCTTTCTTAAGACTGTCCTAAGAGCTTTTGTACTTAGCAAACAACACTCATATAAGCATCAAACCATTCACAGATGTATAGCACATATATTCTGATAGAGCATCTATAAAAAGACCAAAATATATACGAGTCACTCAGTGAAGGAAAACAAGTATATCAGGCTTTAACCAAGATAAAAGCAGCTGGCTTTTGATGCAAATATCATTAACATCACTTATAGTACTTTGATTGCTGAGGAGTGAGTAATCTTCCTCATTTAAAAGGAAATCTTATCTTCTTATTTGAAGATACTCGAACACATGTTCAAATACCTTCTGTGCTTTTTAATCTAATAAATTAAACCAACTTGTTTCTGCATTCTAGAAGAGATGGTCTAAACCAAAGACCTGAGCACAGATCTGCAGCTCATTTATACATTTAGAGACATGTATAATCAGTATTCCCAGAGCATGCACTAAGTCAAATAGCATTTTTAACAGAAGCATTAAAATGGCAGATCGGAGTTTTTAGTCCCCTGATAGTCAGCGCCATATAAATGACAGAGTTTTGATTCAGTTTAATGGATTTTTTCTTACCTTACTACACAATGTCAGTCTCAACACGTTAATGGGAAGTTTCAACACTGTCATTCTGATGAGCAGAGAAACCTTAAATTTACACAAATCGGAGGCCTAATACTGTATAGTCTTTTATCATTCCAAACTCAGAATAACATCAAGAAAAATATTTTACTTTTTCTACTCATTACGACTTCTTCGAAATAAAACACTGCTATACATTCAGTCTAAAGTAAAGTACTAGCAGGTAATACCAGTAGTGAACACCTTGTCCTTAAAATTAATATTGAAACCACAATTGAAAAATAGCCTGCTGGCTACGGCTAGTAATATTTCTTATTTATAAACTTCCTCCTCTCTGAGCATTTTAAAAGAAAAGCAAATTTGCCATTTCTGTTTCTGCATCCATCTCTCAACCACCTTTGGAGTAAAACAATAAGGAGTGTGACTTAGCACACTCCTGTTACAGAGGCAAAGAGCAAAAGATTTTCAGTGTTGACTCATCAGTTAACATGAATGTAATCATCACCACCCAACCCTGAAGGGGATATTCTTTCTTAACAAATGCTGAGGGAACACTCGTAATGGTAGAAGAGGTTCAGCTGTGCAGAGAGGACTGAATTTGAGGAATCCACACACCAGAACATATAGAACTAGCAATGACTTTAGAAATACCACTAGGCTTTACCTTTCTGATCTTCTGTATCTTTTTGTGCCTACACGTGTCCTGTCTGCACAGAACAGTGATGGAAAAACCCCCACTATATACACACACATACAGCCACAGATAGATAGAGTCGCCCATATATAGACAGATTCAGGACTTATGTGTATATGTAATCACTTGATAGTTTTTCCTTCCTAAATGCTGCAAAAACTTAAGTCACACAGTTGTTCTACCAACTTCTATTCCACTGTCCCTGAAATCCCTCTACCACAGCTGGCTCAGTTTAAAACAAATGATGAATGCTGTGCGAGAACTATGGAAATTCAGAGTCACTGCCAATGATGTAAGGTAAGGCACTAAGCTAGCAGATCAGTTAATTTTCAAATTTGATGAGAATATCCGTGGGTATGACAACTTAGATTCGTGCAATCTTGCCGCAGACTCTTAACCAAAACACCTAAGCTAAGAACTTACTTGTCCATGACTCTCCCTACACTATGAAGAGGCTGACAGGCTCATCATGCCATCTGGAAAGGGGATTGGGTGGGGATTTCTTTTTTTGAGGGGGGAGTTAGAGGAGAAATTTTTATTTTTTTTTAAACACAAAGAGGAACAACATCCTGCAACACAAAGGCAAGAAAGAACCATCATGGCAGACAAAAATATCTTACACAAGCATTGTCATGCAAGAAAGTAATTGTCCAACTACCTCCCTAAGAACCTCAGTTTCTCACTTTCCATTTCAACATTGCTGAATACAAGTGATTAGTGTTTGGCTGGACTACCGAACAAGGCATCAGAGAGCAACAGCTCCATTCAGCAATGACAAGATATTCAGCTGAATTACATCCAAGAGCCACTGCTTACTTCCCAGACTGTGAAAGTTAATGAGCACAACCCTCCCTTTTTATGGTCTTTTTATTTGAGCAAAATTAGATAAAATACTACAACAATTCTAGTGATCAAGACTTAAAAAGAAGAAAACAAACAAACAAAAAAAACCCCAAAACTTCCCATATCTGCCACTGAGTTCCAGCAGGTTACAAAGTCAGAGATCTTGTTTTGGCTGACCTTGATGGAAACTTCCTTGTTCAGCTTAGCAGAAATGGTACTGAGTTACTATGCTATTATGCTCGACCTAAAGACTAAACAGAAAAGCATAGCACTTTGCTGCATCAGAAATAAGACCTCAAAGGCGGCGCTCGGAACTTCATTTTTCTAACTCAGCTCAAACTGTTGTATTGTACATCACAAACATTAGGTATCTGCCCTGCAGGATTGTCTGACAAGTTTGAAAAGTATGACTGAACATATGTGGCACTTTTCCTTGGCTAACCTTTCATAAAGGATTCAGAAATTAACCTAGAGACCATTTCAGACAATGCCAGGAAAAGCAAAACATGATCCTGTTAAGAGACAACAGGGAAATGAGTAAAGGCATTTCAATTAGCTAGAAGTTTGAGAAACCATGGCACTTCTGAAAATCCAAAATACAACCTATTAAACACTAAGGTGACCGTAGATGTGGAACATTAAATAAAACAATGTATTCTTTGCTGTGCAAATATGCGATCAATCCCTAGGCCCAAATCTACAGCCTTTACCAAGCCTAACCTTGCAAAAGAAGTTATTTTGCTTTGGTGATGACTGCAGGATTTAATTCAAAACATACAATAGAAACAATACCATAGAATAGAAAACCTGGGAGGCAGGTATCCATTTTTCACCTCATTCTTAGCATATTACGGAGTTTAACAAAACTGAAAAATTGTACTAAGAAACTACAATATCACCTCAATATTTGAGGTACTTCACATTTATTTCAGTAAATACTTCAAATGATCACTGATAACAGTATTAGGCTATACATAAAAGCAGTGGCTAGTATGTCACATAGAGGACTTGAAATTGCTTGTGAAGGAGTCAACTACAAATTAAGCGTGAACTGAAGAGAAACGCAGAGGTAATATAGAATTTAAGCATCTTACCGAAAACTTCACTCATTTTGTCACACTCATAAGTACGAATTCAAAGGGACAGGATGGACATACTTGGAATTATAAGTAGAGGAAGTGGCATTTTAGCTGTTTCTTAAGATACATCATTTGCGTGTGGAGTTAAGCAATTTCTTGACCTAGAAAGAACAGGTAGTGCTGAGCACAAGACAAGTATAAAGTACAGGCCAGACTTCTGAAGGGAAGGAAATGGAATGTTTCTATTGCATTAGGTATTCAACCACACTTCCTAAGACAGAGAAAAAAAAAAAAAAAAGAGACAGTAAACACGCATTCAAAAAAAGGTGTTATAACAATAATATAGTACCTCTTTCCACCACCTCTTTCTAATAATCTTAAGCAGTTACAGCTAGCATTATTTCTACTCAAAAAGTCTGTTGTTCCCGACCAAGGCAACATTTACACTTCAGTTGACGACATTATGTAAAATAGGAGCAGGAGCATAACCCCTTAGAAGATTACTTGTTAGCAGTTCCTTATAAACTGAGATCATGTATTCAGATCTAAAACCAAAGCAATACACTGGCTCTCCTAAACTACATTCTGATAGGAGGCCGTTATGTATTACCTGCTCTGCAGATCTAAATGACTCATTAATGCTCTGGGAAGGAAAAAAAAAGTTGTGATTGCAGCTAAGTCGAAGACCCATCAAAGATGTGATGCATCTTATCATCTTAACTTACACCAATTCTAATTTTGTAATTCAATATTTAGAACACTACTTTGATAGACTAAAGCAAATGTTCCTTTAACCAAAAATCTCATCCAGAAGCAATCTTTGAGAAACCTGAAAAACGAAAGGTATTCTGTTTCTAAAGGTCTCGGTATACTGGGGGACCCTCACATGCTATGCCCTCCAACAAGAGGCAGGATGTACTCAGCTGTTAGGATATATGCTGTCTGTAACAACTTTAGAAGCTACTGAAAAAATATGCCAGAAGCAGAGACACACACCTCGCTCCGTAAGCATCAAACAGTACCTTCACGGAAAGCAGCCAGAGGAGCTTAAAGGTATCTTGTGCCGTTAGATTTTCACACCTGTTACCTCGCTTTCGCAAAACCAAAGTCAGTCCATTGCTAATTAGGTCTGCTTTGAGCAAGGTGTTGGGACTAGACCTCCTGAAGTCCAATCCAAACTAATTATTCTTTTATTCTAAGATTCCTTCATTCTTATCGTGACAACACTGCTCATTTCCAAGGTGAAGAAGCTGGAAAGGCATCTTCAAGAAGACAAGTGAAAAAGCCTACTGCTTTGCTTTCAAAAACAAAACCAGCAAATCCCTATGCTCCAGCAACTTCATCTCTCCCCCTCTAAAGGGAGATCTACAAATGGACTAAGCCTGAGAGAGGAAGGGGTTTTTGTGTGGTGGGTTATTTTGTTTTAGGGAGTGGTTTTCTGTTCATTTTTTAAATCAGGACAACCTACAAATCAGAAAAGGGAAAGACTTGTCAAAGAGTCTGAAATTAGTGTTTGATCTTAAAAAAAAAAAAAAAAAAAGCGGAGGGGTCAGAGGGGGTAATCACGTGGTTATTAGTTTAAAATTCTCAGACTTACTTTTGACTTTATGTGATTTGGCTGAAGTGTCTGTGGGCTCATTAACAGTGCATGTATGTTAAATTTCTTGTGGATGTCCTTACTAATAATAATTAAGAGTCTAAACTTTTGGCTTTAGCCTAAGGTTGATACGCTGTCCCTGTTGCAGCATTGCTCTCCAGACTCAGACAGTCAGAACAGATATTAATCTCGATGAGGGGACTCTCTGCAGATGGACCGAATGTGGAAAAGTAGCTCTTATATTTCAACTACGTAACCAAGAAGTACCTAGGCCTATGCTAGGATTTGTAAAAGGTTTTAGTTAAAGCGTACCATGATGTCCTAATGAAATTCTAGGAGGCCCACAACAAACCATGTAAAGCCTAGGTTTTATTTTGACATGGTGATTCAACCTGCTTTGCTAGCAAGCAATGTCAAAAATAACTCATGTAAGAAAATGAAATACAATAGCTACCTTTAAAACTCAAAAGACACTTAGCTGAAGTACTTGTTTAAATATAGAAAGAACATATATATTTGAATAAAAACTGCCAGCTAACAAAGAGTTTTTCTTATTATGGCCAAGCTCCTGAATAAGTTGTTCACCTCAGAACAATAAAACTACATCTTAGGAGATGCTATACTGCTTAGCTCTGCACTTCCAAACATGTTTACTAAACCTGAAATGTATCAAATGTAATACTACTTATCACAGTATCAGAAAGCCTAGATCTATAAAGGTGGTCATGGTATTCTTACTTCCAGATGATTTATCTGTGTTACCATGAATATATCATCAAATACAGCTTATCAACAAAAAGAGGCAATTCACAGGAAATAAAAAACCCACATTAACAGATGTAAAGAATTTTAAAAATACCAGTATTATTACTCAAACATGCTTTTCATTTATAATGCTTCGGAAAAAAAAATAGCCTTTTGCAATAAACTTACAAAAAATGTAAGTTTATATATATAAAAATATATTTGTCCACCCATGTACACATGGCTCTTCAAAGCCATTTATGTCTATTCCACAATCAAAATAGGATAGCGTTCTCAGGGATGTGTGTGAGGACTAGGTAGCATTACAGCCACTTGTATATTTTTTAATGTTATGAGATGGACAAATCAATATATCAAACTAATTTACAATGTGGCAGCACCTGGAAACTTCTTCCGAGTTTATAAATTCCATTTCTTCACCTTTCCATAACCGAACTTACCTGCTGCCTTCCTTATTCCCAAAAGCTCCAATGCTTCTTCTGCTCTTGATGTAAACAGTAACAGAGTGAAAGTGACCGAAGCAATGTTTTATTTCTATTATTCACATATCTGTAGTAGAAGTGTAAGTTTTTAACAAAATGACATTTCAGTTGCAAACTGTAAAGTGGCTAGGAAAGTCAAAACCAGCAGATGTCTGCAATGGAATAATTTCAGTTGGAGAAGGCATCCAGAAAGATCAAAGAACAGAAAGCCAGAATTTACCTCATTCACAGCAGCTGACACTAAGAATTTACTTTTTTACTAGTTTGCCTGCATATAAAGTGTCATTGGTGTCCATTCACCCTCTTAACACCTTTTGTTTCCGTTCCTTCTGAATAGTGAGTTTGGATGCCATTAGATTTTTTTTTTTTTTAAATACATCTTAAAGAGGTCATTCAAATGAAACTGACTTAGGAAACTTTACAGATTGCTTCTATTAAAACTTGCGAAGCATCAGATCATTTTAGAAGACAAACAGCTCACAGGTCCAGAAAATGTCAACAGCCACAGGACTGATATATGGAAAAGATATGACAGTGAAAAAGAAAAGACATATTCCAACAGCAGTTAAATTGTTCTAAATTTGAGGATGACCTTGACATTCCCACTAACCCATTTTTCCAGCAAGAAGCAAAGATAATTTTATAAGTGACATTAGCTACACTTGTGAAACACACCTGTCAGTTCTATATACTACAGTCCATTTATAACATCTGGCAAGCAAAGGATATATCTCATCAATAAATGATATCTCCTATACAAAAATGACTACTTGACAGAAACATCCTTTTCGATAAACAAACATACCGAGCATAAGAAATCAGATGGCCCCGGAATGCTGCACGCTCCCAGGCACTCTGAACTACTGATACGGTAAAGGAAGTTCATAAATAACCAGGATTTTAATTTTCTTTCTATCCCTATTTCCCATTTATGACAATACATGCTAATCACTGAAACTCATTGTAAGATTTTTAAAAAAAGTATCACACATATCTCAAGAAACCTGAATTAATTTAGATCCACTTTTATCAACTTAAGAAGACACAACGTATCTTTTGATTCAACTTTACTGTTTGCTAACTTGCAAAGGAAATACACAGCTCTTGAGATGTAATCTCCAAAGGATTAAATGACAATTAGAAAAGCAGACAGCTATGAAAAAATAACATTTTTAAATGAACTGACTAGAAAAAGTATCTCAAACCTCACGTATACTGCAGTAAGTGACCAGTTCCTTATTCACATTTGCACTATAAAGCAAAATGGAAGGATGCAAGTAGAGATCATCAGGTATCCTCTACAAAAGTAATTTCCTTATTTCACCACCTTGCTTTCGTTAACGCAAGTTTATTGCTACCCTTCTTATGTTCAGACACCAAACGCCTTCTTGAAGAGCACGCTAACGCAGCCTTCGCAATCCCTCCTCGGCATTTCTAATCACCAAATGAAACCAGGCGAATTTCCCGATTGAAACTCAAGTGTCTAGGTCATTTCAACCGCCCTGCCGCAACAGCCCCCTGGACGCCAAGCACGCTCCTGCGGGCAGCGGCGAGAACAACGACGCCGGGTCCCCGAGAAGGCCCCCGTGCCCCCTCACCCAGGCAGCACCTGATGCGGGGCGGGCCGCAGCACGCCAAGGGCAGCGGCCACCCCGGGGGGAGGGAGACGCCACAACGAGCAGTCGCCCCTCCTCCCGCCCCTCCCCGTGCGCGCAGGGCGGCGGGGGGCACCCCCAGGGTGGCCGGCAGAGGCGGCGGCCGCTTACCGCCGAGACAGGCGACGGAAGGCCGCGCCTCGACTGCTGCCAGGCCTGGAGGCCGCCCGGCGGGGCGGCAGGGGGCGTCCTACCGGCCTCTCCCAGCGGGCAGACCCCCTCCGCCGTGCCGCTGGCTGGCGGGGAGGAGGGGGCTCCGCCGGGGCGCTGCGCTGGTGCCCCTCCCCGGGCCACCCATCACCCTCCTCACGACCCCCCTTCCCCCAGCCGGGGCCTCACCCGCTGTTGTCGCTGCAGACACCGCCCGCGGCTCCCTGCGGGATCTGGCGGCGGAGAGGCGAAGGACGGCGGGGCTCGGCGCGGCCGCGGCACGGGCCCCGCTCCGGCCGCTCCCGCCGCATGGAGGGGGAAGGGCAGGCCGGAGCGAGGGGAGAGGAGGAGGAGGAGGGGAGGGGGGGGGTGGAGGAGCAGAGCCGGGACGGGACGGGATGTGGAAGGAAGGGGGAAGACGTGGGAGTGGGGCTCAGCGCCGGCGGGAGCCCAGGGGCCGCTGCCTCCACCTCATCCCTGCCTGCGCCTCAGCCGGGCCAACGCCGCTGCTCGGGCGCCGTCGCCTAGCAACCGCGCCCAGCCCCCGCTGCTGCAGGCGCCCGGCTCCTCGCGGCGCCCCGCGCGCTCCCGAAGGCAGCGCACGCGGCGGCGCGCCCGCCAGCCTTTCCCCTCCCACCTGGCGCGGGGGCGGTGCCGGCACGTTCCCCTCCGCCCCGCCCGCAAGACGGCGTGCGCGTGCCGGGGGCGGAGCCGCGCCGGCGCCAGCCTACCGCGTGCCCGGGGCGCGAGCGTGCGCACGTGCGCGGCCGAGGGTGGCTCCGGGGGTCCGCGGCGCACAGCGCGCGGGCGGGCATCTGCGCGCGCTGTGCGGAGTCGCTTTGGCGAACGAGGCCGCTGTTCGTGTTCTGCCTTGCTCGTAACCAGCGTCTCGCTCTCAGAGCGCCGTTTCTGGGAAACAAGCGATAAAGCGCCTTGTGTGCCCAGGCTCCGGAAGAGAACGGGAAAAGGAAGCCAATTTCACTTTGCATTGTCCCTACGGGCACCTAACCCCCTTGCTGGAACAAGGCGGGGAGGGCTAGGGAGGACAGATGGGCGGAAACGTGCGTGTTCCCAGCCTCGCAGATGGCCAGAATGGGGCACGAAATAGAGGACCTGACTAAATTCAGGTATATTTAGGCCCACTTTTGGGACGGACCAAGATTAACAGACGCAGGTACTTAAACCTTTAACTCGTTAGGATGCTGATGGGCGCTCTTACAGTATATATTGAAAGATTAAGAAAAAATGCAAATACTTTGTGCTTTGCTTAAATCTGACATTTAAAGACTAGATGCTCTTAGATCACAGGGCTAGCGTGTAGTTGCCTCCTATCGCTTTCAGTGCTGCTGCTGACTACCTTCAGATTCCCAAAGCCTCCTGAAACCAATAGCAGCTTTCCCTTAAAATGTGAAGTGGGCCGGTACGATCGGGGTGGCCCAGCTGTAGGAAAAAATCCTGCAAATGTCACATTTTCAGGGCTCAAAACCCCAATGAGATACAGAAAGAATCCATTTCCATTTTAAAAACTCAGGAGTTTAAAGCAAATTCCACAACTTAGCAGGCACCATTTTGACTCGTCCATTTTCTGATGTTTAGGTTTGACAACATTGCTACCCATTCTACTCATGGTGACTCGTACGTAACCCAGCAGTCCATCAGCCAAAGTTCAGTCCTGTTGTATGTTTCACTGGGGGCTCTTCTCCATTAGTCTTTATTCTCTAATATTTCTTTTAATTTTTTAATTTTTTTTTGTGTTTTGTACAAATGATGAAGTTTGTATTCCTATATTTTTAATTACTTTATATGAGACCTAACACACCTCAAACCCAGCTGGTTTTTGACCTTTATGTATATTGAGCACACATGGTACTTCTTTGACCTTGCTTTTATATAAACAGATGTCTATGGTATAAATAAACTATATAAAACCCTTTAAAGTCCCATTCTTCTGGGGAAATGAAGGGGAAAGACAGGCTTGCACAAAGCCCCTGCTGGTCCCAAGAGACTGTGTTAAATGTGCTCCAGTACCGTTTTGATGAGTGTGGTGGGTTGGCCCTGGCTGGCTGTCAGGTGCTCACCAAACTGCTCTGTCAGTCCCCCTCCTCAACCGGGGCTCGTGCGTCGAGATAAGGACAGGGAGAGATCACTCACCAATTACCATCACGGGCAAACCTGACTCAACTTGGGAAAATTAATTTACTGCTAATCTAAATCAGAGCAAGATAATGAGAAATAAGAACAAATCTTAAATCACCTTCCCCTTACCCCTCCCTTCTTCCCAGGCTCAACTTCACTCCAGAATTCTCTACCTCCTCCCCCCAGCCTCGCAGTGCAGGGGGACAGGGAGCGGAGGTTGCACTCAGTTCATCCCATGTTGTCTCTGCTGCTCCTTTCTCCTTGCACTCTTCCCCTGTTCCATCGTGGGGTCCCTCCCACGGGAGACGGTCCTCCACGAACTTCTCCAACATGGGTCCTTCCCACGGGCCGCAGTTCTTCACACACTGCTCCAGCGTGGGACCTTTCCAAGGGGTGTAGTCCTTCAGGAACAGACTGCTCCAGCAATGGGTCCTGTGTGGGACCACAGATCCTGCCAGAAAACCTGCTTCAGCGTGGGCTCCTGTCCACAGGGCCACAGGTCCTGCCAGGAGCCTGCTCCAGCACGGGATCTCCGCGGAGTGAATAGAGTAGAATAGAATACAATAGAACAGGACAGAACAGAATAGAAGAATATTTTCAGTTGGAAGGGACCTACTGCTATATAAAAAGTTAGTCGAAACTCAGAGCTGGCAGCTTAAACATTAATAGTGAGAGTAGACAAAGCCTGTCGATCGTGGTATACGAACTGTAACAACCGTATTACGACGTGCTGAATAGCTAAATACAGAATTGGCCAAAACTGACCTAAGAGGACGTGCTTTGTATAAGAAGATGACAACTTAGCAACCACTTGGTAACAAAAGAGCAAACAAATCAAACCAATAAAAAACCAAGAAGATTCCAGACCTTCATCATAGAATCACAGAATGGTTTGGGTTGGAAGGGACCTTAAAGCCCATCCAGTTCCAACCCCCCTGCCATGGGCAGGGACACCCTCCACTAGACCAGGTTGCCCAAAGCCCCATCCAACCTGGCCTTGAATACTCCCCGTTCACAACTGATCCTTATTCATTATCTGTTCCAGAAATACATCTTCTACAATGCCTGCAAGAGTGTGTTTGCAAAAATTTGATTTGTTTAATACAGATAAATCCTCAAAATCACTACTTGGAAGATTCATGAGAGACTGAAATAATTTTTATAATGCTTGAAACCTTCAATTTATTTCTAATTTATTTTCTAGTGGAATTGATAGAAAAAGAAGGTAGATGTTTTGTGCGAGTCATCTGATTTTTTAACTCTCTAACTATTGATTATTAAATATAATTAGTGATAAATAGATTATCAACACTAATAATCTTTTGTATGAGGGAGGATTTTTGATCACTACTGCCACTTGCTCAGGTGTTGGGTGAACCTCAATCACTGCTTCTCATGATGTCCAGTGCTCTCATCTTTTATTCTTCATTCTCTCTTCTTATTTCTTGTCTTATATTTAGGTAAATTATTTGGAACAGGAACCACCAGCTTTAGTCCTTGGATTTCTACAGTGCTAATTATGAAGGGATCCTGCTCCGTAGCTTAAGACTGTAGACACTACTGCGATGAAATTCCTGACAGGTAAGATCTCACTGTTCAGAGATACCAACTACCTACAACTCACGTGGTCTCAGAGCAGACACCTCTACTCTCATGAAAAGCATTTCTCAAAAAGCAAATACCAATTTACTAATGAAGTGTAAAAAAGTAATCAAACTATCCACTATTAATCCTTGAGAGAATGTGGCTTGCTTCACATCCTGTATCAACCCAGGTGCTTCAGTGGCTGGTCAAAAGCAATCCATCACGGGATTTATCTTTATTATGGTTAAGATGATAAGAGAGTGAAAGGCTGGACGTACAAAAATCAATTAAGCTATATTCCCTAACTATGGCTATTTAGGATTCTCAGTTTAGGGCTGTTTACTACAGCTATTAGCGACTTCCCTGCCTCAGACTGAGGACAAACCTCAGTCACAGCAGCTCAGCTCTGAAGCCTGTTTTCTGGCTTTTTATTTCTTCCAACTCCAGCACCTTCATCCAAGCCTCTCCACAGCTTCCGTTTACAACTTCCCGGAGGGGGGGGAAAAAGGGTAAGGGTGATTCCCACACCGTGAGTCCATTATATTGCACAAATCTTCCATGTGAAATGCCAGGGACTATGGCATGTGAAGAGTTTCTGAGATCAATTTTTAGCTCAGAACTAGCCATTTTACTTATACTATGTGAGTTCAGTTATCAAGTATTGCAGTAATACATGGCATTAGTTTCTGAGATTTATGGTGGCTTCATAACTTCATGCAAATTTATATTACTTTACAGGTATATACAAAAATGTGCTCCCTGCTCCAAAGCAGCATAAGGGACAAAAGTGGTAAACAGAAGCAGCAGGAAAAGCACTTTCAGAACGCTGACTGCCACAGAGAACTACAGAATAGTAAAGAGCAGGCTGAAGAACACAGGTAAACAAAAGGGGGAAAAAACCCCCACCCTGTTTATCTGTGCTTAATGAAAACTAATCATTTTTGCTATTAAAACATCTCATTTTTTAACTGAATGGGGGTATGATACTGGAATCTGCATTCATTCCAAGTTCCCATTTACTTCCCTAGGAATTAAAAGTGTTTAAAAAGATGACTAAAGCTATTATTATCAGGGAAAAAATGAGCGGAAATCTGCAGTGCACTGGTTCTGATGTCATCCTTGAGTGCTGAAGAGTTTTTATGACTGACCTGATTTCCTGGATCATTCTTTTCCACTGATCAGTGAAAGGAGAAAAAAACCCGCAAAATTGCATCTCTGGGGAATTTCAGATTCTCACACTGCCTGGGACAGGGTCTGATCCGCATTACATTACAGTGATCACTCAATGTAATTTATGTAGGAAAAATAAAATACCACTGATAAACATTTGCTGCCTCAGTTACAAAAGGTTTTGCTTAAACATCATCATTAGGCAAGCAGGGCAGGGCAGAGAAGGTATATACTAGCAGAAGTTCTTTGGAGACTGGTCTGGTATCAGATACCAGGAATTTAAACCTTTTCTTCCTTCTTGAGAAGAACTCAAGAGAAGGTAGAGGGAATGTGAGCCTGTCACAGTCCCTTCTACAGGCCTGAATCTCTTTTGTTTCCCAGAACATTTTGCATTTTTATTTTTTGCTTTCATTTTGGTGCCTGGTTTCTCAGTAGGTTTTCTGTATTTGTTTCAGACTATGCATGCCATTTCCAAAGGCAGCAAGTGATATTTTTATTGTAGTTTTAGTTTTAGCTCAGCTGAGTGCACAAGAGAAGACTGCGTGATTCTTCATCATGACAATAAATGGGAAAGTTCCAGACAATATTTAATATAAATGCATCAGCAACTGAATGAGAACACACTTCAGTTTCTTTAAATTAAACGAACAGGAGTAGAAATATTTACAGATAAATACGAGTTACTCCTCTGAAGCCTTGGACAGACAAAAATTCTAAATTAGCTTTACTTTCAGATCTGTTTGCCTGCCTTCCTCCCAGCTGCCACGCCAGTCTCAGGCCCCATCTCTTCTCCAGACAAACCCTCCTGGTTGCCTACGCTTTTTCATTCTCAGTGACTCCTGGTGAGAGGTCCTCCTCTGCCAGGACACATTCTTTCATTTTTCAGCCCTCTCAAGAGTGCTCCTGTCTGAGTTGAGAACCTCATGCGATGCTTACATGCATGCTCACGTGTAACAACTCATCCAGGCCCCAGGCCCCTGGCCATGCTGAGAGGTCACTAAAGGAGCAGGAACGGGTCATTGTAGTGGCAGGCTATGTGGCATATTCGTAAGGGGAACTCAACCCTGATCAGGTCAAAACCCCTACCTCAAAGCAAGGATCTGCAGCACTTGGATTAGTATGGCGACATCTTTATCTAAGTATTTTTGAAAAGTAATATGGAGACTCCTCCACCTCCCAGGTGGCCTTTCCTAGCGAAGATTTCTGTAGTTGGACATTTTACTGAAATCTGTCCTAAACTTTCTGTATTGCTCATTAAATAGGTTACTTTTTAGACTTCTCTCTCAGATGACCTAGGGGATTATTTGCTATGATGACACTTCTAACACCTTTTTCACGCTGAAAGACTATCATTATTATGAGCTACATCTATACCATCTTATTTGCTCAGTGCTGGAGGCAGAGCACAACACCCCAATGGCTCACACTGCGTATTACCTCATACTCTACGTTGCTAGCTTTCCAGGCACAGATATTCATACATGAGGTGGACCACTTGCCCGTTAGTCTCCAACAGTAGATGCGACTGGCTCAAGACATTCAGTTCTTTGTCCAAGTCCTAACTCAAGCAGATCTACCTCATGCCATGTAAATATGGGCACACTGTCTTGCATTCAACCATCTTTCGTGTTCCCCAAAACTCTTAACATTTTCATCGCTTTCCTCTGCATTCTGTCTCTTTTTATTTTTCACCTCCTTTTCAGAGCCTCAGACCAGACACCAGCAAGTTTGATCAGTGCCGAGTAGAGGTTAAGTACTTCCAGTGCCTTCAGTTGAAGGAAAATAATTACCTGGCTGAGGAAAGGCTGAGAGTCTATTCACCAGTCTCTGTAAAGTGCCCTGATATTCTTGGCCACAACGTCCATAGAAAGACAAACGGTCACTTTACTGAATCTAACAGTTCTATTTGCATTGTTTTTCTTTTCCGTAGTTACGGGTGCTATATGCACGGTGGCAGAAATAAAAAAAGGAAAACCTAAAGAACAAAATATATCTTTTCTGAACTCCAGACACAGTCACATCACTCAGAACCTCTAGTAGAAAACAGTGTGGCAGTACTTAATGGCTACTGGATGTCTTTGTGTCAAAAAAGTTTTTAATCAAAATCGTGAACTCATTCGACAGTCTCTTAGTGCCTATTCCATAATTTTAATGAAATGCTAAACATTGCACAGATCTCAGGAGGAAGCCGCCCGCTCTTTTTGCGCTCCTAACAACCTTTGACATAATGAGGTGTGACAAATGGATTTAAAATGTAGTTGCAGGAAGAAGGACAGGAAAACTCTGCTCTGCCTTGTGGGTGTTGTAGTCTTTCTGCTCTCTAGCTGCCTGGGCAGCAATAGGAAGCCGGACTCTAAGTCCCATAGCTCCCACTAGAGCCTACCGCACAGGCTCAGAGACCGTATGCTGGGAGGGGGTGACTACATTGTGTCTATTGTATGGTTTTTTTCTTTTTTTTTCCCCTGGCATTTTGTACATTTCACGGGAGGTTTAAATCGGGAGTGAAAAGCATGGCAGATGAGCAAGAAATTATGTGCAAACTCGAGAGCATCAAGGAGATCAGGTATGTTTGCTTTGTGCCGCATCAGTTACGTGAAGCAGCCTTTTCCTCGGGGGAGCGGAGGAGTCGCATCGATTTGAAAGTAGCTATTGTGCTACTAAGGGAAAGAAAACCACGGCTGGGCTGTATGATAAGAGCTGAAAATACATTTTTCTAAGTAGGGACGGAGCGTCTGCTGCCGGGA
This sequence comes from Grus americana, assembly GCF_028858705.1. Classification (NCBI taxonomy): domain Eukaryota; kingdom Metazoa; phylum Chordata; class Aves; order Gruiformes; family Gruidae; genus Grus; species Grus americana. The sequence continues at coordinate 51,891 of NC_072863.1, read as the reverse complement.
GTCGCCGCTGGAATGCGCAGTGAGGGGCGGCAATGGTCGCGCATTTCCAGAGAATTAGCCCCGAGCGATAACACGCGAAGGAGGAGTGCGCGGGTGGGGGGACGCAGCAGCCCCGCGCGGCCGGGGGAGTGATGTCGGGCTGCGGGTCTTGGGGTTTTTAAGCCCTTTGAATTATTATTTCTTATTCCTGAAGCTTTCTGACATAAATTATTATCTTGCCCCGCTCACTCCCCGGCAGGAGCCGTGACGGGCTGGGAAAGGAAGGGGATGGCACGAAACGCAGAGTATGACACCGAAAGCCGAGGACGGACGTGCCCCCGAGAACGGCACGGATAAGCGTCCGGGCAGGGCACGGACGCCCGAGCACGGCCGGGCAGGGCAGCGCGGCGGGCACCAGGCGGAGACCGGCGGGAGGGCAGAGAGCTGCCCCGCTGCCAGGGCGGCCGCCCCCCCCCCCCGGGCAGTTAGCGTTGGGGCGGGTGTCCTGCGGGGGAGCGTGGAATTTGTGCGTGAGTTACGAGAGGCGAGCGGCTGAGCCTGTGAAGCGGCCAACGCTTAGCTGGCTTCTTTCTGCCCTGCCTTCCCGCTCACCCGAAGGCAGAGGGGAGGCTGAGGCGGGCGAGCAAACCCCGCGGAGGTCTCCCTACCTGAAGGCGTTTCTGGCCACCATCGCGAAGCGGCGAGCAGGGCGGCGAGGGGCAGGGTGTCACGGGGAGCGACGGACGGGGACGCAGCCGCACGAAGCTTTTGCTGCCGTCCCCTCCAGGACCTGCCGCAAGGCAAGCAGCTGGCTCTGCTGTTCCGTGCAACACCCTACAGCGAGGATTTGTATATAGCGTCCTTTGAATTGCAGGATGCATTGAAAGAGCGGGCTCATAACCAACAAGGCACGACACTGTGCGCGCCCGCGTCGGGGACATGCCTTTTCCTTAGCCTGATGTGGGGCGTTTTCACTTTGCCTTAGGGTGGTGACTTTCAGAACAAGGCCTGAGCTGTTTATATTCAGTAGGAATTCATGCATCCAAAAGCCAAAACGCGTTACAAAGAAAGTGAAGGCAGTGGATAATCCCGGAGTGATGAGAAGTGTTTTGGAACACGACAGCTGGAGATGGGATATCAGGGAGAGAGGGCAGAGGGCAGGGGACAAAGGCGCTGCCAGCGGCACTGCGTGCAGGTGGTCACAGAGACTTCTGGCTGGTAACGGCACCTCCAAGAAGCACGTTTTATCCATGGAAGAGGTGAATTAGGCAGCAGTGTGTGGGCCTCGGCCTTCTTCACACAATACCACAAAGGTGAGCAAAGATCAGGCAAAAATATTTGTGTGTCTAGCATCCCAAAACTATTTGTAGAAAGAGATGGGACAACACGTACTTCACAGAGAAAGAACAATGCTTTTCTATTCAACTGGCTCTGTTTTAAAATGCAGATCTAAATATGGCCTACTACAGTCTGTGGTCCAATTATTATAAAATTAAGTATCTCATTAAATTATCTTTTCAGAGAGAATAGTAGCCTGTATTTGGGAATTTGTGGTGCATTCAGTTTTCTGATAATATATTCAAAGGTAACATATAAACTGTAATGAAGACATTTTTGCTATTAGTTTGTGGCATAAGGTACTGACTGTAAAGGTGACGTTACTAACTTTGGTGTACAATGAAGTATCAAGAAAGTTCCTTGAATGTATTTTAAATTAAAAATAAATCAAAAAGTCAATCCTACTTGCAACATTGATGTCAATTTTGATTCGCCTTTAACAAAATCCGATCAAATAAACCTATTTATGATCCCCAAATCTTTTAATAGGAGCTTGCATTCTATGAAGAATTTCTTTCAAAACAAACATGAGAATTTCTTATGTTTACAGACACACCTTCGATAGATTTGGCAGGCTTTATTTTACTCTGCATTCCATGTATTATTCTACAGGCAGAAGGGAAGAAAGCCCTCACAATCAAAATCAAAGAACATTCCTGTAGTTGATCTCTGTCACTTATTAAAGGCAGTTCAGCTGGGTTTTTGAAGGGATTCTGGAATCTCATTTTGAAGACCTGTATCTATATCCATATATATAGATACATATAATTTGTAGTCAATGGAGTACTGCTGTCAGTAAACATATGTATATGCCCACAATCCAAACATATCTGCAGATGCTTATTTACACACATTAAGAAATAACCCCAGTCATAAAATTAAGCAAATACCTGAAGACTGGACCTCAGTGTTCTCACTGGGGGGAGATAAAAGAGAATAAGAGTGAACTTACTGATGACAGATGCTACTTTCACTGCTTAATGCCCTATGGGGATGCTCTTAGTGACTACTGTCATCAATGCAGTGTAAGAACTTAAATAGAAGGGAAAAGAATATGAGGGCAGAATTCATTAGGCAGTCTAGAAATCACACTTATGGTTTCTGTTTTAAAACATTACTGCATGATGCTAACAGTAAGAGTTCTAATTTGTGTGCACTTTTTTTCCCCTAATATCAAAAGCTGATCATTTGGACTGAAACAATCCCCTGTAACTCATTTGGTGTAGCAGTTTGGCAGAGCGTGGCAGCCAGTGACTAGTAACAGTGAGGAAACCGATCTATTTCCATTGTCGGAGGTGAACGCAAGCCATAAATACAAGAGAGGAAACAGGGAGGAAAGTGGGGACAAATACTCCTAGTTGCAGTTATCAAAGCCACCATTACTAAATAAATGTTTTAGGTAAATGGGCACAATGAGACTTGATGAAAACAGGGATCGATGGTTGGATGGTACTTTTTAGTGGGACATTGCCACATTTAAAATGGGAGGCAGAGAGGACCTCTTTAACTGGTTTAAATCCAATATTTACATTCAGACTAGTATATGCCATTGTTTAGTAAGTGACAGAACACCTCAAATGACATTAAATATTACAATGTTGTAGCTACATACTTGGATTCTATCTACATCCAGGCTTCTTCTGCACTTCATTCATAAAACTTTTACTAGTTGACTTATTAGTCCATCAGCTATTTTTTACTCTAGTGGTGAGATACAGACTTTTCGGAACTGGAATGGCTGCATAACTTTTAAAGTAAATGTATGCTCACGGGTATACAATTTGTATTTCCTATAATAAACATACTGCATGAAACAAGGTGAACTCTATGGTGAGCTACAGTATAGACATAATAATCATACTTACCAAGTGAATTTTATCAAATTTGGTTTTAAATATGGAGAAGTTAGTTATGATACCATTTTTATCTCTTGCAGCTTTACAAACTCCTGAAGTGAGAGAGGGAGGAGCCCTGGCCACATTACTAGCTATAATACTTGGAATAGATAGCCATAATTAGTTGTCCGAGGGACTGACTCCGCTTTCTGCCACGCTCTTCAGCAAATGCTGGAAGCCTCTTGTGCCAGTGATGTCTCAAACACTCAGGAAAAGGTTACCAAAACTAGCTGCATGAGCAGATACTGAACTCACAAAGACCAATTTGGAAAGAGAAACAAGGGGACTAAGAGGAGGATTCACAAGCACAACGTGAGAGCCTCCCCAAGAGGGGTGGTGACAGAGGGTGAGCTTTGGTCAAATGAAAGCAAGAATAAAATCTATACAGACACCTGCCATATACTTTAAAGAAGAGTCCTTGGGCTAGCTTTAAAATTTCTTTGGGAATTTTGGTTGGAATGAAAGAAAACAGTAACTCCGTTCAAGCCCAGGATGTATTCTTCTCCTATTCTTACAAGTTTGATGCAGAATAACGTTGAGATAAACCATCCATTCCTCGGTGCTGTGGGAGCAATTTCAGAAAGAGCCCTTGGGGACTGGGTGTGGAAACAGTTCGTAAGGGGAACAAATGCTCCACAGAGGTCTAGGAATCCCCTTTCCTAGAAACAGGTGATAGACTAGCTCCCTCCAGGGGCTCAGAGTCTTCTGCTTCCATGAAAGACATCAGATCTGTGTTGCTTGCTTCGAGTCTGGGCCTAGTGGGAAGGGAAGGCACACACCCTGTTCTGAGATCGGGGTGAAAGCCCTGTCCTGGGATTTCATTGCTAATCCAGTAGGCAGCTTCCTATCATCTACAGACTGCATTCTATAGTCAGCTTTGCTGCTTACAGTGAATGTGCATCAAACTTAGCCCACTTTGCATTGGGATAGGAATAGGATATTTAAATATGAATGTAGCCCCCTTCTTCCTCAGCCCCCTCTTACATCATGCCTGTAGGAAGTCCACTGTGTTGTTCAGTAGTGCACTTGGAAACCAATACGGATCTATGTGCACTAGGTGTTAGGTGACTGAAAAGGAATGCTACGTTCTTGTTTCTTTCACACAAGCTAAAGCAAGGAGTCCTGGGACTCTTGATTACATGCCTGAAATGTGGCATTGCAGCCTCTTGTTAGAAACATTTAAGTGTTGTTGACACGTTGGTTATCCAGTATCCTATTCTAACTTCCAGTACAGGAAAAATAACTAAGGCCTCCTTATTAACTGAACTACAGGATCAAGAACAGTTTGCTCTGTCCAAGAGCTTGGACAAGTGTTGAATCGTAACAGCAGCAGGCCGTTCTGCCACTTAAAACTGTCTGACGACTGAAACTCACACTCTTTGATTATTAGCTTTGAAGAGAGAGATAAGGACTGAGTAGCTGAACATTTTTGCTGTAGAATTACGGATTGGCACAAATGAAAAAAAAAATCAGAATGCAGGATATGGGCAGAAACATTTACAAATATGTAACTGACCTGGTTTCAGCTGAGATAATTTTCTGTCTAGTAGCTGGTATAGTGCTGTGTTTTGGATTTAGTATGAAAATAATGTTGATAACACACTGATGTTTTGAGCTGTTGCTAGGGTTGTCAGTGCCTACACTAAGTTAAGAACTTTTCAGCTTCTCACGCCCTGCGAAGTGCACAAGAAACTGGGAGAGCACAGCCAGGACAGCTGACCCAGACTGGCCAAAGGGATATTCCCTACCATATAACATCATGCTCCATATATAAATAGGGAATCTAGCCAGGAGGTGGGATCGCTGCTCGGAAACAGACTAGGCATCAGGGTGGTTTTTTTTTTTAATTATTTTTCGCACGTATGTGGTGAGCAATTGTATTTGTGCACCACTTGTTTATATATATATTTTATATATATATAAAATATACATTATAATTCTCTTCCTTTGGTATTCTATTAAACTGTCTTTATCTCAACCCACGAGGTTTTTTTTCCATTCCTCCCCATTCCACGGCAGGGGAGAAGGGGTGAGTGAGCAGCTGTGTGGTGCTTAGTTACTGACTGGGGTTAAACCACAACTAATTCTTAGCAAAGAACCAAGAGAATGCAGAGTTACTTGCAAGTGGGGTGTTGATGGCCAGTGTCATTTGAGTTTTTACTATTCTTATATGCCATTGCTCTGGAATTTTCCTTAAGTTAGTATTTTAGCAGTTCAAATTACTGTCCAAATAGTTTTAGTCAGTGTATATGACACTATAATCACCTCCAAATCATATTACATTTCTCAGAATCCTGTGCTAAACTTCCCAGATTTTCTGGATTTCTCTCTTTTGAAACTATGGTTTAATCTGAGTTAACTGATGCAGTAGAACTCTATTGGTACAAAACTCGCTGAATCTACAGTAACTGCTAAAGTCTGACAATGTTCTGTTAATTTCATAATTCAGTATAGGAATTCTCATAGCACTGAAAAGCTCAGCAAAAGAGCTGGGATTAGAATTCAGTTCTCTCATTGCACCTCATCCTTTCTCAGACACGTTTAGTCTCACCCTTGTCTATTACTGCTATTATCTTCTTCCATCTATTTACATATAAAGTGACATCTTGCAAAAATATGTTGCAGTGACTTATTGCTGTCTCTCTATATTTTTGATTATCACTGGGATCCAGGAATAAGACTTTGCAGATGGAAAAAATAAAGGCACGACTGAAAGCAGAATTTGAAGCTCTGGAGTCTGAGGAGAGGCACCTGAAAGAATACAAACAGGAAATGGACCTGCTGCTGCAAGAGAAGATGGCCCACGTGGAGGAGCTGCGACTGATCCATGCTGATATTAATGTGGTACGCGACAGTCTGGCTGTGGACAGCCTGACTACGACACAATTGTACATGAATCATTCCCCAAGTTGCAGAATTGTGCACATCAGTGAACTATCACTGGCTCAATAATCTGGACTTTACAACACCATCCTAGGACCCTATAAAGAGTGCAAAGTAAATTTTACCTCGGGATAACTGGTTTTTTCCTGTCCGGGTTGGGCAGGATATTTCGTAATGTTGGCATAGTAAGCATTGGGACGATTGTAGCCCATTGTGGCTACAACTTTACCAGTAGCCACAGTAACATCACTCTGGCAGTCCCACAGAAAACTGTTCTGCCCCTTGCTCTTTTCTCATTTACCACCTGGAAACAGAGAAACTTTGGCAGCTAGGTGGGACTTTTGATTGGAGGTTTTTGGAAGAAAGACATTTTGGGAAAATACATTATATTTGTTAAGTTCATGGTAAAAGCTGACCTTCAGCACCGAGTGGAACCATCAAACATTAAGAAGGACCAGCCCAAAGGGAATGAATACAAATAAGAGAAAAACAGTTTATAAATGAGGAAGATTAGCCAATTAGAGGGGCTAAATGGGGAATATATTTTTAAACCTGCAGTTTTTATGTCAATGTTAGGGCACTTTCATAGTAAGAAAAAAGCTCCTACATTGTAAGCAAGCACAAGCTACGTATTGATGTGCAGACCGCATTTATTTATTACTGGAAATGTCTGTTCTCCTACCCAGCTGCATAACCTCAGTCTCTGTTTTATCCTCCCCTCTTTTTCCTGTCAGATTCTCTTTCTCTCTGTTGCTTTTCCCATTTACTGCCGTGGGAGAAGCAGGAGCCTTTCCTTAGCTTGTTTGTTAACTTCTAATCATCTGTGTTTAGGTATCTTAGAAGCACAGAAAATGAGTTGATTCTACTTTAATTTCTTTTTTAACATCCCTTGAGAGTCTTCCATAGCTCCTCACTTGCTGACTTATCTGTTGCCCATCTGCCTGCTTTTTCTGTTGTTCAGAAGGTCATGCAGGTTGGGCATACCTTTTTTAAACGAAAATGCATCTCGTATGTCACTTTCAGTTGCTTCTTCCTTGCCCAGTTTTCATCCTTCCAGTATCTTAACTTGTCATTTTACTATTGCACTGTCTCTGATCTCTTCCAACCTGAGTGAGAAAAATCTCTTCTTTCTGATACTACAGTCCCTTGCTCAATCAGAGAGCTATTAACGGAACAGTTCTTTAAAAGCGTGCTCATCCTCCTGTTTCAGATGGAGAATACTATCAAGCAGTCTGAGAATGATCTCAACAAGCTCTTGGAATCTACTCGTCGCCTGCATGAGGAGTACAAACCCCTGAAGGAGCACGTAGATGCTTTGCGGATGACCCTGGGACTGCAGAGGCTACCAGATCTATGTGAGGAGGAAGAGAAACTGTCCCTTGAGTAAGTCTCCAAAGCAGACACTATCTGGCCTTGTACCGTCTCTCGGTTCTACTGGTTGTCATTTGACTTTTGTCGGTAGGTGGAAAAAAGAACTTAAGACGTAAGCATGAAAAACAAAAGTTACCAAAAAAAAGGGATGTGGAAGCACATGTATTTTATAACATTCAGCCTGAATTTGTTGGAAGTTAAATTTAGAGTATTCAAAGCTGCAAACCCTACATATGACATGCAAAAATTCAAGGGTGGTTGGTTCCCTAGATTTTTATACCGTATGCTGCTTTTTCTAGCAAGACTTTTTTTTTCCTGAAAATAATTTTTTTCTGCTTGTTTAGCAAGCGGAGGTAGGAGGCAATACAAGAAAGGGATACAAAAGAAGTGTTCTTCAATTGGTTGGTGCTACTGCTAGTCAGAATTTTACTTGTTGCTGCGTGCACATGGCAGTGGCATTTAGCCATATGCTTATGACTGTCAACAAGTAAGTTTACCCTACATGTGGAACAGATTTGGATAATAAATTACAGCTTCATTTTTAGGTATAACCTAGGTGGAGGAAAGTGACAGAATTAGCTACTATTCAAAGAACCTTTGTTTGACAGATCAGTTTTAAATGCAAGTGATGTTTTAAGAAACTTACATTTCTCTTAACACCCAGCACATTTGCCATGGTTTTCAGAGACACACAGTTTTCAAGATTTCTTTTGTATTTCTTCAGAAATGCTGTTTTCCATTCCAAGCACCTTGACACTACAAAGAATGTATTAATCTATGGCATACAAAAAATTATTCATTTTGACAGAATAAAATATAAAAACTAAGTTTGACAGAGGTGCATCTAAAGCTGTTAAAGATTAAATATCTATGTTGTCAATTTCCATCCCATTAGATTTATTTCCAGTTGTACATCAAGATACCTTAGAAGCTGGCAATCTGGAATCTGGCTGAAGTATACAAATGCAGAGGAAAATACCACCAATTCTATTTATGAACTATTCCAAGTGGTGTCTCAGGGTAGGCAGTTTGACCGCAGTGGAGGACCACAATAGGGAAATGCAATCCATTATATTTTAACGCAAAATATCCTTTACAAACTAATGGAATACTTCAAAAGATGGTTATATTTGTTATTTGTTTCTGTTTTGTCTAGCTACTTTGAAAAGCAGAAAGCGGAATGGCAGACAGAACCACAGGAGCCTCCCATCCCGGAGTCTCTGGCTGCAGCTGCAGCAGCTGCCCAGCAGCTGCAAGTGGCTAGGAAACAAGATACCAGACAGACAGCAACTTTCAGACAACAGCCACCTCCAATGAAGGTCAGGAGATGGAATGCGCTGGGTTGTCTCTTTTGTCATTGGAATGTATTGTGTTTATAAAGTTGATCAATATTTAGGAAAAGGAAAAATGATGTGTCCTGATTCTGATTTTTCCTGCAGTGGTTCAAATCAAGAGCAACTCCAGTAGACCTGAAGTAGTAGCACCAGTCATCGAGGGTTAAGGACAAGGCTCTGCATTATTTGAGTCTTTTATGACTTAAGAGTCTCTGTCAGCAGAGATGTAGGCAATTCCCACTCCTCTTGTGTTTCATGTGGGAGAAAGGCAAAAGGAAAGGAAAAAAAAAATGCTTGGGCAAAAGAAAAACTTATAGCTGGGAGTTAATTCCAAACGGGTTCGTATTAGAAGCAATGCACGTATTTTATGAGGGAGAGTAGTTGTTGGTGGTACAAATTACCAGGAAAGGTGGTTGTTTCTGCACTTCTTGGGATCTTCAAGACTAACGTATGGATTAATTTAACCTAACCACAGGCACTTAAGTGACAATTTTACTCAGCTCCTTCTGCAGTCGTCAGTAAAAAGAGCTAAGTAATCCCATAGGGGTATTCACCCCACCCCAGTTCCAAAGATTCACTGACTAAGGAGGCAAACTGACATAGGTACGCTCCATAGTTACATACTTACTATCTGCACTTAGGCCATCGAAAAGTCTTTCTCAAAGTAATATGCTTCAGTCAAATGGAAGTTAAAAGGCATAGTACGGAGCGAAAGGGCGGAGTTGTGTGTCCTGTGTTAAATATGTGGAATTCATCTAATCACCCGCTCCTGTCCTGAATTCTGTGATATCACAGTTGGCCCTCACTGTAACTTCTCTGATTCAATGAGCTATTACGCGTGTAAATATCTTTAAAACATGTGGGAAATTTAACACAAAATAGAATTTAATGTTAAAGTTATTGATGCATGCCAGATACCTGTGTCTGCTGAACTGTAGTTTCAATTCAATGAGATACTCCAGTTTTTCAGTTGGCTTGAAGTTACTGTACAATCCAGAGACCCGGATTGTATAGAATGTAGCATTGGTTTGCCTCCAGAGGCAAGAAGTCTTAGTTATTTTTTTCTCTACTGCAACTTAGAATATGCTACTCAAGAACCCATGTAACAATGCCACTTAAATGTTTGTAACAAGAGGCTGCAATGTCGTATTTCAGGCATGTTTATCGTGTCACCAACAAATTCATCGGAATGCGCCCATATGTCCACTCTGCAAAGCAAAGAGCCGATCTCGGAATCCCAAAAAGCCCAAGAGGAAACAGGACGAATGAAACCCAGAAGATTGACAAGGAAACACATGACCTGTTCCAGTACTCTTCCAGCAGAACGGCAAATGTGGCCAGACTTTACTGAAGTGCAGACTCAAGTATGACCGACCCATTGTTTTCTATTTAATGCAATGTAAGCACAACGTTCCTGTTTTGTCTTAATTTTCTTCCAGTCCTTAGGATTTGGTTTTAGGAAAGTAAGTATTACTGGTGCTACAGTTTAACGTTTCAATCATTCCATCTTTTGGACTCCTACACAAAGTAGAATTCTTACGCAAGTATCCTAAATGCCAGGCTATTCCTATTGGCCAAGTGTGATTACCACAAATGCTTTTACATTCTCTTTTTAAAAACAGATGTTACTAAAAGATTATTATGTTTTCTCCTGATAACAGGAGACTATTTGAAGTGCTGAAATAGCAGACTGTCTGCCTGTTTCACTAAAGAACAATTTGTTTTCCAAGCCAGTAAGACTACATAGGTCTGGGTATGCAGTAGAGCTCTTTTTATACAGGAAATGTTCAGGAAAAAAAAGAAATTAGTTCTACAGGAAATCAGTGCGTTAAGGACACACACGAGTTTTGATTTACTGGAGTTTGATTGTAGCATTCCCTCAAACTTGACTTAAAATTTGGAAGGGGGATCAAGTTGCTGGCTGGGTATGAATTTCTAAAAATGATGTAATTTGTCATGCTTTAACATGCTAATATGGTATTATTTTCAGCAGTCTGAAGACTGATTAAGTACAAGGCTCAAATGAACTGTATTAGCGGCCCTCCTAGGCTCTATGGCCAACCAGCTCACTGTGGTTCCCCAGGGAACACGCACAAAATATCCCAAATCTCTACACGCACAGACTGCAACATCAGCCATTCTGCATATCTTCTATTCCTGGTTTCTGCAGCCAAAATCTCCCTTGGCATGCGTATCCTCCACTGCAGCACAGGGAAGTTCAGTAGCACGTGCCAGGAAAAGCGTCAACTAAAAATGACGTATCTCACCAGAACTGCCTGGCTTTGGTCTCATCGTACTCCCTCAACCAAAACTTCCTATTTTTCTATCTTTTAATAGGTCATTTTCAAGTAAGCTTTATTTCAGCCCAGGTTTTCTTCTTGCGCTATATGTGTGCCAAAAGAACCCTGACTAAAAGATCCTTTAGACCACTCCCTGTATCCCCATCTTCCCTTTGTTTCACCTCATGTAACAACAGTTCCTCCAGTGGGGAGGATGGCAGTGACCCCGCTACAGAATCAGGGCTTAAAACTCGAGACTCCTTTCTAATCCCAGTTTTGTTACCACCTTTGTTGTCTAAACTGATCTCAAGTATTAAATATTCTTTTCACTGACTTCAGGAGGCAGGGACTGCCTGTTTATATTCTTCTCTCTTTAGCTCAGGTTTTCCTCTACTATTATGCTAGAGTGGTTATATTGAGAACTTTGCTTGTTCAATAGGAGGAACAGGGAAGCCCCAAATCTCCGGTCAGAACTTTGCCAAATGCCGGGGACTGTATAAATCCACATAAACCAATTCTGCTGGCCAAATCACATACGCTGCCATTAATTTCCCAACTCTGCCATAATGTACATGAGTATTTTATTGAATATAGTCCTATAATTTACGCCATGTTAAGTTGGTATTCTCCCATTTTAATGTTTCATGGCCAAATAAGTATCTGCTAACAGCAGAGACAGAATATGGGCCACGAGCCCCTGAAAATATGTGAAGAGCAGATTCTGCTAGCTGAATTACTGGAATGCAGTCTCTGTGAGATAGCAATAACGGAGGATAGTCTGACCCCACGCTCCAAATGGCAGTAGCGCGCTAACTCTATCCTTACGCATGTTTCCTAACACAAATACTGGATTCCAATTTTAAATGTCAGAGCGGCCACATGCTGCGTGCCCTGTTCAGAGCAATTCCTACTGAGTTTAAGGGAAAATGCACACAGAGCTAAAGGACAGTATATTGACACCCCCAAAGTACATGCATGACAGCAGCATACTTTGATGACCGTTGGACATAAATTTAAGTAGTGACAATGGAGAATGGGCAAATAGTCTGCAATGAAGTAGTGCGAATAGAAGGATAGATTTGTAGAAACTTTGACTTACAGTTCTGAAATAGATAAGGTTAGTCATAGCTGCTCTCACTTCATTGTTACTTTGCCAGGTTCTTTCTTTCTTGGGAGATCTCTAGGGCTCTAGACTGAAGTATGCTTAAGGATGCACCGTTTACTAATTTAGTATGGCAGTTTTGTATTTTTACTTTTTTAAACTAGTCTCTTGTGCCCTCGTGTTTAACAAGGTTTGGGGTTTTTTTAAAAAAAAAAAAAAAAAGAAAAAATGTGAATATGACATACTGTGTTTGTATCAATCATGTACTAGTGTTTACAAATCTGTTTTCACATCCTTTACGAAGTTCTGCCATATGAATAGCATGCGTTGCTGGGAATGAGTCTAACTGAATATGAGTCAACAGTGTGCCCTGGCAGCCAAAAGGACCAACCGTGTCTTGGGGTGCATCAAAAACAGCGCAGCTAGCTGGTCAATGGAGGTGACCGTCCCACTCTACACTGCACTGTCTCGAGTACCGTGTGCAGTTTTGGACACCTCAGTACAAGAAGGACATCAAACTATTAGAGCGTGTGCAGAGGAGGGCAACCAAGATGGTGAAAGGTCTCGAGGGCAAGACTTAGGAGGAAGTCACTTGGTTTGTTCATCTTGGAGAAGAGAAGGCTGAGGGGTGACCTCATCGCAGGCTACAACTTCCTCAAGGAGGGCAGCAGAGGGGGAGGTGCTGATCTCCTCTCTCTGGTGACCAGCGACAGGACGCGAGGAAACGGAATGAAGCTGCATCGTGGGAAGTTCAGATTGGACATCAGGAAAAGGTCCTTCACTGAGAGGGTGGTCAGTCGCTGGAATAGGCTCCTCAGAGAAGCGGTCATGGCACCAAGCCTACCAGACTTCAATGAACATCTGGATGATGTTCTTAGTCATATGGTTTAGTGTTAGGTAGTCCTGTGAGGAGCAGGAAGTTGGACTCAATGATTCTTACGGGTCCCTTCCAACTCGAGATATTCTATGATTCTAACTATTTCAAGGAGACAAAATCTGTATTATCTATTAAGGGATCCTGGGGGTGGAGGGATGGAAGCAGTATCTTTTACAGGGCACCAGTATTCTCCTCTTGTCTTACAGATTAATTAAGGAAGTTTAAATGAAGAGCTCTTTTTGTGACAGCCCCAGACCCTTTTCTCCCAGGCACCTTTCTCAAGGGACCAGAGGGATAATTATGAAATATTGATTTTGTGTTTTTTAGTCAGAGCAGGAAGCTGTCTGAAGTACAGTTCTTACCAAAAGTCTACTGCATTTTTGCACCATGGAGCAACAATGGCCTCTTCCTTTGTACCTAATGTTCTTTGTGGATACTTCTTCACTTGGCTTCAATTCATTCTTATTTGGGTTAAATTCTCTTAATAGTCACAGAGACCCTTCTCAAAGTTTACAAGACTTTTATATTACTAAAGTCTGGTTTAACCCTGGCTTTGTCATTCCCTTTTCAATGGGTATTCAAGCGACAACAAAATCACTGGATTCTTTTGTTCTAGATGGTTTCCAGGGTCTTTTCCTGGTTCCTCGCTTGCCTCAAAAAATAGTCCTGTTGTTCTGCAACCAAATGGCAAAAAAACCCCAAAAAAAACCCCACAAGCCTCTCCCCTTGCCTCCCACCTTAAGCTCACACTAAAAGGATGCAAACACTCTACTGTGTCTACAGGCTTTGCTACAGAAATTTTCACACCCAAGCTGGGGTAGATAAGTTGTTCAAACTTTAATGCCAAGGACCCCATTAACTATAGAGAAAGTGTAAGCCAAATTTTAATACTTGCACTTCCTAAATTCAACTTTAGCTTTCTAAACAGGGCACTGACTGACTGAACCCGCCAGTGGCTTCAAGTTACAGAATCTAATTTTGAAAGAACAGCCATTCATGTGTTACTCTAAATAGCAGACTATTCAAGAAACTAAGATTTTACTAGCACTTTAAATAAATAAAAGTGCTTTCCTTTATTTGACAGTTTTCTAATTCCTCCAACATAGGTTTTCATTTTAGCATTTAGGTATTTTAACAATATCTGGCGTTTTCACTGGCTTCTGTGTTTTAAATATTTTACTCCTTTGCCCAGTAGGAGTAACAGTGTGCTACCTGTTTAATTTGTTTGTACAGTCCTTTTTAATAAATGTTTGTTTCATGTCATGCTTTCTTCGTGCAGAGTATTTTCACATCTGTTATTTGCTTACGCTACTGAGCAGCGGCCATATCCCAAAAGGTAAAAATCCCGTGCTGTAATTTAACAGGATGCAATTAACCGCAGTTATGTTATACCTTTATAGAGACTTCGTGAAGACAAATACGGGGAAAGAAATATCCGCTCTAATGAGCTTCAGACAATAGAAAGGAAAAGGAGACAGCAAGACAGGTTTTAAACTAGCCAAATCTCTCAGTCACATTTCTGGCACACAAATCACTGTGTGCTTAAGCTCCAAGATTCCTGCATCTGCATAAGAGTCACAGAAACAGTGTCTAATTCCCCAGACAAGGTACTTCTGAAACAAACTTATCCTCTGCTACCACTGGCTACTAACACTGGAACTGGATAGTTTGCATGCATAAAAATGCCTAATTTGCCCTTGCAGGTGTCCAGTTATGAAACTCAAAAGATACAGAAAAATAACAAGAAAATCGTGTCCCTCTGTTGCAGTTCGATGACTGAAAGCTCTGACCGGGTCATTTATTTCAGTTTGTGGCCGATTCACAGAGCTTCGGCTTGAACTAGTTCCCAGCCAATTTAATTCAAAACAAACCACTCTTAGGTGGGAACAAGTCTTGATCAGACAGGTTTCAGTTTAAAGGAAAGAGTCATATCCAACACCTTCTGTCAGGTGCTAGATTGCCAAGAGGCCAAAACCCAGATGTATTCTTCACAGTTCTTTACTTCTGAGGAACTTCATGCTTTGTCTTGCTTTCTAAAGTTAAACTGAAAGCAGCAAGAGACATGATTCCTTCTCTGATTCAAGGTAGGGGATAGCTGTCTTCCAAAGAGTGCTGCTTTGCCATTAGGAGATTGTATCTTCTGCTAGTGCCTGCTCAAAGTTACTTGTCTCAACAAACTGGTGACTGAGGAGCTTATGGGAGCAATCCCTAACCCAGCTCTGTCAGGAAAGCCCACATACGATGAACACTGCCAGCAAAGGCGGTAACCTACTGCATGGTAATGAAAACAATTCTGAGAAATAACCTACTTCATTGGCATACCTGGATTCAGAGAAGAATGTCTGTCCCAGACCTCACAGACCTCAGAACCTGAGCTTGGTTAAATATATGCAGCATGATTTTTTTTCCATGGGTACTGTCACATAAACCACAAAACCTAACGACTGCCCTTATCTTCCTTTGTACCATGACAGCCATTCCAAGATAAAAGAAATTATTTTTACTTCCGTTCATTTTGCTTACTGCCATCTGAATTGTTCAAACTTTGAAACATCCTGCACTAATCTCTGTTCATCTAGCTGCTCTTTCCAGTTCCTTAATCCTAACCCCAGCTGTAACATTACTTACAGTATTAGTCACAAATCTAAGGCACTGACTCATACCTTCCTAAGAACTAACCCTGAAATATTCCCTATAACTGACATCAGCTTCCATCATATTTTCCCGAGCTTAGCTTTCCTGCAATAAAATGAGCTCCCAAACCCCTGATCTTCCTAACTCTAATATTTAAGTGTAGCATTAAAAATCACCTAATATATTCTGGGGGCAGGGCAGGGGGGAGCAGGGAAGCACCGAAGCTTGTGCCAGCCTTAAATCCACTCCTTACAAATTTCTACTATAGTGCTCTTCAGCCTTTATTCTCACTAACCTTACTCTAACTTCCCTCTCTTCCCAGAAACCAGTAAAAAACCAAAAGATCAGTGATATCTACTTACTTGTAACCCACTAAAGATCTTCAGTGTCTTGCAGTACTTGAGTTTTTCTACTTATTTTGTGCCGCTAGTTCTTTGTTCTTTGCCATCCTTTAATTGGCACCATTTTCTATGTTTGTCACCAAGACAAAATTGTCCCGACTGCGTAACAGTAACTGAATCCAGTAGACCACAGTAGCTGTCACAAAGAGGAGGGAAGGAGAATATTGGAAATACAGCCGGTTTTTAGCTACAGTCAAAACTGTAATTTGTATAGACAGCTATTTTAAAGACTCATTTTCTGAATGGAAACAGAGCTTTAGTAGGGCTTTTTTTCCGTCTCCGATGCATACAAACTTCTATCACAGTATAGACATTACATGCATGTAATTAAAAGAGATGATTTCTCACATAGGTTTCCTCTAAGAGGTCTGCAGCATCTCAGTTCTGTTAGTTTGCTATTCTGATCAAGCAAACAGACTGAAGGTGCATTTCCAGTGGTTTAAGCTTCACAATTCCACTTAACATAAACATCATCAAATACGTAGGCTCATCGGTGATATAAACCTCCTTTAATTCAGCCAAATGCAAGTACAGTCATCTGTGTTGAAGCTCTGAGTAATGGACGAAAATTGCACATTTCTGTGTCCACTTTCCTGGAAAACTACTGCCCTCTGCATCCTTATTTCCATCTTTTTTCCCTTAGTTTATCCAAAGGGATCCCAAAATAGTCTCTGTTTTTCAGACAAATGTCATCATTCTTTGGTTTGTTTTCATTCATATTTGTAAGAGAATAATAAAAACTAAGAAGGTTGAATCAGTGAGCAAACTTGGTTCTGCTACAGCTCCAAGTAGCTTCTCGTGTTCTTTTGCTAAGTACTCCCTCTCAAACTTTCATACAGAAACACTTAACCCACATTTCTTTCAACACTTAACTGCCTAGAAGAGTGACAGCACTTAACTGATTTCCTGCTGGTTTAAACCTATTACCTTTTCGATATGTCTCCTATACTTGGATGCTTGCCTCAAAGAAAATGAGTGAAATGAACTACTGCATTACTGTCCAGCTGCTTCGCATCAAGTGTTCTCCTTTGGAGGATTACCCTGCAAAACAAAAACCCAAAAAGAATGTTGAGACCAATTAGGCTATCATACTTCAGAGCACTTTTCCAAAGCTTTAACTGTGAGCGATGCAGTAACCTCTCATTACACAAAGGTACACAATTCCATTACTGAAGCCTAAATAGTTTGCTTTAGGTTAACTGCTTGGTGGGTTCTGTTGTTCTTGGGTTTTGTTGTTGTTGTCATTGTTTGTTTTTAAAGCTTTACATGTGCTCCACGATCTGCTGGGCCAGAGCGCCAGATATCTATAGCTCCTTCTGCTCTTAGAATACCTCTGGTATTTAAAGTTGGTAATTGATAGTGCCCATTATCCCATCAGCTGGAGTAACACATTTCTCCTTCCCTGAGGATCTGCCTAAAACCCATGCTGTGTCCTTCAGCATGGCTGAGAGTTCCCGTAGCCCTTGAGTGTTCTCTTTGGCTTTTCCTGACTCTTTTAGTTTCTTAGGCTATTCTTTAGCTTGACATTTTATCTTCGTGTTCCCCTTAAGGATTTTGCAACATTATACCAGACAGGGCACATTTAGAGAGGTATATAGACAGAACGTTCTGAAAGATGGCTTGGAAGAAAAGGAGAGAGAAAAAACCCAACCAAACAAGCAAACATTACCTACGCATCCGCCCATCACCTTGTTCACTAAAAGATGCTGAAAATTCTTTTTTCTCCAATAGGAAAAAAAAAAAGGAATTGGGGGGGGGGAAGAGAATATGCCTTAGAAAGCCTTTCAGAAAGCAATGTTGCTATTAATAAAACCAAGCTGTTACGATTAGCACCAGGTAACTACATCGGGAGCTCGGGGGCAGGCTTTGGGGCCGGCGGGGGTGTTGAGGGCAGCAGCGGAGATGGGGCCCGCGGGCGCGCTGGGGCAGGTGCGGGGCTCAGAGCGTCTGGCGCGGGGCAGCGCCGAGTTCACCGCTACAACACGACCCTTGCCCTCCCCAACCCCATCACGGCCCAGCCGAGGGCCCCCCCGGTGGCACATCACCGACGCACCCCCTCACGGGCGCCCGCCGGCCTGTAGCGACGGTCGAGCAGCGCCCCCGCCCGCCAACGGCCGTCTCGCGCCCGCTCCCCCCTTGCGCGCGGGGAGTGGGCGGACCTTCCCAGCACGTCGCGGCGGAAGCGCGTCACCGGCCACCTCCCGCGCCTCGTCCCCACCGAGTGACCGGCGCAGGGCCTGTGGAAGCGGCCCGCGCCCCATACGGCCCTCCCCGAACGCGGCAGCCGCCCCGGGCACCCGGGGAAGCATTCCGAGCAACCGACTGCTGCCCTGAACCGCCAGAGGCATCGCGAGGTTAGACAGAGAGCTGTAAGTCAAACCCGTCTCCTCAAAAGCCACGGACTTTTTCATACAGTCACAAAGGTATTTAGTTATTCTTACTAGTGCCAGGGGAAATGGGGAAATTAATTACCCTCGTGGCTGTAGGCTTATGCCATTTTAAAACAAAAGGAATTGATAGACAGTCCCACCTGCCCACCCCCTCCAAAAGAAAATAACTGAAGGACATAGATACGCTTGGTAAAAGAATGGGAAAACAGAGGCATGCAGTGCACGGCGCTTGGAACACCTCATTTTTAAAGTCAGCAGAGAAGCTCCAAAGCAGATGACCTCCCCAACGGCGTACCTTCCTTGTGCCACAGTGTTGCCTGTATGCAAGCAGGCCGTCTCTCCTTGCTAAAATGGCATCTAATACCAGCAAGGACATGGTGAAAAATTTAGGAAACTACAGTATTTACCAGAAACGTTTCCAACACATTGAGAAAACCATTCAGGGTGAGGATCACAGAGCATGCAACTAGAATGAATGCTCTGCACAAATGCTTGAGCTGACCAGGGACTCTGGAGGCACAGCACATACATACTGACTGTGAAGCCTATTTACAAAGCATAAGTTCTTACGGTCTGACTGAACGTAATCACTGCTTGTGGAATACAATACAGCACAGAAATACTGAGCTTTGGGTGTAACCCTAGAGTAAGAGTGAAAGAAAAGAATGCATTAATAGAACAGAATCGTAGAATTGGTTTGGGTTGGAAGGGACCTCAAAGCCCACCTAGTTCCAACCCCCCTGCCGTGGGCAGGGACACCCTCCACTAGCCGAGGTTGCCCAAAGCCCCATCCAACCTGGCCTTGAACACTGCCAGGGAGGGGGCATCCACAGCTTCTCTGGGCAACCTGTGCCAGTGCCTCACCACCTTCATAGTAAATAATTTCTTCCCAGTATCTAATCTAAATCTTCTCTCTTTAAAGCCATTACCCCTTCTCCCATCACTACATGCCCTTGTAAACAGTCCCTCTACAGCTTTCCTGTAGTCCTCTTTAGGTACTGGAAGGCTGCTATAAGGTCTCCCCGGAGCCTTCTCTTCTCCAGGCTTAACAACCCCAACTCTCTCAGCCTGTCTTTCATAGGAGAGGTGCTCCAGCCTTTTGTGGCTCTCCTCTGGTCTTGCTCCAACAGGTCCATGTCCTTATGTTGGGGGCCCCCAAGGGCTGAACGCAGTATTCCAGGTGGGGTCTCACAAGAGCAGAGGGGGAGAATCACCTCCCTCAGCCTGCTGGTCACGCTGCTTTTGATGCAACCTGGTATACGGTTGGCTTTCTGGGCTGCAAGTGCACATTGTCGGGTGACGTTGAGCTTCTCATCCACCATCACCCTCAAGTTCTTCTCCTCAGGGCTGCTCTCAATCCATTCTCCGCCAGCCTGTAGTTGTGCTTGGGATTGTCCCAACCACGTGCAGGACCTTGCACTTGGCCTTGTTGAACTTCATGAAGTTCGCACAGGCCCACCTCTCGAGCCAGTCAGGGTCCCTCTGGATGGCATCCCTTCCCTCCAGCGTGTCGACTGCACCACACAGCTTGGTGTCATCTGCAAACTTGCTGAGGGTGCGCTCGATCTCATTGTCCGTGTCATCAACAGAGATCTTAAACAGCACCGGTCCCAATACTGACCCATGAGGAACGCCACTCGTCACTAGTCTCCACTTGGACATCGAGCCGTTGACCAAACTCTTTGAGTGCGACCATCCAGCCAATTCTTTATCCACCGAGCGGTCCATCTGTCAAATCCACGTCTCTGCAATTTAGAGACAAGGATGTCGTGCGGGACAGTGTCACATGCTTTGCACAAGTCCTGGTAGACGACATCAGTTGCTCTTCCCTTATCCATGAATGCCGCAACCCTGTCATAGAAGGCCATCAAATTCGTCAGGCACGATTTGCCTTTAGTGAAGCCATGTTGGCTGTCACCGATCACCTCCTTATTTTTCAAGTGCCTGAGCTTAGTTTCTAGAAGGATCTGCTCCATGATCTTGCGGGGCACTGAGGTGAGACCGACCAGCCTGTAGTTCCCCAGGTCTTCCTTTTTTCCCCTCCTTTTTTAAAAAATGGGGGTTATGTTTCCCCTTTTCCAGTCAGTGGGAACTTCACTGGACTGCCATGATTTCTCAAATATGATGGATAGTGGCTTAGCAACTTCATCCGCCAGTTCCCTCAGGTCCCATGGACTTGTGCACCTTCAGGTTCCTTAAATGGTCTTGAACCTGACCTTCTCCTACAGTGGGTGGTTCTTCATTCTCTCAGTCCCTGTCTTCGCCTTCTGCAACTTGGGTGGTGTGGCTAGAGCACTTGCTGGT
Organism: Grus americana; assembly: GCF_028858705.1. Taxonomy (NCBI): domain Eukaryota; kingdom Metazoa; phylum Chordata; class Aves; order Gruiformes; family Gruidae; genus Grus; species Grus americana. Next base: position 31,104 of record NC_072863.1, on the reverse strand, counting down.
GAAGACTGACATCCAAATTTCTGTCATGAGATATAACCTCCCCCATATCCCTCACTTCCAAAACAACCCTTACTGTGAATCTGTTTTCACCCATAGACAGCATATCTGTGACAAGGAATATTTTTTCCTAGTTGTTCTACAACTTGATGCAATAGCTTTGGCTATGAATGGTGATAATGCAATAAAAAAATAAAGTCATTTACAAATCATGAGTATCTTACTTGGTCGGGAATGACTTGCATTAGCACTGCACATCACTGTTTCGACATGAAATCTGAACACAGAAATATGTTGTAACAATGTTGAGAAAAGCTGACAAAATTTTAACTGAAAAGGTGACAAAATATTCCACTGATATCTATGGCACCAAATAATTTTCATTAGAAATGACAAAACTTGAAAAGGTGTTTTTTGCCCCCTGAGCCGTCCCCCTGGCCTGCCCCTGGGCCCCTCTTTTTCCCACACTGCTGTGATTTTCTTTGCTTGTCTTTACCTCTCCTCCTCCTCTTTTCTTCCGTCCTGCCCCCTCTTCCTCTCTCCCTTTCTGTCTCTTGTTCTACTCCTCCCTTTTCTTTTTCTCTCTATGCTTTTGTCCTGCTTCCCTCTATATTTTTTTCCTGTCTTCTCTGTCCTGCAGCCTTCACTGCTTTTTCCTTTTCCATCTCTTTGTCCTGATCTGCATCCATCTCTTCTTCCCACAGCTTCTCTGTCCTGTACCCTGGCGGTTTTTTCCTCTCTGCATCTGTATGTGCCGCTCCATGTCCCTGCCTTCCTATCTCTCTCCCTCCTTCCTTCTCTTTCTCTATCTCTTTGTCTTGCTCGCTGTTGCTGGTTGGGGTTTTTTGTTTTTTTGTTTTTTTTTTTTTCTCTTCATTCTGTATCTCACTGTTCCGCCTTCCTGTTCATCTCCTACTCTCTGTCCTTGTTTTTTCTCTCTGCTCCATCTGTCACTGCTCTGTCACTTTCGCTGGCTCTCTATCCCATAGGCTCCTTGTGCCTATTTTGCACTGTTCCGCTTTTTGTCTACCTGCCCCTCACCTGTTTTCTCTATCCCTCTGTCCTTTTCCTGCCTTTCCTTGTCCCTCTGGCCGCCTACCCACCTCTGTCAGGAAGCGTGGAAGGCTGCCTCCCGCGGCACGCCGGGAGTTGCAGTCTTGGGGCACGCGGCTGCTGGTCGGCCATATTGGCTCCCCGGAGCACGCCGGGAAGTGTAGTCTTACGGCACTCTAATGGCTGCCACGCGGCGCTTGCCAGTGCGTGCCGGGAGGCGTCGTTTTCGCGGACGTGGCTGCCGGACAGCCCGACTTGCTCTCGCAGGAGCGCGAGGTTGGGGTTTTTTTGCCGGTTTCGAGTGGTTTTCTGCAGGCTTCCAGCCGCTCCCGAGCAGCGGTGCGGCCGTGCTACGAGAGCGCGCGCGCGCGCGCGGTGAGGCGTTGCCCGGTGTCCCGAGACGAGCGCTACCGGTCGGACTCTCCGGAAGCCTGTCCGGCAGCCCCAGGCCGCCCCCGAGCCCTGGCGTGAAGGCGGCAAGCTGGCCCTCGCCTGTGCCGCTTTCTTCCTGAACGGGGGTGCTGGCGGCGGCGGCAGCGGCAGCAGCGCGGGGAAAGAGCGGCGTCTCCGGAAGCCCCTGCAGAAGGAGGAGGGTCTCCGGCCAGGGCCGACCTCCGGTAGTAACGGCCACTGCTTTTTCTTTCCCTCTCCCAGGCCGCGCTGAGGACGTGGTTGCCCGTCCCTCCCTTGGGGATGCCGTCGACTGCACCCGCCTCGCCTGTGCCTGGCCTGGCTCGCCTCGTGGCGTGGGGGCGAAAAGGGACAGGCGGCGGAGCGCTTACCGGCCGTGGACAGGAGCTGCCCTAAGGGAAGCTGGAATGGCCAGAGAAAGGTGAAGAAGAAGAAGAAGAAGAAGAGATGGAAGGCTCTCCGGCCGGCAGCTGCCTCCCGCTGCAGGCAAGAGAGCGCCTGCCTCGCCGGGTGAGGAAAGATCCCTCGTTGCGCTCCGCGGCAGGTCAGGCTGCCGACGGGCACCGCAGGGTCGCCACGCGTAATCCAAAGCACGGTGCGGCCGCGTACCGAGGGAGGCAGGGAGGGAGGCAGGGAGGCAGGCTACTCATCTAGGCAGGCTCGTCTCCTCGGAGCTGTAAGACACCCGTGTATTCTCTTAGGCGGAGGACAGCCGAGCGACCGGAGTGACAGCAAAGGAAAGGCGGAGAGCGGGAGAAAGAAGCGTCTGCGCTGGCAAGCTCTCCCGGCAGCGCCGAGAGCCAGAGCTGCGGTGAGTCCTGGGCCCGCGGGGCCCCATCGCCTCTCCTCTGCGTCGCGGGCCCTCCTCTGCCCCCCTCGCTTTCCCACCCCGCTGTGGGGTTTTTTGGTTTGCTTTCTGCTCCCCGCTATGTTCTTTTTCCATCTCGCTCTGACGGGCTGCCTGTCCCCACCTTTTTTAGGTCCTCGCTCTCTCTGCCCCGTAGCCCGTGGCTCTTGTTTCCTTCTCTCTCTCCCTGTCTCTCTGTCCGGCCCCCAGCCACTGTTTCTGCATTCCTCCCCCTCGGTCCTGTAGCCTGTCGGTATTTCTGCCATCTCTGGCTCTCTCTGTGCGGCTCCTCGTTCCTGTTGTTCGAGGTCTTCCTTCTCGGCTCCGTAGCGAGTCGTCGTGAGTCTCTCTCTTTCTCCGTCCCTCTTGAGCCTCTTCCCTGCCCCTCGTTTTGAAGGCCCGCCTCTCTGTCCCGGCACCCGTCGCTATGGTTCCTTTTTTCGGTCTGGCTCCGTCTCGCTCCCCGTCCCTGTTTTTCTAAAGTCTCCCCTCTCTGCCTCCTAGCCCGTCGGTACCTTTTTCTTTCCCCGTCGCGGTTCGTCTGGCTCCCTGTCCCTCTTTCTTTCTTCCTTCCTTCCTTCCTCCCTGTCTGCCCCGCAGCCCGTCCCTTCGTTCCTTTCTCCTTCCCTCTCTGTCCCTCTCCCGGTCCCCGGCATTAAACTCTGCTTCTCTGCCCGGTAGCTCGCCACCGTCTTACCTTTCCCCGTCTCTCTCTCTGTCCAGCTCCCTCTCTCGAATCTTCAATTCCTCCCTGTCGCTGCAGAAGCCTGTCGGGACTTTTTCCCCTGCCCGGCTTGCCTCTCCCTGTCTCGCGATTCCTCCCTCTCTGCCCTCTTAGCCGCGACCGTTTTTATATTCTCCGTCTCTCCCTCGGTCCGCCTCGAGATCCCGATTGTTTTTTAAAGCGACCGAATCGTCGAGGTTGGCAGAGACCTTTACGATTATCGGGTGGAACCGCGAACCTGGCGCTGGCAAGTCCCCCTCTGCCCCGCAGCCCGTCCCTTCCCTTCCGACGGCCTCTTTCTCCACCTCCCTCTGTCCGGCTCCCGGCCCCTCTTTTCCACTTCCGCCCTCTGTACCCTGTGGCTTTCCCCCTCTTCTTTCTCTCTCTGTCTCTGTTTGAGGAGGAGCAGCTGCCGCCCCAGCGTTCGCACCCCGTTCACGGTGTCGCGCGCACGCTTCTTCTCGGGCGCGCTTCCTCCTCCTCCTCCTCCTCCTTCGGGCTCGACCCGAGGCTTCCGGCAGCAGTCTCCGGGTGTCGGATTTTGTAAAATAATTAACGTAACTGAAAGGTGCAGCAGCGGGATCGGCCCGGGCGGGGCGCCTCCAAAGAGAGGGACCCCGAACAAAGAAATCCCGGGGCCGTTCCACGCTTGGGTCCCGGACACCCGCCCCTCGCGCGCTGTCCGCGCGTCCCTTAGTCCCGCGGTGACTTTTGGTCTGGGGTCTTCTACCGTCGTCTCGGATTCTTCTTCTGTATAGCTGTGGGCGGTGCGTTATTCCACAGGTGCCGCCGCGCCGATGCTCCGTACGTTCGCAGTAACGGGTAGAGCGGAAGGCTCTGTGGCCAGGGAAGAGCGGCACGGACACGTTCCTGCTCGCTCCGTTGCACCGGAATTTCGACGGCTGGGTTCGGCCGCTAAATTGATGGCGCTACCGGAAGAAATTTCAGAAAAGTGAGTACTGTGCTTGTCTTTAATCTTTTAAAGTAATTTTTCTACGGGCGCCCGGTCCGTGGCTTAGATATTTGGTTTGCGGCGAAACAGACCTGGAACGTGGCTCCAAGTAGCGTTCCGATTCGCTGAAATTCCCCGTAGTCAGAGAGCAAGAATGGTGAATGTTGCTTGGCGGTTTGAAATCTCAGGCTTTCTCTGAAAGCTGACCTGCCAGAATGAGCCGAAAGCAGGCCGAACGCCAATAGGGATGCCGCAGAAAAGGTCCTCTTCTTGACAGGAGAAGAGCTTGGCGAAACGTCAGCGCCGTTTCCCGTAGGGCCTCCGACGTACCGGTTCAGCAAGCGTGGGCTTTGTGCGATTCCCTCGGGGACGATGGCGAACAAACCTTGTACGGCAGAGAGCATCTTAGCTTACTTTCCATCTCCTGCTCGGTTACTTGCAGAATATTTAATTTGGCGTCGCACGGACCCAGAGGGACGGGTCCCCAACTCATGCTGGTAGGGCAACCCCAGTACCAGCCGGTAAAATCGGAAAAGAGTACGACGTTTTGAAACGTTTGCCTTGCGAGGAGAAGGGCCGTCTCTCGTTAGGCAACTGAATTCTGCGACCGATTTCCACGCCTCACGCGCGTGCGTGCGCGCACACGCGCCCCCCCACCCACCCCCCACCCCCAACAGGCAGGCTTTGAAGGAGGCAGTCCCTAAGGCAACGCGATCTAAAACGTGGAAGTTTTTTTTTCTATTTTTAATAGTTTCTTACGGATAGGAGGCTCGTGTGAGCGTTTAGCCTGTCCTGTCCTTAATTCTGAACCCACTGGCTGGTGCAGAAGGACGGTCGTGTGACAAAAACAGCATGAAATTTGTCCCTGTGCCGGCTGCGTCCCGTGGTAAAGGAGTACATCTGTTATTCCTGCGTGAAAGATGTTTGATGAGCGTACCGCATCGTCAGAGCTGCTCTTGGTCTGCCTGCAAGCCGTGGGTTATGATTTAGAAATACGTTCGCCTACCGTTCCTTAACTGTGTTGTTTTGGTTTTTATTTTTTCAAAGAAAGGGTGGCTTTTTCGTCGATCTCTTTGTGAGAGTATCAAATCAGGCGGCGGTAAATACGTAGAAGCAACTAGGCGTACTACGGCGTGTACCGGACAGCGTTGGCGTGCCGCTCTGCTAGCAGCGGAGAGCCAGATGAGGATGCCCGTGGTAAGTACTCGTTCTGCCTCCGGCTGAACGGAAAGATTCTCATGTTGAGGGTTCCTGGGCTTGTCTGTGTGATTAGCATTACTTTTTTTTTTTTTTTTTTTTTTAATATGAAACAGGGTCAGATAATTGTTGATGAGTGGGACTTTGCGTACTCCTTTAGGTAGTTTTTCGTACTGAACCTTAGATCGGTTACAAAACTTAATCTTTGTGCAGTTTACACGTTTTGTAGCAACTACAAAGACATTTATCCTGTAGGTAAGCTGAAAATAAAAATGCGGTTTCTCACCTGATTTTTCTTTCGGAGGAACGCTCGCCCCCAGCGGCTGGTTTTTTTTGCTAGTGTTGTCGGGGGGAAGGAACGGCGGCGCTTGCCTGGTTTCTTCCCCTAGCCAGGGACCTGAAACTTTGTTTTCCTCAGCTGTTTCACTAGAAATTTACAAGTGTCGGTGGTCAACAGTGGCAGAGAATTGGGTGGCGTTTTCAATTTCAAAGGGAAGGAACGTGTTGATGTTAATTCTGTTACCAAAAGCGAAGTACCAGCTGCTTCCTCTTTCTAGATCTTCTCTCCTTTCGCCGTCCTCCCCGAGGGGTAACGTGGCCACGCCGTATACCTTTTCTGCTCTGGTACCGTTCGTTTGATACGCAGGAGCGCTGTGAAATAAATAGAAGGGCTACGGACAGACATCTGCCATCGTTGCGGCTGCCTTAAATCGTGTATTTGTCCCTTTAGCCCGTCATTTCCTTTCCGCTCAGTTGAGTTACGTGCAGCGTCAGGTTCCGGTCGAGAGCGGCGCCGCCGAACAACGCTCTGGGAGCGTGCGCGGAGGAGGGCGACCGAGATGGCGAGAGGTCTCCGAGGCGAGACTTAGGGGGAGCGGCTGAGGTCACTTGGTTTGTTCAGCTTGGAGAAGGGAAGGCCGAGGGGTGACCTCATCGCAGTCTTACACCTTCCTCGAGGGGGACGGCGGAGGGGGAGGCGCTGACCTCCGCTCTCTCCGGTGACCGGCACTAGGACCCGAGGAAACGGGACGAAGCTGCGTCAGGGCAAGTTCAGACCGGACGTTGGGAAAAGGCTTTTCACTGAGAGGGCGGTCGGTCAGTCACGGAACAGGCTCCCCAGGGAAGCGGTCGCAGCCACCGAGCCTGTCAGGAGTTCAAGGAGCGTCTGAACGATGCTCTTAGTCGCACGGTTTAGTTTTAGGTAGTCCCGCGTGGAGCGGGGGCTTGGTCTCGGTGATCCGTATGGGTCCCTTCCAACTTGAGATACTCTATGATTCTGTGAAATCTTCTGGGTTAGAAACGACCTTATTGTAATAGAGAATTCGCTGAACGTGGCTTTGTGCAAGGACTGTCGTCTTAGAATATCTTTTTTTTTTTCTTCCCCCCCCCCCCAGATATGAGAAAAGCTCTGTCCAGAGATATGGAGACGAAATCAGTTGTACCTCACCCTGTGACACCGGAAGACATTGAGTAACTGTAAGCTGTGATGCTCAGTGAAATTACTAAGAGCGTTAAGTTTCCCGTGCCTTTGCTTTCACTCTCCCATTCTCTTGTCTTGCGGCACGTCGCATTTGTTGAGGCCGTGGAAGCGACACCGGGAGCGATGGGGTGTCAGAACCAGGTCCTCCTGCCTGTCGCTGGTTTTGCTTACCTTCGCCGTCTCTGTGTACCAGCCTGCATCTCTCTCTCTGTTCCTCAATCCCTGTCCTCTCTTCTCTGTTCTGCTTTGTTTCACTGCGTATGTCCCGTTCCCTGTCCCACCTTTAGCCTTCCTTCCTTCTTCCTCGCCTTTTTCTTTGTCCTGTTGTCCTGCTCCCCGACCCTGTTTCTCGCTCCATCTGACCGTCCTTTTCCTGGCACCTTTGTGTCTCTGCTCCTTGCCCCCGTCTTTCTCTCCCCTCTGCCCAGTCCTCGTCTCCCTCTTTTGTCTCTCTGTCCCTCTGTCCTCCTTCTGCCTCTGCCCCTCTGTCCTGCTCCCTGCCCCTCTTGTTCTCACTCTGCCCCAGCGTCCCGCTCCCCGGTCCTCTTTCCCTCTGTTGCTCTCTCCTTTTATCTCTCCTTCTCCCTGCTCCCCAGCTCGGTTCTCTCACGCTCCCGCTTCCTTTTTTTATTCTCTGTTGCTCTGTCCTGCTCCCCGTGCCGCTGTCCCTCGCCGTACCTCTCGGTCCGGCTCCCTGCCCTTATTCTCTTTTCCTCCCTCGCCGTGGCGCTGCCCGCCCAGGGTCGTTTCTGCCTCTCTGTCCCGCTCCCCGTCCTGGTTTGTCGGTCGCCGTCCCGCTGCCTCTCTTCCTGCCGCTTCTTCCTCCCTCTCTGTCAGGCTCCCTGTCCCCGTCCTTCACTCGCCGTCCCTTTGCTTGCCTCGTGCTTTCTCGCTCGCCGCCGCCGCCCCCCCCATCCAGCTGGCTGCCCCTTTTCTCCTCTCTTCTAGCGTCCTGCAGCTGGCTCCTCGGTTTTGGCGGCAGCCTGCACATAGCAGCCCAGCTCTCCAGCAGCCTGACGGACCGACCGTGTGTCTGTTCCACGCCGGACTGGCGAGCGTGGCTCTGGGTAGGACAGCCGAGGTGCCCCAGGGCCGGGCCCCGAGCCCCGGTGCGGAGTCTCTCCCGGGACCGGCTCTGTGTGTGACTGAATAAACGCTTGCGGTCTCTTTTGCCGTGCCGGCTGCGTTGGCGCTTCCTTTGCGGGGGGGCGAGGGGCCGTGATGGAGGGCAGGGGAGGAGGTGTGTGTGGGGGTATTAACGTATTCGACAAGGTCACATTGCTCGCATCCTCGGGATCCAAAAGTGATGCTTCTTGGCTCCGCCCCCGCCCCTTACGCAAACTCCGCCCCTTACGCAAACTCCGCCCCTTACGCAAACTCCGCCCCTTACGCAAACTCCGCCCCTCACGCAAACTCCGCCCCTCACGCAAACTCCGCCCCTCACGCAAACTCCGCCCCTCACGCAAACTCCGCCCCTCACGCAAACTCCGCCCCTCACGCAAACTCCGCCCCTCACGCAGCGCACAGCGCATGCTCGCTCGGTGCTGCCGTCTAGTGACCAAATTTCGGTACTGCAGCGGCAGCGCCGCGCATGCGCAGTGCAGCGCCACGCCCCCTCCCCGGAACCGGCTGCCGGCAGCCGGTGTGCAGGGGCTGCTGTGAGCCGAGGGAGGAGCGGAGGCGTCGCCGGGCTGCGGCTGCACGGAGGGAGAAGGTGAGCGGGGCAGCGGGACGGACCGGCGGGTCCCGGGGAAAGCCCCGAGGAGGGCGGCGGCAGCGGTGCCGCCTCCGAGGAGAGGCGGGGGGGCGGGGGGGCGGCGGGGTCCGTGTCACAGAGGGGAGGGGGGCTGCCCGGAGCCGTGCGGCGGGTGGGGGGGGGTGCGCGCCGTGTCGGAACCGGGCGGGGAGACCGTCCGGAGCCGCGCGGCGGGGGCTGCCCGGAGCCGGCGGGCGTCCGCGCCTTTCGGAGGTGGCTGAGGGGAGGCGGGGGCGGGGGCGGGGGGGGGGGCGCCAGCCCGGAGCCGCGCTGCGGAGCTCGGGGCTGCCGTCGCGGCTCGGCGGGGCTTTCGGGTGAGTCGGCTTTGGGGTGAGGGCACGGGACGGTGTCCCCGCAGGGTCAGGAAGCGTGGAAGGCTGCCTCCCGCGGCACGCCGGCAGTTGCAGTCTTGGGGCACGCGGCTGCTGGTCGGCCATATTGGCTCCCCGGAGCACGCCGGGAAGTGTAGTCTTACGGCACTCTAATGGCTGCCACGCGGCGCTTGCCAGTGCGTGCCGGGAGGCGTCGTTTTCGCGGACGTGGCTGCCGGACAGCCCGACTTGCTCTCGCAGGAGCGCGAGGTTGGGGTTTTTTTGCCGGTTTCGAGTGGTTTTCTGCAGGCTTCCAGCCGCTCCCGAGCAGCGGTGCGGCCGTGCTACGAGAGCGCGCGCGCGCGCGGTGAGGCGTTGCCCGGTGTCCCGAGACGAGCGCTACCGGTCGGACTCTCCGGAAGCCTGTCCGGCAGCCCCAGGCCGCCCCCGAGCCCTGGCGTGAAGGCGGCAAGCTGGCCCTCGCCTGTGCCGCTTTCTTCCTGAACGGGGGTGCTGGCGGCGGCGGCGGCAGCGGCAGCAGCGCGGGGAAAGAGCGGCGTCTCCGGAAGCCCCTGCAGAAGGAGGAGGGTCTCCGGCCAGGGCCGACCTCCGGTAGTAACGGCCACTGCTTTTTCTTTCCCTCTCCCAGGCCGCGCTGAGGACGTGGTTGCCCGTCCCTCCCTTGGGGATGCCGTCGACTGCACCCGCCTCGCCTGTGCCTGGCCTGGCTCGCCTCGTGGCGTGGGGGCGAAAAGGGACAGGCGGCGGAGCGCTTACCGGCCGTGGACAGGAGCTGCCCTAAGGGAAGCTGGAATGGCCAGAGAAAGGTGAAGAAGAAGAAGAAGAAGAAGAGATGGAAGGCTCTCCGGCCGGCAGCTGCCTCCCGCTGCAGGCAAGAGAGCGCCTGCCTCGCCGGGTGAGGAAAGATCCCTCGTTGCGCTCCGCGGCAGGTCAGGCTGCCGACGGGCACCGCAGGGTCGCCACGCGTAATCCAAAGCACGGTGCGGCCGCGTACCGAGGGAGGCAGGGAGGGAGGCAGGGAGGCAGGCTACTCATCTAGGCAGGCTCGTCTCCTCGGAGCTGTAAGACACCCGTGTATTCTCTTAGGCGGAGGACAGCCGAGCGACCGGAGTGACAGCAAAGGAAAGGCGGAGAGCGGGAGAAAGAAGCGTCTGCGCTGGCAAGCTCTCCCGGCAGCGCCGAGAGCCAGAGCTGCGGTGAGTCCTGGGCCCGCGGGGCCCCATCGCCTCTCCTCTGCGTCGCGGGCCCTCCTCTGCCCCCCTCGCTTTCCCACCCCGCTGTGGGGTTTTTTGGTTTGCTTTCTGCTCCCCGCTATGTTCTTTTTCCATCTCGCTCTGACGGGCTGCCTGTCCCCACCTTTTTTAGGTCCTCGCTCTCTCTGCCCCGTAGCCCGTGGCTATTGTTTCCTTCTCTCTCTCCCTGTCTCTCTGTCCGGCCCCCAGCCACTGTTTCTGCATTCCTCCCCCTCGGTCCTGTAGCCTGTCGGTATTTCTGCCATCTCTGGCTCTCTCTGTGCGGCTCCTCGTTCCTGTTGTTCGAGGTCTTCCTTCTCAGCTCCGTAGCGAGTCGTCGTGAGTCTCTCTCTTTCTCCGTCCCTCTTGAGCCTCTTCCCTGCCCCTCGTTTTGAAGGCCCGCCTCTCTGTCCCGGCACCCGTCGCTATGGTTCCTTTTTTCGGTCTGGCTCCGTCTCGCTCCCCGTCCCTGTTTTTCTAAAGTCTCCCCTCTCTGCCTCCTAGCCCGTCGGTACCTTTTTCTTTCCCCGTCGCGGTTCGTCTGGCTCCCTGTCCCTCTTTCTTTCTTCCTTCCTTCCTTCCTCCCTGTCTGCCCCGCAGCCCGTCCCTTCGTTCCTTTCTCCTTCCCTCTCTGTCCCTCTCCCGGTCCCCGGCATTAAACTCTGCTTCTCTGCCCGGTAGCTCGCCACCGTCTTACCTTTCCCCGTCTCTCTCTCTGTCCAGCTCCCTCTCTCGAATCTTCAATTCCTCCCTGTCGCTGCAGAAGCCTGTCGGGACTTTTTCCCCTGCCCGGCTTGCCTCTCCCTGTCTCGCGATTCCTCCCTCTCTGCCCTCTTAGCCGCGACCGTTTTTATATTCTCCGTCTCTCCCTCGGTCCGCCTCGAGATCCCGATTGTTTTTTAAAGCGACCGAATCGTCGAGGTTGGCAGAGACCTTTACGATTATCGGGTGGAACCGCGAACCTGGCGCTGGCAAGTCCCCCTCTGCCCCGCAGCCCGTCCCTTCCCTTCCGACGGCCTCTTTCTCCACCTCCCTCTGTCCGGCTCCCGGCCCCTCTTTTCCACTTCCGCCCTCTGTACCCTGTGGCTTTCCCCCTCTTCTTTCTCTCTCTGTCTCTGTTTGAGGAGGAGCAGCTGCCGCCCCAGCGTTCGCACCCCGTTCACGGTGTCGCGCGCACGCTTCTTCTCGGGCGCGCTTCCTCCTCCTCCTCCTCCTCCTTCGGGCTCGACCCGAGGCTTCCGGCAGCAGTCTCCGGGTGTCGGATTTTGTAAAATAATTAACGTAACTGAAAGGTGCAGCAGCGGGATCGGCCCGGGCGGGGCGCCTCCAAAGAGAGGGACCCCGAACAAAGAAATCCCGGGGCCGTTCCACGCTTGGGTCCCGGACACCCGCCCCTCGCGCGCTGTCCGCGCGTCCCTTAGTCCCGCGGTGACTTTTGGTCTGGGGTCTTCTACCGTCGTCTCGGATTCTTCTTCTGTATAGCTGTGGGCGGTGCGTTATTCCACAGGTGCCGCCGCGCCGATGCTCCGTACGTTCGCAGTAACGGGTAGAGCGGAAGGCTCCGTGGCCAGGGAAGAGCGGCACGGACACGTTCCTGCTCGCTCCGTTGCACCGGAATTTCAACGGCTGGGTTCGGCCGCTAAATTGATGGCGCTACCGGAAGAAATTTCAGAAAAGTGAGTACTGTGCTTGTCTTTAATCTTTTAAAGTAATTTTTCTACGGGCGCCCGGTCCGTGGCTTAGATATTTGGTTTGCGGCGAAACAGACCTGGAACGTGGCTCCAAGTAGCGTTCCGATTCGCTGAAATTCCCCGTAGTCAGAGAGCAAGAATGGTGAATGTTGCTTGGCGGTTTGAAATCTCAGGCTTTCTCTGAAAGCTGACCTGCCAGAATGAGCCGAAAGCAGGCCGAACGCCAATAGGGATGCCGCAGAAAAGGTCCTCTTCTTGACAGGAGAAGAGCTTGGCGAAACGTCAGCGCCGTTTCCCGTAGGGCCTCCGACGTACCGGTTCAGCAAGCGTGGGCTTTGTGCGATTCCCTCGGGGACGATGGCGAACAAACCTTGTACGGCAGAGAGCATCTTAGCTTACTTTCCATCTCCTGCTCGGTTACTTGCAGAATATTTAATTTGGCGTCGCACGGACCCAGAGGGACGGGTCCCCAACTCATGCTGGTAGGGCAACCCCAGTACCAGCCGGTAAAATCGGAAAAGAGTACGACGTTTTGAAACGTTTGCCTTGCGAGGAGAAGGGCCGTCTCTCGTTAGGCAACTGAATTCTGCGACCGATTTCCATGCCTCACGCGCGTGCGTGCGCGCACACGCGCCCCCCCCCCCCCCCCAACAGGCAGGCTTTGAAGGAGGCAGTCCCTAAGGCAACGCGATCTAAAACGTGGAAGTTTTTTTTTCTATTTTTAATAGTTTCTTACGGATAGGAGGCTCGTGTGAGCGTTTAGCCTGTCCTGTCCTTAATTCTGAACCCACTGGCTGGTGCAGAAGGACGGTCGTGTGACAAAAACAGCATGAAATTTGTCCCTGTGCCGGCTGCGTCCCGTGGTAAAGGAGTACATCTGTTATTCCTGCGTGAAAGATGTTTGATGAGCGTACCGCATCGTCAGAGCTGCTCTTGGTCTGCCTGCAAGCCGTGGGTTATGATTTAGAAATACGTTCGCCTACCGTTCCTTAACTGTGTTGTTTTGGTTTTTATTTTTTCAAAGAAAGGGTGGCTTTTTCGTCGATCTCTTTGTGAGAGTATCAAATCAGGCGGCGGTAAATACGTAGAAGCAACTAGGCGTACTACGGCGTGTACCGGACAGCGTTGGCGTGCCGCTCTGCTAGCAGCGGAGAGCCAGATGAGGATGCCCGTGGTAAGTACTCGTTCTGCCTCCGGCTGAACGGAAAGATTCTCATGTTGAGGGTTCCTGGGCTTGTCTGTGTGATTAGCATTACTTTTTTTTTTTTTTTTTTTTTTTAATATGAAACAGGGTCAGATAATTGTTGATGAGTGGGACTTTGCGTACTCCTTTAGGTAGTTTTTCGTACTGAACCTTAGATCGGTTACAAAACTTAATCTTTGTGCAGTTTACACGTTTTGTAGCAACTACAAAGACATTTATCCTGTAGGTAAGCTGAAAATAAAAATGCGGTTTCTCACCTGATTTTTCTTTCGGAGGAACGCTCGCCCCCAGCGGCTGGTTTTTTTTGCTAGTGTTGTCGGGGGGAAGGAACGGCGGCGCTTGCCTGGTTTCTTCCCCTAGCCAGGGACCTGAAACTTTGTTTTCCTCAGCTGTTTCACTAGAAATTTACAAGTGTCGGTGGTCAACAGTGGCAGAGAATTGGGTGGCGTTTTCAATTTCAAAGGGAAGGAACGTGTTGATGTTAATTCTGTTACCAAAAGCGAAGTACCAGCTGCTTCCTCTTTCTAGATCTTCTCTCCTTTCGCCGTCCTCCCCGAGGGGTAACGTGGCCACGCCGTATACCTTTTCTGCTCTGGTACCGTTCGTTTGATACGCAGGAGCGCTGTGAAATAAATAGAAGGGCTACGGACAGACATCTGCCATCGTTGCGGCTGCCTTAAATCGTGTATTTGTCCCTTTAGCCCGTCATTTCCTTTCCGCTCAGTTGAGTTACGTGCAGCGTCAGGTTCCGGTCGAGAGCGGCGCCGCCGAACAACGCTCTCGGAGCGTGCGCGGAGGAGGGCGACCGAGATGGCGAGAGGTCTCCGAGGCGAGACTTAGGGGGAGCGGCTGAGGTCACTTGGTTTGTTCAGCTTGGAGAAGGGAAGGCCGAGGGGTGACCTCATCGCAGTCTTACACCTTCCTCGAGGGGGACGGCGGAGGGGGAGGCGCTGACCTCCGCTCTCTCCGGTGACCGGCACTAGGACCCGAGGAAACGGGACGAAGCTGCGTCAGGGCAAGTTCAGACCGGACGTTGGGAAAAGGCTTTTCACTGAGAGGGCGGTCGGTCAGTCACGGAACAGGCTCCCCAGGGAAGCGGTCGCAGCCACCGAGCCTGTCAGGAGTTCAAGGAGCGTCTGAACGATGCTCTTAGTCGCACGGTTTAGTTTTAGGTAGTCCCGCGTGGAGCGGGGGCTTGGTCTCGGTGATCCGTATGGGTCCCTTCCAACTTGAGATACTCTATGATTCTGTGAAATCTTCTGGGTTAGAAACGACCTTATTGTAATAGAGAATTCGCTGAACGTGGCTTTGTGCAAGGACTGTCGTCTTAGAATATCTTTTTTTTTTTTCTTCCCCCCCCCCCCAGATATGAGAAAAGCTCTGTCCAGAGATATGGAGACGAAATCAGTTGTACCTCACCCTGTGACACCGGAAGACATTGAGTAACTGTAAGCTGTGATGCTCAGTGAAATTACTAAGAGCGTTAAGTTTCCCGTGCCTTTGCTTTCACTCTCCCATTCTCTTGTCTTGCGGCACGTCGCATTTGTTGAGGCCGTGGAAGCGACACCGGGAGCGATGGGGTGTCAGAACCAGGTCCTCCTGCCTGTCGCTGGTTTTGCTTACCTTCGCCGTCTCTGTGTACCAGCCTGCATCTCTCTCTCTGTTCCTCAATCCCTGTCCTCTCTTCTCTGTTCTGCTTTGTTTCACTGCGTATGTCCCGTTCCCTGTCCCACCTTTAGCCTTCCTTCCTTCTTCCTCGCCTTTTTCTTTGTCCTGTTGTCCTGCTCCCCGACCCTGTTTCTCGCTCCATCTGACCGTCCTTTTCCTGGCACCTTTGTGTCTCTGCTCCTTGCCCCCGTCTTTCTCTCCCCTCTGCCCAGTCCTCGTCTCCCTCTTTTGTCTCTCTGTCCCTCTGTCCTCCTTCTGCCTCTGCCCCTCTGTCCTGCTCCCTGCCCCTCTTGTTCTCACTCTGCCCCAGCGTCCCGCTCCCCGGTCCTCTTTCCCTCTGTTGCTCTCTCCTTTTATCTCTCCTTCTCCCTGCTCCCCAGCCCGGTTCTCTCACGCTCCCGCTTCCTTTTTTTATTCTCTGTTGCTCTGTCCTGCTCCCCGTGCCGCTGTCCCTCGCCGTACCTCTCGGTCCGGCTCCCTGCCCTTATTCTCTTTTCCTCCCTCGCCGTGGCGCTGCCCGCCCAGGGTCGTTTCTGCCTCTCTGTCCCGCTCCCCGTCCTGGTTTGTCGGTCGCCGTCCCGCTGCCTCTCTTCCTGCCGCTTCTTCCTCCCTCTCTGTCAGGCTCCCTGTCCCCGTCCTTCACTCGCCGTCCCTTTGCTTGCCTCGTGCTTTCTCGCTCGCCGCCGCCGCCCCCCCCATCCAGCTGGCTGCCCCTTTTCTCCTCTCTTCTAGCGTCCTGCAGCTGGCTCCTCGGTTTTGGCGGCAGCCTGCACATAGCAGCCCAGCTCTCCAGCAGCCTGACGGACCGACCGTGTGTCTGTTCCACGCCGGACTGGCGAGCGTGGCTCTGGGTAGGACAGCCGAGGTGCCCCAGGGCCGGGCCCCGAGCCCCGGTGCGGAGTCTCTCCCGGGACCGGCTCTGTGTGTGACTGAATAAACGCTTGCGGTCTCTTTTGCCGTGCCGGCTGCGTTGGCGCTTCCTTTGCGGGGGGGCGAGGGGCCGTGATGGAGGGCAGGGGAGGAGGTGTGTGTGGGGGTATTAACGTATTCGACAAGGTCACATTGCTCGCATCCTCGGGATCCAAAAGTGATGCTTCTTGGCTCCGCCCCCGCCCCTTACGCAAACTCCGCCCCTCACGCAAACTCCGCCCCTCACGCAAACTCCGCCCCTCACGCAAACTCCGCCCCTCACGCAAACTCCGCCCCTCACGCAAACTCCGCCCCTCACGCAAACTCCGCCCCTCACGCAAACTCCGCCCCTCACGCAAACTCCGCCCCTCACGCAAACTCCGCCCCTCACGCAAACTCCGCCCCTCACGCAAACTCCGCCCCTCACGCAAACTCCGCCCCTCACGCAAACTCCGCCCCTCACGCAGCGCACAGCGCATGCTCGCTCGGTGCTGCCGTCTAGTGACCAAATTTCGGTACTGCAGCGGCAGCGCCGCGCATGCGCAGTGCAGCGCCACGCCCCCTCCCCGGAACCGGCTGCCGGCAGCCGGTGTGCAGGGGCTGCTGTGAGCCGAGGGAGGAGCGGAGGCGTCGCCGGGCTGCGGCTGCACGGAGGGAGAAGGTGAGCGGGGCAGCGGGACGGACCGGCGGGTCCCGGGGAAAGCCCCGAGGAGGGCGGCGGCAGCGGTGCCGCCTCCGAGGAGAGGCGGGGGGGCGGGGGGGCGGCGGGGTCCGTGTCACAGAGGGGAGGGGGGCTGCCCGGAGCCGTGCGGCGGGTGGGGGGGGGTGCGCGCCGTGTCGGAACCGGGCGGGGAGACCGTCCGGAGCCGCGCGGCGGGGGCTGCCCGGAGCCGGCGGGCGTCCGCGCCTTTCGGAGGTGGCTGAGGGGAGGCGGGGGCGGGGGCGGGGGGGGGCGCCAGCCCGGAGCCGCGCTGCGGAGCTCGGGGCTGCCGTCGCGGCTCGGCGGGGCTTTCGGGTGAGTCGGCTTTGGGGTGAGGGCACGGGACGGTGTCCCCGCAGGGTCAGGAAGCGTGGAAGGCTGCCTCCCGCGGCACGCCGGCAGTTGCAGTCTTGGGGCACGCGGCTGCTGGTCGGCCATATTGGCTCCCCGGAGCACGCCGGGAAGTGTAGTCTTACGGCACTCTAATGGCTGCCACGCGGCGCTTGCCAGTGCGTGCCGGGAGGCGTCGTTTTCGCGGACGTGGCTGCCGGACAGCCCGACTTGCTCTCGCAGGAGCGCGAGGTTGGGGTTTTTTTGCCGGTTTCGAGTGGTTTTCTGCAGGCTTCCAGCCGCTCCCGAGCAGCGGTGCGGCCGTGCTACGAGAGCGCGCGCGCGCGCGGTGAGGCGTTGCCCGGTGTCCCGAGACGAGCGCTACCGGTCGGACTCTCCGGAAGCCTGTCCGGCAGCCCCAGGCCGCCCCCGAGCCCTGGCGTGAAGGCGGCAAGCTGGCCCTCGCCTGTGCCGCTTTCTTCCTGAACGGGGGTGCTGGCGGCGGCGGCAGCGGCAGCAGCGCGGGGAAAGAGCGGCGTCTCCGGAAGCCCCTGCAGAAGGAGGAGGGTCTCCGGCCAGGGCCGACCTCCGGTAGTAACGGCCACTGCTTTTTCTTTCCCTCTCCCAGGCCGCGCTGAGGACGTGGTTGCCCGTCCCTCCCTTGGGGATGCCGTCGACTGCACCCGCCTCGCCTGTGCCTGGCCTGGCTCGCCTCGTGGCGTGGGGGCGAAAAGGGACAGGCGGCGGAGCGCTTACCGGCCGTGGACAGGAGCTGCCCTAAGGGAAGCTGGAATGGCCAGAGAAAGGTGAAGAAGAAGAAGAAGAAGAAGAGATGGAAGGCTCTCCGGCCGGCAGCTGCCTCCCGCTGCAGGCAAGAGAGCGCCTGCCTCGCCGGGTGAGGAAAGATCCCTCGTTGCGCTCCGCGGCAGGTCAGGCTGCCGACGGGCACCGCAGGGTCGCCACGCGTAATCCAAAGCACGGTGCGGCCGCGTACCGAGGGAGGCAGGGAGGGAGGCAGGGAGGCAGGCTACTCATCTAGGCAGGCTCGTCTCCTCGGAGCTGTAAGACACCCGTGTATTCTCTTAGGCGGAGGACAGCCGAGCGACCGGAGTGACAGCAAAGGAAAGGCGGAGAGCGGGAGAAAGAAGCGTCTGCGCTGGCAAGCTCTCCCGGCAGCGCCGAGAGCCAGAGCTGCGGTGAGTCCTGGGCCCGCGGGGCCCCATCGCCTCTCCTCTGCGTCGCGGGCCCTCCTCTGCCCCCCTCGCTTTCCCACCCCGCTGTGGGGTTTTTTGGTTTGCTTTCTGCTCCCCGCTATGTTCTTTTTCCATCTCGCTCTGACGGGCTGCCTGTCCCCACCTTTTTTAGGTCCTCGCTCTCTCTGCCCCGTAGCCCGTGGCTATTGTTTCCTTCTCTCTCTCCCTGTCTCTCTGTCCGGCCCCCAGCCACTGTTTCTGCATTCCTCCCCCTCGGTCCTGTAGCCTGTCGGTATTTCTGCCATCTCTGGCTCTCTCTGTGCGGCTCCTCGTTCCTGTTGTTCGAGGTCTTCCTTCTCGGCTCCGTAGCGAGTCGTCGTGAGTCTCTCTCTTTCTCCGTCCCTCTTGAGCCTCTTCCCTGCCCCTCGTTTTGAAGGCCCGCCTCTCTGTCCCGGCACCCGTCGCTATGGTTCCTTTTTTCGGTCTGGCTCCGTCTCGCTCCCCGTCCCTGTTTTTCTAAAGTCTCCCCTCTCTGCCTCCTAGCCCGTCGGTACCTTTTTCTTTCCCCGTCGCGGTTCGTCTGGCTCCCTGTCCCTCTTTCTTTCTTCCTTCCTTCCTTCCTCCCTGTCTGCCCCGCAGCCCGTCCCTTCGTTCCTTTCTCCTTCCCTCTCTGTCCCTCTCCCGGTCCCCGGCATTAAACTCTGCTTCTCTGCCCGGTAGCTCGCCACCGTCTTACCTTTCCCCGTCTCTCTCTCTGTCCAGCTCCCTCTCTCGAATCTTCAATTCCTCCCTGTCGCTGCAGAAGCCTGTCGGGACTTTTTCCCCTGCCCGGCTTGCCTCTCCCTGTCTCGCGATTCCTCCCTCTCTGCCCTCTTAGCCGCGACCGTTTTTATATTCTCCGTCTCTCCCTCGGTCCGCCTCGAGATCCCGATTGTTTTTTAAAGCGACCGAATCGTCGAGGTTGGCAGAGACCTTTACGATTATCGGGTGGAACCGCGAACCTGGCGCTGGCAAGTCCCCCTCTGCCCCGCAGCCCGTCCCTTCCCTTCCGACGGCCTCTTTCTCCACCTCCCTCTGTCCGGCTCCCGGCCCCTCTTTTCCACTTCCGCCCTCTGTACCCTGTGGCTTTCCCCCTCTTCTTTCTCTCTCTGTCTCTGTTTGAGGAGGAGCAGCTGCCGCCCCAGCGTTCGCACCCCGTTCACGGTGTCGCGCGCACGCTTCTTCTCGGGCGCGCTTCCTCCTCCTCCTCCTCCTCCTTCGGGCTCGACCCGAGGCTTCCGGCAGCAGTCTCCGGGTGTCGGATTTTGTAAAATAATTAACGTAACTGAAAGGTGCAGCAGCGGGATCGGCCCGGGCGGGGCGCCTCCAAAGAGAGGGACCCCGAACAAAGAAATCCCGGGGCCGTTCCACGCTTGGGTCCCGGACACCCGCCCCTCGCGCGCTGTCCGCGCGTCCCTTAGTCCCGCGGTGACTTTTGGTCTGGGGTCTTCTACCGTCGTCTCGGATTCTTCTTCTGTATAGCTGTGGGCGGTGCGTTATTCCACAGGTGCCGCTGCGCCGATGCTCCGTACGTTCGCAGTAACGGGTAGAGCGGAAGGCTCCGTGGCCAGGGAAGAGCGGCACGGACACGTTCCTGCTCGCTCCGTTGCACCGGAATTTCAACGGCTGGGTTCGGCCGCTAAATTGATGGCGCTACCGGAAGAAATTTCAGAAAAGTGAGTACTGTGCTTGTCTTTAATCTTTTAAAGTAATTTTTCTACGGGCGCCCGGTCCGTGGCTTAGATATTTGGTTTGCGGCGAAACAGACCTGGAACGTGGCTCCAAGTAGCGTTCCGATTCGCTGAAATTCCCCGTAGTCAGAGAGCAAGAATGGTGAATGTTGCTTGGCGGTTTGAAATCTCAGGCTTTCTCTGAAAGCTGACCTGCCAGAATGAGCCGAAAGCAGGCCGAACGCCAATAGGGATGCCGCAGAAAAGGTCCTCTTCTTGACAGGAGAAGAGCTTGGCGAAACGTCAGCGCCGTTTCCCGTAGGGCCTCCGACGTACCGGTTCAGCAAGCGTGGGCTTTGTGCGATTCCCTCGGGGACGATGGCGAACAAACCTTGTACGGCAGAGAGCATCTTAGCTTACTTTCCATCTCCTGCTCGGTTACTTGCAGAATATTTAATTTGGCGTCGCACGGACCCAGAGGGACGGGTCCCCAACTCATGCTGGTAGGGCAACCCCAGTACCAGCCGGTAAAATCGGAAAAGAGTACGACGTTTTGAAACGTTTGCCTTGCGAGGAGAAGGGCCGTCTCTCGTTAGGCAACTGAATTCTGCGACCGATTTCCATGCCTCACGCGCGTGCGTGCGCGCACACGCGCCCCCCCCCCCCCCCCCAACAGGCAGGCTTTGAAGGAGGCAGTCCCTAAGGCAACGCGATCTAAAACGTGGAAGTTTTTTTTTCTATTTTTAATAGTTTCTTACGGATAGGAGGCTCGTGTGAGCGTTTAGCCTGTCCTGTCCTTAATTCTGAACCCACTGGCTGGTGCAGAAGGACGGTCGTGTGACAAAAACAGCATGAAATTTGTCCCTGTGCCGGCTGCGTCCCGTGGTAAAGGAGTACATCTGTTATTCCTGCGTGAAAGATGTTTGATGAGCGTACCGCATCGTCAGAGCTGCTCTTGGTCTGCCTGCAAGCCGTGGGTTATGATTTAGAAATACGTTCGCCTACCGTTCCTTAACTGTGTTGTTTTGGTTTTTATTTTTTCAAAGAAAGGGTGGCTTTTTCGTCGATCTCTTTGTGAGAGTATCAAATCAGGCGGCGGTAAATACGTAGAAGCAACTAGGCGTACTACGGCGTGTACCGGACAGCGTTGGCGTGCCGCTCTGCTAGCAGCGGAGAGCCAGATGAGGATGCCCGTGGTAAGTACTCGTTCTGCCTCCGGCTGAACGGAAAGATTCTCATGTTGAGGGTTCCTGGGCTTGTCTGTGTGATTAGCATTACTTTTTTTTTTTTTTTTTTTTTTTTAATATGAAACAGGGTCAGATAATTGTTGATGAGTGGGACTTTGCGTACTCCTTTAGGTAGTTTTTCGTACTGAACCTTAGATCGGTTACAAAACTTAATCTTTGTGCAGTTTACACGTTTTGTAGCAACTACAAAGACATTTATCCTGTAGGTAAGCTGAAAATAAAAATGCGGTTTCTCACCTGATTTTTCTTTCGGAGGAACGCTCGCCCCCAGCGGCTGGTTTTTTTTGCTAGTGTTGTCGGGGGGAAGGAACGGCGGCGCTTGCCTGGTTTCTTCCCCTAGCCAGGGACCTGAAACTTTGTTTTCCTCAGCTGTTTCACTAGAAATTTACAAGTGTCGGTGGTCAACAGTGGCAGAGAATTGGGTGGCGTTTTCAATTTCAAAGGGAAGGAACGTGTTGATGTTAATTCTGTTACCAAAAGCGAAGTACCAGCTGCTTCCTCTTTCTAGATCTTCTCTCCTTTCGCCGTCCTCCCCGAGGGGTAACGTGGCCACGCCGTATACCTTTTCTGCTCTGGTACCGTTCGTTTGATACGCAGGAGCGCTGTGAAATAAATAGAAGGGCTACGGACAGACATCTGCCATCGTTGCGGCTGCCTTAAATCGTGTATTTGTCCCTTTAGCCCGTCATTTCCTTTCCGCTCAGTTGAGTTACGTGCAGCGTCAGGTTCCGGTCGAGAGCGGCGCCGCCGAACAACGCTCTCGGAGCGTGCGCGGAGGAGGGCGACCGAGATGGCGAGAGGTCTCCGAGGCGAGACTTAGGGGGAGCGGCTGAGGTCACTTGGTTTGTTCAGCTTGGAGAAGGGAAGGCCGAGGGGTGACCTCATCGCAGTCTTACACCTTCCTCGAGGGGGACGGCGGAGGGGGAGGCGCTGACCTCCGCTCTCTCCGGTGACCGGCACTAGGACCCGAGGAAACGGGACGAAGCTGCGTCAGGGCAAGTTCAGACCGGACGTTGGGAAAAGGCTTTTCACTGAGAGGGCGGTCGGTCAGTCACGGAACAGGCTCCCCAGGGAAGCGGTCGCAGCCACCGAGCCTGTCAGGAGTTCAAGGAGCGTCTGAACGATGCTCTTAGTCGCACGGTTTAGTTTTAGGTAGTCCCGCGTGGAGCGGGGGCTTGGTCTCGGTGATCCGTATGGGTCCCTTCCAACTTGAGATACTCTATGATTCTGTGAAATCTTCTGGGTTAGAAACGACCTTATTGTAATAGAGAATTCGCTGAACGTGGCTTTGTGCAAGGACTGTCGTCTTAGAATATCTTTTTTTTTTTTCTTCCCCCCCCCCCAGATATGAGAAAAGCTCTGTCCAGAGATATGGAGACGAAATCAGTTGTACCTCACCCTGTGACACCGGAAGACATTGAGTAACTGTAAGCTGTGATGCTCAGTGAAATTACTAAGAGCGTTAAGTTTCCCGTGCCTTTGCTTTCACTCTCCCATTCTCTTGTCTTGCGGCACGTCGCATTTTTTGAGGCCGTGGAAGCGACACCGGGAGCGATGGGGTGTCAGAACCAGGTCCTCCTGCCTGTCGCTGGTTTTGCTTACCTTCGCCGTCTCTGTGTACCAGCCTGCATCTCTCTCTCTGTTCCTCAATCCCTGTCCTCTCTTCTCTGTTCTGCTTTGTTTCACTGCGTATGTCCCGTTCCCTGTCCCACCTTTAGCCTTCCTTCCTTCTTCCTCGCCTTTTTCTTTGTCCTGTTGTCCTGCTCCCCGACCCTGTTTCTCGCTCCATCTGACCGTCCTTTTCCTGGCACCTTTGTGTCTCTGCTCCTTGCCCCCGTCTTTCTCTCCCCTCTGCCCAGTCCTCGTCTCCCTCTTTTGTCTCTCTGTCCCTCTGTCCTCCTTCTGCCTCTGCCCCTCTGTCCTGCTCCCTGCCCCTCTTGTTCTCACTCTGCCCCAGCGTCCCGCTCCCCGGTCCTCTTTCCCTCTGTTGCTCTCTCCTTTTATCTCTCCTTCTCCCTGCTCCCCAGCCCGGTTCTCTCACGCTCCCGCTTCCTTTTTTTTATTCTCTGTTGCTCTGTCCTGCTCCCCGTGCCGCTGTCCCTCGCCGTACCTCTCGGTCCGGCTCCCTGCCCTTATTCTCTTTTCCTCCCTCGCCGTGGCGCTGCCCGCCCAGGGTCGTTTCTGCCTCTCTGTCCCGCTCCCCGTCCTGGTTTGTCGGTCGCCGTCCCGCTGCCTCTCTTCCTGCCGCTTCTTCCTCCCTCTCTGTCAGGCTCCCTGTCCCCGTCCTTCACTCGCCGTCCCTTTGCTTGCCTCGTGCTTTCTCGCTCGCCGCCGCCGCCCCCCCCCATCCAGCTGGCTGCCCCTTTTCTCCTCTCTTCTAGCGTCCTGCAGCTGGCTCCTCGGTTTTGGCGGCAGCCTGCACATAGCAGCCCAGCTCTCCAGCAGCCTGACGGACCGACCGTGTGTCTGTTCCATGCCGGACTGGCGAGCGTGGCTCTGGGTAGGACAGCCGAGGTGCCCCAGGGCCGGGCCCCGAGCCCCGGTGCGGAGTCTCTCCCGGGACCGGCTCTGTGTGTGACTGAATAAACGCTTGCGGTCTCTTTTGCCGTGCCGGCTGCGTTGGCGCTTCCTTTGCGGGGGGGGGGCGAGGGGCTGTGATGGAGGGCAGGGGAGGAGGTGTGTGGGGGGGGTATTAACGTATTCAACAAGGTCACATTGCTCGCATCCTCGGGATCCAAAAGTGATGCTTCTTGGCTCCGCCCCCCATGCCAAACTCCGGCCCCCCCCGCAAACTCCGCCCCCCCCCGCAAACTCCGGCCCCCCCCCCCCGCAAACTCCGGCCCCCCACGCAAACTCCGCCCTGATGCAAGCCAAGCCCCGCCCCTCAGGCAAACTCCGCCCTGATGCATGCCAAGCCCCCCTCACGCAAACTCCGCCCAGCGCATGCTCGCTCGGGGTGCGCCGCCCAGCGACCAATTTCGGTACTGCAGCGGCTGCGCCGCGCATGCGCTGTGCAGCGCCACGCCCCCTCCCCGGAACGGGCTGCCGGCAGCCGGTGTGCAGGGGCTGCTGTGAGCCGAGGGAGGAGCGGAGGCGTTGCCGGGCTGCGGCTGCACGGAGGGAGAAGGTGAGCGGGCAGCGGGACGGACCGGCGGGTCCCGGGGAAAGCCCCGAGGAGGGCGGCGGCAGCGGTGCCGCCTCCGAGGAGAGGCGGGGGGGCGGGGGGGCGGCGGGGTCCGTGTCACAGAGGGGAGGGGGGCTGCCCGGAGCCGTGCGGCGGGTGGGGGGGGTGCGCGCCGTGTCGGAACCGGGCGGGGAGACCGTCCGGAGCCGCGCGGCGGGGGCTGCCCGGAGCCGGCGGGCGTCCGCGCCTTTCGGAGGTGGCTGAGGGGAGGCGGGGGGGGGGGGGGCGCCAGCCCGGAGCCGCGCTGCGGAGCTCGGGGCTGCCGTCGCGGCTCGGCGGGCTTTCGGGTGAGTCGGCTTTGGGGTGAGGGCACGGGACGGTGTCCCCGCAGGGTCAGGAAGCGTGGAAGGCTGCCTCCCGCGGCACGCCGGGAGTTGCAGTCTTGGGGCACGCGGCTGCTGGTCGGCCATATTGGCTCCCCGGAGCACGCCGGGAAGTGTAGTCTTACGGCACTCTAATGGCTGCCACGCGGCGCTTGCCAGTGCGTGCCGGGAGGCGTCGTTTTCGCGGACGTGGCTGCCGGACAGCCCGACTTGCTCTCGCAGGAGCGCGAGGTTGGGGTTTTTTTGCCGGTTTCGAGTGGTTTTCTGCAGGCTTCCAGCCGCTCCCGAGCAGCGGTGCGGCCGTGCTACGAGAGCGCGCGCGCGCGCGGTGAGGCGTTGCCCGGTGTCCCGAGACGAGCGCTACCGGTCGGACTCTCCGGAAGCCTGTCCGGCAGCCCCAGGCCGCCCCCGAGCCCTGGCGTGAAGGCGGCAAGCTGGCCCTCGCCTGTGCCGCTTTCTTCCTGAACGGGGGTGCTGGCGGCGGCGGCAGCGGCAGCAGCAGCGCGGGGAAAGAGCGGCGTCTCCGGAAGCCCCTGCAGAAGGAGGAGGGTCTCCGGCCAGGGCCGACCTCCGGTAGTAACGGCCACTGCTTTTTCTTTCCCTCTCCCAGGCCGCGCTGAGGACGTGGTTGCCCGTCCCTCCCTTGGGGATGCCGTCGACTGCACCCGCCTCGCCTGTGCCTGGCCTGGCTCGCCTCGTGGCGTGGGGGCGAAAAGGGACAGGCGGCGGAGCGCTTACCGGCCGTGGACAGGAGCTGCCCTAAGGGAAGCTGGAATGGCCAGAGAAAGGTGAAGAAGAAGAAGAAGAAGAAGAAGAGATGGAAGGCTCTCCGGCCGGCAGCTGCCTCCCGCTGCAGGCAAGAGAGCGCCTGCCTCGCCGGGTGAGGAAAGATCCCTCGTTGCGCTCCGCGGCAGGTCAGGCTGCCGACGGGCACCGCAGGGTCGCCACGCGTAATCCAAAGCACGGTGCGGCCGCGTACCGAGGGAGGCAGGGAGGGAGGCAGGCTACTCATCTAGGCAGACTCGTCTCCTCGGAGCTGTAAGACACCCGTGTATTCTCTTAGGCGGAGGACAGCCGAGCGACCGGAGTGACAGCAAAGGAAAGGCGGAGAGCGGGAGAAAGAAGCGTCTGCGCTGGCAAGCTCTCCGGCAGCGCCGAGAGCCAGAGCTGCGGTGAGTCCTGGGCCCGCGGGGCCCCATCGCCTCTCCTCTGCGTCGCGGGCCCTCCTCTGCCCCCCTCGCTTTCCCACCCCGCTGTGGGGTTTTTTGGTTTGCTTTCTGCTCCCCGCTATGTTCTTTTTCCATCTCGCTCTGACGGGCTGCCTGGTCTCACCTTTTTTAGGTCCTCGCTCTCTCTGCCCCGTAGCCCGTGGCTATTGTTTCCTTCTCTCTCTCCCTGTCTCTCTGTCCGGCCCCCAGCCACTGTTTCTGCATTCCTCCCCCTCGGTCCTGTAGCCCGTCGGTATTTTCGGCTCTCTCTGTGCGGCTCCTCGTTCCTGTTGTTCGAGGTCTTCCTTCTCGGCTCCGTAGCGAGTCGTCGTGAGTCTCTCTCTTTCTCCGTCCCTCTTGAGCCTCTTCCCTGCCCCTCGTTTTGAAGGCCCGCCTCTCTGTCCCGGCACCCGTCGCTATGGTTCCTTTTTTCGGTCTGGCTCCGTCTCGCTCCCCGTCCCTGTTTTTCTAAAGTCTCCCCTCTCTGCCTCCTAGCCCGTCGGTACCTTTTTCTTTCCCCGTCGCGGTTCGTCTGGCTCCCTGTCCCTCTTTCTTCCTTCCTTCCTTCCTCCCTGTCTGCCCCGCAGCCCGTCCCTTCGTTCCTTTCTCCTTCCCTCTCTGTCCCTCTCCCGGTCCCCGGCATTAAACTCTGCTTCTCTGCCCGGTAGCTCGCCACCGTCTTACCTTTCCCCGTCTCTCTCTCTGTCCAGCTCCCTCTCTCGAATCTTCAATTCCTCCCTGTCGCTGCAGAAGCCTGTCGGGACTTTTTCCCCTGCCCGGCTTGCCTCTCCCTGTCTCGCGATTCCTCCCTCTCTGCCCTCTTAGCCGCGACCGTTTTTATATTCTCCGTCTCTCCCTCGGTCCGCCTCGAGATCCCGATTGTTTTTTTAAAGCGACCGAATCGTCGAGGTTGGCAGAGACCTTTACGATTATCGGGTGGAACCGCGAACCTGGCGCTGGCAAGTCCCCCTCTGCCCCGCAGCCCGTCCCTTCCCTTCCGACGGCCTCTTTCTCCACCTCTCTCTGTCCGGCTCCGGCCCCTCTTTTCCACTTCCCCCTCTGTACCCTGTGGCTTTCCCCCTCTTCTTTCTCTCTCTGTCTCTGTTTGAGGAGGAGCAGCTGCCGCCCCAGCGTTCGCACCCCGTTCACGGTGTCGCGCGCACGCTTCTTCTCGGGCGCGCTTCCTCCTCCTCCTCCTCCTCCGGGCTCGACCCGAGGCTTCCGGCAGCAGTCTCCGGGTGTCGGATTTTGTAAAATAATTAACGTAACTGAAAGGTGCAGCAGCGGGATCGGCCCGGGCGGGGCGCCTCCAAAGAGAGGGACCCCGAACAAAGAAATCCCGGGGCCGTTCCACGCTTGGGTCCCGGACACCCGCCCCTCGCGCGCTGTCCGCGCGTCCCTTAGTCCCGCGGTGACTTTTGGTCTGGGGTCTTCTACCGTCGTCTCGGATTCTTCTTCTGTATAGCTGTGGGCGGTGCGTTATTCCACAGGTGCTGCTGCGCCGATGCTCCGTACGTTCGCAGTAACGGGTAGAGCGGAAGGCTCCGTGGCAGGGAAGAGCGGCACGGACACGTTCCTGCTCGCTCCGTTGCACCGGAATTTCGACGGCTGGGTTCGGCCGCTAAATTGATGGCGCTACCGGAAGAAATTTCAGAAAAGTGAGTACTGTGCTTGTCTTTAATCTTTTAAAGTAATTTTTCTACGGGCGCCCGGTCCGTGGCTTAGATATTTGGTTTGCGGCGAAACAGACCCGGAACGTGGCTCCAAGTAGCGTTCCGATTCGCTGAAATTCCCCGTAGTCAGAGAGCAAGAATGGTGAATGTTGCTTGGCGGTTTGAAATCTCAGGCTTTCTCTGAAAGCTGACCTGCCAGAATGAGCCGAAAGCAGGCCGAACGCCAATAGGGATGCCGCAGAAAAGGTCCTCTTCTTGACAGGAGAAGAGCTTGGCGAAACGTCAGCGCCGTTTCCCGTAGGGCCTCCGACGTACCGGTTCGGCAAGCGTGGGCTTTGTGCGATTCCCTCGGGGACGATGGCGAACAAACGTTGTACGGCAGAGAGCATCTTAGCTTACTTTCCATCTCCTGCTCGGTTACTTGCAGAATATTTAATTTGGCGTCGCACGGACCCAGAGGGACGGGTCCCCAACTCATGCTGGTAGGGCAACCCCAGTACCAGCCGGTAAAATCGGAAAAGAGTACGACGTTTTGAAACGTTTGCCTTGCGAGGAGAAGGGCCGTCTCTCGTTAGGCAACTGAATTCTGCGACCGATTTCCACGCCTCACGCGCGTGCGTGCGCGCACACGCGCCCCCCCCCCCCCCCCCAACAGGCAGGCTTTGAAGGAGGCAGTCCCTAAGGCAACGCGATCTAAAACGTGGAAGTTTTTTTTTCTATTTTTAATAGTTTCTTACGGATAGGAGGCTCGTGTGAGCGTTTAGCCTGTCCTGTCCTTAATTCTGAACCCACTGGCTGGTGCAGAAGGACGGTCGTGTGACAAAAACAGCATGAAATTTGTCCCTGTGCCGGCTGCGTCCCGTGGTAAAGGAGTACATCTGTTATTCCTGCGTGAAAGATGTTTGATGAGCGTACCGCATCGTCAGAGCTGCTCTTGGTCTGCCTGCAAGCCGTGGGTTATGATTTAGAAATACGTTCGCCTACCGTTCCTTAACTGTGTGGTTTTGGTTTTTATTTTTTCAAAGAAAGGGTGGCTTTTTCGTCGATCTCTTTGTGAGAGTATCAAATCAGGCGGCGGTAAATACGTAGAAGCAACTAGGCGTACTACGGCGTGTACCGGACAGCGTTGGCGTGCCGCTCTGCTAGCAGCGGAGAGCCAGATGAGGATGCCCGTGGTAAGTACTCGTTCTGCCTCCGGCTGAACGGAAAGATTCTCATGTTGAGGGTTCCTGGGCTTGTCTGTGTGATTAGCATTACTTTTTTTTTTTTTTTTTTTTTTTTAATATGAAACAGGGTCAGATAATTGTTGATGAGTGGGACTTTGCGTACTCCTTTAGGTAGTTTTTCGTACTGAACCTTAGATCGGTTACAAAACTTAATCTTTGTGCAGTTTACACGTTTTGTAGCAACTACAAAGACATTTATCCTGTAGGTAAGCTGAAAATAAAAATGCGGTTCTCACCTGATTTTTCTTTCGGAGGAACGCTCGCCCCCAGCGGCTGTTTTTTTTTGCTAGTGTTGTCGGGGGAAGGAACGGCGGCGCTTGCCTGGTTTCTTCCCCTAGCCAGGGACCTGAAACTTTGTTTTCCTCAGCTGTTTCACTAGAAATTTACAAGTGTCGGTGGTCAACAGTGGCAGAGAATTGGGTGGCGTTTTCAATTTCAAAGGGAAGGAACGTGTTGATGTTAATTCTGTTACCAAAAGCGAAGTACCAGCTGCTTCCTCTTTCTAGATCTTCTCTCCTTTCGCCGTCCTCCCCGAGGGGTAACGTGGCCACGCCGTATACCTTTTCTGCTCTGGTACCGTTCGTTTGATACGCAGGAGCGCTGTGAAATAAATAGAAGGGCTACGGACAGACATCTGCCATCGTTGCGGCTGCCTTAAATCGTGTATTTGTCCCTTTAGCCCGTCATTTCCTTTCCGCTCAGTTGAGTTACGTGCAGCGTTAGGTTCCAGTCGAGAGCGGTGCCGCCGAACAACGCTCTCGGAGCGTGCGCGGAGGAGGGCGACCGAGATGGCGAGAGGTCTCCGAGGCGAGACTTAGGGGGAGCGGCTGAGGTCACTTGGTTTGTTCAGCTTGGAGAAGGGAAGGCCGAGGGGTGACCTCATCGCAGTCTACACCTTCCTCGAGGGGACGGCGGAGGGGGAGGCGCTGACCTCCGCTCTCTCCGGTGACCGGCACTAGGACCCGAGGAAACGGGACGAAGCTGCGTCAGGGCAAGTTCAGACCGGACGTTGGGAAAAGGCTTTTCACTGAGAGGGCGGTCGGTCAGTCACGGAACAGGCTCCCCAGGGAAGCGGTCGCAGCCACCGAGCCTGTCAGGAGTTCAAGGAGCGTCTGAACGATGCTCTTAGTCGCACGGTTTAGTTTTAGGTAGTCCCGCGTGGAGCGGGGGCTTGGTCTCGGCGATCCGTATGGGTCCCTTCCAACTTGAGATACTCTATGATTCTGTGAAATCTTCTGGGTTAGAAACGACCTTATTGTAATAGAGAATTCGCTGAACGTGGCTTTGTGCAAGGACTGTCGTCTTAGAATATCTTTTTTTTTTTCTTCCCCCCCCCCCCAGATATGAGAAAAGCTCTGTCCAGAGATATGGAGACGAAATCAGTTGTACCTCACCCTGTGACACCGGAAGACATTGAGTAACTGTAAGCTGTGATGCTCAGTGAAATTACTAAGAGCGTTAAGTTTCCCGTGCCTTTGCTTTCACTCTCCCATTCTCTTGTCTTGCGGCACGTCGCATTTTTTGAGGCCGTGGAAGCGACACCGGAGCGATGGGTTGTCAGAACCAGGTCCTCCTGCCTGTCGCTGGTTTTGCTTACCTTCGCCGTCTCTGTGTACCAGCCTGCGCTCTCTCTCTCTGTTCCTCAATCCCTGTCCTCTCTTCTCTGTTCTGCTTTGTTTCACTGCGTATGTCCCGTTCCCTGTCCCACCTTTATCCTTCCTTCCTTCTTCCTCGCCTTTTTCTTTGTCCTTTTGTCCTGCTCCCCGACCCTGTTTCTCGCTCCATCTGACCGTCCTTTTCCTGGCACCTTTGTGTCTCTGCTCCTTGCCCCCGTCTTTCTCTCCCTCTGCCCAGTCCTCGTCTCCCTCTTTTGTCTCTCTGTCCCTCTGTCCTCCTTCTGCCTCTGCCCCTCTGTCCTGCTCCCTGCCCCTCTTTTTCTCACTCTGCCCAGCGTCCCGCTCCCCGGTCCTCTTTCCCTCTGTTGCTCTCTCCTTTTATCTCTCCTTATCCTGCTCCCCAGCCCGGTTCTCTCACGCTCCCGCTTCCTTTTTTTATTCTCTGTTGCTCTGTCCTGCTCCCCGTGCCGCTGTCCCTCGCCGTACCTCTCGGTCCGGCTCCCTGCCCTTATTCTCTTTTCCTCCCTCGCCGTGGCGCTGCCCGCCCAGGGTCGTTTCTGCCTCTCTGTCCCGCTCCCCGTCCTGGTTTGTCGGTCGCCGTCCCGCTGCCTCTCTTCCTGCCGCTTCTTCCTCCCTCTCTGTCAGGCTCCCTGTCCCCGTCCTTCACTCGCCGTCCCTTTCCTTGCCTCGTGCTTTCTCGCTCGCCGCCGCCGCCCCCCCCATCCAGCTGGCTGCCCCTTTTCTCCTCTCTTCTAGCGTCCTGCAGCTGGCTCTCGGTTTTGGCGGCAGCCTGCACATAGCAGCCCAGCTCTCCAGCAGCCTGACGGACCGACCGTGTGTCTGTTCCACGCCGGACTGGCGAGCGTGGCTCTGGGTAGGACAGCCGAGGTGCCCCAGGGCCGGGCCCCGAGCCCCGGTGCGGAGTCTCTCCCGGGAACCGGCTCTGTGTGTGACTGAATAAACGCTTGCGGTCTCTTTTGCCGTGCCGGCTGCGTTGGCGCTTCCTTTGCGGGGGGGGCGAGGGGCCGTGACGGAGGGCAGGGAGGAGGTGTGTGTGGGGGTATTAACGTATTCAACAAGGTCACATTGCTCGCATCCTCGGGATCCAAAAGTGATTGCTTCTTGGCTCCGCCCCTTACGCAAACTCCGCCCCTTACGCAAACTCCGCCCCTTACGCAAACTCCGCCCCTCTACGCAAACTCCGCCCCTTACGCAAACTCCGCCCCTTACGCAAACTCCGCC